>NC_136818.1:39698347-40298347 GCF_951394365.1 Tetrao urogallus
AAAAGTCTACAAAGCTGATTTAATTACCTAAATCAACAAGCAGTATAATGTTATAAGTTATTTTTTAGTTACATTTCACCAACATTTGTTTGTAGAACTTTATTTTCTGCATTCTGTAAACACTTAAGCTAACTTTTGTTTCCTCCCAGTTTATTTTAATTCCCTGTTCAGTCAAACTGAGAAGAAACGACAGAAATGTTTAATAATATTTCTCTAATAATATATATATAACATTATGAAATTGCTAAAGTATGAAACAGAACAGAGGGCGGCCTTTGTGATAAGTTAAATTTGGTTCAGATCTACTAACCTAAAAATAGATAGGAAATACTAACTGGCCAGATGATAGTTTTTGAAATGGATCACTTATTCTGGTGTGTGCACTATTAAAAAAAAAAATACAAAAGAAACCTTCAAGCCTAAATTTTTAATCCTCATTAGCTCATTAGATACAAACTATGCATAAGTATTGAATGCTGGGTTTAGAGAAAAAAAAAAAAAGAAAAAAATAAAGCAATCTAAATGTTTTATGTAATATGATTTAAAGTTTTGCTGTTTGTTTCTTGTTTGGTTGGTTTTTTTGTTTTGTTTTGTTTTGTTTTGTTTTTGTTTTGTTTTTGTTTTTTTAATCATTGAAAATAATTTATTATTTTTACCCACTTCAATCTAGAAGGAAATGTGAGTTTTTCATTTTGATTTAAAAATGACTAACATTGGTTTCACTATCTAGCAGGCAAAGAAACTGGGGGCAGGGAGGGAGAAAGGCCTGAAAGGTTTAAAAACAAGAAAAAAAAAAACAAATCCTAAAAGCTGTAACAAAATCCCAATCCAAATCCACATTAAAAAAAAAGCTACCAGATGTGTTATTCTGGAGAATTCTTCATGACTAGAAGCCTCAGTTTCAGGACAGTGCTGCCTTTTGCAGTCTGCTGTAACTGCTGGTTTTACTTACTTGGGGAGTCTGGATTCTTTGAAGACTGTGGTTTTACATCAGGAATTACAACATCTTGCTCTCTGTTCCCATCAGACAATCCATCTTCATTGTTTTCAGTTTTCTGGGTCCAAATCTCATTAGTTAAGTTGTTGCTATTGTTCAAGTCAGGAGCTTCCAGCATTTGATCCTTCTTATTTTGGACAGCCCAGTGCATTGACTACAGAAATGCGGAGAAAAAAATAATGTACCAATTTTTATGCTTTTAAAAAATTTTGATTTTTTCTTCCCTACGTTGTAATAAATAGTCAAATACAGTACATACTAGAGAAGCTTGCAGGTGAACAGGAGAAGGAAACATGGTAACGCACTACAAACAGCATTTGAAAGGATAGCTTGTGTCAGGCAGAGACAAAGAACAAAACCTAGAGGTATGCCACATGACTTGAGATACTTTTTAAGAGGGCTTGAGTGACTTCTATTTCCATTTTCAAAGCTGCCTTTGACTGCAGTGTCCCTTTTGAAAGCAAGACAATTTTGAAAGCTTTTACTATTGAAGTCTGCATTATGACTCCTGTTTGGAACTGAGCTATGCTTGGTGAGATATTTCCATCAAATATTTAAACTCAGGCATGATGGTTCAGCTAAGGAGGTTCTCAAACATCAACAGTAAGTAGAATTGAGGCAGGCAGGATTGAAAAGGGAAACATTCATTCACCTGTCTATATTTAGTGCTAGTGGTGGCAATAGTGATGAGGAGATAGTTGGACTAGACAATCTTATAGGTCGTTTCCAACCTTGTGATTCTATGATTCAGTGATATATACGACCATGTGGATTTCTAACAACCATGCAGAAAGTAATCAAACATCGTGGAATTAGAACCTACTAGAAACACACCAACAAAATTAGCAGGGAAATCAATCCTCAGAACATCTATTTCTAAGCTGTAACATGTAGATAATAGACAGGAAAGTGGCAATCTGAAGAATTTACTGTAAAACTAACAGTCTAAAACCAGACTATGAATGATCTTCTATAGCTCTCCAACGTTGTCTGAGTTTCCTCAGAAATCATTCTGCACCATCCCAAAAACCCACCACTGGAGAGCTGTGGCAGCTCACCCTCCCCCACTGGAGGATTTCTCCTGGGTCAACCCAACCTCCTCTCTGTGTGCTCAGACATAGACAACACCAACCGTTTTCACAGAGCTGCTCAAAGCCTCCCACTGCTGGAAAGGAATGGTGATTTTGCTTCTCCTCCAGTAATCATAGCGTGCTCGACTCTCTTCATTAATAAGAACCTCCTTAGCTTGCTGCAGCTTCTGGAAATTCTCCACTACCAAACAACCAAAGAGATGCTAAAACAACCCAAAAAGATGCTAAAGCCAATACTTGTTTTCAGTGAAATCAATTCAGGTCTACCAGCAGCACAAGGTTAATTGACAAGCAAAACCAACAAGCACATAGAGGAATCTAAATATAGTGGAAAATAATTAAATTGTGCATTTAAATAGTTAGCTTTTCCACATATGCCAAAACGTTATCTCGGATACCTGTCTGCACAAATGAGAGCTCTCACTTTCCCCTACAGGATAATTTTTCATTAAATGATTACTAAGGATGCAGCTACATATTTGTATATGTAGAAAAGTTATAAAGATTTAGATTTATCTAAGAACCACCTGTGTTACAATGATCTATTACTATTCATTACTATTCTATTATTATTCATATATTCGAGTTTACAAATTAGATTTCTTTTGAAATATAAAGCCCAATCAAAATTGGTAAGCTTAAATCAAACAACAGACGACATGTTGGGAAGGCAGTTCCGCAGTTTCCTTTTCTAGTGCCACAAGTTTTCAATAAAGTTATTTTAATTACTCTTTACTGAGCTTAGTTAAGCTGATGAAATATCAAACCATAAACTTTCATCAGCAATGTGAAAAGGCATTTAACAGAAACACAGAATGTTTGGGTCAATGCAGCACAAAATACTTCTTGATAAAACCTTTTAACGTTTGGCACTTGGCCTCCCCTGAGTTACTAAGCTTCACTGACTTTAGAGGGAGCTGTGGGACTATGACCATGGAAGTTTCTTGTTACTGCATGAGCCAGAATTTGGTGCAAAGTCTCTTACACTGATTCCATTGGCACTTGTGTTAATCAGTAAATCAAATACTAGTGATGAGGTTATAGTTAACAGGTGGCAGATTGTCTCTCAAACTCCAGATCTCAAGAGGTTCCTTCTCAGAGAATACTAAAGTGAGACATCCTACCTATTTTGCCTTTCAACCTCCCCTTGCCAACTCACTGAAACAGGATGACACATCAAGAGGGAAAGGCAGTGTGGCTGAGAGCTCTGCTGGAGGCAGCGGGCGGGAGCCTCCCGTAACAGCCGCTGCATTCACAGCTCTGCTGTCCCAGGGGAGTGTTTATAGTTACACAATTAGGAAGGATACAAATGAAAAGCTTTGTGCATTAACCAAAATGAAAAGTATACTTAATTATTCTACAATTTTTAATTGGGACCATAATTATGATCGGAACAGTTGCAAGAATAGAAACTCAGACAAAGATGAGCACAGATTAGAGCTGTCTTTTTGGTTATAAATGGGTAAAATTGTCTCCAAATAACTCAGGTGCTGCTTCGACGTCACAGGTATGGCTTGGATATGATGAACTGTGTGCTTAATTGATACATTAGCTGATGTTCTGAAAACAGATGGCTACTCACGTGGTGTTAGCTTCTCTTTATTTCCAATAATTAAATTACACTAAAAGAAACTGAAGTACGTTTAATATGATCCTGATTATCTTGTTCCTGGACGCAAATTAACTAGTTGACGTAAGTGTGACATTTGAATGCCACTGGGCTTGGAAGCAGTCCAACTTCATAGGTCTAGGAAGGCTACATGCCATAAACAATTTCTGGATTCCTACCATAGGAATAAATTATTAAAGAAAGAAATCCTAGAAATAAAAAAAAAAAAACTAATGACTTCCTCCTCTTACCGCCTATGAGTGTGCAAACGTTGGAACAGAATATTAAAGCCTGCTATTTAAAGACAATATGCTCAATACACATGACAATTAAAACATATTGGGCAAAATAATATTTAGTAAAATTTTAAGGTTGAATTTAGTATCTTAGCCATTTTAGTTATCTCAGATAAAGATTATTTTTAAACAGAGAAAAATACATACCTGCTTTGGGGTTTCCCGGGTGTTTGTCAGGATGACATTCAAGGGCCCTAATCTTAAATTCTGCAAGAATTTGCTCAACCTAAACAGGATATCAGATTTGAAGTGAGTAAACACACAGAAAATATGTTCAAATTTGCTCTTTGAAATGGGTTGGAGAACAACAAAGAATGTTGAAAGATTCTTTTCCTATTCATTTTACAAACTTTTAATACAGGCAAAATAGGCAACAATCACCATCTGTCAGTGACACTAATTTCATTATCCACACACTCATCCTTGCTTTTGTTTCAGTGAAACTTGGTCATCCAATATAGTGAGTTAGCTTTAAGAAAAACATGTAAAGATCACATGTGCATATTAAACTTAGCCAGAACCACATGGGTTATCTAGCTCACATACCACAAAGCTAGACAAAGAACAGATCACAGTCTTCCTGTCAAGTTAATTTTCTGGGTGAAGGCTGGTGTGGAATAGAATACATTTGTAATCAACATATGAATATTGACACATATTACTTTAAATTAACTACAAGTTCCTACATTTTATAATGTCATAAGGTATCATAACCTCTGGAAAAGCAAAGGGAGATTAAGAGCTAACAAAACACAGGAAACCACAGTAGCTGGGGTTAGGCTTTGATTTTCAAATCTTCAGATTTTCATAGTATCTTGTTTCTTCCTATAATTCAGAAGCCAACATTTCTTTATTCCATTCTATATTTCAAGCTTAGATAAGAATTCATCCTAAGATATCAGTTAGCTATTATTTTTTCTATGCTGAGAAGTTGTTCTTCAAACTCTGATGTCCATATAAAATTTAAATGAAATATTTTAAAACTAAGTTACAACATCATTTTTTTGTGAAACAAAATTACATGTCACTTAACTAGCTGGCCAAATTTAGTGGTCATACACTGGGAAAAGTTTGTGTAATTTTTATACAAAAATACATTCAATTTACATTTTTAAAAAAATCAATGATATATTTTACCAAAAAAGTTATCTTATGCCTACTAGAATAACACAGTTCATGGATGAAGGATGTGGAATAAATATCACCTCAGCCTCTCCAATACGAAGAAGCTATGAGCCCAATAGCCCAATTCTGCAAGAAACCAAGAATGAACACTTCTTTTTTTTTTTTTTAATATAGAGAAATGCTGTCGAAATACTTGATGCTATTTGTGTTTAAATTGATCCAGGTCAGATCAGCACAGGGCATAAAAATACTATGAGTGTGCAAGAGTAAATTCACTTCTGTACAGGCCTAAAGAAGGGTGCATAGAAGCCTGTACTGCTACAAATACTTGATGCATATAGAAATCAGTGTGATTGCAAAATACCTGCCCTGCTTCAAATTTTTGTAAATGCTACAGCGTGCTGAGAGAAGGAATCACTGCACTCAGTCAACCTGTTACCTCAGTTCGCGCTCCCACATCCAAAACAATGCTGTAACATCTCCTGTTTGTCTCAATAAATAGTACTTGACAGATTATTTTTTTAGGACCACCTTTTGAATTTCATTTTGAAGCAATCCGAAAAATCACTGTCACATGTGCATGAACTATCCATTAATTAGTAAGCCCATAAGGTATTAATGTGAGCTAGGAGACGAGAAATAGCATTTGCAAAACAAGCCTAGATATGGACTTTAACACTGCCCTCTGCTGGGATGTCACATTAGAAGTTCTCTCAGGGAAAGCTTTAAATTACCCTCTGCAACAGACCTAAGGTGCCTACTAATTGGCTTTCAGTGACATAAATTTTACCAGCATTTGACCACTACGACAAACAAAAGCATCTGATCAAATTTACTGAGCAAAATATAGCTTTTATTTACCCTGAATTTACCATTCATTACAGCAGAGTAATCAAAACTCCCTTTTCAAAATCTGAACCTAATTCCAGCAGCTAGATTAAAAAATAATAGCATACCACTAAGTCAGACTATCCAAAAACATTACATGGGCATATTTAGGAAGAAGAGTGTTTAGGTACAAATCATACAACTGCTTACATACCTACAGTATGCATCTGCCAACAACAAAAAAAATTCTAAAACTAGTTGTAAGTCATTAAAATTATCATTAAAAATCATTAATATGACAAATGAAAAAGATGCACTTTTTGTTTTTCTTCCCAATAATGAATACAGTTTTCAAAAATAAAAAAGGGACAAGAAAAGAATATACTTGGGAAACTCAATAGCATCATCAGTCACTGACAACTCTGAACTTTCAGTTAGTTGCACATAGTTAGCTTCTTCATCTTTTAAAACTGCAAATGTATTCCAAAATGTTATTTGCATGTTGGCAAATCTATGCACTTGGCTCACGATTTAAAACCATACATGTTGAACTAAATTATTTAATAAGCCGTAGTTTCACCTATATCTGTAATACAATACTGTATAAGACATTTTTAATGTGAGCCTCATTCTAAAATCTGAACATTGGCATATAGATCAGAAAAATTCCCTTTGCAAAGGGAATCCTGAAAAGAGAAAAGTGGCAAGAAAGAAGGTTTGCAGTACATTTCAAATAGTTCTACCTTTAGAGATTAATAATTTCAAATCCCCCCGACAGATACACAAGGACATTCAAAATGTTATTAACCTGGAATGGAGGTGGGAAAGGCTCTTACCGTAGATAGTTCATCACATCCGAGCAAGTTGTAGTAATCTTCCAACTCATCCAGTCTGCAGTTCAAAATTGCATCCATCTGGGCTGGTCCAGCAGGCTTTTTCAAGCTGAGGCACAGCGGGTTTAAAATATAATATCAATACCCAGCTCACAAATAGGTTTAAATGTAGCCTGGGGAAACAGGCGTTTTCCACACAGGTCTGCAGCTCTCTCCAGCGCTTTTTAATACAGAGAGCTGACACACATGAATTGTCTTGAATTCTCTGCCTGCCATTGGTCCCTGCAGGATGCCAATCCGCTTGCACAAACCTGCCAATGGCAGTGCTCCCTGGGATTTGTAGTCACCCAAGTCATTTCAACATCAAACTCAGGGTCTCCTCCAAAATGAATTCTGGATTCTCAGTAAAATCTAGCTGTATTTGAGATATGGATTCTGCAGATAGCCAGTTAAAGTCAGTTTCACTGACTTTATGCTCTTATGCACCAGGGCCTATATATTCTAAAAGATATATTCTGCTTTATTTTTAAGTGTTTGCTTCCAGAATAATGATGACTGGGCTGCACACTTCTGTGAATGAAGTCCCTACCTTGCCAAATCTTCTGGTTCTGTCAGTTCCTTCAACAGAAAAGGAAAATCCTTGTCTGTGAATGATAACTAGCTATCCTTCTACAACTATTATTCAAAAACAAACAGTTCATTGCTTTTGTACAGTTGCATGTCTGTCAAAATCAAGCCTATGAAAAGACAGCATAAAAAGATAATAGACTGTCTACTATGAAAAGAAACAGAAGTTCCCAGTTATTTCAAATTGCACCTTAGAGGCTTGTATCATGCGCACACCTGCTTTGTAAAACTCATTTGACTTTGAAATGAAATACATTTTAATTTGAACTATAATTAGTGATGAAGGTCTAAGTCCAACAAAGCCTACATTCATGTTTAACTGTATTCTCCAATGATCTACTGATTTTAAAAGGTGATACCTAAGGGTAACAGTAACCACATGATGAAACCTTTCCTCTGGAGCCTAAGAAGCTATATTTTTACTTTCCATGTTCAAGAGCTTTGTAATGCAAGATGTTTAAAGTCATAAAACACTGCTGATTCTTTAAACTAACACTAATATTGCCTTGAATATTTATATAATCTTAGATGCAGTAACCTAGGAGAGTCCATGCAAAATAGACACATGGGGTATGATCGAAGCTATCACAGTGCTAGGTGAAGCAGTGAAGGACCTAGTGGCCATTCAGAATCATTCATAAAACATGGAATACATAACCCCCACATTTACAATTGCTATGGTTTACTCTATGTTACTGTTACACATCACGTCAATCTTCTGAAATTATCTATGTAATCATCTGCTACTTCAGGGCTGTATTGTCTGGAAGTTCTTGTTTAGTGTATGTTCAGATAGCCTGTTAAGATTATAAAATACATAAAAAGCACATGAAAGAAAGAAGCAGCAGTATCAAGCAGCAATCCGTGAGCCTCAGTGAAACTATTTAAACTAATTAGAAAACATCGGCGTATTTCTCAGAGTATATAAAACAACTGAGTTTTTTCAACAAAGTGAAAGAATGAACAATTACAAAGTTCTCCCTCTTCTCCACTCCTGACTAATGAATCACAAAAGTATAATAAAGAAAGGAAAGTGTTCTAGCAAGAGATCGTGTAAATATTTAAATAGATAGTACTTTGGGGGAGGACAAAAAACAAACAGTTGTTCCACATCCCCAGCAGCACTCCTGACATATTGTTCTTGGCCAAGTATTTATTGCGTGTTTGCATAAGGTGAAAGGGAAGGATCTTTTTAACCCCTTTTCCCTGCAGTTTCAGTGGGCTTTTTTGTGCCACAAAGCAAACTGCAGATCCAAGAGCAGGATTCAACTGACAAAATCCTGAGCCTTGAAAGCTTTCTGTTCACAGGCAGTTTTCCCATCTATACTCTGTTCAGACGGAATGAACAAGGACTCCAATTCAAACCGCAGCAGCGGGCATACTTGTTTTCCCTCCTCCCAGGAATTTCCAGTGCTTGGGATACAACCAAAAGGTTTGAGCGTGGAAGCTGCAAAATACTAATAGAGCAGAGTAGCATAGTGAATTGCTGCTCTTTACCAGAACTACTCATGGAGCATCATCAAAAAAGGAGAGGAAGAGAAGCTATGGATAAAAAAAAAAAATAAAGATTACCTTCAGGAGATAAGTGTTGTTTGAAAGGGTATCACAGCACAGGAGATGGCACAGTGTATGTGTATTCACCTGTTTTGGTTAGCCTAGCCCAGAATGTACAAACAGTACAGAAAGTGAAGAAATCTCATACTTGTCCTCTGTACCCAGCCACTAACAAAATGTTTGTGTTCATTCCCAACACGTAATCAACAACGTTGCTTGCTTAGAGTCAGAAGCAAAATCAAATCCTGTCTCAGCGTAACAGAAGGCTTGCCATCCACTTGTTGGTCCAAAATGGCTATTTAAATATAACACGGGAAATCTGGAAATCTGTATTTCAATTTATTCCCATATAATCTATCAAATCTTCTAGTACCAGTTCTCAAACAACTTGAGTTGTTTTGCTTCTGAAGGACAGAGCACACAGAATTCAAGGCACAACATAACTTATTTAAGTTCTGCATGCTCCACTTTTGGATGGTCACACATACTCAGAGATGCAGGATCAGAAGAGGACCAAGCACTACCAAACTGACTTCCCAATTTAGGGTCAACTACTGCAACATCATCATTGCATGCATAAATGCTCACAAGGTTAGAGTCAGCTTAGGATCCTCGATTCATTTCCTCAACACTTTCACAGAAAGCTCTGTATCATCCATCTGTGTCAGTTATACGGTGTCTTCCTTAGAACACAGTCTTCACATAAATAAGCATCCAAACACCATTACTAAAGTAACACCTCTCTTTTTATGCCTCAAAATCTGATTCTTGTCTGAACTTCAACACTGAAAAAGAACGCTTTAGTACAAATTCACAGACAATGATAGAAATGTTCTAATTCACATCTTGTTACTTCTTGTTTTGATACATGTGAAGCGTGAGAAATGTTACGTGCAACTTAACCAGAAGTATAGATTTAATACAGCTGATGCTATCAAGGTCTGCAAGGCAGAAATTCTACTTGACTAATATTGGTCTTGCCACCAAACTTAAGGATTTGGTTGTATTGAAGTTACTAAGGCTATTATGTAAGTAGTTGGTGATATTAAGCAGTAATATTAAACAAAAAAATACTGAAATCTATATCCATGAAGTTTAGATCAATATTGCTGTGCCAGTAGGTAATAAAACCAAAGCACGTGCAAAAAGAGACAGGCAACATTTCTCTTTTAAAAAACAGATTTTGTTATTGTTGTAAGCAAACTCTGACTCCTATCAGCTCAGAACAACTAAACAAATGAGAGGATACTGTAAAGCCAATTCAGCCACCACTTTGCACAGCTGCCAGAGGTTGTTTTAATTCATCGCTGTAGAACAGAAAGTGTAACACAACTGTATTATACGTTTCTGTGCCTATCCATACAGCAAGAAATACGAGCAAAAGAAACGTAAACATTCTTGAATATCTTCCACACTGATACTTCCACTGGAACTCTGCAAAGCACAAGAAACTGAGCAGCACGTATGTCCTCCAGGGGCTGCTCTCAGTTTCTTTCATTTCACTTCTAAACAAAAACACTATGCAAAACCCTACCGATCGTGTTAGAACTGTGCCCAGTGCAACATTTTGCCCTCTGAAAGTCTACAAATACAAGAAAATAACGTGTCTATCCACTACTGCATCTTGCAAGATACATTAACGATACACGCAAGTGCGAGTCACACCTACCCTCATAGTCAATACCCTCCCACAACAGAAAAGAAAGGCAAGACAAGAAAAAAACGAATTCACAGTAACATGAAGTTTAACATCTAACAGCAGGGGCCCAGGCCAACAAACAGCCTCGGCTAACTTGTGTGTGCAGCACCAGCGCTGATGGGAACCCGCGGCTGTGGGTAACGGTACGGCCAGGACAGCGGGGGAGTTCTGTCCGGGCGGAACCTCGGGCGGGAGATGGCAGCCTAAGGAAACCCGAGTGTGTGGCTCAGGCAGAAACGGCTCACAGTTCAGCGTCTACCATTAACGCGGCAGAAGACTCCTCACCAACTCAGCCACGAGCTTTGTGCGTCCCGTCAGGGACGAGCAACGTGTAAACGCCTGAGCTCGCGAGGCCAGCAAAGCGCATTTGCTACGCGCAGCCCGGGGCAGGCAGCAGCAACTGTTCGTCAGCGCTGCGTTTTACAGCCGCCTTAGAGAACGCTGCGGAGAAGCCCAGAGTTTTCCCACCCCTCCGCGGCACCGGCACCGCCATTTGCCAGCAACACCCCCGCCGGCGGAACGCGCTCCTGCGACGAACCGGGGCGGGCCTCCACCGCCGGAGAAGATGACGGCCGCCCGTTCCGGCTGAGCGGAACGAGGCACCGACTCCACCCCGGCCCCGCAGCGCTCCCTGTGGCCGCCCAGGCGGCGCGCGGCCACATGACCAGAACGGCAGGCTGCGCGAGGGCCGAGCCAGCGCCGGCCGCCACGTGACCACAGCCGCGCTCCCCCTCCGCCTCCCCGCTCACGTGACCCCGTTTGTTGTTGTTGCGGCCTCCGCGGGGCGGGCGCCCGCGTGGGCGGCGGCGCGGTCACGTGCCGGGTTTAAATCGCTCCCTGGGGGTGGGGGAGGGGGCCGCAGCGGCGGCGCTGCTGCGCGCTGCGCCGGGCGGGAGGGAAGGAGGGAGGGGGGCGGCGGTTGCTTCTCCAAGATGGCGGACGGGGAGGCTCCGCTCCTCCGGCCCCGCGACGGCGGCGGCCCCGGCGCCGCGGGCGAGAGCGCCGAGCCCGCGCCCAAGCGCCAGCGCCCGAACTCAGAAGACGGCGTATGCGGCCGGGGCGCGCCGCTCGCCCGCCGCCCGGACCGGGGCGCGGAGCCGCCTCCCGCCGCCGCCGCGACGGAACCTCTGGGCGAGGCGGCGGCCGTCAGCGTCGATGGCGACGTCCGGGCGCGGGAGGAGGACGGCGCGACGACGGAGGGCCGGAGCGGCGCGGACAATAGGGCCGCGCAGCGGGGCCTGGCCCGGGCGGAGCCGCCTCCGCAGCCGCGGCAGCGGGGCCGGGGGGAGGGAGAGGAGGCGGCGCCCGGCGAAGACGCGGCGGAGGCGGCCATTGGCTGCGAGCGGGCGCAGCGTTCAAACGGGGCGGCCGGAGCGCCGGCCCCGCAGCCCGGTGAGGACCCGACCCCATCCCCCGTCCCGCCACGGGGCGGCCGCGGCTCGAGCCGCGCGGGGGGCGAGGGAGGCGCCGCGCTCGGCCGTCGGCCGCGGTGCCCCGGGCCTCTCCCGCTCCGATCGGGGCTCGTCACGGCGGCGGTATTCGTGCCGGGCCTCGGGGCGAGATCGCCTCGGCGCTCGCTGCTGAGATCGTCCGTGGCGGCGGCGACGCGCTATTAGAAATGACAGCCGTAAGCCCCGTCTCCTGACAGCGGTTACTTTCTGAAAACTTTTCTGGAAGGGACAGGAGCGGTCGTGCGGACCGGTCCTTTAGGGAGCCTCGAGTTAGTCTTAGGCTTCAGCAGCTGAAGCGCAAAGTGCTGCACCGTCAGGGAGCTGGCTTTGCAGGTGGGTTTGCAGCAGGGCTTGGGCGGTACCGGCGCTGAGCTCGGTCTGCTGTGTTGGGACCGACAGGCTGGGAGGCTTTGGGATTTTTAAGGTAATGCTTTGGGAAGTCCTTTAAAGGTATAAGGTACTGTGCTTTGCCTGGGAAGTGATCTCTATTATAACGCCTTATGTGGAGGCTATTCCTCGAGTTGCTCCAATCCTCAGGCGTGTTTTGGTTTGTATTGGCTATTTCTGGCACAAAGTCCTTTTATTCCTTTGAGGAATCAAGACAACTCCTTGGGGAGTGTTACAATTTAAACTGCTACTTTAGGCTATCGCGTTTTATAAATCTGTGATGATGTGACCTGTATGTGATGAGTCTTTAATGACACAGACTTTGACTCTTCACGTAGCAGACACAGTGGTTGTTGTAGTAAAACGTAGTGTGCTGATGTGTGTTTCTCTTATTCATAAAGTTTTTCTGTGTAAGATGCTCACTGACTTCATGTGTTACAAAACAGAAGTGTCATGCTTCAAATATGTAAAATCTTAATAAGACATAATGTCAGAAGGGCACCTGTGCTCTCAGGAGGCAGCAAGCGTAGAAAGCAAATGACTGGCCTCCTACTCTTTTCAATTTAATCAGAATCATTTCTGCAATTTACTTATCCAATCAATTAAACAAATTGGGCAACGCAGCCTCTGAATAAAAATGTTTTTCTTTAAGAGTAAAGGTGAGGTGACCTAGCTTCACTACTGCACAGGAGTTCATTCACTGGTGTTGGGAAGTGATGGCGGTGATTCTTCGCTGCAGAGACTAAGACTTATTTTCATTTGCTTATAGATTTTCAACAAATTAATATATGTGCTGTGCCTATTAATAAAAAGATAATTAAAAAAAAAAATAGTAGCCCATATTGTAACAAACTGCTCAGAACAAAACACGGATTTGCACCTTAAACGTTACCTTGGTATCGCATGCCGTGAAACGAGTATCCCGTTCCTCTCCACAGTCCTTATTCTGGGCATGTGATGAAGTTAGATTGGGTTACTCTGGCTTAGGGCCACAAGCGGAGTGCTCAAAGGCAAACCCATATGCAAGGTACAATGGTGATAAACTTAGTGAAGGTGGTTCAAGGTAGCACGTTTTTCTGTCATAAATGAAATACCCCGTACGTGTGTGTGTGGCCAGCTACTGCAAGTCAGATGCAACAGCATAGCAAAATTCTCTATTTCTGTCCAGCTGTGTCTTTGTGTGTGTGTTTAAATGCTGGGCTCTTACAACCCCATTGCAGATTGTTCTGTAAGTTGTGGGACATTGATTTTGCCCAATTTCACAGTAAGAGCTGAGTGAAGTGAGAACCATAGGAGAAAATAGGAGAAAATAATGGTAATCTAAAAACACTTCACTCTTTCTGAAGGTACAAATAACCTCAGTAACCAACACTTGATACAGTGAAAACCTCACGTCAACGTCAGCCCACTGATACCAGTATTAGCACAGAAATTCTGCAGTAAATCAGAGGCCTGAAAATGTACTAATAAGCTAAAAAAAAAATTAAAAAAAAACAAAAACAAAAACAAAAAACCAACAACTAAGTGGTGAAACTTACTATTTGCCACTTACTGACTATTTGTATGTGATTGAAGTTGAATGCAATGAATTACAACTTTAGGTTTTGTGATGCATTTAAATATGCATTAACTGTGCTGCTTGGCTCAAGCTTTGTATCTTCCATTGTTGTGCTGTCTTGCAGATAACTTCCTTTTAAGCGATGAAATCATAGCCAATGGTTTCCACTCCTGTGATAGTGATGAAGATGACAGAGCTTCACATGCAAGTTCTAGTGACTGGACCCCAAGACCACGTATAGGTAGAAGCCTGTGCAATTACTCTCAGATGCTGCTTGCCTCTTGCAAACACTTGCTTAGTTCTTCCTAGTCTTAAGTTTTTTTGAAAATTGTTAGAAGAAATATCGATTATTTATTTTTCAGTAATTATTTCCTGTATCCTGTATAATGTTTAAGAATCTTTAAACTGTATTTCAAGAAAGGATAGTCAACAGATTTGTTTTTCTGTAGAAATACTGCCATAATCCATATTAATATATATTATATACATATACATATATATATATAGTATATACATAAGCTTAATAAATAAATGAAACTGGCATATTTCTTACCCATTTACATAGTATTACTCTTACTTTAAAGATGTTGAAGCTCATTGTTGTATGATTTTAGCCATATTAATCTGTAGGGCTCACTGTCCCATGTCACACAACCATTTGGGTGTTAACTAGTCTGCAGATCAGTCTGTAGCATAGGTGTTGGGTAAAAAGCTTTCACCTCACTCAGAGCGATGTACGCTGTGACTGGTGACTTGAGTAGGATGGGCTTCCAGGGCCCAGCATGGCTGGGACTTCAAGTCTTGTCTTTTACATAAATGTGATAAACCACAGCCATCGCATTGCCAGCACTGATAAAGCATAGCGGCAAGAAAATACAGTATGGCAGCGCAGTGCTCCACTTAAAACCTGACCCAGTCTTTACCAATCTCCTCATTACAGGTTCACTGTCAGTACCTTTTAGGTCAATGCATTTGGTGATGGTTGTCTTTCTATGCAATGTAGCTACTTTTAGTTTGGATCCTCTTAGTGTGGCTTCTTAAGATGTGCATATTTTTCTTCTGCTGTTCCATTCTTGAGTGCTTGTGGAGAGATTGATGGCTGTGATCATCTCTGAAGTCATTAGTTCTAGATGACTAATAGAGCAATAAAAAAACCTCTGGGTTGGTAGGCCCTATTTGTCTTTAGTATACATTATAATATGTATATGTATGTGTGTACCCTATGAAACATTGGAAAAACACCAGTTAAGCCATTAAGTGGAGAAACATTGTGAAGATCTTGTTGCTAAACGTGTATTTTTAATAAAATAAAACTTATTTAATAAAAATAAATAATTGATATTTCTTCTAACAATTTTCAAAAAAAACTTAAGACTAGGAAGAACTTGCTATGAACTGTGACTTCTACTCTGACTTTTCAAAAAATGCACTGTGGGTTAACATAAAATAATCATAAAACCCTCCCTACGCTATCATTTCCTAATTTAGACCAAGATATATGGGGTTTTTGATGCAAGGAATGAAACTGCTTTAATAAAATGAAGCAGCAAGCATTAATAAATGGAATGATGGTTATATTTGTCTTAGTCAATTTCTGTTTTGTTTTTCAATTTTCTCAGGTCCTTACACTTTTGTTCAGCAGCATCTCATGTTAGGTACAGACCCACGGACAATTCTGAAAGACCTGCTCCCAGAAACGATCCCTCCACCCGAACTGGATGATATGACACTGTGGCAAATCGTCATAAACATTCTTTCAGAGCCGCCAAAAAGAAAAAAACGAAAAGATATCAATACTATTGACGATGCAGTGAAACTGTTACAGGAATGCAAAAAAATCATGGTCTTGACAGGAGCTGGGGTACGTATTGCCACAATGACAGTGTGACAGTATAGAGTTGGTTAATTCTTATCCAGAGCTTCATGGCACACGGACCATCTGACAGTGGCAGTATTTGTAAACAAATAATTGGGAAGAGGAGGTACAGCTGTCCTAGATGATGCACGCTGCACGACTGGAGCTTAAACTGGAAATGACAACATCTCTCTTCTGACAAGAAACTATTCTTAGACGTTTAAACGCTTAAATGATTGCTTCTACGCAGAATAATTATGAAATAAAATCACATCTACCTATTCCAGAATATTTTCTATCCTAGTCTCTTTTTTTTTTTTTTTTTTTTTTTTTTTACAGAGCCAATGACTTTAAATCTCAGTGAATTTCATAAAACGTCTAATGGAACCAGAGGGAGTAAAAGAAGTAAAAGGGGAGGGGCTAGGTTCTAATAAGAGTACAACTTAATTTTGGTAGACGGGCTTTTATGTCTAAGGTGCTACACTATGATGATAAGACCACTCATTTTCACTAAACAAAACCTTGAATTGTCATGAATTTGCAGCTTTGCACCTGCGTATGAGATACAGTATGAAAGTCAGTAATTATTTACCTCAGTGGGTTGCACACAGAGGTATAACGCTATTCAGAAAAGATGGCTAATCCAACTCAGACCAGCTTTGCAGAAAAGCACTGCTATTTCCGTTATCCAATGTTCTTCCTATAATTGCTATGCCTGTTTTCCCTCGTTACAGCATTCTGGGGTAGCGTGGGACAATAAATTAGCCCTTATTGACTGTTAGAGCAGGGCACAGCTAGTTTATCAGAGGTGTCTTATCATCAGAAGTGAGATTCTATTTTGTTACTGCATTAGCATGTTAAAGGAGAAAAAAAATGAACAACTCTTTGTGCACTTCTTACAAGACTTTCAGTACTAAAAGTTCTCGTGTTCTGTTACTGCCTGTGGGGATTGTGCTGAAGCTTTTCTGGACCAGGTTATCAAGTTGTGTTTCTGTGCTGTATCTCCTGCTTGTGATTTGGAAATTGGTTTGATCAACACAGAACACAACCTGGTTTTGTTCTCAGTGTATGTGAGCGCATGGAGATACGGTTTCCCAAACAGTATCATTGTAGCTCTTGTTATCATAGTAGCTGTTACAGCCCAGTACGTAGTATTGCTTATTGCAAAAATATATTTCAGGTGTCTGTGTCTTGTGGAATACCTGACTTTAGATCAAGAGACGGCATCTATGCACGCCTTGCTGTAGACTTCCCAGACCTTCCAGATCCTCAAGCAATGTTTGATATAGAATACTTCAGAAAGGATCCCAGGCCATTTTTTAAGTTTGCAAAGGTATGGTTTTCCTATTGATCTTATCTTGGTCAGTAAATAAAAAGACTTCAGATGCATAAATGAGATTTTGCACAGCTGTGTTAACAAAAGGGTATCTGTCTCGCTTTCAACAAGATGGTGTTTAATGAGACACTTAATTCAGTGGCATAATGACTCTCCCCTTGGCAGGCCTTTGCAAACTATTATATCCTCAAAGATGATACTTTAGTTGTTGTGTGCAACCACGTATTAAACTTATTAAAAAGACTTTGCAATATTTTATTCTTTTTGAAGCCTTCTTTGGCTGTTCCTGTTACAAGTTCACTCTATATGCAACCGTTCTCTAATTCAAGGGAGGATAAATAATATTTTGTCATAATTTTAAAAGTCTTTGAAATTCTTAGCTGCAGTTACATTCACTGAAAAATAGAATGAGAAACTTTTTGAAAGCACACAAGTAATGTGGAAAGCTAAATTTGAATTTGATGTGTTGTAGCATGCTGTTTCATGTCACTCTGCATGGTCACATCTTATTGCTTTATGGTTAGGAGGAGTGAAGCAGTTTCATGCACTGATAAGTTTGATCCTGTTTCAGATTTTGATGTAGCTGACACGAGGATCTGCATTTAAAAAAAATAAGTCTTTTTTGTAGGGACTGTGTTCTGTGTTCATTTCTTAAAAGGGAGGATGGAGCAGTTTTCTGAGAGATATTTGCAATACTAAGCAGATCAATTAAAAATGCCTCAGAGACAAGTAGGAAATATAAATCGAAGAAGTATTTTTACAGGACCTGTAAGGTCTCCTGAGAATCCATCCATGCACTTGCTGTTTCCTCCTTTTGCTCACAGTTTGTACTACTGCTCTATTATTGATCCAGAGCTTGGAAAAGAAACATGGATGCATTCCTGAGTTGCTTGACTTTCTTGAAAGCACTCTATCCAAATTCTAACATATTTTTATGTCCATCAGTATATACATTACTTTGACTTTTTAATATGGGAGGAGGGGAAGGGGAACCAACTGCCTACATGGACATTTTACCAGAGCAGTTCAAATTTAATTTGGCTGATATTTTTTACTGACATTAATTTCATCTGTTATTGAAAGCAAACAGCAGCAGCAGCAGCAGCAACAAAAACCACACAAAACCCTGAAACACAATAGTGACTCTGAAAGCTATTTGCTCTGTCAGAGCAGTGGCTGATTTACTCAGCCAACATACTTGGACCCAGAAATTCATTTTTCACTTTAGTACATACATTTTAAGGCACTGTTACTGTGCCTGTGCTTTGCCCTATTTTCAAGGTACTTTTCAATGAGCACTGTTGGCTTTGCCTCATTTCCTGTCTCTTCTTACATCTGTGCCAAGAGATCCACCCTTTATCACTGTTTATATGTGTATTTCTAGTTCTCTAGTCAGTCTTACTTTTCTCACTGTTAGTGCTTTAAACTCATTTTGCTTCCTGCTTCATTGATTCCTCTGTACAAGTGCTTGTTTCCACTTGTTCAGTGTGAAGTCTGTCCTTTTTTTATTTCCTATAATTAGGATGGATCCTATGGATCCCATATTTATTTGTAGGGTTAGTGGTGGCAGAGCACCTCTTGCTTTTTCAGACTAAGATACAAAGTCTCTTAGGATCATATTACCATCTGCTGGTAATTGTGTAACAGCCTAGTCAGAATCTAGGTGATACAATTTAAATCCAAAGACCTGTGTAATCTTCAGAAATTAGAACAACTTGAAATATTTGGAGTGAAAACAAGTACTTTCAAAAATTCTCTTTTGGTTGTGAATGGTTCACTGTTGTGCTCAACTTTTTGGTTCAGCTTTCAGTATCTACTAGTAAAGGTAGGCAGCCCCTGCTGCTAGCTTACTTTCTGTACAAAGGCGTGGGTTTCCCAGGTGAGAGTACAGCCCAGTTGCTGTTCAGTGGCAAAAGAGTGACAGGAGAGCAGAGGGCCTGGAATTCAAGCTTCTCTTCTTAAGTGGTGCTCCTGAGCAAGAGGGTGCTGCTGCTTCTAGCCTCCTTGTCACACAGCAACTAGAGTACTGCCTGGTTGGTCAGTTCTAGGCAGAGGTTCTTTGCATGAAGTGTTTTTTCTTCTGCCAAGCTCCTTTATTCACTGTGGAGATGTCAAATCATTCCATAAAAGGGTGCACATTTCTTTCTGTATATGCCTTAAAAATGCCTGCCTCCTCTTCCTCGATTTAGCAGAAATGCTGAGCACCTGTCTGGGCCAGTGGAATTGCTCTTCTAAGCCATTTGGTTTTGCCTTAATGCTGTTGTAACTGGACAAATTGGCAAAGCTGGTCTCAGTGCTACCTGCCTTCTGCTTTATGTCCAATTTGTACTTAGTTTGGTAGCTAATGAGAGCCCAGGAATGGCTGCCAATACAGTTGATGAATAAAAACTGCTCATCTTTAACCAAAAGACCAAAATCCAAGTTCCTCATGAATTTTTTTTTTTTGTCTGACTGCAGTAAAATAATGTCTCTAATAAAAATACGAGGAAGAAGAGGAAGAAAACTGTTCATGTTTTATAGTTCTCAAAACCAGAGATGACCTAGACCTTGTTCTTGTGCTGCCTGAAGAACAGAGTACCAGCTACTGCAATGAGCAGTTCATCCTGGTATGAGAAGTTCAGCTAATGAAAGAAGAGTTGGAACTGAAAGGAAAGGGCAAAATGCAAAGGGAATGATTACGAAGAATGAGTACATAATTGCTGCATTTGGAATAAAGATGCTGCGTATTCATATACACTTTCTAATATACTTTTGAATTCCATAGGAAATCTATCCAGGCCAATTCCAGCCATCTCTCTGCCACAAGTTCATAGCTTTGATGGATAAAGAAGGAAAATTGCTTCGTAACTATACTCAGAACATAGACACATTGGAACAGGTTGCAGGAATCCAAAGGATAATTCAGTGTCATGGTCAGTAATTTTAGTTTCCCTTTTCTTATTTCTTATGAGTAGGAACAATGCTTACTGATGTATGTGACAAGGTAATTGCTAGTGGCATTGATATTTTCCTTAAACTGGTATTTCTCAGAAACAAATATTCTGCTTTTAAAGTGGTGTTTAGAGTACTAGGTAAAATTATTACTGATAGCATAACTAAAGAAAACACTGCAGAGAGAGGCTGAGAAGCATTTTCTTGAGATGCATCCAGTAAGACCTGATTCCATATTTGTAGCCAGTGCTCTCATGTTTGGGTTATTTCACGAAATGCAGTAATCTTTCTTTAATTTGAACTTACAGATTCAGTGAAGTTTGGAGTTCCTTTTAAAAATGTTTCTTGGTATGTTCTACCATGCTTCTTAAATTTAACAGGAGATTGAATGGAAACCTGTGTCCCCAAATCAGTGGGAAGATAAGGGACCAGACAAGGATAAGCTTGGCCAAGGCACGTCTATTTCAGGAGCCTCTGCTGCTTACATGACTGTACTTTACAACTTGAAAATGTTGCCCTTCTTTCCCCCCTTTCTTTCTTTTTTTCTGAGTTAGTTCAAGCATTTAAAGCAAAAGTGTTTGTAGCAGAAATACTACTTTCATAAGTAAGGCATGCTAAGTGGTGGTCTTTGTGCATCAGTGGCAAGCTTAGACCTTAGCCTTTGTTGTGTAATTGGTGGTACTTTATATTCATGCATGAGAACACAGTGTGGAAATTGTCTGATAACGAAATAGATTTAGCTGCTGATTACTTAGAATACCTGTCACTTCCGAGGCTTACCTCAGCTACATCTTAGTGTGGATTACCCAGTTGTTGAAATTAACATCATTTTGTTACATTTTGGTGCCAAATATTCTCTAATTATTATGCCAAATTAAATGGAACCTCTTAAGTAATTGTTTGATGTGCTTACCATTTCCAAAGACTTGCAAATGTCAAGTTGAAAGGCCAAGGATATGTTTTTAAGGAAAGAAGGCTTAGAGTTCTAAGGTTCTAGAGTTCTTTTATCAAATAAATTGCTTAAAAGCAATGTTTGTGAGACCTGCCAACGCTGGTGTCAGCAGCAGAACTGGAACTGAAGAAGTTAACCTCTGAGTTAAGAGCAATAACCCTTGGTCTCCCATTAAGAATACAGAGGGCTGCTGGAAGGGGCAGGAACAAATATTAGGAAAGAAGGAAGTATCACCAGATGCTTTCCCAACAATCCTAACATTGAGCTAGGGAAGCAATGGTTCCTTTTGCCTGTAACAGAGCCACTGTTGAAGCTGGTACTGTTACCACGATATGCCAGTGACCTTTGGATTAAGTGATACCCCGTACCACGATATGCCAGTGACCTTTGGATTAAGTGATACCCCGTTCTTCTTTGTCTCAGCTGTTAGCAGTGTGGCAATGGCAGCCTGGTACCAGAGATGGCAATCTGCCCACTGATTACAGCTTTCTTACAGAGTTCCACTTTTCCAGGGATCAGACTCATCTTCCTCATCTACAGAGCTTAACTCAATGGTGGATTTGTCAATTTTCTTCATTTAGAGAGAGTCAATGCTTTGTCATAGTAACCAAAGAGAACAGAATAGAATCCACCCCACAGAATAACTCAAATCTCACTCTAGTTTTCATATGTATTCAGCATATAATGCGTTTTCTTTTGGATGTCATTCCTAATTAGGTATTTAGCACAAAATTCTTTTTTAGCTGTGTTTTTGCACACACACAAATGTTGGGGTTTTTTTCAGTTGCATGATACAGTAATTAGATTTCAGACCAGCTTTAGTGTATATGCTGTATCAGTTTATTTTCAAATAAAAAAATATTTTTTTATTGGTTTCTGAGGCTTTTGGAAGTTAGCAAAGGTTATTTTGAGCCCACTAACTATCCACACTAGAGTTACTCTGCTTAATGCTAGCTAATTGTCTAATGGTAGTGGTTAAAGCGAAACTGAAAGTAGTTATTTAAGGGTGTCCGTTTGTTGTCTAGCTGTAAGAGCTTGACATATTCCACTGCAAGGTCAGAGATCCCCAGATTATTTTTTTTAAGCCTTGTTTCATAGCTGGGACAAGTCTGACAATTCCTTACTTCACTCTTCAACGTTCTGTCAGCTTCTAGCAGTACTCCTTGCAGGGGTGCAAGGCCTTGACAGGTAAACATGTGCACCAAAAGGCCACTCTCGTTTTCCACCATTTCCCTCTGTTAACATGTGTTAGCCAACAGATAAGGTTTGCCTTCAGACAATGAAGACAGGAGTGCTCTGCCAGATGTCAGGCATCACCTCAGCTGTGTTAGAACAGGGCCGCGAGAGCTCAGGAGAGCAATTTTACACAATGCTGCCAAACAAAGAACACGGTAGCCAAGCTGAATACTAAGTTCAGAGTGCTACTCTAATGGAAACAATATAGCTGTAACTATTAACAGTTACTGAGAGGAACATACTGCGGCTCAGTTGCCTATAATTGTAGTCCTAGTTAATGCATTTTCATTACTTAATGCATTTCATAGTTACTTTGCTCTTTGAAAGCCAGCTGAGATTGGTGTGGGTTCGTGTCCTGCTGCTGATGAGGCAGGGCTGACACCAGTTCTATTAATTGTGTAAAGATGGGAAGTAGGGGAATGATCCAATGGATTTAGTGTTTTCATACATTCAATATATTCTCCTCCTAAAACAGAATTTCTCCTGGCTAACATCTACAACTAGCTTTAGTACCACAGGAATCTCCTCTTAATTTTTAAATTACTTTTTAAGGACTTCTTTTGGTGGTTTTTGTTTTGTTTTTGTTTTGTTTTGTTGTTTTGGTTTTGTTTGTTTGGTTGGTTAGCACTGCTATTTAACAGTCTTTGTGTCATAACATCTTTGGCAAAAAGACCAAATCTGAAAGTCCTCACTTCTATCATATTTTCCCTCCCGTCCCCCACAGGTTCCTTTGCAACAGCTTCCTGCCTGATCTGTAAATACAAAGTTGATTGTGAAGTTGTTCGAGGAGATATTTTCAATCAGGTAAAAACTTACTTTAAATCACTGCAGCTTTCTAATAAGCAACTTGGTAACAAAACAAAGCATTGCTTAAAAGGTCTGCATTTTTAAAAGGCATATGATTAAAAAAAAAAAAAAAACCTTTCCTTGTTTCCTACGTGCCTATCTATCTATTTTAGCATTTGCTCTTGTATTTAAAAAACGTACTCAGGTACTACACTGTAAAAATAAGGTAAAGTGAAAGAAGTAGAAACCAAAACCATTGGAGTCTATTTCTAATGGCAGTTCTCAGAAGAGCAGAAATCAACGTGGTAAGTAAAAGTTGGATTTATACCTGCCTTAGGGTAATCTGAGCTCTGAGTCACACTGTGAAAGTATTTCTAGCTATTTATAACATCAGTTGCTCTTAAAGCATTTACCTGCATTCAAAATGTTGAAACTGTAGATGATGCATGGAGAAAGTGCTAATATAAAGCAGCCTCTGAGCATGTAGGATAAGTGAGATGACTGATTAGCACTTTCAAGAACTGCCAGACTATTTTATGTTCTGAATTCCTCACATTTGGATATGAAGTGATTCATGACCAAGCCCAGAGTTAGTTCTGCTCCATCAGAGTAGAATAACCTTTGCCTTAATCAGACCCGCTTTGCTTTTCTTCTGTGTCTTTTGACAGAGACAATTACCTGATAAAAATGTTGTCTATACAAATGAAAAGGCACTGTTTTTCTGTATTTGCATGTTTTTCAATAAATACTTGACTCTGCAATTAAAATTTAAATGAGAAACATAGAGAAACATTTTTGAAGCATTATATCTGACATATTTTATGAATGGCTGTCCCTGAATTCTGTGTTTGACTTCAAGTTTTATGAAGTGTGAATATCAGAAGACTGATACTTTGTAATACTGAGTACCTAAGAGGTCTGTTCTACTCTATGCATGTTACTGTTGAGAATCGTACCTTACAACGTTGCTTCCTCTTTATCTTTAAAGCAAGTTAGTTGGGATTTGGTCTTTGTTTTTCTTTTCCTTCTAAACATGTTCCTAAGCATGGTGTAGTTTTCTGTTTTGATTGTTAGTGGAAGTATTCCTTCTAACGACACTTCAATCAGTGCACTTTTGTATGTTGAACTGAACTTGTGCCCTAACGGCACGTCCCTGCTCATGGCCAGTAGTGGGAGCATAGGGATGGGAAGAGAAGCCCGCACAACAGTACTTCTGAACAAAGAGGTGGTTGCTCAGGAAAGAAACATTCAATCTATCAGTCCTAATCTTACAGTGCTGTACAGGCAGCAGCACCAGTTCCAGCTATGCGCAATGAGAAGACGTTACAAAAAAAGGATGCTCACCTATATCTGAAGATTCAGGCTCACAAGAAAACCCCACCAAAGAGAGATCTCCAGAAAGATCTTCCTTGGTGGCAGTCAGCCCTTAAGTGAGGGCTAGGAGAGGTGCAGCCAGGCTCCACCCCTTCCGGTCACACAGCTGAATTGCCTTCACCTGTGCTCCTAGGGCTGACCAGGTCCTTTCCTTCCCCCAGGTGCTCAGTCAGTGGTTCAGGCCATGACTTAGCAGTTCCAAGACTTTAGACAGGTATATTTTTCCAGAGCAGGCTGTAGCTGTAAATACTGTTATTTCACAAAATGAATACAGTTATTGCTGAATGTATGTGTGTGTATCTACATATACATAACAGGAAATAGCACCATTGGAACAAAGAGTATCCTCAAAAAAAAAAAAAAAGTTCAATTTACCATCGTTATCTCTGCTTCAAAAATCAGTGCCATGCGGTTGGTTTTTCTGTTGCTCTCCAGAATGAATTAATTTCTTAGTTATCAAAAGAAACTGGTTCTGTACTTATGAAATAAAACACTGCCGAATTCCAACAGCTCTGTTTTCTAGAAATGGTTTGGAGAGTCCCAGTCCATAGTCCCAATAGGAAGCTGTATTCTCTGCTGTCCTCCACTGCTTGGAAGTTCAGTTATATGTGACCCCAGGTCCTGTTTTCCATAGAAGAGATTAGCTTTCCTTTGCTCTGCTCCTTCCTTTGACAGTCTGAAGTGCTTCACAACAAAATAAGTCTATTTAGCATCTTCCTGGCAGGATTTCCTTTCAGCATACCAGAGATGGATACTTAAAAAACCACCAGTTCCTCACCGCTTTTTTTTTTTTTTTTTTTTTTTTTTTTTTTTTTTTTTTGCCAGCTCCAAGGCAGCATGCTACTTACCTGCAGCACGATTCCATTTTTAGGTTGCTGTACACAGACATCCTGCTACACAAGATGAGGCAGTGTCTATAAATCCCACAGAAAAAAACACTTCTGAGTAAAACTGTTTTTGATTATTTTCAAAAATGCCAATTTCACTGTACTTTTGACTACTTTAACCAGTTTCAAGAAACAGCAAAGGCATCTCAGATTTAGGATGAAAGGCCCACAGAAACATGCACCTGTTCTTGGATGTTCTTAAATCGACACAATCTTTACTGATCTTGTTTTTGATACATCCACAGCTAATGAGGAATTCTCATTCTCTTTCATGAGACAAATACAGCAGCAGAGGTGGTGTGGTTCTGGGCTGTGCTGCCCATGGAGGGAGGGAGGATCCTAGGCAGCTGAGCGGCCAGCTATCTAGCCTTAACTTCTTGGTATCAATTTCAGCTCTTGGAATAGATCTCCCCCTTACTGATGACCTTTCTGAGGATTAGCAAAGGAGCTGGTGAGTAGTGTAGTGCTGAAACCTATTTGTGGGCCCCTTTACAGAAACTCATGTGATTTGGACAGGGACAGCAGTTGCTGTACACAGATCCATTTAGTAACAGTATTGGACTTCCTGTGGGAGATGATGGAAACAATTACTATCAGTGTCTTTTTAAACTAAATCAGAAGTTAGAGATGTTTGCTTCCTTCCTAATACAGAACAAACAAACTTATTTCCTAGATCTTCCAATTTAAAATGCACATGCATTACTTCCTTCGGCAGAAGAAGTCACAGGGTAAAAAGCATCAGAAAAGTTCCAGATGTTGGTGTGTTGTCAGCTTTCTTTCTAATATCTAAAGATCCAAGGAAAAAAGCTCAAGGTTTTGTGGTTTTTTTTCCCCTCTACTCTGTTTTGGGGGATTATTTAGTTGGTTGGGCTATTAACTCCTTGCCCTGGATAAGGTGATGAAGATTTTCCCTATACCGCTTTCTAGTTCTTGTGCTGTATCGCTTCTTTCGTTGAAGAAATCTCCGTAGTAGAAATATAAGATTAGATTATTCAAAGACTTGAATTTTGGAAAAGGTTCTTTCACACCATAGAAGCAGCCTTTTACCTGTAATGCTTTCTCCTAGGGAAAACATTGTCCTTGGTCCTACAACAGTCATAAAAAAAAAGCCAGCAGTTACACATTTGTGTTTTTTGTTTTTTTACATTTTCCTATAATAATAGGTCTCATACATCACTTCACGCTTTTACAAAGCACTAGTTTGCTTGTCATTACTGCTATAGGACTGCAGCTATGTTTGGCTCCTTGGATTTATTCTGGGGTATTTTACTTTGGAGACTACAGCTGAGAAAATAATTTGCTCAGTAGTAAAGTCCTGTCTGTCTATTCTTGCATCATCCACCTGTTTGCTTTTCTTCTCCCTGAAAAAGTGTTACGTTGAAAGAGGTCAAAACCCTGTGGTTTCACGAGGAAAAGGACTCTGCTTCTCCACAAACATAACTAGCATCTACTTTTGCTCTGTTAGTGGAGGAATTTGAAATTTTAAAATGGAGACCAGACAAAAGATCTTTCCATGTTCTTTTTCTGTATGCTTTTTGCTGGACACCTGCTACACACTTTATGCAACCAAGAAAAAGCAGAGAGGTAGTGCTCTATAACATAACGTTTGAGTAGGAAGGGGTACAGCAGATTGAGTAATGGAAACTGATAGCGAAACCGAAGCTTTTGTTCTGATTATACCAAAAAATTATATTCCTCTCCACTAGGAGGTGATTACGCATCAGTGTTGAGTGTGACATCTAGACTCTGGCTTAGTTGCTAGCTAAGAGCAGAGGTGTAGACTTTCATTGTTTCTCCATTCTGGTGTAAAAGGACTCCTTCATTCCCGCTGTAGTTCTGTGTGCAGACTAGAGTAAGAAATGTATTCAGATGTACATCCACAGAAAAAAAATAAATGAGGAAATGTCACTGAAACTTGTCTCATGCCAGAGTAAGTCACTGTGAATTGCTAAAATCTGAGGCTTTTGAGGTTGCAGCCACAATAGTGATATACGCTGTTCTATGCAGGTAGTTCCTAGATGTCCTCGCTGTCCGCCTGATGAACCACTTGCTATCATGAAGCCTGACATAGTGTTCTTCGGAGAGAACTTACCTGAGCAGTTCCATCGTGCCATGAAGTATGACAAAAATGAAGTTGATCTCCTTATTGTCATTGGGTCTTCACTGAAAGTAAGACCAGTAGCATTGATTCCAAGTAAGTGACTGACTGGAAATTTCTTCTTTCAAAAAAATTGGATGAAATTAAAATTCTCAGTTAAGAGTTCCAGTTCTGAGTGCTTTTTCTATGCCCAAGGCAGAGTAGAGATCTCAAAGTTATGAATTTATAATCCATAGAACTACTTTGCTAAAAGTTAAACTTTATGTTCATAATATGCTTTTGGAATTCTAAGATTTAGTCCGGTCTTGTTCAACATCTTCATCAACGACCTTGAGGAGGGGATCGTGGCCACCCTCAGCAAGTTTGCTGATGATATGAAGTTGGGAGGATTGGCTGACATGCCTGAAGGCTGTGCTGCCATTCAGCGAGACCTGGACAGGCTGGAGAGCTGGGCAGAAAAAAGGAATAATTCCATGCACCAGTACAGGCTGGGGGATGACCTGCTGGAGGGGAGCTCTGCGGAAAGGGACCTGGGTGTCCTGGTGGTCGACAGGTTGGCCATGAGCCAGCAGTGTGCCCTTGTGGCCAAGAGGGCCAATGGCATCCTGGGGTGCATTAAAAAGAGCGTGGCCAGCAGGTCGAGGGAGGTGATCCTCCCCCTCTACTCTGCCCTGGTAAGACCTCATCTGCAGTACTGCGTCCAGTTCTGGGCTCCCCAGTACAAAAAAGACAGGGATCTCTTGGAAAGAGTCCAGCAGAGGGCCACAGAGATGGTGAAGGGCCTGGAGCATCTCTCCTATGAGGAAAGGCTGAGTGAACTGGGGCTGTTCAGCCTTGAGAAAAGAAGACTGAGAGGGGACCTGATGCAGGTCTATAAATATCTAAGGTGTGGGGGGCAGAATGGCGAGGCCGGACTGTTTTCAGTGGTGAGTGGAGACAGGACAAGGGGAAACGGCCGGAAACTGCAGCATAGGAAGTTCCGCACAAATGTGCGCAAGAACTTCTTTACAGTGAGGTGACGGAGCACTGGAACAGGCTGCCCAGGGAGGTGGTGGAGTCTCCTTCTCTGGAGATGTTCAAGACCTGCCTGGATGCCTACCTGTGCGACCTGCTGTAGGGAACCTGCTTTGGCAGGGGGGTTGGACTCGATGATCTCTGGAGGTCCCTTCCAACCCCTACAATTCTGTGATTCTGTGAAAGTAATTGTCTTTTGAAAGATAAACGTAGTATCAAAAAAATGGAACAGCTACATCAGATGTCTGAGCAGTAATTGAAGTCAGTACTTTATGCTAAATGATACAGAGTGGGCATTAGATAGTGTATGACCATTTGGATCCTTAGTTCTTAAAGGTGATAAGAAAAGCCAGCTGTGCTATTACTAAATAAGTCCTTTAGAAGGGCTGAGAAAATACAATTGCAGGTTAATTATTTGCCTATTAAGTGCACAACTTAACTCGTACTTTTTTAACATGCAAGCCTGAAAAAGGCCTGCACCAACCACCTGCTGCTCACGGGGGACAGTGCCACATCCAGCACTTCTATAGAAAAACACCTTTTACTGCAAGAAACAGGGAAATCTAGATAGACTACACAGCCATGGCACCTCACACTGCCACTTCAGCTTTATTATATTTAAGAGTTACTTGTATTCCAGATCTGTCTGAAGACATCTCTCAGAAATGAAGTTTTTTTTGGCAGATCTTTGGTAAAAAATAAAACCAAAATGCCTGTCTTCAAACTGTCTTTTCTATGTTTAGGTTCCATCCCCCATGAAGTGCCTCAGATCTTAATTAATAGGGAACCTCTGCCTCATCTACACTTTGATGTGGAGCTTCTTGGAGACTGTGACGTTATTATTAATGAATTATGTCAAAGGCTAGGTAGTGAATATACAAAACTTTGCTACAACTCAGTAAAACTTTCAGAAATAACAGAAAAGCCTCCGCGAATGCACAAAGAGCTCGAAATGCACTCATCTGAGCTACCACCTACACCCTTAAACATTTCTGAAGACTCTGGTTCACCACAACAAATGACTCCACCAGATACTTCGGTGGTGCCCTCAGAACATGCAGCTGAATGTAAGGTAGAAAACTGTGATCCTGCCTCTGAAAATAAAGGGACCCGCACCGAGGAAAAGCTTCAAGACACACAGGCATCCTCTGAAAACCCTGAAAATACTACTAGTGAATTAATGAACTCTGAAACAATGAAGGAAAATGGAACCAACAATGGAGAAAGCAAAGAAAAAAATGAAATAGTGAAGAAGTGCTGGGTAAATAGATCTGCAAAAGAACAGATTAGCAAAAGGTTGGATGGTAAGTGTTAACTTATTTCATTCTCTTGCACTTCAGTGTTTATTCTAGACTTACTTTAAAGCAATAAATAAGTTGCCCTTGAGGGAATCAGTGTTTTTTGGTGGTTATTTCTGCTCAGAAAAGTATCTACGTTTTTCATTGTCATGCAGAGTTTATTTCTTCTGAAGAAGCCAATAGGAAAATTTTCTGTAATTCAGAATAGATTTTATAATCAGTGATTACTGAATGGTTTTAAACTGAGACAGGGGAGGTTTAGGTTAGATATTAGGAGGAAGTTTTTCATACAGAGGGTGGTGATGCACTGGAACAGGCTGCCCAAGGAGGTTGTGGATGCCCCATCCCTGGAGGCATTCAAGGCCAGGCTGGATGTGGCTCTGGGCAGCCTGGTCTGGTGATTGGTGACCCTGCATGTAGAATCATGGAATGGCTAGGGTTGGAAGGGATCTCAAGGATCATGAATCTCCAGCCTCTCACATAGCAGGGGGTTGAAACTAGATGATCACTGTGGTCCTTTTCAACCCAAGCCATTCTACGATTAGAAACTCCCTAGAAAGATCAGAGTTTAAGAGGCAGAAGCTAAGTAGCAAAAATAAACCCGCCTTTCTTACATTTTCTAATGAATTTCCAGTAAAACTGTACTGATCTTGGGATTTTAAAGCACCGTGTCCCAACTCAGTCAGACAACTATTTTGTAGGACTGAGGGACAAAGTCTCAAAAAGATTTGAAAAGCAAATCACACGGTTGGAGCCAGGCACATTCCAAAGGAAACATCAGACTTTCCAAAGAAGCCTTCCGTGTGCAGTCTGTTAATTGATGGAACAAGTAATTGCTCTAGAAAGTCAGTGAGGATGGAGAACCAGAAGGTTACAATTTCCCTAAAGCAAAGTCAACTACTCTGTGTGGTGGGTTCCAATTCTGTGGTACAACCAATACACAGCATTCTTGCTGTGAATACAACGTTTATCAACAAAAAGCTCTAAACATTAGAGTTTAAACACTACATCAGAGGGAGGGAGGAAAGGGAATGTTTAGCTTCCCAGTAAAGCATTTGTTAAATGCTGTTCCTAACAACACATTGAAGTAGAAATTTCTAGTGTAATTTGTCATGTTAGCTTAACTTTTGAAAATGCATCTGTGTAGGTACTTTTTAACCAGAAGTCTGCAAGATCTTGTCTGAATAATTTCAGCTTTTTGTTTCTGCTGGGCACCCTGCTCTAGTTGCCCCTGCTTGAGCAGGGGCATTGGACCAGGTGACCTCCAGATCTCCCCTCCTACCCCAACCATTCTGTGATACTGACTTGCTAAATTCTGTTTCAGGTACTCAGTATCTGTTTTTACCACCAAATCGCTATATTTTCCACGGAGCTGAGGTATACTCAGATTCTGAAGACGATCTGATATCTTCTAGCTCTTGTGGGAGTAGTAGCGAAAGTGGCTCGTGTCGCAGTCAGAGCTTAGATGTGGAGGACGAGAGCGAGATTGAAGAGTTTTACAATGGCATAGAGGATGAGGATGCTCCGGAAAGGGAAGAGGAAGCTGCATTTGGGGAAGATGGGGTTGAACAAGATGCAGCTGATGAATCAGCTTACACAAATGAAGCTGCAGGGAACGATCATCCAACAAGCAACAAGTTGTAAAGCGATCACTGGTTACAGGAATTTTCCACCAGCATTAGGAGCTTTGGCATGTCAGGACGAATGTTTACGTCTGGATTTAGAGCAAGGAAACCATAAGGATGTGGTGTTTATAAACAACTGAAACAGATTTTCATGCTTAGTTTTTTACCTTTTTCAATAAAATTCTCTTACTGCACACTCAACACTAACTTTTTTTTTTTTAAGGTACTAGGAATATCTAAGCAATTATTACTATGTTCACTTTTAAGTCATCAGTCTGATCAGGCATCCATGTATATAATACCTATTTTGCATAATAAATTTCAGCTTATATTATTTTTAAACAGTTTTGAAAAAGCCATTGGAATGTTAAACTAATATAAAGGGAACAGCTAATTTAGACCAAAGAATGGTATTATCACACTTCTTGCTTTGTAACAGTTTGGTTTATTTAAAATTTTTACGCTTCTGCTAAACCTTTCGTTCTCGCATAGCCTATCATTAAACACTGGCATTTTCTAAGACCGACTGGCAGCTAATTTTTTGCTTTAACAGTTAGTTTGTATGTTTGAGACATACGTAAATGTGAGTAGATAGTTAAAAATGGAAACAAGACAGTAAGCACTTGAAAAATCCTAATCTTTTTTAGACTGATAAGAAGTGCTGTGAAAATGCTTCAGTTACTGAGCTTAATACTTCCTGTGGACATGAAGCTATGTTGACATTGGCTCCTTAGCAATGATAATACTGGAACACCAGTATTTTAAACAAAATGGATTCCCCATGGTAGAAGTTTTTCATGTTGTATACAAAATGTCAAATATAGTGCAGCTTGCATTAACAATAGTATTTGATCAATTGCCAAGGCTGCAACACAGAGGCTTGGCTGAGTACACAATAATGTTCCTACCAGCACGTGAGAAGGCACGGAAACCAAATCTCTTCCTGTAATACTTAAGAGGTAACAGAATCAGAAGAAACTTGCTCAGAGAGCAACAGCCTCTGCTGCTATTGCTGTGTGGGTGAAATACAGATTAATCACCTCACCTGCAGATGTGCTGCTTTGAGTGATGTCCCAGCTGGGGAATGTGACTTTCCACTTGCTAGCTCCAACGTGCATCTTAGAAGCAAAGCAGCTATTCCAATTATCACATTGCGTATTAAAGTGCTAAGCTGCCTTAAAACTGGATGTTGCAAATTTTCAAGTGCGGATTGTTTCCAAGCTTTTAGAATTATTTTGTAAAATTGCACAGTGCAGTAGTAAATGAGTCAGCATTTTTTATATAAACCACTTTTTCAACATTGGCCCATATGAACTCTACGATGTAGATTATTCATATACTTTGCTTTAATATTTATTACATTTTGGAGATGTATAGTAGCTGTTCTTTGAACGTAAGATACATCACTTAATGAATATTTAAGAACAGCTTTCTGTATTCATCTAAAAATGTTGGCATGTTGTCTCATCGTCCAAATTTAATACAGCTCTTATTTGGCTACACTAAAGAATGCAATATGTTTAGTTTTCACTTGCATGTTACAATGTATTAGTTTGTGCTATAGGAGATATTTTAAATTGAAATACTTTGTTTTAAATTATTTTTACAGTGAGGATTGTTTTCTGCTCTTTTATATTGTATATAGTGTCTTTTATGTAATCTACTGGCATATGTTTTGTAGAAGACTGTTTAAAATGACCAGCTATCTTCCTGCAACTTTTGAAATACAAAACCAGTGTTTTATACTTGTACACTCTGTTCTAAAGTCTATTAAAATCATCATTTGATTTTTGGTTTCTGTTAATTTCTAGTTAGCTCCTAAGAACTTAACAAAAGATGCCGTATGAAGTTTTAAGTGAGATCCTGGGTACTATACAATAAATTGCCTTTTCTGTCTACCCCCTATGGGAGCAAAGCCCCAGTAAAGCTACACTGGTACAGCAACATCTGGAATGACAATGTAGTTTTGTCCTTCAGAAAACTACTTGTCTTCTTTTAAACCCTATGCTGCATTTAGATGTATTCACTGAGCAGTCCTGCTTGTTCCTACATAGTAAGGAGTTCTGAACTAGCTACAATGACGTGGGAGTCAAAATAGTACCTTTAAAATAGCCACCCTGCGATTAGCATTTTTGAGATGACACTTGGGCTGCTAGGACTTCCTAGGAAAAGTACTGTATGATGGCACACACAGAGCTTACTGTCAGGATGCAAGGCCCAAGGAGCAGCAAGTGAACACACAGGAAGGCAGATAAAATGAAGCAAACCATCACGCATACTCTAACTGTGCAACTTACTGCCACATGACACTGTGGGAGCTCAGTGCCCTGCAAGAGGAATGGAGTAATTTGGGTGGGACGGGGTTCCCAGACAGAGGTCATCCTTTGGGCTCTCCCTGAAGCACTTGGACCACTTCACATGGAGACAGCTTTCAGCCCAGGGCAACCCAGTAGCAGCTCCCCAGCGCTGCTGAGCACTGTATGACACCGACCGGTACTGACAGAACCAACACCGCAGGGCACACGTGAGCACGGCTTTCTCGGCCTCGGGGCTGGTGGGTGCACGTACACGACCACGCATCTTTCAAGGACTGAATTTCTTAGCAGACACAAACCGCCGCTCTGTGACAAGGCACCGTCAGTTCCTTCACTCCTCAACCCTGCAGCCTCAGCACAGCCCCAGCGCCGCACAGCACGGGGTAGCGACAAACTGCCCTTAAGCCACAGATATTCCTGAAAGCCGCAACTAAAGAGCTCTGAAACGACACACAGCCATCTCTCACTGCTGTTTTATCCCGTCTCTACTACTCCTAACACCTGGAGGCTACAAGCACAAACTGCGGCCGAAGGAAAGCGGCTCTGCCACACTTCATGGGCGGCTGAGGAAGAGCCCCCGAGTCACCCACAACAGCGCTCCGCTCCCCACTTACCGCATCCGCAGCGGCCCCGGGACCCGACGGGACGGACCGCCCAGCGCCGCGAGCCGAGAAGCGGCCCCAAGAGCCGCCCCCAACACGCCCAGCTATGCTGCGCTTAAATACAGGCTCCTGAAGGGGAGGCATCCAGGGCAGCCCAGGGACACGAGGCTGCCTAACGGGAGGCTTCTCGCCAGCGAAGTGTTCGAAGGCTCCCGCGAGTAGCGGCAGTCCCTTCCCGCTCCTCCCTCGGGCCGCACCCCTCGCCCTCTCCCTGTACCTACCGCCAGCTGAAGCCCCGCACCTCGCTGCGCGCTGCAACATCCGTACCTGCCAGCGGCACCCAGGCTCGCTGAGCCGCAGCGTGCAGCTCCCAGAGTACTCGAGCACTGGTTAGGAAGCACTCATAGGTAGCCTCTGTGCGGAATTAAGGCACAAACAAATGAGTTTCAGCCCTACCGTCTGGCTAATTGTTTCTGTAGCAGGGTGGGGTTTAGTACAGCCCACCACCTCTGCTCTAACAGCAAGGCTGGGCTATCTGCTCAAGGGGGAAGGAAACTCACTTCCAGCCTTTGGAGTCAAATCCTTCTGGCTCACACTGCATTTTCTCCTCACTGGAAGTCCCACATACCCACGCACACTGTGAGTACCCGCAGAGAGCAGCTCTGCCCGCGGGCTGGCCCCACCACAAGTCTTGCAGAGAATAACAGTACTCGAATACTGCACACACCCAACTACACCAAACGTTATCGGCCCTACGGTTCACATCCCTGACAAGGTACAGAGCCTTCATTTTCTTTCTTAATACTCCTGAAACTGGTGAAAAAAATTAACAACAACAAAAAAAAAAATTAAAAAGCTTTTAACCCCAGCTTACATTCCCGACATCAACAACACACTATTCTGCAGATTTGCAGAAGACCCATACAGTATCTCAAAGCTGAAAGACAGGCCATATACAGCAATTATGGCTGCTGGTGTTACTTTATCAATCCGTAAGTGTATGTAGTCCAGCAAAACACGGGTGGATTTCTTGGAGGCTCCAGTGTGTAGCGTTACAGGACACTGCTACCCAGTCAATCTGGTTTCAGACCATTAGAGGTCTAGGGAAGGTTCTTAAAGCTTATTTCTTCAAACCCGACTAACACTAAACTGAACAGCACGTTCAAAGACAAGATAGCAGCCTCATGATTAGTTCACCCCACTCCAGACTGAGCCACCAACTGAGAAACACCCACTGGTAAGCAGTAGAGACCATCTCTTGTTAGGAGACACAAATATTTTGTTCTTCCACCAACAAATGAGCAACGACAGCTCTGCAGTACATAGTGGTTGCACAAGGAGAAAGCCAGAGCCATCCATGTGGTGCCCACCATATACTACTTCAGCATGATAAAAACTGTGTTATTACAGGAAAGCTTGCACTCTGTATTCATCCTAACTGCAGAAGATGATATGCCTTTAAATAATGAGTTTTGTTTTACAGCTGTTTGTATCTGATGGTACCACACTGCATTCACTCCTGGATAAACAAAGTTTACTGCAACGCAGAGCAGTGCAATGAACTGGAATCCTTCATAGGAGCATAAAAAACCCTTTAGTGGAATTCTGCACCTTGGTGTTCTACATTAGTAACAATGTTAGCAATAGCAACTACTACGAAGTGCTTAACTGGAGCTCAGTTTTAATAGTTGCACTGTATCAGAGCAACAGCCCTTCGATTTTCCCCTGGAAAACAATGCACAAGTTTCTGCGACAAAGGCAAATAAAAGTCCATGTAGTTCTGCCACACAGCTGCAATCTGCAGTTCTGTGCCTGTGACAGGTGCAGTAAATCCACTGCTATGACAAAAACAAACCTTCCTTCAGTAAACATAATGGAGATGGATACAGCTAACCATTCTCCAACAGTAATTACGAATGCTCATCAGAATACTAATCCTGCTATCAAAACTGCTTTAGAGATTTTTAATTATTGTAAAACATTCCCACTGGAGCCCAAAACACTACTTTCCCCCAGTTGTTCACACAATCCTTTTGAAAGCCTACAGGTTTTCCCTAATTAATGAGAAATGTGAGAAGGAGGAAAGTGTCTTTCTTCCATAACATCGTGGCAATTTTACCTAAGCAGGAAGTTGATTTTTTTTTTTTTTTCTTCCTCACGTGACGCACAGCATTCCATACTGTATGGAAAATGCCACTTGATCCAAGTAGGAGAGAAAACACTTCAGCCACCTCCTTTTGTTAACCAGAGGAAACAAGTTAGCATTTAGCTTTGGCTTAAGTCCTCCACACAGCTGTTATGACCATTAGCAGACCTAAGGACAACGTAAGGACCAGCACCTGTGTGACAGAAGTAACATGATGACTAGTCACTGTTCTAGTACTGCATAAAAGTCTTTTACCTTGCGTAACGTTTGGTAACAGAGCACCTGTTTCACTGCACTGAATGAGCTAACACCTGCACCATAGTCAGGAGTGTTTAGCAGCTATTATCCTGTTCTGTAGGATCCAACTCCATTTCTTGCAGAGGTGGACACAATCAAGGCTGAAAGTGCAAAAATGTTTCAGATTAGTGCAGTCTCAAGGAACATGATTCTCATCCTGCTCTGTCAGTGGGCTTCCTTCCATGTGGAATTTAGCCAATCATTCAATCCCACGAGGCTTATCAATTCTACTGAAGTTCTAAGAGAGCACATCTGCCTTTCTGATACTGCAGAAATATGTACTACTTGTCATAGTGATTTTAGTAAACGTTAACTACAATGCCAAGATGCAGGACATCTAAAGTTTCCTAGCACATCCTCAGTTGAGCAAGTGGTCAATAATGTTAATAAATGAACGTTCAATAATTGGATTGAATTCTGTCTCCAACTATCTCATCTACAGAATAAGGCTGTTGCTTATCTCTCAGATTGCTAAGACAAAGAATTCAATACGGCAGAATGACCTTTAGGGAACTAAAAAGCAAATAGTGCTGGATTTACATGATATGCATTAGAATCAGACCTGCACAACTGAACAGAAAAATAATGCACATGTCAACTGGGTACACTGAGTGAAGGAAGGGTCCCATGGACATCAGGGATATAAACAGCATTTACTCATGTAATGATACACAGGGGAAAAAGAGACAGCTTGATGTTTGTCACTTCCTAATTTCCAAGTACTTGCCTTCACAAGTTTGGTGCTCTATAATCTCAGAAGTTTTAATATTACCTGGTAAAATGAAGGCATAATGTACTTTTTTTTCCTCCTTTCTCCCACACAAAATAAGCTTAAGCTGCTGCAGCATTTGTCAGATTCTCATATCTCATAACAGGGAGAACTTTCCAGCCAAGTAACACATGTTGGAAAAGATGAGATATAAAGGCTGCACATAAAGAAATTATTAGAGGTTACATTGCATGAGAATGCTTTAAGAACAGTTATGGAAAGAATGCTCTTACCTGCACTGACTGCTTTGTATATCTACATCTAATGACAAGTTCAACTATTTATTCTAATGAATCAATTTCTCTACTTTTAAAGTGAGAACCTGGCACTCTTGATTCACTGCACAGATGTTACCTTTTCATTGAATGCATCATTGATGCATGATGCAAGCATCCATACACATCAGTCAACAAAGGTTTTCATTCAAGACTTTTATTATAGCTTGAATTTTTTTTTTTGTCACTGCATTTAAAAATCTAAAAAAAATAAATATTTGTTTCACAGCTGCAAGTCACATCATATGCATTAACACCACAAAATCTGGAATTTAACCAGAGAAGAAAAGTCAACTCCAAAAGTGTCCAGCTAAGCACAGTTGTCTCATGGTATTTATACTAAAAATAAAATCTTAAGAAAAGGGGAAAAGGGTGTTAAAGAGTTATTTCAAATGCATTTATCTGGAAAAAAGTGAAAATTGTATTAGAAACCATAAACTACACTTTCAGCATTTAAAAATAAATGTTTAACCTCTTGACAGCAACAACTGTCGGGAGCATCTTTTTCTTTTAAGCTGCATTCTTGACACATGGCTGCAGAGGTTCCCAGTGATAAATTAACCTCCTTTATAACTGCGTCCACTTACAGAATCAGTCCTTAAAAATAAAGCAATGTTTTAAGTCAGCTCGTCCATCCATGTATTAAAAATGCCATTGTATGCAGGTTTTTGATGCGTTTTCATTGTTGGCTTTTTTTTTTTTAAATCAGCATTAAAGTGACTGCTTCATGGAACTTGTTGGATTGTACACTGTGAAGATGAATGTCTTTCAAACAATAATTTTCATTATTAAGGTTCTTAAAACAAACCAGAAAAATATATCTTCAGAAATCAGAGTAGTCACTCTTTTTGTTAAAAGCCATAAAATAAGCTCATATTTAATTACAAGCAATAGAAACCATACTGCTATTGGAACATAATTATTTTATCACAAAAATTTATTATTTACAAAATGAAAAGTAACCAAGTGAATTTATCAGGGAAAGACTTAAATATTCTTACTAACTGATTTGAAAAACTTAAGCAAGTCTCTCATGCACTCACACGCCAAATTGTCTGCATAAGATGAAGTGTTAATTCATGTTAGTGAAACTTGACTCCCACTCACAATACTCTCATTTTATTGCAAGATGAGAAAATCAACATGGTTTTGTACAAGAGTTATTAAGACAGTTCCTCATTTTTGTCCCCCCTTTCTTTTTTTTTTTTTTTGGCTCCAATGAATAACCATACCACTTAACATTTTGCAAATAATCAATTATATTATCATCTCCATCATTTAATCCACTGAATTTACCACCACAAAAAAGACACAAGAAGTTAGTTTAATGATCCCACTTTACACAGATCTCTCTCATTTCTGAAGTTATACTAAACTGAAACCTTCATAGTGATCTATAGCCTGGATCAGCTTAGATTTTAGCGTTTCTTTATCTGTGTATTTTGGAAGATCAAGAAGATTAAAGCAAGTGTGAGCTACCGGAAGATAACCTTCTCCACCTCCTGTTGGCTGGATGACTAGTTTAAGACACTTCATTCCAAGGATTGGAATACGATCACTGCCTGTCAGAAACACTGCCAAGAAAAAAAAAAAAAAAAAACAAACAAAAAGTCCTGAAAGTGGTTTAAGATAAAACACTGTGTATTCCACATAGGCTGTTCTAGTCCTTAGTTACATTTCTCAATTATTCCAGCTGTACTCAGCTTTTCATGCTGAAATCGTTCAGATAAACTTGAAAACAAGAGATGTCTTAGCCTGATCTCCTTCCTGCAAAGTGAAGCCTCCACCATAACCTAACATGTTGTACACAAAGGAAAACTTCATTTTCACATATGAAACCAGTGCCCTTGATAGTCAAGATCAGAATTGGTAACTTAAAATTCATTAGCTGTACCTTTAGTCTACTTCTGAGCACCCTGGATTAGTTCGTTCAGTATGAAAGTGATTCTCAACATCAGCTCATTCACAAGAAGTTTCCCTTGTCTTAACTTGTGTATTTTCCCTCACATCAGTATCTTTAGGTACTGACAATCAGTTATAACTTCGCTATTCCACCTATTTACAATGAAAAAAACTAGAGAATGTGAACCTGGTGTCAAATCACAGGGAAAAAATTCTGATCAGCAGACAGACGCCATCAGTAGCTCACACTGTTGGGCAATTCTTTTATTTTAAATGCTGCTTTGGCCTATGTCATCTTATAAACCTCCATTACCCAAAACTTTTCAGGACAGCTCCAGGAAAATCATAGACAAGCTTATAACCAATTGCTTCTACTCTGATTATTTTTCCCCTCCATATGGAGTTAATCATACTGTTACTGTTCTTATTGCCAGAACCTGAAATCAGTGATCCTGTTCAGTTAGAAGGTTTTGCAAAGTACTGTTGAATACTTACACAAAAACTGTTTTTTCTTCTCCAAAGGCAACTGATGAAAAACCTCCCAGAATATTTTAATTGTAGGATGGTCTGCCCAGTATTCTCCTTTGTATTCCGTATTCTAAAATGAGCAAGAAATTCAGTTACTTCTCAGTACGATAATGCCACAATAAAGCATAAAGAATTGTGACAAGGGATACTGCACTGAAAGTGACACACTGCCATTTCCTTGGATCAAATTTCTGCAGCTCTTCAGACTTCAAATATATGGACAAACGGATCTATCTCAAAGCAGTCTCAATTCCAGAGAAGTTGTAACAATAGCTCACAGCGAATTTCAGTAAGCAGGAGTATCTACTTATATCAGCAGTATGCATTTTGTTCACTTTTCCCTTTCTAACTTAAATTTACAACTGCCTTTAGGTTCTGTGCAATTTTTCTTCCTCTTTGATCCCCCCAGCTCTCATTTCCTTCAGAAATTAGATGAGAAAACTTTAAAAAGGAAAATGAATAGTATCTTAATGCCTTTGGTCACTGACAAAACAAGAAGATTCTCAGTTATGCACCCTATCCAGTAAAGGCTGGCCATGACATACCACATGCTAACAGAGAAAACAGAGCTTAAAATGATACTTTGAGATTACTCTTGCACCTTGAAATTTAAAAAAATATATATGAAACAAAGAGCCAACTACGTTGTTTGTTTGTTTTTACCTTCTCCAGTTCTTTCCAATCATAATTTGTGTTCCCAATTACCATTGATTGCAACTCGCTGGGCTGGAAGAGCTGAAGAACTTTACCTCCACATACTTTGTGGAAGCCTTCATGGAATGCACTGAATAAGGAAGCTACTGATTTATTGAAGATGTAATCCACATATGCATCTACAAAATCTTGCCTGCACAAAGAAAAAATAATTATATTGAGAGGAGAGGAAAACAAAAGTATGTGTCACCCTTCTATTTTTATAGAATAGCCATTTCAGTACAGAAAACTTCATGGGAAGTTGAGCAAAAAGGATCTTAGGCTACTATGTTCTGTGCTCCACGTTAGAGCCACAGAGAAGATGACCTGAATGAAAACAGCACATAAATGTACATTTTTGTCCAACATGGAGCCTGTAATGTACAAGACAAAACCAAGAATGTTTTCGTTACTGATTTCAGACATCATTGCATGCCTCACAGTGAACTGGACTGAATGGCAACACACTCAAAGGCTTGGAGTTGTACATAGTGTTCTGAAGCCAACTTAGTGCCAAAATTTGCGTATTTTGGCTTTGCTCTGTTTTTATTATAAAGCGTTACCATATGTACACTGAAGATGAAAATAAATTTCAAGCAGACATTTGAGTCCTACACACTAAAAAATAAATAAATAAATAAATAAATAAATCAGGAAAAAGAAGTTAGGATGCTGAGAAACACACTGTCTTATCCATGCTTCAGTACAAGGAGTTCTCTCCTCTTACTGCAAACACCATCTTCAACAGAAGCTAGTAGTTAAAATCTCCTGATACAATATTGATTATAATTTCATTTATTTATTAAAGGATCCTAGTTAATGCTGTTAGCTCCTGCATTGGCACAGTGACTCCACTTACTTGAATAACATCACTAATCCTTTAAAGAAAGATCGAAGCATTTTGAAGATACACTATTAAGTTGTAGAACATATCTTCCCTAATTTAGGCACACTGTGAAATATTAACAGTGGACAGAAAACTGACAGTAGTAAACTGATTAACATAATTATACTCTGCAATAGCATTTTTCAAACTGAATTTAAAAAGTCATAGAATATTTGGGCCCCGAGAAAAAAGATTTCTTCAGACAACCATAGCATTACATTCCACGGACACTCTACACCTTTTCTCATATTTCAACTCTAATCTCATTGTCACTTTGTGACAGAAAAAAACATGTCTGCAGAACTTAGAAAATATCATGTTTAAGATGAAGCACCATAAATCCTCAACTATCAGCCAAAGATTAAAGAGAGAAAAGCTGACCAGTGTAAGAAGTGACTGCAAGTATCATAGATGCTTACTGTGCTTGTTTGCTTTTCCCTTCAGTTGAAGCTGCTCAGTCTTGCCTTGGAGCCCTGAACCAATGTTTTTCTCTCCCAGTAACGAGAAGTCAGGAGGATGAAAGCACTCACTGCACAGAGTTTGTGATACCTTCAATCTTCTGTCATTGCTTTTTCATCTACAACGGACTTAGCTACTCAGAAAACACTGCCCAAAACATACCCGAAGGTTCTTTTTCTCCCTTCCTATGACATACAGCCTAGGTATGTTTTGTTCTCAAACAGTATGCTCTTTCCATTTGATTCTCCCTTCACTCAAGGAGAAGTGAAAGCTCACAGAAGACACAAAGATTAAAACACTGATGAAAATACATGAAGAGAATGACCAACAAGGGACAGGAAAGTGATAATATTCAGCAAAAAATATTAGTACCACAGAATACCAGAAATATTCTATCTATCCTCCAAGAGCAGAAGGGGAACACAGGGTGGGAGAAGCAGCTTTTATAAAATTAACAGAATCCAGGAAAGAAGGATAAAACCACACCCCACATACTCATTAGACAATGACACTAAAAATAACAGACTAATGTATCTGTTCTACAAAGCGAATACTTCTCTGAAATGGTATTTCACATACCAAGAGTCGTCACGTAACAGCATCTAAGTTGATGTTCTCACTGTGACTCAGTAACTTTCTGCAGAACCATTTCTGGCCTTCTGAAGTGAAGATAGTGTATTCATATGGGCACTAAAGAGTTTCAAAATACTTCTGAGGCCAAAGTGAAACAGATATTGCTTACTGAGCCACCTTAGATGTCAAGTCCCTAACTACAACAGTTATTTACTGTTCTTTATAATACACATTAAAACAGCTTGGAAAAACAGCAGTAGCTTTGCCTCCCATCACTAGCATAGCAACTTGGCAAAGGATCTCTATAGCAGCCCAGTTATGCTCCCAAAACAGACAGCAACATCGAACTATACTGTGATCCATAACACTCACCTATTTTGTTTGACTACAGGAATGTCAGCACCATTAGGAACAAGTTCTTTAATTTCTGTTGTACCAAAATTTTCCACAGTGATCTATTTAAAACAAAAATAGTATTAATTTTATTTTCTGTGTAGAGGACTTCTTCCCACCTCTTCGCTAACAGTATAGTGAATGGCAGACAGATCTTAGAATGTTAAGCACAGAATACTACAATTCATGACCATCAGCAGCCAATGCTTCTGCTCAAACAATCCATCAGATGAAGCTGTAATACACAGTACAAGCTTTACCGGTAAAACAAATCAAAGCTTCCAACATAATGAGAAACTTACAGTAAAATTAAGACAAAATGCCTCTTCTATGTCATCCTCTGGATAGTCCAGTAATTGCTGCATTCCCCTGAAAAACAAATTACAAAGTACTTGTACCAGTGAGAGGAGAACAAAAAAGTTCTACTATTATATGCTGACTTGCAGGGCAGCACTGGGAAATTCAAGCAAATCACATTGCTTTCAAAAGCATAGAATGCAAAGCTTTAAATAAACAATGGTTTGGTTTTCCTATTACTTGTACTGTTGTTTCTTTTTATTCTCTCAGGAGTTAAGACTCATACCCCAATGTCTAGCTTCAGTGCAGGGAAGGAATTCCAAGACAGAGGTGCTAAGTCCTAATTAATCACTGATGGTGTTTCCCATTATTATGTTCAATTCCTCCTTGACCTATGAAAACCTTTTGCATTCACAACACTGAAGCAATCCAACACCAACTCCACCACACCACCTGAAAACCCTACCTGTTCAAGTGCAGTTATTTAGCATGCACTTGCCTCTGAAATAAATGAAAATGTCTCCTCCTCAGACTAGGCAAAATATACAGAACTAAAATTATGTTCACACTTATTTTATAAAATTAATAGCAGAATCTCAAAACTTTCAACTAACAAAGATTCTTGTAGGACAATAAAGCACAGGAGAGATGAATATCAAAACCAAACACTTAGAGAAGCAGCTGCTTAACAATAGCACACATCTGAAATGGCATGATAGCTAAAAGTTACTCTAAGATGTTTATCCTGTGTGAATAGCATGCACTTTCTTTAAACCTTCAAAGGAAAGTGTTGAACTCAAAACTAATTCCTAATCTCACACATTTTTTTCTTGCTTACCTGCCAACATCTGGCATCAACTCTTTTAAATCGTCCAGGGATGGCTTCTTATTCAACAGCTTTTTATACAAAGCCAAAGGGAAGTGAAGGTCTACAATAGTAAAATTATATATTGCTAGCCCACAGACAACACCAATCAAATGAAACAAGTCACTGTCTTCAAAGGTCTAAGAACAGAAAACAGACAAAATATTTTAAAACAAGTTATTTTAATCATTTATAGTCCAGAAAAGAGGTATGGATATTAAAAAAAAAACAACTGAGATGCAACATGTTTTGTGTTCTAAGTGATGCATGCTGCTGAAGCTACCATCTAAAGATTCCATTTTTGTTGGTGACTTACTATGACAGTACTCAGTCCTTAAATACATTTTAATTTAAATTAACGGGGAAGGAGAGGTGAGGAGCTTACTGTTAACTTCCTTGGACTAAACAGTTAAGGCTTGGAACACAACTGTGAAAACATTAATATCCAGATATAAGTGACATTAGCGAGTGCTAACTGGAGTTAGTTAGCATGTTCCTCTGAAAGAGGACTAAAAAGTCAACGATTAAAACTTCCTAGCAAGTACAAACAGGTGACTACCAAAAAGCAGGCCCAAAAATGTGAATGAACGCAGAAAAGGAAGGTTTGACATGCCGCATCAATTTTCTCTACCATTCTGATTCTGCTTTTGGAGTCAGCTGGCCCATCTTCCTACCAAAGTCACCTCAACCGCAGACAAATGGTGAGGAGTAAAGCAAGGAATCAGGTTGGAAAAAAGAAAAAAAAAAAAAAGAAAAAGAAAGGAACGCTATGATCTAGCAATGGCAAAAATTACACTTTTTCAAGATTTCTTCCTTCAGCTTCTCCTCTCAAAATAAAACTACCACAAATTCCTATGTCCATACATAATTAGCAAAATACTTAAACTGAAAGAAAATTAATGACTGTTGATCGCACCCTACCTTATCAGAGAACCAGATCAGCCTGGACTCTTCATAATACCTGAACATTCCGTATTTGGGATCTAGCAACTCCCTCATTATGAGCAGAAAAAATTCTTTGCGAACACCCCCAACATCAACAGCTTCTTCCCCTACAAAAATAACCTGAAACACATTTCAATGAGCACAGAATTAAAAATGGAACATGAAACAATGTTTGTCCAAAATATATTCTTAATTACTAGCACGTCAGTGAAAGACACTCAGATCAGTATGTACTGGCAGTACCTTCAATGGCTTCTTGTAGTCTACACTCTTTGTTTTCCTTAGGACTTCCACAGCATCTCCTACAATATTGTCTCTCCTCACCATTAATATCAGGCATGGGTTAACAGATTCAAATACTGGCAGAAAAAGAGAAGACAAATTCTGCCTGTGAGCTTGATCAACAGCCATCTGGGAGGGAGAGAAAAAAAAAGTACAATGTAACTGTCAGGAGGTAGCGTAAGATTCCTATAAACACTAAACATCCATCACTCTCATCTGAAAGAGTTCAGAAGACATCAGTGTGATTACCTATTATGAGGGCTTTCTTCCTATTTCTTTAACCTCAGACAGTATTTTCCCTTGTTTGTACCTTATTACTATGGGCTAACATGTGAAAGAATACATGCAGTTAATGAAAGGGGAAGAAGTTCAATGGATGTTTATATAATTATTAATTTTATGTCAGTGAGATTCCTACCAGCTTCAGTCATATACATACTTAGAGGAAAACAACAGATCCCTTACTTTCATGAAGAGGATCAAGTTGGCAGAGTGGGGAACAAATGCAAACAAAGAAGAAAAAAGGGACACCAATCCTCCAAAGCCTCCAACTAAACCCAAAATAAATTACATCTTTAAAAACTGACTCATACCTGCATCTGCATGACTGCATCTGTTTGCAGAAGAGTTGTCTTTGCCTGGGCATCAAAAACAAATGGGTACGTGCAAATGGTAACAGGCATGTCTGTTAACTAGAATGAGAAGAACCATGTCATCATTCTGTTTACTGTAGAAAACCCACAACAGCAGTTAAAAAAGCAATTACGTTTATATTCATTTAATACCTCTCTTTTACTGAAAAGAGAAATAAACCTTTACTCATTGTCAACGGAGGACCTGAAGTATCTCAGAAAAAGTTAAATAGATGTTCAATAGTTCAGTATTTCAGCCAAGAAAAGGCCCACCCCCTCTTTACACGTTTTAATTTCACTCCTTTTAAGTTCACTCCTTTTGTTACAGCCAGTAGATATCACCAAACAAGTCTTTGTTTTCAAACTCCGCTCTGAATTTGCAACAGAAAGAATTACATACTTCTGCCCAATAAGAACCTTTTCAGTTTACAATCCTAACAAGTTAAAGCTTTACTCCTAATGGAACACATCCTACAATCCTTGGCACTCCTGTTTCTGATTTCCTTACATTCCAAAAAGAAACCAGATTGCAACCCATCTTACCTCAGTTAATCCATGGTTGACATCCTATGACAGCATTTGCACAAAGGCAGCAATAATTAAGATGAAAAAGCAGCATTAGTGTCTGCATTAATTATTCATCTCTGATGTAGAATTATTTAGCTATAGCTTCCCCCCAAAAAGAACGTTTACTGAAAAACTGATAAGCATTGTAAACATTTTAATTAATCTACCAAATACAACTACGCCTTTCAACACCCTGTATGTGTTTTTAAAAGGGAGCATTAGAACCTTTTAAATGATTACTCCCACACATTAATCAATGACATTGTCTTTCAGATATATTTTCATTCTGAAGTGATTACAGCATGCCATTCAAAACATTTTAAATGAGTAAAAATTTAAAGATAACAAAAAAATTGGTCATTAAATTTCAAGAATTATTTAGAACTACAATACTGCATATAAGAAAATCAACTGACTTTTGCAATTTGAAACAGGCCAATAGACATTGCTAGCCTGTTGGAGACATTCAGAACTAGTTAGGTAATTCTGCTAAGGAACCAAGTCATGCACCTGGTGGATAAATAAATAAATGTGAAATGTGATTATACACAAGTCTCTGAAGTGCAGCATGTAGACACCTACAGCACAGACAAAGTGATGGCCAAAATATCATCTCTGTAAAACGTACTCCCCTCGTATCCCTAATTCCTAAAGGAAACACTTAGCAGTCCATTTCTCACAGGAAGATTTATGCAATGCTTACTCCTGTTGCTGTATTTATTCCTAAAACACTTTTTCCCTCAACTCCTTTAAGGATGCTATTCAGCAACTTCAACATTGCCCAATTTCTCTTTTGTTGAAAGCACAGCATTTTTTTTTTTTTTCCTCTTAAGTTCTTGAAGAAGTCTTACATTTTTGTCTGTTACTTTTCTTTCCACACTTCACTCAAGGAACTGAGCAAACAGCTTTGTCTCAAGATACAACAATAAAAAAATGACAGTGGCAAAAGAAATTCTGATTCATTACTAGTGGTTCAATAGGCAAGTAGGGCTTCTTATTGTAAAGATACTGCTCAAATCTTGTGATTTGACTGACAAATGCAGCTTTAAACTTTAAAATAAATCCATTTTCCAGCTCTCATTTTCCTGCATCTCAGAATTCTTTTCTCTGATCATGACAAATACAATTCCAGTTTCTTTAGATCTATTCAGATAGCTGTGAAAGTCACCATCTTTCTAATTCTCTGTACCCTTCACCACCATACTCTTCTCTTATTCCAAATATACAATCTGCCTCTACTTCCAAGACCTTGCAATACTTACCTACACCTTCTGTATCTCATTTAATATATTATCTCTGTCAGAAACCAACACTAGCCTACATCAAGCACGAGTTATTTTTCTGAAAAGCCTGGCTGACACAAAGTTCTGCGATGGCTACAATATCAACTTATTTCCTTACACTCCACAATTTTCCTGCTGTTGCTATTTTACTTTGCAGTTTTATATTCTTTAGTAGACAAGCTATCACTTGCTTTGTATTCATCCAATACAAAGCAAAAGTAGGCCTCCCCTTTCCAGGACCTTCTACATACCACAGCAGAAGAAATACATTCATGTAGATGGAACAAGTTGATTAACATACTCCATTCTTTCAAAACTGAAGTCACAGAACTGTTTGACAAAATCTTATCCAAGTGATTGTTTCTGCCCATTTACTCCCACTCTTCTATTTACAAATCCAAGAAATAATTATTTCACTTCTTATCACTATCCAGCAATAAACAGAAAATCCTATTAGTCGTCTGTTACCTGTAACTCCCTACTGTTTCCTGACTTAGTTTTACAGAACACTTTCAGCTTTCTTTAAGTCTTGATTATTCTGACCAAACGTAGCTCACACAGTACCTCAGGTTACTTGAGATGCTGACGTACCAAGAGTTATCACTTCCCTAACTTTTTTGATATGGCAAACCTTACTAGACAGCTTTCTGAGTCACCTTTTAGCTAACGCATTAAAATGTTCAACGTTGTCAGTCCTAAGAAAGATGTGTTTCTTGCAGGGTATCAATTTAACACTTCCTTAACTAGTACCTGACATAAGTTGAGTCATTCATTATCAGGGTCTGTCACCGTACTTGTATGAAAACAAATCGTCCATATTTAGAGAATCTACAGGCTTCCATAAAAAGACAAAACCAGGTGGAAAAGGAAGATAAAATTAAAGCAAAATAAGCCTTACCATTCCAAATACCTGCTGCTGGACCCAGTTGACATAGTCATTTCTGATATCTATCAAATCTTGTATTTCATGAATATAAAATCTGTCATACTGGATAACTTGTCCTCTTTCATTTACCTGAAGAAATTAAAGTTTATCACTTTGCATCATCTTTTTAAAAAGGATTCTCTCTTCTTTATTTTTCAAGCATTTGTTATGCCAGCTACAGATACCCAGCCACTAAAAAGTTCTAGAAAAACAGCAATGCCTACAAACAAACAAAAACAGCAGCAAAGATAAGGAAACATGGATTATTCACAATTCCATCCAAGGAGCAAAGAAAAGTAACTAAGTGTACAATACTGCAAAAAACAGTGCTGCAATTCCGACACATCAAGAGATCACACAGAAATAGCACTTGCTTGTGTACAAGTTTAAGAGCTACAATTCAAGAATTTCGCTCTTACTAATGAATACTATTTCAGTTACCTGGGATGTGAGGAACAATTTCTATTAAAAAATACTAAGCTCAAAAAAGTAAGAGACAGAAAGACCCTTACACAAAGCGTAATTCTAACCCCCAGCCTTCCCAGGAAATGCACTAAATTTGCTTTTCAGAATGACAGGTAAGCACCATTAATTATCAAAACAGAAAGACAGGATTTCATCCTTATAAATGGATAATCTGAGTTCCTTCTCTTTAACAACCACCAAAGAAACCCAATTGCCCCCAAATAAGCCCCCCTCCAAAAGGAAATAGCCATAAAAAACAGATGGTAAATTCATGAAATATCCTAGATATGTTTTCTTTTCATTCTCTTCCTCTTACTTTAGCCCACATCTGGTAATCGTTAAGAATTTGTCCATACACCTACCTTGCTGCCCAGCTGTTCATAACTCTATTTCTACATTGTTACTACGTATTAATCAAAGTTGGGCTTCAAAAAACCAAGAATTTGGAACAGGCGATTAGGAGGGGGAACTTCAGCAGCAGTTATACACAACAGTTTCTCAGGCTTGTGATGTTTAGTCGGGTTACTCTGAATCATTTGGGCTATTTTTGTTCAAAGCTCAAAAATTCATTAATTTTCATGTATTAAATTAAGATACTAACACCCTGAGTAAACACATCAGAGAAGAAATATGTGCCCTGGTAAAACTGTTCAGACCTACCTCAAAATGCAACGTACTCTTACCTTCCAATTTTGACCTTATTCACTATCATTTCTAAAGAAAATTCTTTCCAACATGCCCTCACAGAAGCTATTGCTTGGGTCAGTCACATGAAAATAGATAATTCCATCCCCATGTCAGCTTGGAATCCAGAATTCTAATATTTTTTAGGTCCAAAACAAACAACTACAGATTCTTCTGTAGATGTCAAGTTTAAATATTTAGAACTGTTTAGTTATTTAACTTTCAACAACTACACAGCACACAATGTTGACAAAAAACAAACAGATAAAGCAGTCGGTTTAAATTGACGTAAACATACCCTGTGCAGTATTTCTAGAACTCTGAAAGCTGTGTGTAGAAAGTTTGTAAATATTCTTCTTTCAGCTGGAGGAATGCCAATCTTATACAACTTCAAGAGGTGGACCACAACATCCTTGTAGAGTTCCACTATTTTGAGGAACAATGGAGGTTCAAGTACAGACCACCAGTTTTCTGTCAACAAATGACAAACATGCAAATATAGTACTTTCCACTGCAACGTCGCATTGTTTTTTTAAATCAGAAGAACCTTTCTTATTTGAAAATGTACTTATCAGTTACCGAAAACTGTAAGAAGAGGTGAGCAGAGACAGAACAACATAGTACTGATGTTTTATTACACATTCAGCTCTGTACAGAGCAACATTTAGAGAAACATCAGTCTTCCAACTTTAAAATGGTTCTGGTGTATAAACTCCATGCCCTTCTCATACACCTTCTCTGCCCACCCTATTCTGGGATTTAAAACAACGCATGGGCTATTAGCAGCTGAGCGCACAACAAGCATTATTAAAATGGGGAAGCTCTGAAGAACAAAAAGAGATGCTCAACAAACTTCTGCGTGCAGAAGTTAGGATAGCTGTTTTCTTTAGTATTATGCAAATTTAACCCTTAGCTTCCTGATTAAAAAATTCAACAGAACTGTGAATAACCAGGATGTTGTTGAGACCATGTCTTCACTGATTAAATTTCTACACGTTTTTATTCCTGTATCCTTTAAGAGTTTAAAAAAAAAAAAAAAAAAAAAAAAAAAAAAAACAACCAAAAAAAAACAACCAAAAAAAAACCCCCACAAAAATTCAATTTCTTACCAAGAACTTTTAAAGGAGCTTTTTCTAATTTCAGAATTGCTGTTCCAAATGGAATAGCTAATGTTGTGAAATTGTTTGCATCACTCATCAACGGGCACTCTGGTAGAGTGAGATACAGCCTTAAAGCTTCAACATCTGGTAAGGAGCTGCTCAATTTTGGAATAAGATTCTTTTCCAAACTAGCTGCCACCTACAGAGCATAATAAAATTCAGTTTACTTTAATAAATTTGTACATTTCAACAAAATTTCACCTAAATAAGAAGTAAACTAGAAAATAACAATCAAGGGTTTAAGTTTGAGCTACATTATAATATTTAATTTACTGTCTTGGTTCTGGATTTTAAAATACAGACGTACAGTATGTTGGTGTTACCTTCTGGCACAACACAGAACAGTTTTTATGTATCTGCAGTTTAAATATTATTGAGTAAAGAACACAATTACATGTGTCCAAGCAAGCATAACAACAGTATTTCTAGATAGGTATAAAGATGTTTCCAAACATAAAGAAAATATGCAGCACAAACCTGTTGTGATATATGAGCGTGGTCAGGCTGTATAAGTTTGTGAAATAGTAGTCTAGCAGCATTCATATCAACCCCTGAGAATCTAACGCTGGTTTTGTAATGATCGTCATTGCTATGGAAAGGAGAGAAAAATACAGAAAAAGACTGAATCCTGTATTCTCAGCACTTACAAGTTTTCCACCTTGATTTCTTAGCTTTGTTTACTGTGGAACTTAAGTTTTATTGATCACAGTATCAGACTTCCATCATACAACCTTCAAAGCAATTAAAAAAAAAAAAAAAAAAAAAAACATTCTAACTGCCAGGCAATCATGGAAAACAACACCAAGATCTAGAGCAGGCTGCACAATATATTCCTTTAAAATTATATGTGACTTGCAGCTGCTAAGTAATGAGTTTTGCTGGTTAACAGGGCAGCAGCCAGGTGGCATGCACTTCTAAGAACTGCTAGCAGACACTCTGCATTTAGGCCAGCTGATAAACTATCTGTAATAAAGGAGCTAGAAAGTTAAAGCAAAAGCATCTGAGTAATATTAAGATAAAGAAATTGAGTGAAGGTGTTATCGTTGAAACAACAGACACTAGGAAGTTGGTCACAAACTCTTCTTTTCACAGGAATAGTTGTTTAAAAGCTGAAACTTACCTCAAAGCCAAAAAGCTCCCATTCAGGCATCCAGCTGAGGAGAACGTACCATCAATTTCACTGAAAAAGTTTTCATATGAAAGAAGTTACATTTCTTTTTTTTCTTTTCTACAAAATAGCATTTTCTATTAAAAGCTGTATTTAATCTCTAGAGTTACATTGTACATAAAATCTAATTCTGAGTTTAATCTGACGTTTAACATCATATAAAATCTTCATTTAAAGACAACGTTCAAATAATGCTAAAAACAAAGCAAGAAGTTCCAGTTCTTTTTTCTTTGCACACTCCTCTTGAAAAGTAATGAAAATGATCTTTGCATTATGCTCAAATTCCTTTACACACACTGTCATTCTTCAATGCACAACTAAATATTTAAATCTTGCATTAAGCTCAGGTGACTAAGTTGTGCCAGGTGAGACATGGACTAAAGGAGCTAAATTACCTTATGTCAACGAAAGCACAGCAAATACTCTGCACAGAATAAAAGTCAGTAATTAAAAAAACCTTTGCTATGTATGTTCAAACCCACATTCACACCCGAATCAAATAAAATTATGAAAGACAACTTTTTTCCTCAACAAAGCTTACTTAGCTATCTCTACAGGAAGCCTTCCAGATGGGAAAGTCAGCAATCTTTGAATAAACGCTTCATTCACAGTCCAGATCTGCTTCAAAAGGTCAGGATACCTGAAGTCATCTGGTGGCACCATGTTCTGAAGTTTAAAGAACACAAAGAATCAGGCACATAAAGCTGATTTCCAGGAAATCAGTCCTGTGGTTAAGCTCTCTTTCTCTTCACTGATCGACCATTTACCTACCCAAAGTATTACTGTGAAATAAGCTAACGGATAAAATTACTGTATTCTAGTAGTTCTGTACTTGCCATGAAAACAGAGTAAACTATCATAAACTAAAACTACTCAGATTAACGTGTTAATCCACACCACAGGATATCTCATGACAAACATACAAACATTCTTAAAAGACAAACACAAAAAAAGGCTTTAGGCAAGAATGGCAGACATCTGCTTACTATCATCCACTTAGTTCACTGCCAGGCCATGAGCATACAGAAGAGGATCCATTCAAACTTTGGGTAGCTGCCCTCCCACCCCACATCCAGACTCCTCTGAGAATGAATCATGTTTCTTTGTTGAACATTACAGAACTTGCATTCTGATGTGCTGCTCATACTGAATGAATTACAGTGAGATTTCTAATAGAAAAGGGAAACAAACAAGAAAATCATTCTGAGTAGGAGAACTGGTCCAGAAAGGGGGGGCAAACAGCACCAAAACTAAAATAAAACTAGTAAAAACATTTCTCTTGAGGATGCAGGCTGACAAACACAGCTGACTTGGTACTATGATGACTAGCTGTTGCCAAAAATCAGTATCCTGATCCCATCCTCCAGGATCTTGCTGTTTCCCTGTCCAGCAGAAATATCATTTAGCCACATAATGAAACACTCAGGGAACTGATCTGTCCAAAAATTAACTTGAATGAAAGATCAAGCAGGCCTGGCTGAGAGCCCTTAGCTGGCAAGGGCACACGGGTCCCAGCAGTACAGTACTCATGTAACTTCGAAAGAATTCAGTGCAAATTGACAAACTAAGAAGTACTAAAAGGGATGTTTTTGCAGCACCAAATTCCATCTATTGCTAATGCTTCTTGTACAGTACAATAACTGCATTCATAGAGTCCACCTCTATTAGTCAGAATCTACTTCAGCAATTATGAAACTTGCACAGTAGAATCTTTTTTGAGAAAATAATTTTAATAGAGAAGTTTTGAGCCTTTTCTACCACACCTGCTTAACACCTGTTAAACAAACTTCTATCCCACACAGTAACAGTTATCAAAACTCAATCAGAACTGGAAAACGGGAGAAAAACTGTTAATTCTTCACAGTCATGACAGGTTGTAGGAATAAAAGGTTACTGTAAGCCTTACCTGTACTCAGTTTTGCTTGACAAACAAACATGTTTTCTCCTAAAACCTTACTGTTTCCCTTCACTGCCTAATCAGTTGTTTTTGTGTTTGGTTTTGTTTTCCCTCCACATTTCCAACTCATGTTGCTTCATTAAACCCTAGTCTAAAATCTAAATCTAGGCTACTATTCAGAAATATCCCCTATAAAAATCCAGACATCTCTCTTCCCAAGCCACTGTCTAATAGTGCTTCCTTTCCATCATACTCCCACCTTGCCATTCCCCCCTCCAACACACACAATAGAATTTACAGAGATCAATTCTTATTCTCTTAAAGAAAGGTACTGTTTTAACACTAGCACAAAATTATCAATACAGACAGCCACCATTTATCATTTTTAGCTCCACTTGTTTCCTCATCACTGTAGAATGCTATATTGACCACAGAGCAGAACACAGCATAGCTGCAGTCAGGACTGAGGGTGGGTGGGGAGGAAGAGCTCAAGTATTCACTCACCTTTTACTTTCCGAAAGGAAAAGGTGATTTTGAGCACTGAAACAGGTTGTTATGCAGTCTCCTCCTTGGAAATATTCAAAAGCCACCTAACCTGGCCCTAGGCAACCTGCTCAGACAGGCCCTGCTCAAGCAGGAGGGTTAGATCAGAGGAACCCAGAGTTCCCTTTCAGCCTCAACTATTCTGTGATTCCATTAAAAGGAAAGAAAGGCACACATTCACCACTCAGCAAAAAGCTTGTGCCAAAATGCTTTACTGACAGCTAACACACAAACTTTATCCAAGTCTTCACTGCTGAACTGCTGCAATGTCTTGTGCTTCCACGCTTTAAATATTACAACGTAGTTCTGCATCTTCAATATCAAAGTCTCCTTAAGGGCATCAGAAAAAAATGAGGCTGAGTTTTAAATATTTTCATTCTAAAGTATATTTAATTTGTTACCTGTGGATAAAAGTAGTGTGCAAAACTTTGGTCCCCACCAGAGAAAATTCTTTTCACGCAATAATACTGCTCACTGTCTGCAATAACAATAAAACAAAGGCAACTGAAAAAGTGAATCTGAGAAATAGTCAAGATGCTGCAATAAATACATTCAGTTGTGAAACAGTTCATTCGTTACATAACTTCAGTGTCAGTAGTTCTTCACAATGCAACCATTAAAGCCATCTTTGACAGAGGTAAGCAATAAGAGCTGTAAGCTAATGTTCTAGTGCTAACAAGGCACCTAGCCCAACACCACATTTAAGCAATTTTTGCAAGTACTTCTCTTGAAGTCCATTCCTGCAGTGAGAACAGAGCACAGTGAGAACAAACTGCAGGGAAGGAAACAATTATAGTCTGATCTCAAGATCTGCAAAACACTTACTAAGGAACGCAAGTCCAAAAAGTAAATATGCCAGGTGTTGCTTACCTGCAGGGATCAGGCACTGAGTACTGTAAGGAAGCCAGTTTCCTTTTACTGTGAAGGGACTTTTCCTATTACTGGTTGTTCCTGTACCTAATTGCCCGTTACCTCCAAGTCCAAAAGAGTAAATTCTTCCAGACGAAGGAACAAATGCAGTAGTGTGCTGCCTAAGGGAAACAGAATTCAGTAACAAAACTCTCAGCATCACAACATGCTTTGCACAGGCCAACCTAAGAATTTTGTTAAACAGTATCTGAAAGGACCTGTGAACAATCCACATCTCTATTGGCAATGCACCATCACTGACAACATTGTCAACACGTGTTCTGGAAACGTTCCAGGAATAATGGAGATGCCAGGTTTTTGCCTTGAAGTCTGCAAACAGTCTGATCCTTTGAGCATCTCTCTGGATGTTCAAAAATGTTTAGTTTGTACCAGATTGGCTGCATCCCATCCTGCCCCTGGCTGGATGGGGCTCTGAGCTCCTGATGGAGCTGTAGGTGCCCCAGTTCACTGCGGGGGAGGTGGGCCAGACAGCCTTGAATGATCCAATGATTGTACAGTTCCTCATCCCAACACTAGTTTCCTGCTCTCCTATGCACTTAGGAACAATCAGTATCGAGTTGACCAAATGAAAAAGGTCCAATTTGTTACGAGGAAAGGACTGCATAATACACTTTTTTTTTTTTTTTAAATCCAAATAACAAAATATGCTTATCTCATCAAAAATTGCTAGAATTAAGTGTTTTGGACAGGGACATTTTCATCTGTGTTGACAGTTTTTCCCATTTCTTGGGTGCTGTCATAATATGAATACCACAAAAAGCATTATGAACTGAAGGGCAATTTATTTTTATGGATCATTCGCATCATGAGCTATGCTCCCAAATCTTACGCTTATCCTCACCAAAGAGCACGTACCTCCCCAAACACCCTCTTTCTTTAGCAGGGAATAATTAAATGACAGCAATAAGCAAGCACATGATTATTAACATTTTCAATTCAGATAATGAGTTCTCAAATAATGAAACTTTCATGCTGGTTCTAGTGAATGTTTTTAAAACCTCACTGCAGCATCTATCTTTCACGAGAGACTATCTTCCACAAAAGAAAGGTTAAAGAAAAAAAAACATCTTGTATTAGAATTTACACAAAGTATTACACAAAACGAGCGTTTATAAGATTCACAGTGCTTGTGCAAAACAGACCTTACCTGCCACAAGTTATCTGTGTGACAAGACTTCCCATCAGTTCAAAAACTTTCCTTGGGTTTATCTCATGGCTGGTAGAGTTGTGTCCCAACTGACCATAGCCTCCAGCTCCAAATGTAAAAACCCCACCTTCCTAAACAAATAAATTACATGGATTAAAATAATAATATGTCTTGGAACAAGAAAATTGTAAGAAAAAGGAGTTTAATAAATCACCTTGTCTGATAATTTTGGAACTGTGGGGAAAGGACAGAAAATAGATTTGCACAAGAGGTCCCTGAGTCACAGAAAGATCACAAGGTTATTACTATCATGAAAATGCAGCATTGCTATCACAGCTATTACCTTATTTGTGTTAAATCTCAGCCTTGTAATTTCACATTAGTATGCAGCAGTTCTGGCATTAACTTGTGTTACTGCAGGCACTAACCCTCATTCTCTCCTCCTTTCCAGATTTCATAATGACTGTGATGGCAATATAAACTCATACTATTAAAAAGTGTAGTTTGGATTTTAAACACTGAATGAAATTTTTAAAACAATGATTAAATAGGAAGCTGCCCTCCTCGGAAAGACAATGCAGAGTGAGCAGTATGACTGAGACAGTTAACTTCATTATTTGAAAAGACAAAACAGAAATTTTCAATGCTGTTGTAAGGCAAGTCAATTTTTAGAAGTGTTTTTGATTAATTTATCACAAAATTAACCAAAAACTTAAATAAATGAATATTAAATCAGAAACATTTTCTAAAGTTATACAACTTACCTTACAACAACTTTAAAACTTTCCATTTTGACATGCTTTGAAATTGTAAAGCTGTTTCTTACTCTGCAACAGATTGGACCTCTGCTGGAAATCATCATTAAAATGGCAGCGTCCGCTAAGAAAAACCAACAGGTTCATTAACTGAATCAGAATAACAAATAGTGACAGGTTTTTCTGTATTTCAGAAGGGCTTGAGAAAAGGTCACACACATACACAGCACCATCTACAAAAGTCAAGACCCCTGGCTCTTCAAGGCCTGTCATGCAAAGGGAAATGGATTCATACAGGTAACAAACTTGTAGAATTTACAGTAAATCCAATATTTTGAGTCTATCAGCTTTAAAACAAGCCTGAAGTAAACTTCTGTACATAAAAAAGGGGAAAAAAAGTTATAATGCAAGTTATAAATTGCTGTTTTCTTTACATTCCCTATTTCCATTGCCTTGTACGATACATAAATATCAATTTTAGAAATGCAAAGTTGCCACATCTTTTCCAGTCAAAAGAAGAGAATATTTTATAACACAAATTCTTTGTGAACAGTTTATTTTTCCCTTCACTTCAGAAACATCAGCTTATGTAAGGTATATAAGATATGGCCACACTTAAGCAGACCATATTCTTCAAAACTCTTCATTTGTTGCAGTGCAAAAATTGAAACACACACATACATTCTCCAAAAGTAAATACCGATTTCCTTCAAAAATAAGACATTTTAAATTGTTAATTCAAAAATTCCAGCACCTCTTACAACATCCTGAATACAGACTCGGAAAATAAATGCTTTGTCACTTGTCCAAATCTTCATCAGTCAGAATTTTCTACTAATGCAAGTCCAAAATATTCCGTTTATAAATCGGTACATTTTATCTAAATGCTGAAATTGAACTCAATTATCAGAATACAGACAGAAAGGCATGGGAGTCAAGCACTTAAAAAAAGATGTACACGTACTACTTTACCCACCACAAAGTAAGGCTACATATCACTTGATGCTTGAAATGCACTGCCCAACACTAAGATGAAACAAAGCTCCAGCGTTACTTTTCATGTTTCTCCTTAAAGTTCCCACACCTCAAACAAACATGAGACTCCAAATTATGTGTTTAGCCCAGTGATGCACACAGCAGCTTGGTACATCTAAGCTCTCACTTTTGATTCCTACATCTCTGCATGAATAGAATACTTTTTTTTTTTTTAACCCCCACCCCTCCCTCATCGCCACCCTCCACACTGGCCTTGAAATCAATGGCTGATTTTACATAGACCCTCACACTGAAATGCTTTCCAATTTCCAATTTCTTAAGTACATAAGTAGAAAAATGCAATTCAATATGACAACTCTTTAAAAAACCACATACTGTCAACCCCCTGGGCACGGAGCTTCAATTCAATATTAACCTGATCTGACTGGCGATAAAAGCAATAATGCTGGAAGTGTTACATTTCAAAAGCAGCTAATCTCTTTAGCATACACTAATGCAAATACCTGCACAATTTTAATAATGCAACACACACTGCCTTATCAGAAATACTCTATTTTGTATGCTCACCTTTACCGTGTCTGACAAGATTTTAAAACTACAGATTTTTTGCATTTTTTCCCCAATTATTTAACCATTCTTCCAGTGCTTCCTTGCTTTCATCCAATTAACACTGAAGAAGTTTTATTTGTTATTTCCTAGTCAGGTAGCATTTTCTCTTTAAAATATTGAAAATGAAAGCATAAGCATTTTTAAGAGTTGTACCTTTGTAAGGGCAGCAGTATGATCTTCTCCACAACATATATGAACAACCTTCTGAGTTCTCAGTGACTTCAGCAGGGTAGGAACATACCTGTCTGAGAGGTTTAATACAGCAATGGATTGTTTATTATGAAAACAAAAATCAAAAGACAAATTTCACCCATTCATTCTTACTCTGTTTCAAACAAAGAAGTGTTTTAGATGTGTTAACAAGATACAATTGCTGTGGCTGAACCTATGCATCTTTGAGGTGGTAACACCACTACAGAAAAAAAAAAAAAACAGAATTACTATATTGAGTTATTTTGTAGCAAATATCCTCATTTTCACATGATTGACCATATGTTAATATGCAAATAATGAAATACAGAGCAGTGCATCATGCCTGCCATTGACCAGGACAACAGAAAAGAGACGACGTGTTTTGAGTAGTTTATGTGTTTCACTATTTTATAGCATTCCATCATGTATCCATCGCTCATAGTTCAATTCTATTAAATGACTAATAGCATGGAACACGGAGTAGTCAGCGGGTATAACTAACTTCCTTCCAAGGTGGCAACAGAGCAACTTAAGTCATCGAGCTGCACAAAGTAATGTTTCTAAATGTTAATACTAGCATCTATAAAGCTGTCAGATACACAAAGATGTCTGGAAAAAGACCCTATCTAAACATAAGCAAAAAAAGCAGTTAATTTTGTGTAGAAGAAACCGAACTTTCCCTCAAAAAAATGACTTCACCAGAAAATTACAGAAAGTCTGCGTAAATCTGTTATTACTTAAATATGGCCACATTTAAAGCATGAATTCAAATGTGTTTCTTAATTACAATCTATTTTTCTAATTTTAAAGGGTGTTGGGAACAATGGACCAGTGAGAGAACATCAAATCACTGAACTAGCTACAGATTCTGTAGCTAACTGTATACTGAGGGAACCTGATAGCATATACTCCTGCGCCTTCGTACTGTATATATAGAGTAATAGAACTGCAGGAGAAACCAATTTTTGTCTAACCTAACTGCTTTTTGAAGTTGTTAATGAGTATCACCACCCTAATAGAGGAAATTCTGCAAACGGTTAGCTGAAAAATCACAAACTGTTCACCACAAGTGGCCTGAGAAAGGACAATATCCACATAATGGTAATAAACAATGAAGACATCTAATAGCTGGTACACAGAAAGCCACTCTGAAAGCCTAAGTCACAAAGAAAAATCTCACAGGAAGAGAACACAAGCCAAGCAGACTGGAATTTCAACATAATGCTGCCAGAATTTTCACTACAAAATAGCCATTGGAGCAAGGAAAAAAAAAAAAAAAAGCCCAACTCTGTCCTCCTTATATAATCTTGCACAACATTGGCACCATCAAATGTACTCAACAAAGGTTTGTTTTGTCCACTACTATTTTAGGAATACTGGTAGCTTCATATTCACAAACCAGGACTTTAAGCATGATGCTTTGCAATGACTACTCACCATTATCATCATTAAGACCCAGCTGTCCAAATTTGTTGCGTCCCCATCCAAAGATGGCTCCAGAAAGAGTTAATACAAAACTGTGAGCTCCTCCTGCTGCAATCTGTGCAAAAGGGATTCCCAGCAGAGATTTAATCACATGCGGGGAGTTTTGTTTCTTATACTCGTAACCTAAGCCCAGCTGGCCATATTTATTTTGTCCCCAGGAAAACACTTCACTTCCTGTTCAAATAAGAAAAGAAATACAGTCAATGTAATTTAATTCTATAAGATTTATTTACTTCAAGAAAAAGTAAAAGCTAAGTCAGACACTTACTTTCAACTATTTTTCAGTTTGAAAATGCACGCAAATCACTGAACACTTTTGAAGCAAAGCGTTCTCTTGTTCAACCCAAATATTTAAACAACGTTTCCAACCCTCAGCGCTTTTCTCAACATTCCAGTTGTAGCAGTGACAGATAAACAGTGCTCAGTTATCAGGAACCAAGACGCTCCTCCATGGAGAGTTCCATCACCACACACACTCTAATGCAGAGAACTTGCCAAAGCTGCATGCCAAACATGCAAAGACTTCCTATTTCCAATCACAAGCCTCACTTAAGCTTTCATACAGTAGCAGACTTCTTTTTCACATGCAAATATTTTAAAACATTGTATTAAATATATAATTGATGAAGAATAAAGTAATTTGATGCCTTAAAACGTTAAAAACATATAATTTTATTTTCACGAAACACAAGTCAGAGAGCTATTTATGAATTCATTATCCCCAAAAGAAAATAATTTAATGAACAACCAGTGTTCATTATCATTAGGACGAACACCTAATAGCAAAGATATGGTACACCTTAGCTAACAGGCTGATTTTCAAACAGTAACATTACCTATGTCCCTTCTATCTCCATTTTTTCCAACAAAGTGTTTATCAAGATACCAAACATTCAGGTCTATCTCTTGAAATGCAGGCCATTTCATTTATTTTATACACATATATATATATGTCTAATTTAAAATACATTATATAGACATATACACACAAATATAGAAATATTTTTAAATATATTTCATACATATAAAACTCAGACAAGGGGTTGACTTTATATCTCAGAATATATCCTTTATATCCTCAAAATAAAGGAATGTCACTAGATTACACAGAGCAAAGCTACCAGAACGGCACAGAAATCAATACAAGTCCATGAACAATTACACAGAGAATCAAGGCACAGGTAGTCAGTATAAATTAATGCAAATTTAAAGAGATCAGCATACAATGAATACCCCTCCTGTCCACTTTATGCAGCTGAAATTTTACTCACACGAAACAGAAACACTGTCAAACACTACCATCCTTTAGTAATCTGCCCTCTTCTCCCCCCCTTAACACCATGGATTTCTACAATGAGCATTAACTCTGTCCAGCAGCCACTTGTTTCAGAGTTTTTGGACACAACTCTCATTTGTCACAATAAAAACAAACAAGAAGTAGATTTAAATTCATGTTTGTCTTTATTGGCAGTTACATTTAATAGATGCTGTGGTGCTGTGACACGAGTGAAGCCAACTAAGTATATTCACAGACCCAGAAAAGTTTTGAGAAAACGTTTAACTATTCAAAATGTGGGTTATCATAGAAAATTAAATATTAACTTTAGAATCACCAACAAAAACCAACATTTACAATAGAAAAGCAGATGGCATTAAGTGCCTGCGAGCCTTGATAACTGTAATTTACAGGCTAAAACAAAAGACCAGTGACAAAGCAGAATGCTAGCAGGGTGAAAATGAAGTAAGATAAGAGAAAGGAAAGAAAAAAAATAATTAAAAAAGAAAATTACGTGAAAGCAAGACAATAAATAAAAAAGCACAAGAAAAAAAAAAAGAAAGAATAATCAACACTGCCTCAGTTTATACATTTGCTCTTGAAATTTCAGTCTAAGTGAAACAGAACATTGAAAACCTTAGAACTACCAGGTAAGAAATTATATATAGCTCCAGAAGAATCTTGCTTACCTTTTGAGAGTGCAAGTGAGTGATAATAACCACAAGCAACTTGCACAATTTGTATCTCTGATAAGCTTTTAATATTTCTATTGGGGTAAGAAAACAGAGAAGGAATTAAGCTGCTAGATCGTGGTATGAAATAACAAGTCACATTAAAGGATAAAATCATCAAATGTGTCCTTTTCACTGTAATAATGTACATGAAACTAACTTAAATGCTCTAAAAGCTATTTAGTTACATCTTAAGTCAAAACATCTTCTTTGCCAACATCTTCAGTGATTGTCTTATTTTCAAGTTAATCAATTCAGTAAAAAACCAAATGAAAGATTAGGGAGGCGTATGTACTTTAGAGATGCTAGAAGGAGATGCCATTGCTGAATGGAGGCAATGAATAAAAGAAGCAAGAAGAGACTCTCCTTTTTTAGTTCTCAAAATGTAAGTAGTTTTACAACATATTACTCTTTTTTAAAATCAATATTAGCTGTAAAGGCTGAATTACATTCTAAAATTTGAATACTATTTTTTTAATCTCTAACATCAACTTCAAATTTGCTTACAAGCAAGTAGGCATCACACAATATAATCAAGAAGCAGCAAATACATACATTAAGCTACAGTAAATCTAGTACACTTCCATTTTGATGAGAGAAATGGGAACTCCTGAAAGGCCCGGGGACTTGTAAATTTGATACAGAATTGAATAACCTTTAAATTTGTTCCTATTCCTATCTTCCAATCACAAGTCACAAACAGTCACGGCCAAGTTAAGAATTACTCATGTTCTAAAGAATTGTCACTCGGGTTTTTATCTATGTTGAAAAATAACAAACATGTTACTTTTCCAGTGTAACTTCCACTCTTAGCAGATGACAATTTATAAACTACCTTAGCAAACCCACTGCACACTTCTCACCTAAACTGACTATTTGAGAAAGGAAATAAACAGTCTGAGGCACGCAAGCATAACAGCTAAAACACATTTCCTAATGAGTGTTCTTAATTATAACAGAATAGTCTGACTAGTGAAATTTAAGTACACTTTTTCAATGAAAATGACTTTACTATATATATATATTGGTTTTAACCTGGGCACTCTGATGCATTCTTCTGTTCCAGGCAAGCCAAGCTGTCCATCAGTAGCCAGACCCCAAGCATATACCTGACCCTTGTCATTTAATGCAAGAGTGTGGGCTTCTCCACATGATACAGCTACAATATTTTGGGCATCCAGGGCACCAACGTGCTCTAAGAAAATAAGAAAAGAAGTCAGTAATAAAAGAAAAGCAATTAACAAGTTAATGCTATCCACAACAGTTACAGTCATTTATCTCCTAGATGTCCACTGAAATGACACCAAAGCAAGCCTAGAATTCTGCCAAAATAGCCTTATCTTAGAATTATAAACACGCTTTCTAGGAGAAGTTAAATTTGCCACTCAAACAAGAGCTCTTGCAATTAACCTGGCACGATTACATACAAAACCACACAAACCCTGCAGATTTTGTTTTTCAACGTCTTCTTCTAACCTTGCTATCTGAGAACAAATAACAAAATTCACTGTCAAATGACTACACGTGTAGACTTCTGTACGTGGGAAAACACCTCAACACAGCAAGTTGAATTCACCTATTCATTATAAACAAAAAGGAGCTGCAAAACAAGGCAGGACCAATTAAAGACTGAAGCTACTGATTTTGCAATTAGCTGCACAATGTCCTCTTTATAAAGCAAAACACTGTAGAAACAGATCCTAAAGCTTAATTTTTCTAGACGTACAATGCATACCTGTGAAAAGCAAACACTAAAGTACCTGCGATTTTTTTTCCTGTACACAGTTCCCTCCTTGAAAATCTTATGCCCAGTCTTCAAACATGTGAATTTTCCTACTGATTAAGAATCACGATAAAAACTCCTGTGTATCATCAATGTAGTACAGAAACAGCCTAGTGCAGCCTAATTCAGTTCCAAAATGGTAGTTAATGGTATCTGCAACGTGACAGACACTCAGCTTACAAAATAAAATTTAAAAAGGCAGCAAAAAAATCACTCATACTGCTACCAGCTGGTGTTATTAAAGAGGTTGCCAGCCCAGTTTAGCTCATAAGGGTCTCGACAGCTCTGCCAGTAGAAGAGGTAACATTCGCGCTTTCTAGTTCAGGCAACACGGTGTACATTAGGGCAGACCATCCTTACCAGCTGCTAACCTAGCCAGCCTGACTTTGCTAACTAACATGGTTTTATGAATAATTCATAGAACCTCTGTGACCAGTAGAGCTCCGAGGGAAGGCAAGAGGTAAGAGAGAGCTAAATAGCACCGCTGGTGACACTGGTGGCAAAGACAAGCAGTGACAAAAGTATCTTTGTCCAGCAGAAACACACCCAGAAGAGCATGCACCCATTTGTAAAGACACTGAGCCTCTCTAGAATGCTCAATTAGTTACCCCATTATATTTTTTAAGGGTTAAAAGACAATTCCAGCATCATTTTCAAAGTGTAACAAGTATTCAGAACAAGTTTGACAAGTTGAGTTTCTATTCCTATTTGCAAAACAGAGTTTATGAGTTTATCAGTTTTAACACCCGTTTACTGTTTCCCAACTGAAGTCCAAATTAGTCCTAAGTTACATATCAACTACATGAAAAATCTTTATTTGGCATCAAATTCAAAACTCTGAACAAAGAATGACTAGAATATTGCATAATAGAGAGGCACTATCTTTCTTGTTTCCATATGAACAGTTTGTATCAATTATTGTGCCAAGTAACTTGCAAAACTCCTTCACAGCTATCAGAATAAACTCTTACTAAGGCTTTTCAGTTTGCTTACGAGATGCTTATTACAGAAGCACTGTCAGATGCACTGTTCCATCTCTCTCAGTAGCATGCAGATATGATTCACATGCACAGCTCTGAGGGGAGCCCATGTGCACACTCCTCTGCAGTCCCTACAAGATGTTTACCAGCTCTGCTATAGAACCGCACCAGGGAGAACCAAAAACTCATAGTAACATAGAAAAAAGGAAAAAAGCCCCTTTAAGTTTTACACTGCATCCTTTAGGTTCTTCCAAATTCTATTGCTCTAGCAATGCATTTGTACAGAAGTTTTTCATCTGTTTTTGTTTTTTAAAAAAGGAAGAATTAAATCACACTGCTTTAATCAGACGTGCTTCATACAATACACTGCAGTATTAAAAACACACAACGTGCTTCTCAACTGCGGTATGCCAGATACTCATTTCCAGCACGTTCCAGTAGCCAAACCCATCCATATGGGACAACACTAATCCACGTATTGAAGGAGGTCATCTCCCCTTGGGCTTACAGCCACTCAGTGAGTCTTCTACAGCCTTAGGTAAAGCAATTCCACACTGAAAACACTGAAACTGAAACTACTGAACACACTGAAAACTAGCTGAACTGGCAAAAATACGGGCACACAGCCACGCAAACCAAGCAAAGGGATGTTTTTTCTGTTAAAAACATGACCGATCTTGGAAGAATTACTGTGCATACAATTCAGCACACACACAAGCACTGACAGCCTTGGGCTTGATGTAGCATCACACAGAGAAAAAACACACTCAAACACAGGTATGCTCTGTAATTCATTTCTTCTCAACTTACCGGGTCTTTTCCTGGCTTTTTCATGCCCTAGTTGTCCTAGGTCATTGCATCCACACGTATAAACAGTCCCATCATCCAGGACAAAAACAGTGTGTCTTAGTCCACACCCCACATCTCTGATCCTTTTATTTAAGAAAAAGTCACTTTTTCTGGGTTCTAAAACAATCTCTTCATCAATTCCACCCAGTCCAAGTTGTCCAAACGACGCATTTCCCCAGCACAACATTTTTATGCTCTTGATTGCTGATCTTCCAGCTTCACTTTTCTAGAATTTTCTTTATGCGTAGCTGTTCAAGAAAGGGAAAATGGACAGCTTTTCAGTATTGTGCCTAGATAGCACATAATCCACAAGTACACACAAATAATACAAAATATTTGTGTTAACCTCAGTAAGATCCTTTACTGGTCACTTCAAATTTCAGTTTTAAAATATGCAGATTCTGGGAGTTATCAAAGTTTATTTCAAAATTTTAAATATTATCCTCTGTGGCACTTCTATAATTACTTATTCTAAACTATTCAAATTACAGTCACTGCCATTTCTAGGCAGTGGAGGTGACCTCAAACATCTTCTAAGCTACTTCTAAGTACAGGTTAGTTTATTAACCCAGGGAGCTGCCTGGTTCCAGAAAGCTCTCTGCATGGCTTTGAAAAGATCCCCAAAAACAACGCTTGACTCACAGCTCGGAAAAAAAAAAAAAACATAGTCAGCTCTGATCAATGCAGTTACACAACATAAAGAATAAAACACGTCAATCATTATATTTAAACAACTGTGAGTCAACTAAACTTACAATTCTAAAGAAGAAACAGCTCAAACAGAAGTCCCAATTTCGTAATAAAATTAATACAGGGCCACAGCTTCACGGTTACTTCTGCAGTAGAAGGAGGCCACACACACAAACTCATTCATGCCAGCTCTCATTGCTAGCATGACTGTGTTGCAAGTATTTGTTTCTGTGCTGACAAACTTTGTGCCTGTCTGCACAAGATACAAAAATTACTCTTCCCTTACATTTTCAGTATTCTGGATTAAGACCTCAGAATGACTTTTTCACTACTACTTTTGCTATACTCCCACAACATCAATTTCCCCACGTTATCAGAGCAGTTTAGGAATCAGTGCAACACAGCGTAAAATCACTTCAAGTTTTCATCAACAGTGAGAAAACAGCATCAATAGCACGACCCGCAATACAACGCACAACCAATGCACTCAATCATATATTCTGCAGGATCATGTATATATCGCTTCAGTGTAAACTCGCTCAAACAAGCCAGACATCAGCTAGCATGAGTGTTATGTAAACCAATGGCATGACTCCTGGCAGCATAGCTATTGGTGAACTAGGGTGAACTATTTTCCTTTGCAGAAGTCAACACAAAGTAAGCAAAATGCCTCTTGTTATGATCTCGCAAAAACAAAAACAAACATGCAAACAAATCCCAACCAAACAGCTTAAAATACATTGTGCTCTGTTTACCTATCTCGGAAGGTGACGCATGATCAAATATTTCCCTAGCTATATCCTACCACGTTCAGAAGGGAACACCGAATGGGAGAAGTCTTCAGTTAAGATACAGCCACACAACAGCAACTTTCACATGTCCATAAGACTGCAGCACGAGCTTCAACCTGCAACACAAGTGAGGAAAAGATGTACGGATGTAGCGCTTCAAGGCTCCCACGGGCAAGATTTACCTTTAGTCAGGAAAAAATGAAATTCCTGCTCTCTATCCAAGCAGCTACGTACTTCCACACACGACTCGTTCGTTTAGTGTTAGAGCCAGAACCAAACCGGCGCTGTACTTTAACCTCACTCCCGGCAGCGCTGCTTCCCTGGCCGCGGGCACCGCACCGCTCGCGTTGTCAGCCGCAGGGTTCTACTACGCGTGACGTCAAGGCCCGTCACACGCCGCCACCGAACAGACGGCGAGGGTAAGGCACGGCGAGGGTAAGGCACGGCTCGTTTCCCACTGGCAGCGGGGCACAGAAGGCTCTGGACGCTTCCCGCACGCACGGGCGCCCCACGCAGCTCCGCTCGACACGGGCACCGCCGTTCTCCCGCCGCCCCGCCCGGCTGCCCTAACGGGAAACGGCCCTAACGGCTCCGCTCCTGAGCACGGCGCGGCAGCCCGCCCCGCAGCGGCCCTCCGAGAGTGATCCCGCCGTGGGAGAGGAGGCGGCAGCGGCACACCGGGTCCTCCTCCCGCTGCGACGGGGCCGCGCCCGGCTCCTCGGGCAGCTCCCCGGCGCCGCACAGCCGCCCCGCCCCGCCCCGGCCCCGCAGCCACCTCCCACCCACCGGCCCCGGCCGCTTTCCCCGCGGCCGAAGGGCGGCTCCTCGGAGCGGCGGCCCGGCAGCGCGCGTCACGACGCGACGGAACTCACCGACGGCCGGACGGGGCTCCCCGTTCTTCGCGAGGCCGCGCGCCGCGGCTCCCGGCCCGACCGCCTCGGGCTCCCACCGACCGCTCCCCACCGACCACCGCGAGGGCGTGAATGGCCCCGGCGCGGAGCGCTGACAGGGCCCGACCGGCGCCGCCGCGCAGGCGCGAGATCCGCGGGCGGGGCCGCGGCGCGTCCGCTCTACCGCCCCCCTTCGCCCCGGCCGCGCGCTTGGGGGCGGCGGCGCTGCGTGACGTCACCGGGCCGCGGCGCGGAGGGGCGTTGAACGGCCGCGCCCTGCGTCGCGTTGCTGTGGTGCCGCCGCCGGGAAGGGCGGGGCGCGTGCGGCTGCGAGGAGTGTGAGCGAGAGCGGGAAGCCGTGGGGGCAGACGAGCGATGTAGTGAGGGGGTCGCCACGCCCCCATCGGCTCCGTAGAGCGCCGGGCGTCGGCGGTGCTTCCGGCGGGGGTCCCGGCGAGGAGTGGAAAGCGCGGGTTCGGCGTGCTTGGTTCCTGACATCCGAAACGTGCCTCCGGTCTCTGTGCTCTGTTACGGAAGCAGCGTTTCACAAATGGAAACGAACGCAGTTCTCTGAGTTGCGCGTTCGGTTTCCGAGCTCCTCTCGGCGTCGCGTTAGAGCACTCGTTTGCGCTGAGCGCGTATCTCCAGTGAAGCAACAAAATGCCGATTAGCACAGGAGACAGCTTGCTTAGCCTGTTTTTTCCCTGAGAATTTGCTTACGTCGGGAGGACGGCTCGCTGCGGTTCGTGCAACGGGGTGGGGAATAGAAGCGGACCCGAGGGATGGGTCGGGAAGGCGACGGGCTTGGCGTCGTTGGCGTCGTTGCTTTGCCCTCTAACACAGTATTCTTAAAAACGAAAGCAAATGGGATATCTTGGCCCAGCCGTCACGTATCCCTTTGTATATCTGTACAGGCGAGGCTCCATAGGACTGCTGAGGACTTGTGGATCTAATTGTGTCACTGAGGATCCAAAGCAGAAATGTTCTGTTCTTACACAGAGAAAACAAGATAGGAATGTCTGCTATGCAACCAAGTGATGCGGCACTTTGCAGCGTGGCAAATACACAGATGTATTGCTTGAAGGAGAGATGCAAGTGATTGGCCTCCATCCGTTTTGCATACAGAAATAGAAAGTTAGCAGTGGCTGCCATACATACCAAGTAGAGGATGACATTTTATTCATTACCTTCTACACTTCCTTTTATGCAGAGACAAGCAGGACAGTAACTGAGTAATCGCACTGCAGAGTAGACTAAATGTTAGCAGTCGTTGTGCAATGTGCCCTCTGGCCAGCATGTGGGGATATGTCCACGTGCTTGAAGATAACAGTGATATTCCCTGTGCAATTTTTACATAGGAAAGTATTTTTATTTAACTGGCCTTACAAATCAGAAACATGTGAAGCATGAAACAGCGTAAAACGTTATCCAACAAATCTCACCTCCTTTGTGTAACAGACATAGCTATTTTATTTAAAAGAATTACTTTAGTTTTATATTGCTGCAAAATAAGTAAATAAAGTGTGCCTTGAACTAAAGTACAAATGTATGTTGACTCTACTTACTACCTAGCTTGAGAACTTCTCTGTCAGATGACCCTCATCCTTCCTATCTTAGTGCCCTGAGAAAGTTTCTTTCTTTGTGGGACTAAAGATGCAGAAGCAGTGGGGGAAAGGGAGTGCCACATCACTGGACCCCCAGCACTCAATACGACCAGTTCAGCATTCACCAAATGGCCACTGTAGTTCTGCAGCAGCACCAAAGAGAACCACATGCTCTCATGGGTGACCATGCTTGCATCTCAGCATTCTCAATATCCTTGCAGTACTTGTAAAAAACAGTATTCTGCGGTGATGCAAAATCCAGTGAATACAAGAAATGTAAATACAGTTGACTTCAGGAAAGTGATTTAGTTCTCATAAATGCTTCATTATAGAGGGCTAGCTATGACAGTTGCAGTCTTATTGATGGTCACAACAAGTAGGAAACTCTTTGCCATTATTAAAATAGTAATGCTTGTTTACTGCCTGGTGATTGCTGTCAGCACAATTGTTTTTTTAATTTGTATTCCAGTTAAACGCCTATTTAGACAACACAAAAATGAAAAAAAAAATCATACATGCTAACTATCCTTATTGTTAGTACATTCGGTGTGCATTTGGTATTCATGTTAGTATGCATCCAGTAGAGCATACTTTGCTCTAATACTGAAAAATATTCAGTTAATACATGTGTTTCTGATGCTACTGTGTAAAACACTCTGAATGGCGAATATAGGGATGAATTCTCTTCCCTCTGTCTCCGTTTTCTCCCAGCAGCAGTCAGTACGTACTTTTTAAACATTAATTCCTCACTTCAAACCCCCTCCCCCTTTTTTTTCAATACTCTGATATGTCACAGACAACAAAAAATAGAAACGTGTCCAGAGCAGCTGATAACATGAAATTAGAGGTGTCAGCTTTTTGCAGTGAGAAATTGCTAACCTTTGCGATAAGCCTTTGTTTAGTGGTGTGTTCTTGATTAAGACAAAGGAAAGGCTTTAGAAAGCAAATGGCATTACAAACAAGGCAGTGACAAACCTTTTTATGTGATTTCAGTTTTTCTGTGTTATCCTCACATTTTTCACAATGTCAATATAGGATGTTAGTGAATTAATGAATGTGCCTATGCTCTGCTGCTTTACAGCTGAGCACGTGGTAGTTCTCTGCCTGCCCACCCTCCACATTGTAGTGATTCTTGCTAGCTCATATGTAAATGTGCTTATCACTAAGACCAATTATTTGGTAACTGATGGCAAAATAGTGGGAAAAAAAATGAATTTTCTGCTACGTTTTTGAATGTTAAGTCACTACATAGACGGTAAATCTAAAAGATTGCAAGCTCTTTGTCTAACCTGAGGCATGTAATTAAGGGAGCTGTTAATGAGAAGCAGAGGAGTCATACCTCCAAGTAGACAAGAACAAAAGGCTACATTACCTTCATGCCTCCAGGCCACAAAATATAGCTAAAATAAAGCTACTCATAGGATGACAGATGTACAGAAAATGGAAAAGCAGTGAAGGACAACCATGGATGCTGGACAGGAAGACCACACCGAAGGGAACCTGACCTTTGCATGAGGTATGCAGTTCTTGTGCTCACAAACTTCTAAGCAGATCCAATATCCCCAAGCCCACACAAAGAACAGCTGGGACTCAGAGCAACTACCCAGTTTCCTTGGCAGTGTGGCAAAAGCCACGGAAGTGCCAGGTCATTTGCAGGCTGGGGCTGAAGATGCTGAATATTTTCAAGCATCCCACACAGAGAGGGTTAGGAGTGCAGTCCCTCCTGCATGTGACCCATTCTCCTCCTATTGCTGAGATATTTCACACTATTACATTAAATTTTCTAGTATATAACAACAATAGAACAGCAGGCTAGAAGCTGAATGAACACCAGGAAATTTCCATGTTGTCTTTTGTTTGTTTTTATATTTGTTTGTTTGTTTAAGTTGGATGCTGACACACCAATTCCCATGTCATTAAACTGGGCTTTTGGTCAGGCTGGAATACTGAACTCTGATTTTTAAGGTAAACTCCTCCAGAAATACAAAGATAATATTTGAGCCAGTTCAGCCCTGCAGACACCGAATTGAGGACACACTGAACCTCAGCTTACAAAATAGCAGCTCCAAGTGGTGCCACATGTAGCTGATTCTGACATGACACTGTGTCTTTGCATGGCAGGATGATGAAGCACCCTAAAATTAGCCGTCTTACTATTTCGTAAAGAGCAAGCAGAAAGGTAGCAGGCTGCACTGAGGAGAACAAAGAGGCACAGGAGAGGACCAGAACTGACTCCCATGCACAGACAGGTCCCACCACTTCATGGTGAGCATTCTTGGCTTCTTTGCAAATTTCCATCTTGGACTGTTTAGTGTAATTCCTTTTCCTAAGCACAGGGTGACCTTACTGTGAAAGAAGAGTTATTGTGCAAATGGTGGGGGGATCTGTTCTCTCAGTGGGCTTGGGAAACAGTAGGGAGGAAAATTTGTGATGAAAACAACAGTGATGATCTATTTTCCTTCGGGGGGAGAAGGGGAGCAGAACTGGCATGTAATTCACAGAATTAAGCTTCTTGTTCATGGAACAGAACTGATAATAGAAGGAAAAAATAGTACTGTTATGGGATCCAGAAATATCATGATAAAGCTCCCCCTCTCTGCTGAGCCAGACTGATAGTTTCCAGACATTCAGCTCTATTTCCACCCCATTTCTTGGGCTATGTATGATTATTATAATGAGTAAGCTTTGAGAGAAATAAACTATAAGGCAGTGGGAAGATGGGTGTGGATGTGTTTGGGTATGAGAGTAAAGGAAAAGGTTCCAGAACAACAATGAAATTTGCAGATGAGGGGCAAAAAGAAACTGTAAGGAAACATTTGAATACCAGAGGGCACAATAGGCAAAATAACTAATGGATGCTAAGCTGATTGCAGGGAGAGAAGAAAGCGTGATTCCCTAGGAAGGAGAGGACTCAGCCACCAGTTCTGTGCAATAGACTATGTGGCTCCGTGACTATATGAGAGTCAGGACGTGCTTTTTTCTCTATTCCTATGATAGGACACTGTGGAAGACTAGACGGGAATGAAATAATTGACTGTGAGACACAAAATGTGACCAGAAATACTTCTGCTGGTAGTTCTCTCTCACAAATATGGGACTGTTTTGTGACAGATATTTCTGTTTGGTAAAGATAGTTAGATAGTACTGTTTGCAGCTTTCATAATTTAATTCGGGATGAGACTAATGATTTCAGAGGTATTACTGAAACCCAGAGGGACACGATACTTTAAGATCTATTTTGGTGCAGTTAGCAAACAATATTTGGTACAGCATGGACTGTGCCATTGGTATCAACTTCAGTATAGGAGATCTCTGTTCAAAAATGGATTAAATATTTACCGTGGATTAAGACTCTTGGATAGGTGGAAAATTAGATTTTTCTTGCACAGGTTATGAAGGGCCTCCAGAGAAATTATATGTGAGCAGTCAGAGACTGGAGTGCTTGGAAGAACATAACTCTGAATTTCCTACAATATAAGTCTGAATATTAGCATTGGAAATAGAAGAATTGCAAAAGAGTTGATATGATTTTGGGGAGAGAAGCATAGTAAGCTGCACAAGATCAGCAATCAAATCCTTGTAACTACATGAAAAAATGTTGCTTCCCAGTGCACAATTTGCATGCAGAAAAATTTTATGGCTGCTCATGTTCCTGGAGATCTTGCATCCCCATAATTAACAAGCTACCATTTAGAAAAGGAAAATTGCCACAGACAAGGTTTTGTTTCTATTTAACAGCACTGGTGTTGTGCAAGATGCTGGCCATTTTGCTGTTGATTTTTTAATGAGCGATTTAGAGACTTATCTCCAGAAAATCGTGGGATAGTGTTCTTAGAAGACTGTTCCTTTGTTTATTTGGTCTGCCAGCACAGGAAAAATGGCTTCAGTTTAAAACTTCAAGCTTGTAAGAGGAGGCCAAAGCAACTATATATCATTTTCAAGCAGAAATAGTAGAGCAGTCACCTGTGCCAAACCTCCATTGCATTTAGCTGGCATTTTTTTCTTGGATAAGGAGGGTGGTATCAGTGACTCATCACCCTTGTCTGATTGACGAAGGCTTTCTTGTCATTAATGTCAGCAAGCCACTAGGGCACCACAAATTATGATCATTGATCCCAGAGAGAAATGATTATTTGAGGGGTACTGGATAGTCCCCACTTAACACAGACATATTTACTTATTTCCATAAAGGAATAATACACAGCTATTTCTATATCTTCTAGGCAGGGCTCTGGAACAGCAAAATGACCCTTAAACACACATAGATAGCAATCTGAGAGTACTCCTAGGGCTTGGATCTCTGGAGATGCAAGAGAGATTGATTGTTCCTGAGTTTCCCTTAGGAAAAGGCACAGCATTTCCACACCATCAAACTGAGACACAGCAGCTTCTCTACTCCCCATGACCCAGTGGAGACATCCACCACCATACAGATCGCCAGCATGAAACTGCAATTTCATCACAAAAGACTTCCACAACATTTTTTATCTTGTAAATTTGTAAAGTTTTTAGCTTCTAGACTTGTAAAGCTTTTAGCTTGCAAACATGTACAAAATATTGTGATCAGTGTGACAAAACTTTTGCAAATACAAGCAATTCAGCGCAAGGAATACTGCATGTTGATAAGCTTGCAGCAGTTTCAGCCAGGTAAACACTCTTCAACAAACAATATAAATTTGCAAATTAAATTCTTCTCAATGTAACAATATAATTTTTTTTTCTTTATCTTTTTTCCTTATTAACTTCATGCTTATTTGGCCTGGTAGATAAGTGGTTGCTTTGTAATAAATAAAGAAACCATTTTTTGTATAAAGAAACCACTTTTCCTAAGAAGTAAATGACATATGATCTTTATATTTTTCCTGGCCTCTCGTTCAAGCTTGAGCCTCTAAATAGCTCCTCGCCATTATAAATATGCTTGGGTTATCTTCTGAGTTTATAATAACCATAAGCATTAAAATAGTTTGTTTATAACTCTAATAATCCCTACTGGCTTCCCTGCAGAATTATAATAGACATGAACCTAGAAGCATTTTGTTTATGAGCGCTACAACTAATCATAATTTCCAGTGAGTTATAACAGCAAAGAGCTATTGTTCAAGATTGCAGTATCTGCTCATTTTCAGGGCAAACTGATGGCTGAGGTTTAGTTTGGAATATTTAACAGGATTAGATAAAATTCTGAAGTTTTCACTTTTACATTTGTTCCTGTGTGCCATTAGCATGACAGCTGATTTTAGCTGGATACAGAGCTCACTATTTGCCCCAGTAACAATTAGGCAGATACTGTTTTTATATTAATTTTCCCAATGTTTTCTAACAAAACCACAAGCCATTTGACAAAATTTTACATTTACATATTTTAAACTGAAATTTCAAGTATAAGAAATATACAGGTTTATATTCCTTCTGTGCAGAGAAGTCAAAAAATTTGAACGTACTTCTCACAAATTCTGTCCGTGACAATACAATACCAGCAGATCCTTCAGCTTTACAACAAATATGTGAGAAAATTGAAAATATATGTTTTAAACTATTTTATGACAGCATAGGCTTTGTCTTCATATCCTGTCTTTGAATTTGCAAACTAGTAAATATTTCTCCACAAATCTATGTTTTCCTGATTTAACATTCAGCACATACTTTAAGAGTGTGTCTAAAATTTTGTTCAAACATCAAGTTTCCACAGTCCCACACCATTAATTAAGCATACCATAAAAGATTTTTTTGTGCTTTAAAAGCTTTTACTAATTAGATTAAATGAAAAACACTCACCATAATATTTGCATTTTCTTTCTCAGTGTCAGTTTGGAGTTTTCCAATATTCTGTGTTTTCTAAAACAAAAGGAAGTAAGACATTTTTTAAGAAAGAATATTCAAATCCATGATAGACAGAAAGAAAATTCCTTTTTATAACCTGTGTGATAACACATGGCATTACTACATGTCACAGAGGTACCAGCTGGTCAAACTAGGCTTGTAAACGCATGGTTTATCAGACTAACAGAGGTGATATGTCTTTTGACTCCTTTTACTGAATAAATTGATATTTTGACTGTTCAGAGACTAGACAGTTCTAGAGACTAGCACAAGAAATAGGAAAGGTATTTTCCTTCTCTTGCTCTTTCTCTCATGCCTTGTATTGCTCTTAAGCCAATGAAAAGATCACAGTTGGCTCAGGAAACAATCTTCACAGCCAGGCTGTATGGACAGAATGGTCAGCACCTCATGCTGTTGCTTTACTTTAGTAATTTTCTGGATCACGATCCTTACTTTGGTAAGTGAGCTTACATTACCTGAGTCTCACTTGTTCTTTACCAAGACAGAGTGATTCAGATACTGCTGGTGTTCAATATGCTGATCCTATCAAATGACTTGAGTTCTCACATCTACCCATTCCGTAAGTTCATTTGTGATTTACCAAAAAAAAAACAAAAAAAAACCCAAAAAACCAGTTTTTAAAATTAATTCTGTCAGTAATACTGAATCCTAAGAAAAAAAATTTTGAAGTTTCACTAGCATCTGTAGATGTAATTTTTGCAATGCATCTTCATATAAATGTTCACAAATTATCTTATAATGGCAGTGAGTTTAAAATTACAATGAAGAAAGCAACATTTAAAGTGGGAAGATGACTCAGTGGCCTGGGGAAAAGGAGTTCCAGACAGATGAGGCAGCATAAGGGGCAAGAGTGCCAGAATAACTGGGAGGGGCAGGTAAATTGATCTCAACTGAGTATAATAAGGTGACACTTCAAAATGCTGGTAAAATATTAACTATTTCTGCTAGCAGTCACCTAATGAGATTCAGAACCTGAGAATTCTAACCAAGATGTGTTTTTATTAAAAAATGACTCTGCTTTAATAGGAAGGGGGGAAAATTTAGAAGCCTTAGAACTTCTACAGAAGTTGTTTCTTTCCCTTGTCCATACAGTCAGATAGCGGGGCAGTGTCACTGCTTTTGAATGCTATACACAAGGGATCAAGTAATAGCATTCATCCCACTAGCTACAGCAAGACAATTCCATGCCCCTAACCCCACTCACTACTACTGCCATATTTTTCTGCTGCCACCGTGTGTCTACATCACAGCTTCCATGTGAAGTGTGGATATGGTATCTCCCCCCAGCTGTAGGACTTTAGACAGGACTGTTTGGCAATTCATTCTGTGACATCATTCTAATACACTATACAAAGTCTTTCCTCTGAGTTTGTTTCAGTAATATTTTAGCAAACTCTCATTTAAAAAAAAAAAATTTCCTGGTATCTGATTTATGCTTATAAAGTTCTCTGCTTTAGTTAGTTCTCATAGCCATATCACTGGTCAGTCATGGTGCTGTCCTCCAAATTGATCAACTCTGGCCTACCTGCCTGCCATAAACTGCCATAAACATTGCTGATAAACCACTGAAACTCTCATCTGCATGTGCTTGGGAAGCAAGGCATCTCTGGAAATTATTTTTTAAGATGCAGACTATCTAGAGTGCCCTCTCCTTTTCTCCTTTTCTCTTCTGGCAATGAGCCTTTAGCTAGGGTACCAAGTTACTGAATGTTTCATCCTATTAAGCATTTGCCTAGAGCTGATTTTCTCTGCAAGTTTGTTGTCTGTAACAGGTGCCAAAACCTCTAGTGTTCATCAGACATTAATTCTGGTTTGAGTTCCTCTAAAATTCTGAGGGTCTTGATCTGCACTACCATTAGGCTGAGCTGCCTCTCCTTCCTACCTGTTTGTTTTGTAGATAATTTGCTGTGGGCCTTAGGGCCTCTAACATAAAACAAATAAATACATTGGAAAGCGTTCTATCTAGTTACAGAAAAAGACATGGAACATACTTGTATTTCATATAAATTGTGTATGTATTACAGGTGCAGACAGAAGGCAAAAGCCTGAGTGTTTTTTCTCATTACCATGCAACTCACATTAATAGGCTTCCACAAATAATGGCAACGCTTAGTTGGCTCTTTTTTGTTAGAAGCATTTATAGTTTCTTAGTGAAGCCTCTCAGTTCTTTAAGGATTTTGGAATTTATTTGTAAGAGGCCTGGATGAAATTTTGTGCTATGCCATTTAAGTGATATATAGTGATATATGAATAAAGACTGCACTGTAAACTGTTGTTAGACAAATGCATTATTGGCAATGTGGTTACAAATACACCTCAGTAGACTGATTCTTAATCCGATTTTAAAAATACAGTCCATAATGCATTGTTGTGCTAATCTTAACCCAAAGTCAAAAGGCATTCATGTGTATGACCCTGTCACCAGACAACATTACGCAGTTAACAAAGGCAGACACTGTAGATGTCACGTCTGCTTAATTTCAACCATAGAAATAGCTGCTATGGAAATTATTTAAAATTATTCACAGTACAAAAGGAGAAAAAGCTCAAATATTCGAAATATTAAGTTTACAATGCATACTTCACTTTAGTTAACCATCCTATGTTTCCTTTTCCTTCAGACTCAGATAACAAAATATCTCCACTATTTTTATCAGTTCTAGTGACAGTCTGTTCAGTTGGTATTTAACATGGCTACAAACAACCTTATTGGTATTTTTGGATGTTTATGTTCTAGATAAAGGTAAAGAAGCTAATGGAAATGGATTGATCCGTAGCTGCTAGTGTCTAAACATGTTTTAACTGAAGATCAGATTAGATGAGCTGCAAAAAGGGGAAACAAAACTTTGAAAAGAACAGCAAAAGTGAAAGCAGTGTTTGGCTTAGTGCCTTCTCTTACATATAATCTGAAGAAGACAAGTCCAGACCATTGTTGTGTCAGCTACACAAGATCTGGCAAACTTGTCCCTGCACCAGACTTGATCTAGGAGAGAGTCACAGTAGGAATGCAAATCTCGCAAAGCACATTAGTGCCCCAAGTTAGCTGAAGACAGCAGACAGCTATTGTCAGATACCCTTCTCTGGTTTGTTTTGGACTAGACATGCCTTGCAATCAGGACAATGAAACCTTACAGTGTCAGAATAGGTCCTGTAGTCTCTGAAGATGCTGGGACTATCACACCACCTATAAATTTCACACCTTTCAGTCAAGCTTTTTTTGCCATCATCATGTCAAGGGTTTTTTTGGCATCTATGTCAAATCAAGCTTCCTCATGTTTTGCTTGCCCAAAGAAAGTCATGAATTAAACAGCGTACCCCCTTGATATTTTTTTCAGCAATTAAATCCAGTTTTTGGGGTTTTAAATTTTAGTCCAATGACTTCTGATCTCTTTCTCTAATGATTACTAGGCATAGTCTCCCCTAAGTCACTAGATTTTGTAGGTAAGAGTCCTCATCAGTATTATTTCCATTTTTTTTCTGTTTCTTTTTTCCTTTGTTTTTTATTTTTCCTCCACTTTTTTAAAGCAGTCTCACATAACAGGTTTTATCAAAGTTTTGATTCTTTGGGCGACTGTCAGCCTCTATGTATCAGTACTTGTTGTATGCTCTACAGATCATTTGGTCTTGTAGCAATGAGCCTGGTCGAGAATGAAGTTTGATGTGAGCCAAAACCTGTATCAGATCATGGTAACTTCAAGGAGAGCTTGTGCACTTTATATTTGAATCACAAACAATCCACATTAAAATTTGAATGCTTTCAAATTAAAGAGCACGAGTGCTTGTAGAATGTTATTGAGATATTCTGACTTAAAAATAGAAATTCCTTCACAAAAGGAAGAATGTAGGAGAGCTCAGTAAGATATTAACTACACAGGAAATCATAAAATGTGAACAGTTTTATCTCAATTTTTTTGTGTTATATATTATAAAAGATAGTATTGTACAAAGGACAGCAGTGCACAAGAAAGAAAAAATAATTTGAACTGTAGACTTGGTGTTCTTTTGTTTTTGAGGCAGAGAATCCAAGTTAAAGAGACACTTTCAAAATTGTGTACAAGTATTATTTTTTTTAAATGAAAAAGGTGTGTTACAAATCCCCGTTTACAATCATCATCCATAATGTAAATTATTTCTTGCTGGGAATTATCTCTATTATTTTCTTTATTGTTCTGGGGATTATCTCTGTTATTTTCTGGAAATACTGATAACATCTTTCAGCTGTACCATTCCTACTGTATTTTTTATTTATGGACTCATTTTAAAGGGAGAGAGATGAGGGAATGTCTCAACGCTAATATTTGAGCCTTCTGCAGAAAGGAACTACCATTTCTTTCATCATTCTGATATGTTTCCACTTCTAAAATTCGAATCTGATTTGGAATCACACAATACCTGGCAGGCTTATGCTAAGATATGCACTGCATGATGATATGAATAGGAAATATCCAACTGACATTGTTTGACACAAGGCTTGCAAATCACTTACGAGTCTTCTTCCTTTATGTACCCTTAGGTACCTTCTCAGTAGCTGTGGTTGATTCTTAAGCAAAACTATACCAATTCACAACAGTAATAATGTAATAAAAGGCAAACAAAAAAACATACAAAGCACATAGCACAAGAAAAGATACTGCCCTTTCATGTCAATTCCTCATCCTTTCTGTGCTTAACAAGCATCTTATCCACTATCATATACACCAAATGGTGTAGTAGCACACTTTATGCACAGTCAATGCTGTTTGTTTTTTAACTTCTAAAACATACCCACAACATTCCCTTGATTATTTTTATACCCAAAAAAGATGCATTTTTAAACCTCTGTGAAAACAGGATTCTTGAAATTAATTCAATGTTGTTTCATTAGTGTCTGGTTGGGAAAAGTAGATTGTTTCTGGTTTACTGTAAAGGAATTGTGAGAAATACTATCAAACGGCCATTAGCTCACATGCTAGAGATGAAGGCATTTATAAAAATTTAGGTAGATCATCAGATAGGCTTTATGGGAATAAAAACAGAAATAGGTAAAGCATTTAATTTGTAAGATAGCTGTATAAGCACTGTCTTCCTTCTCTGTATAATTGAATGTCACAGGTTCATGGGCAATTGTCTGCACAGTCTGCTGCTGTATCAAATACTGAGTGTTTACCATCCTTCACTTAGAAAAACCCACAATAAAACTTGTGAGTTAAATGTGTTTTTTTGGTCTCCTCTCAAAACATTTTGTTATGTATGAAAATAGAAAACAAAAGTATAATATCATAGTTTCTTTTGAATGTATTTTCTTTTGTAAACTGAGCTTTTGAAACCCAAATTGTATCTACAGGCAGTATTTGATTTTAAAAAGCATATATTATGTTCCTCTAAATCAACAGCAAATTGATGCTGTTTTGTATATCACCTTTATCAGCTTAATGGCAGGAATCAGTGTTAAAATTCATACTTCCGTGGACTCATGACAGCATGGTGAGAAGTTTTTATGACATACATGATACCACCTTTTCTTCATAACAATTCAATAGATGTGAACCTTTGTCAGCTTCAGAGAGGCTGTGGGCCATGACTTTGCTGACAATCCAAACACGGATCTGTCATTTCTACCATTTGTGTATCAGTTCCTGGTTTCCACACATAACTGGAGGATTTTTATCAACTCCCAGTTATACAGAAAATGCAGACCTTCACAATAATATCTAGTCTCATTCTCAAGTGTCCTTTTAGAGCAAAGAAAGTGCCCACTGCTGCTTATAGTACAGAAGTCTACTTGCTCTTCACAATGCAGAAGCAGCACCAAACCACCATCTTCTTTTGTTGTTATTTTTGTGCCAGTGCAAACGTGTAGGCTGTATCAACTATCTCTGGATCTGCCTCAGCACTCTTGCCTGTCCCTTGCAGAGGCAGACGTGGCAACAACAATCTGCACTTGCCCATTGGCCAACACTGAGTACAAAATCACAACCTGAGACATACCTCTATCTTTAACCATACTGCAAATTCCTTTTGATCCTTATTGATTTAAGAATTAAGCCAAGAGATTGTAATAGATAAAAATTATCCTGCAGACACTGGTCACACTTTCTAATGCTCCAGAATAAGTATACTGAGCGCTGATATGTTCTTCTGAAATAATAACAGAACAAAGGTGAGAGGATATTAGAATGAGCTGTCATTACCAGAGACACTGCCACGTGGCACTCACAAACTACTCTTGTAAGCAAAAACACCGAAGTATATCCAGGCCCTTGATGATGATAGGTATTTAACTTAAACACTGGACAGGCTGTGAGGACCAGCACGGTTCTGGGTATACAGGGGAGTGGCAGGCAGAGGTTGCTCACAGTGATTGATCAGTTCCAGAAGGAAGCATAATTGTAGCGCACTCTGTGACTTGTGGTTTGGAGATCTCTTTGTGACTTTGAAGTTTGTCCAGCAATTTTTCATCGCTGGCTTCTGTGAGAAGTAGCAAACTAATCAGGGATGTCCAGTAATGTATGTCTGAAAGCTTGCTGCCACCCTGCAGCTGTCAGCACTACTTCCAGCACTAACCCCTAAAGCCAAAATAAAGCTTTGTAGATGTGTAACTGTGAAATTGAGGTAGCATGAAGCAGATAATTTCTTATTACAAACTAATTTGGCAAATATATACTATGTGCTAGGTAGATGATACTGTCTAATCTGTGGTTTAACAGTGACCCTGGAATTATTGCAACCTTATGCCCCAAAGAAGTGCTTGTGTGCTTCTGTTACACTGGAACAACAAGCTAAGCCCTGCTGCTTCTCTGAGCTGTTTCAAAAAATGATTACTGTTGGAAAGGACAATGACTTCTTCAGATGCTTTTCTTTTTTACTTTCCAAAGCTCCAATATTCTCTCATACCATGTTCCAAGAGGTACTTCCCAGTCACAGCCGTATTTGCAGGCTTACTGTCAGACCAGATAATATGCGTGGTATTAAGGGATGTTTTCAGGTGGCCACCAAAAGAAAGTGTAAGCCCTTTACATGATTTTGGGCAGTCCACACGAATATCTACCAGTTGTCTTCAGCTGAATAATGTGTAACCTATCTCTTTTTTCAATGAATGGTTCAGCACATGCTATTAATAGGATTGTAGTAACTCCATCATAATATCTAGAAAATCAAGTACTTTCCAATAATGATAAATGCTGAGGGTTTACAAGTACTGTCAGATAATCCTACTGTGGAATAACAGTCAGCCAGCTACATACCAAGTTCTGCTTCAAGACTCACTCCTTGTACTTGTAAAGGTACTTTGGGCTTTGACAGACAAGATCTGGTGAGAAGTAGTGCTCATGTATTTTATTCTAGAACACTAAGACTAATGGTAGAGAGACAAATGTTCCCTTCCTCCAAAAGACAAAACGACATAAAGCTGGAGGTCATGTTATCTTCAAGTGCCACAGTATGACTTTTAGTACTCGGTAGTCAAAGGCCGCAGCTGCTTGTCCTCTAAAAGCAGTCTCTAAGGTACAGAAATATTTTCATGGACTCTGTGCTGTTATTTGCAAACCAAAATTTTCTTATGTGACTTTCTGAAGATGATGGCTCTATAGTGACCTGCACATTTAGCATATGCCCCGATTTCTTCTGCTTCCTGGAAGTTTTACCCTTGTACCACCTGGTGTTAGTCGCTCAATTTTAAGGTTTCTCAGTGCTGTACTTTCTGCATAACCCTTAGTTAATTTGTTGTACAGATTGTTAAATACTTCTGAAATTCTAGCACCTTACATAAAATTCTCTCAAAGTGGAATATTTTTGTGTTGTTGTGGGTTTTTTTTGTGTGTGCGGTTGTTTGGTTTTTTTTTAATCAGATTGCATAGCTACTTTGAATTGTTTAATTTTGTGTATCATACACAAACACCAGCCCACAGCTCCACAGGACTCCCTGCACATTTTGTAATAATTCTGTCTTAGCCCAGGTCCATGTGGATTTACAATCATTTTATCAGGTATGCCAAACATTATTTTTGAGCTTCAGACTTTGTAGCTTTCATGTACAGATAATTTAATGTTCAAGCCACAGTAGTATGCAGTACTGTATCCACGTGCAGTTCCTGTCAGCACTCTGTGGATCACATCTACTATTACAGACATTATAAAAGAATACATTAGGTCTCTGATCCAGGTATAGCGTTACCTTAGACATCACTGAACCCATAAAATGTCTATCTTGTCCCGAAAAGAAAATCTGACTTCAACTATGCAATTCTTCCATATCCCCGAAGAAACCACATCACGGGATGATGTTCACAAGCTGTTCTGACAATGGTATTTACAAAAAGAGAGAAACAAAAGATAACCACCTGCAGTGCACCAAGGAAAATTTTCAGAAGAGAACTGCCTTTACCTCTGATTTTTCATATTGCTACACCTCATAAAACACCTCTCCGAAGAACCACGGGAGAATCCCTTTTCTGGCAAAAGAGCTCACTTGGTAACACTCACTTGGGAGAACGAGGGAAGATCAGACAGCCTGTTAGTTACATCACTAGTTGTCAAAATGGCTATAATTCAACTCTTCATAATATGTGCACATCATTTTATTAATATTTTAAAACTAGTGTTGATGTAATGAGAATTTTCAGTATTATATCAACAATCAAGCAGCATTTTTTGTAAACTGAATGATGTAAAATTTCAGATTCTGTTATTGCTGCTGCTACTGCTGTCTAAGATGATCAGTAAAAAAGAAAAAGTACTCTGCATTTTCCTTTTGATGTGGCAGGTGTTAGTCACTCATGGTTTTAACTGGTAGCTCAGTTTTGTAAACTATATTCTTTGTACTGCTTAAAACATTTTGAAATTCTTCCACATCTCTGTTTCATTTAAAGCCAAGTTTCATTTGTCTTCTTTAATTACTTTTCCCTCAGGAGTTTATTTCTGTGCACTCAATAACAAGTTTAGAAACAGTATTTTTAGGATTTGTAGTTATAGGCCATCCTCAAGGAATTCTGCATAGTTGTTCTACGTGTTTATTAAATTAAACACTTAAATAAGTCAGAAATATTCTACTATTAAATCACATTTGCTGAGTTTGCATTTGGAGTTGCAGAACTTTTATATTGTGACTCACTAATGTGTTTCCCAGTGACAATAATCTTCAAGTTCTGATCAAATTGTAAAGACAGCAGCAGTAATAAATAATCCTAAAAGGCTGAAGTATAAACCAGATGACAAGTGCCTCTTGCATGCATCTGCAAAACGTACGTAAGCATCTGTAGGGTCTGTTTCATGGGTGAGGAGAAGGCACTCGGTGCCCATAGGTGCTGTCGGAGCAGTGGATTCCCTGTGCTCAATATTCTCCTGTCCAATGAGGTGGAATGCTCTGCAGGCACATGGTTTACGCTGCTCAAAATAACTTGGGACCTGCAACTGACAAATGCTATTGCTCCGGTGGTGACAGGTTGTCCAGCTTCTTACAGCCATCCTCATAACAACGAAGGTTAACTTCTTTCACTGTATGGACTCCTAGCTGTTTGTGTTCCTGAGGACTGGAAGAATTCCCTTGATTCCTTATCATTAATCTCACACTCGTGGATAATTGTCATCGCTACTAACTGCCAGCATTGGGCAGCAACACCTGGAGGAATTTAAAAAGGTAATGCTTCAACTTTAGATTGGTCTGCATTTTGATTTTGCAGCACAGGTGCAGAGGGGTTTGATGAGCATGTATCTTTAAATGCTAGTTATTGCTGATAAGACATATACAGGGAACAAATCATTTTTAAACTGACGGACTTAAATTACGCTGAGACGTGTGTATTACAGTGAAAGAGAAACAATGTTCTGCAGCATTATAAAGGGCTTGAATAGCATTGGTGGGGTTCTCAAAATCCCTTGGAGCCAGTCTGACTCCTCCAGAGTCAACGGAAGATAATAGTGACCTGAAAAGTTCATTGCTGGGACAGTATTCTTCTTTCAGCCTTTTTTCCTTCCACTCTCTGAAATGTTTACAATCTGCTGTTCAGCCTTAAACTGAGATGCCATAACGTGGGTTTCCTTCTTAAACAAAATCAAACCTAATTTAGCATGATCCCCATAGTTAAATACTTTATTTATTTATTTATTTATTTATTTCTCTATTTATTTATTTATTTTGTCCTGTAAAATGACCCCGCTGGCTATATTTAGTGCTGGGAGATCTGCTCTCTGGATTAATGTACACAACAGCTGCAGAAACAGTCCTGCTAGAAGGGCATAGCTCTCCCCCTTGAGCTCTGACTATCTCTCCTGCACTCTTTTTCTCTCTCAGAGAGTATTTGACTGTCAGTAGCAAATGTTTGGCTCAATATATTGCAACATTAAGCAGTAATCAGAAGCCCATCTTGAGTTTTACAAAATAATATGCCAACAATGGAGAAGACAGCAGATTAGCTCCAGTTTACGCCAGCAGAAAATTATACAAATCATGTTAACGATACTGGTTACTTTATCAACAGTTTTGTTTTGGTCATGAGGTTTACATTTGTGAAGACGCTGTAAGGGTTTAAGAGCGGAAACAAAATCAGCAAGTGTTAATGGAACAATTTCACAAATGTCAGCACTGCTCTTCTCCCACTCCTATATCCCCTGAAGGTTTCTAAGGTCAGAATTTTTCCTTCTTAATTTTTCTGGGTTTCTTTGTAGGCCTTTTTCTTATTTTCTGAAAAGGCTACAAAATTGAACAATAAGAAGCATGTTAGTTCCCACAGCTGAGCAGTATGAAAGCAGTATATTTGACTACATTTATAGTCAACTGAGGAGATAGGTTTTATATTTGGTGGACTATCATGGAGAAAGAAATGCATTCTGTGCTGTTTTGCTACTCGTATTCATTCTCTGGAGATTTTACAATATGTCTTGCTGTGCTACTGCAGAAGCTGTTTCTTATCAACAGCTACTAAGAATTTGATATCTAGTTGTGTTTGTAAATAAATATAAGATTAAGGTGACTTGTTAAAAATGTACACAGAACTATAAGAGCAGTTGGACAGTACACCCTAAATTGGCATCAAATTAACTGGCCAAAAAAAAGTTTACTTTGGTGTACTTGTTTTCATAACAATAATATTCTATGAGTATGGGCAAATTATTCCACTTAAGTCTCATTTAAAGCATAATAGTTTATAATTATGATTGAAAAGTGGAAGTTTTTATGTTACAATGCTCTGTCTGGTGAAAAAACATAAAAGGACAGAACAGCAGATAAAAAATACAATGACAGTTTGAAAAAAAAAAAAAAAGGCACAACTGGGCCTTGTTAGAAGAACTACAACCGGATTTCTTTTGTGCCTCATTTAGGACTTTAGTTCCCTTTTTCACTAGGAGCCAATATTTATATGAAAACTGAATGGCATCCTAAAAACAAAACAGCCAATAGATTTGAAATCACCAGACAAATAGATGTGCAAAGGCACATCTATTTTGTTTGCATACCATTGCTTTTCAGGGCTTTTCTTTGTCCAGTTTGTGCTTATTCAGGCTGGCTACACAAGCAATCATTTGTCTTGTCTTCAGATACATGCGCACAATTCCTTTGACATCAGTGCTGCTTACACGCATGGGTAGAATAGAGAAATCTGCTCAGCATTTAAGTTGTGCAAATTCTCATTACAGTCATCTTATGGAGTGTTGTATTTTGTCAGAGTAGAGTGAGGCTATGCAGTACTCAAATCACTTATTAACTATCAGAGCCAAAATAAAACTGGGGGCAGTAGCCCTCAGCCTCATGCATTTCTGGATTTTTGCACTGCTTACACATATTGATAGCAGGAATAATAGAAATGACCTAGTTTAAATCACTGGGGTCACTGTCCGTGAAAGTGGATTTGCAGTTTTAGCCATGAAAGGCTTGCAGTGCAGTGTGACTGTCTGGACCCAGATAAAAGAATACTGTTGCCTGTTTGTTGTATTTTCCATTGTGGACCTTTGCAAGCACATTCAGCACCAAACTATGGACTTCTGCTCTGTCTTTTTGGGCCTGTTGTACAGACCGTTTCTCACATGGGCAATCTCTGAAGGAATCTGGGTTGCATACTTAATAAAAACTTGTCCTGTATTACTGGCATTTGAAGTACCACAATCAGAGCTTGTCCTAGCAGCTGTGGCCCTGCCTTCACAGGTCAGTGGGAGAGGAAGATCCCAGGCAGTCCTCAAAGACTACCTTCATCTCTTTTTCTTTTCAACCTTCTAATTTAAAAATCAGGTGCAGTTTCTTTCAGTTTCAACTTGACTTTGCATGGAGTCTAACAAAGGTATTGTTTAATCTTGTAGTTCAGGTGGATTCACTAAGGAGCAAGAGAATTTGAGGCATTGTTTAAAAATGGATCTATGTTCTCATTATGAGAACTACTTGTACGATGATTCTGTGAATATATATACGTATATATATACTAACATATTTGTGATCAGAGTAAAAAAAAACAATGTTTCTTTCATTATGATAGTATGAAGGAAATGTTGACAAAGTTAGAAGTCCTTGCCTGTGCTTTTTATGTGAAGAAGAGATGGTTATTTTACTGTTCAGAGTGCCCACTGCTGCAGCACTGAGGTCACGGGTCAGGTGAAAAAGTATTCAAGGGCATGAGTCCAAGTGCACATAGGCCTATTGGAGTGTCTTCTGCAGAATTATTTGGAGGTGGGATTAGGGTTAGGTTATCTCATCTCATTTCTAAGTTGATAAATTCCATTTTTTTCTTTTGTGAGCTGTGCAATTATGCTATCAGTAAGAAAAGGAAGAGAAATTAGGGACAAAATACAACACATTTCACCTCTCACTTTTCTAGCACTATTTGCTTGCAAAACAAGTGCTCATAAGTCTTATCAGAAGTTTCCTAAAGCAAAATAAGTGCTTGTAAGGCTCCAACATCTGAACGTTTTGAGTTGCATTCAAATGTCTATGAATGAAATATTGAACTTCTCCAAACAGAAAAGAAGAGCTGTGTTAAAGGAGACCAACATCACTACAAAAAACATCAAGGTAGATTCTCCACTAAAGTAATCTAGAATCTTAAATATTCCAAGCTACAAATCACTTGGATTTGGTTTGATATTATTTATGTCATGTTCATAAAAAAAATCACACTGCATTATATGTGACTATATTAACGTTTAATTATTTATATTGTTTAATATAGATTACGTATGAGTGCATTTAGATAGTAATTCAATTCTATATTCTTCAGCTTCCGAGCCATTAAATATTAAAAATAATAAAATTTTCCCTAAATTCTAGAGAATGGATGCTCGATTGCTACCTTTTTTCCTCTCTTTAGCTATATATAGGTAGCACTTCTCAAAGTTTAAAGATTTAAATTTGTAAAGAGTTTCGCAAGTTACCCAAGAAACAATTAAAACAATTGATTGGCATTTACAAAGAGAGGGGCTGTGAGGCTGGGGTGGGTAATTCTGTTCAAAGCTGCTTCAGGTAAATCCTGGGCAGCTTATGTGAAGTCAGTCCAGATTTGTGCTGCAACGTATCAAGGGAGAAGCTGGCCTATCCAAAGTGCTATTTACAGAAGGGAGCCTGACACTGCTCCTTTATTGAGCAGAATCAGTAGTACCAATACATCAGCTATAACTAAACATTCTTTAAACCGTCGATATTTACATGAAAGCCAAGTGCAGCAATATGTGAAGATATTTGTTAACACCACACCTGTTAGCAAATTAATGTGACAATGAGCAGTATAAAGCCACCAGCCTCTTTCAACTTGAGATCAGATGAAGCTTTAAGATCTGGAAATTATTAAATGGAAGAAAAAATATTCTTTGAATATTAAGGAATATTAAGAATATACAGGCTGTTCAGAAATACACATGAAGTAGAATATTTCTGAAACACAGACCTGTAGCATGCTTGCTTTCAGGTGTTTTTATTTTTGTCAGAAGCTTAGGCATAGATCTCTCTTCATTTTCCATTATTTAACTACAACCCCTTCACTTACTTGATTCATTACAAGGAATGGAATGCAAAAGTACTAATGTGTCTAAAACAGAAAAGTAAATCACCTTCTTATACACAGCTTTCTAAATGCAGTGATTAAAAGTACCTTATTCTCACATCCCCAAACACACACGACTGCTAATCTTGTTCCACTCCTCAGTTCCAGCCTAACCTTTTATATTGTAGAGTCTCTATCTGTCCTCCAGCAGCTATCATCGCACATCAACAGACAGCAACCGGAAATGGTGACAAAGGCAACAGCCAAGTGAGAAGCATGAGGGGAACAGGCTTTATACGTGGACAGATAGTGACAGGACAAGGGGGAACAGCTTTATCTAAAAAAATAAAAAAAGGAGATTTAGGTTAGATATTAGGAGGAAATTCTTCACTCAGAGGACAGTGAGGCGCTGGCAGTGCTGCCCAGAGCTGTGGGTATGCCATCTCTGGAGGTGCACAGTGCCACGGATGGGGCCCTGGGCAGCCTGAGCTGCTGGGGGGCAGCCAGCCCACGGCAGGGATTAGGGCTGGGTGGGCTTTGAGGTTCCTTCCAACCATTCCATTCTGCAGCTCTATGATTTTATGATAAGTGAAGGAGTGTTTGAAAAGGACATCTCTAGGGCAGTAAGCATTCAATACCATTTCTAGCCAAACAAACTACAGGACATGCACTCAGATATACCTGTGATTCCTTTCAGTTTTGCTTAGATTTCATTACCACTATTTTCTTAGGAAAAAGCTTCAATTCTTTTAGTGATGACTCAGCAATAGGAAATGAAAGGGTACAGCATTCCACTGCACAAGCTCCCTGGAGTGATTTTCCTGCCTTCCATACAATGATTTTCTAGTTAAACTATTGCCTAAATAATCTTTGGAATCTAATTCTACCTCTGTGCGTATTTTATCTCAAAGACCACTTGGCTAATAAAAGAACATTGCTGTAAATGTTCTGTGTAGGCTCATAGAAAATCCGAAAGCTTATGCAGTTAGTTTTCTCATGGAATCTGATTTAGTGAACCGCAGAAGTAGACACAGCCAGTTTATGCAGTCAGTTTTGTTCATGACATTCTCCAAGGCTTTTCAAGGTGCCCAGTGTCATGGCTGTAAGTGTCCTGGAAAAGCAAAAGAAGCTGCCCCCAGTGTATTTGTTTACTGCTATAGGTAATGAACCAGTTAAAACTGGAGAACTGCTGACTGCTGAAGTCAGTCATCCCATTTTCAATCCTAAGTTATTCATAACTATTATTCACTACTATTCAAAACTAAACATTGCAATTCCTCCCCTTGATAGCAGTTCATAAATAGAGACATTTTTCCAGTTTGCAAAATTCTTAGTGCTTTCATTGACACTACAGATTATTGCTTACTCTATTTGTACTAATGTCTGTCTTCCCTACTGATGATTCTTTACAGCTCAGGATAGATACTTGCAGTTATGGTGTACTTGTTGCTTGCCCTGTGATATTGCAGACACATGCCATGCACTGACTCACCCCTAGCAATCTGTGCCACTGCTGGGGGAGTATGGGATGATTTTTATGTAGTCACAAAGACACTTTTGTCTCAAAGCCCAATTAGGAAAAATTAAAGAGAAGGCTCGGGGCATATTGAGGCCAGTTCACATCAAAACATAAAAACATCAAAATCTAAACAACACAAACAGTCCAGGAAAGAGAAAGACTGGATTCAAGCTCAAGTCTTAACTTTGGAGCTTAAATACCTATTTTGACTATATAAGGTCTGCATTATTCTTGTATTAATCAAACCTGTAATAGCATAGTTTTCTTCTGGTTATATATTTTTGCTCACTGGAAAGACAGTTCACATATGTATTTTAGAAAATATATTGAATTTGGCCTTATTGCTATCTGGCCCTCAGACCTTGTCAGGCTGTATGCTTGGCTCATTTCAAACAAAGCCAGTTTCCATCAGCTGTGAAATCTGAATGGCCTCATCCTACCCAGTGCTTCTTTCCACCATCAGACTTCTGTAGTGCTTGAAGAGAAGAACTCCTTTTGGGGTGGGAAGAAAAGGACAGAAACTGGGCATCTTGTATGGCATGCTTGTAACTGGATTGTCTGTCAGTCTCACAGCAACATTAGAAATATCACATCATTCAAAATGTCTTAAAACTTCAGGTAGCAAAGCATTGCTTTAAGGTGCTAATTTGACTAGTACCCAACTTCTCCCTTACTAAAAATAGAATTTAAAATTGTCTTCTACACAAGCTGAAAATAGAGAAGAGTTAGTTATATTCTGACTCTGAGTGAGCTAAAAAACAAAACAAAAAAACCCCACAAAACCTACCACCAAGACTCTCTAAGCACTAAGAAATTGGCATCAGATTTGTTTTCATCAATATCTTGCTTCCCACCACCAGAAAGAACAATCTGCTCTTTTCTACCCCTGTTCCAATGGATATAAGGAAGTTGTTCCAGCTGATTTCATGGAGAACTCTTTGTTTTCTTCCACTCATTTCTGCTCAGCTGTCCTCAGATGGGCGGAGACAAGTTTGAAACAGTGATTTGTTCATTTACTTCCTACATGTCCTCTCAGAACTGTGACAGACAAACAGACAATGATTTTGCTCTGCCACATATGGCTGCACAGTCTAGCCTGGTCACGTGAACAGAAGATGCTTTGTCCAATTGTATTACAACTAGTCAAAACGAGCCATCAGTGTAGGGAGGTTTTTATTTGATCACTTTCATTTCCTTTATCATTTTATATTTTCGTCAGCTACAAGCATTCACAATTTTGTTATTTTGCAGTAATTTACATGTCTTTTCCCTCCTTTGGCTATTAGACACTTGCTTATTCACTATTCTTTTTCACAATCTTGAATTATAAAACTATTTTTCCAAACCAAAGACACCTGCTTTGAGAGTGTCTCCCTATGCTGCAGTAACAGTCCTTAAGAAAATTAGCAGAAACTATTTCATGTTTCAGTGCATTGTTCAAAAGATGAATAGGAGACATACAAGACTCAAAACAAAGTCTCAACTGTACGGAGCAAACAGTTGCTTTACTATGGCTAAGTGCAAAAAAGCTGCACTGTGCTTAACAACCTCTGCTGAAATAGACATAACCCCGAGATGAAAAATTAATTAAAGCAATATCTTTACAGCAGAGGAAAATGAAACCCTGTGTAGACAGATGATGTTTATAAACTCAATCAATAATATTAATGCAGAAGTTTTTTTACTTGATTTCAGCAGGTTTTGATCACACATTTGCATTTCCTCTGTAGACTTTCCACTGTTCTCTAAGGAACCGCATAGCCCTTCCTCAGCTCTAATGACATTTACAGACTCTGGAGATCAAAGTACAACATGCCATTCTGAAATGTTTCAGCCAAGAAAACTAGCAAGCTAAATTTTGCAATTACATTATACCTCTTCAGCCTCATAAAATACAACCTTCAGCTGCAGCATCTAAAAGTACACAAAGATACCTACAGCTAGATGTTCCCATTCAGCCACTGCCATGCATAGAGGTTAGTGCGGAGATGTGTCCTTCCAGAGGAATGTAGAGTGTACTTCTCTCCTATGACACTCTCCTAGAAGTACACGCTGCTCTCTTTTTTTTTCAGGCTAAAACAGCTGTATGGTGCAGAGAAAAGAGCTGGCTATGACTCTGTTTCTTTCCCTCTGTTTTTAAGTAGAAGGCAGTACATGGGAAGCAGTTCAAAAGCCAATTTGGTCCTTCATCAGAGCTAAGCTCTGTGTCTGCAGTTCATTCATGTGCAAGCAAGGTTTGCCTCCCGAGCTATGAACTCCTTACGTTAGAAGGTATTTAAACACTTCAGAGCTGAAACCATAGATTTAGCTTTGACCTTTACAGTACGGAGTGTGCAATCAGCATATAAACAACGTAATATAGCCCTTTAAAAACATTCAGCTACAGTAAGGTTGCACAGCTGTTTAAGAAGTAAAAGCTGAGCAAGCAAAAGTGGTGCCCATAGAACTGGAACTGTATGCCTTAGGGAAACCTCTTTGTTCTCCGATGAGGTTATGTTACATACTCTATCCAGTCATGAAGCAGCTTATAGCATTACCTCACGTGGCTTTCCCAAATCAATGTTCTCTTATGCACCACAGCTTCACTTCACCACTGTGTCAGATAACCTAACACCAAGCATTTGATCAGTATTGCAGACCCTGGCTCAGTTGCAAGAGTGAGGCAGGTGTTGCTTTACAGCTGGAATTTGCACTGGGGACCAGATGCGTTATTTAGAAATATATAATTTATACAGTATTTGAATTGTAGTTTTTCCTATAGGCACAAACTTATCAATATGATCAGGTGCCTTTATTGTCTTACTGAGTTTGATTGTTTCATATTACCAAAACAATGAAATCAATACAAACTAAAATGTTAAATATTTACATAGGAAATAGAACTTCATCACAACAAATTGTGCATCAGCCAGAGGGATTTAGGTCTCAAAACACACATCAGAATACAATAGCTTTATGATCATTCACTGATGAAGTGTATCTATTTACACAAGAAGTGTAACTAGAATATTTGCACAAGAAGTGTAAATAGAAGCTTTCCTTTTTATAAATAAGGAAAGGCTATTTTTCATTGTCCTGGAACAGATACTATATTAGTACAAGATGTTACAATCTCATTTGCTTTTTACCATTCCTTTTCCAGGGAGAACTGTTCCTCTGACAGAACAGAAAGCCTTTTACAACAGAGATACCTTTATTACTTCTCTTTCACTGGCAGCTTAGGTTGTCACATAAGGCTATGACTGGAAATGGCTGAGGAAGTGCATACACAATTCCATTTCTTGATGCCACTACAGCAACAGAACCTGCAGTGTGACAAAGCAGATACCTTGGAGTAGGAGTATTAGAAAGCACCACAGCAAGGCTTGCCAGGCCATAGATGAAGAGATCCTGAAAGAGATATCGTGCACTGCCCACGTTCTGAGAGACAGATTCTGCAAAAACTCATGCATTTGTTTCAGCTTTTTGAGATGTCAGCTCTGAAAGGTTGTGAACATATTTATTTTTCTCCATATTTAAGCCACCTTAAGATTAGCACATTAATAAGATATCTGAATCACTCTACATTTAAAATAGCTCTTATATAAATAAGAAGTATAATACGCAGAAGAACTGAATTAGGTATTAAAAGGAATAACTTAGCTTTACTTATCAGGAATGCAGGTTAAAAATGGACTTCATCTTCTCATCTGTGGTACATTTTTTTTCAAAATCTGATGATTTTGAAAAGGATGACCTAAGATAATGATTTTAAAAACCCATGGTACAAATTATGTTTGTATTGAATAATGACAAAATTCTCTACTTTACTTGAAATAGATAGCTTATTAGAAACAATGTTTAATTTGAGAAGGCATAGGACATTTAACATCATTATTGTTTCGTATAATGTAATATGTTTAAGAATTTTAAATGAAAAATTGTCATTATAGAATATATTTGTTCCTCTCTCCCCTCCGTCTTCCTTCCCCTCATCCCTCAAATGTTTTTTGAGGATTCATTTACTTACTACTTCAGTGTCTTTAAAGCTAAAATTAAACTTAATTTAAAAGTACTGTTGTTCCTCCACAACTCTCAGTCCTTGAAATAGCCAGCCATTTAGTCTATCTGATGAGGTTGTTTCTAAGCTCACACATCAACAATGTGAAAGATTTGGCACTGAAACTTAGTCAATAACTCTATAATTGAAGTTTTGCCTGGAACAGCGTATAAATTATCAAGCAATACAATAGCAATTCAAGGCTACCATGGTAGAAAGTTATAAATGATGAACTCCTCTGTGCAAAGGTGATAGTATCTGGCAGCATGTACTAAAACAGGCCTTTAAAACAAGGCCAGTTAATATCTAGCAAACAGTTGCACTTTGAAAACGTGTTCTGCTTTTCAGATTCTGTGCGATCGACAAGTTTGCTATTGTTAAGGTGGTCCTATTTGTCCTTTTTATTGGCAGCATGCAAGACGACAGTTTAGAATCCTCAACTTCAATATCTCAACTTCTGAGAGAAAGTTATTTAGCTGAAACTAAACATCAAGGGAACAGTGAAAGAAGCAGATCAGAACCAACTTCACATAACTTCCTCTACGGCAACAGCTCTGGTGATTCAGATGAGGTAGCTGCCCAAGATGACCTTCCAGATCTCTCTGCCTTTTTGAGTCAAGAAGAGTTAAATGAAAGTGTAAACCTAGCAAGACAAGCTATTGATCAGAATCCACTGGAAGCTAAACAGGATGAGCTTCATCTCCCAGATCAACTGAAAAACACTGGAAAAAACAGACAAATGGCCCACTCTACAGCTTTAAAAACGTCAGACAATGGCCTGCCTGCAAACTTTTGCCAGGACCGTGCCACAGATATAAAAGGTTCCAAAGGGAGCCCTCAAGATCTAAAGAAACACCTTCCTTCTGAATCAGAATCAAAGAAGGAATTCCTAAACAAGGCAGCAGATTTTATTGAGGAACTTTCTTCACTTTTCAAAGCTCACAATTCTGAAAGAATAAGACCCCGAACCTGCAAAAATTACAGGAGCAAAATTGATTCTAAGAGCAAGTCTGCTCAAAAAGCTAGCTCTAGTCTCTCCGGTACATCAGAAAACAGAGAGAGGCTTTCCATTCTGCTACCTCTAGACTTGGAAAACAAATCAGAAGAAACATTTGAGAAAATAGATGATCAACTAGCAGAAAACTTGGAATCTATCAACCAACTGACAAGTGCGGAACTAAAAACAGAATTAGAATCTGCATATTCTGATGAGCCTATTGGACAGCCACCACGCTTCACTCAAAAACTGAAGAGCAGGGAAGTTCCTGAAGGAACCAAAGTGCAATTGGACTGCATTGTGGTAGGAATCCCCACACCTGAAGTCAGGTAAACACATTCTGCGTAAACATATTGTCATTTTGTATATCTGTAACGGTAGGTGTATGCCTTATTCTTTTCAGATATTTTAATGCATATATTCCAGGAATCTGTAGCAGAAGTCCCTTCATCTTCATTATTGAAATTGATTACAATGAAGAAATGCTTTCTTTAAATCATAACAAAGAATAGTTACATTTTAAAGCGATGCATTCTCGGGCATATTATTTTCTTAGAGTTTAATAGAACTGTTTTTAAATATTGTATTTCCACAATAGAAAGAAATACTAACTTCTGAGTGAGAAGTTAACAGAAAACAAGACTGGTCATGTAAACTGGCTAATAAAAACACCACTAACTGATCTGAGATCAAGTGCTTTAGTCTGGAAGAGGGTAGACTGGACAATAGGAAGAAGTTCTGTACCATGCAGGTGGTGAGACAATGGAACAGTTACCCAGAGGGGTCTTGGGGCCACCTCCCTGGAGGCATCCAAGCCCAGTCTGGATGGGGCTGTGAGCAACTTGGTCTAGTGGACGTGTCTCTGCCTATAGCAGGGGGTTGGAAATACATGATCTCAGAGTTCCCTTCTAATCCAAATCATTCTATGGTTCTATGAGCAAACAGTTTCCTATATGTCAAAGCCTTCCATAAACGAACAGAAAAGAAAGGAATGCAACTGAGTTATTATACAACTATCAGCATCTCAGTTCTAAGTCAGATTCTAACAAAATTCTGCCATGAGCTCAGAAAAATCAGATCTATTCTATCAAGAGCAGGACGCATTAATTGACACTTATCCATATTGCAAGACTAGCCTGCTAAATCTGACCACTTAGTTTTCACCTTTATCTATGAGAATTTTGAAGGTTAAATAGGTAACATTTGCAAAGATCACTTAAGGTGAAAGGAAGTGTGAAAGAGCTGCATTTTACTCATCAATGTCATAAATGAAATGACAAATAGATTACTATGCATTTTAAAGTTACCTTGAAAATTCTCAGTCTCAGTGTTTTGAAATCTGAATTTGTTCTCATAGAGATAATTAGCCAAATTTACCCCTCAGTGACATTGGTGGAATCACATTTCCTTTGTTGGGACTATAAATACAACATTAAGGAAAATTCTATCCACTTTCTTGAGAAGCACAATACTTATTTGCAAGCTAGTGTCTGCAGTATCAGAAATAGATTCCTTTATGGGCATTCTAGAGTTGTGTCATTTTTCTAAACACTGAAAAGAACTGTTTGTGTTCAGCATGTAATTAAGGGGCTGTGAGTTTCACAGATGGCCCACATTCTCCAATTGTCAGCTCATTACAACAGTCCTTGTCTTCCTAATATACTCAGACAACTCTGGATACAGCACTGCTGCAGTCAGCGCTATTATCGTCTTTCCCACCAAACTAATATGCAACATTATCAAATGAAAAATATTTAATTTTACAAAGATGGAAGCTCCAAAGATTTCTGCAGTAAACAATCCTTGTCTTTCACTCTCTTGGTTTTCTGGCACATCAGATACTATTTTTCAGAAGAAAGAATATTTTACAACACATTATTGAGTATATAGGAACAAAGATCTACAAATGAGTCCTCTTGTATTCACCTGTCTTTAGTTATAGACAGTCTCGTCATGAAGAAAAGCTACGATATCTGTAGGATCCCTGAACTGTGACTAACATCATTCTACCCCACTCATGCCTTCATAAAAATTATGTAGGTTCCCAGTACCTAACACAACTTTGACACATGGCACCACATAGTTTCTCTTGCCCATGACAGTAATAGGAAGGACTCAATGGTTTGGTTTTAAAAAGAGGTATCTGAGCTGAAGTTGGAGAAATAACTTGTTTGGGAAGAATACACTTTCTGTCCAAAGTGACTGCTGAAACAAACCTTTTGAGGCATACTTATGGTGGAGTTCATGCATTCAGCCCTTAAGTACATAGAGTAGTCTGATCAAAGAAAAAAACGGTGCCTGAAAATAGACAGGAAATATAATTCCCTAGATATTAGCATGCCTTTCTGAATACATCAATTACAAAGGCTTTGAGACTTATCTGTCTGAGCACTTGCCTTGACAAATCTTTTTGATATTAAAAATGCCTCTAGGATCCATGGACATAAGCAACAATTTCTTTTTCTTCTCTCATTCATAACTTATAATACAAAGAGAATAAAGAAAATTTTCTCTTATGCATATAAACCTGTATACAAACCCAATCCAGTTTTTCTTGCATTTAAAGGTGAACACCAATTTACTTGTTTATGGCCACATGCTTTGATGCACAGTATTAGTGAGTGTTTCTCCAGAAAGCCACAAAATCATCCTTTCAAAAGGATGTTATAGCCATGCCTTTGATACATACATAAAAATGAAAAGGTATTCACGCCTTCTAAGTTTGGGTGTTAAACAAGTATCTGAATTAGAAGCTGACACTATAAAGTTACTGAAACCTCACTAGGGCAAATCAAAGAATCCAAGAACAGTGACTCATCCTATGGAGTACCCATGTAACTGCAGAATGCCTGCCCTGACTCAGGGACCATTCAATTCCATGGAATTGAATTTTTGTCCCATCAAAACATAAGGTTTTCCATTGAAATTTGTTTCAATATTTAATTTTATTTTAAATAATAATCTACGTAAGTGCATGACAGTCAATATGGGAGCTGTTACATTTTCATAGAACAGGTATCTGTCAGAGTTGTCCAAGGATAAAACACTGCTGTCAGGCATTGGACTTCTCCATCACAAGTGTGTACATGGTTTACTGGCTCTTGCTTGTAAGAAGGGTAGGATTTTTGAAGAACAGAGAAGATCAGAAGGGAAGGAATACCTTCCTAGGGACATGGACACACAGACAAGTTACTGGAGAATACAAAGCATTTATCTACCAGTTGCACTAACTGCTCCACTGAATGCTCCTACTGTGAAGTGACAGAAGGGAAGGTACCTTGCATTCAGCGCAGCATGTTAGGGCATGAGGGTTTGAGTGTGTGACAAAAAACAGAGGTTACTTTGGAACTACCCACTCACATGCTGTAATCCCAAGGCCAAGGTAAATAGAGACATGGAGAAAAAAATCCCATAGAGAAGGCAAGTCCCAAGCAGCCAAGCTCAAGAAAAACATCAGGCTTCACTTCACAGTTTCATAATTCAAACTAAGAAATTAAAGATTTACACAAAAGGGTACAAGTATAAACCGTCCCTTTTTGTCTGTGTATGAATGTGTTGTCAGCTGGGAGAAAGCTGGGAATGTTAGCTGATCATAATCATCTGTTATCAAGATTTGTCCTGTTCATCCAAGATTCTTTCAACTCCACCCATGCGTAGGAGTTACGCAAAGAATGAGTGTAAAAAAGTCGTTTGCATGAGTAATACATATTCATGTGCTTTCCGTCATCATAGCCTTTTTAATCACTGCCACAAGAGGAAAACAGAAAATGTAACAAATTCTGGGGTATGTGTTCCATTAATCACCAAGACTCCGAATGCATGTTTCTTCACTAAAAATAGTGCTCATCTTTAATCTGCTGTGTAGAGCTCCCAAAACAGTGATGAAAGCATCTTGTTGGCCATAGCTGTGGAATTTGTGGAGCTGTGCTCACAGCTGGCAACTGCCCTGCTTTTGGAGTTACAGTTTTCTGAGGTTTGTGGTGAATTAGTTTGGTATGCATGAAGCTGTGCAAGAAGAGAAGAATTCCAATAGATAGATAGCCAGATAGCCAGACAGATACAAAAATCATTAGACTCAGGAATTCAGTAGTTAGCAAGGTGGCAAACTGATGAGAGAAAGCTAAACAGTGGCTGTTTCTGAAGTATGATTTCTTCTTTCCTCCATCTAGCTGAAGGCCCAAGAATAAACAAGTATTCCTTGGACACTTGTGCTATTTCATATTTGCTTGCGTCCTGGGACTTACACTGGACTTCTGAATCACAAAAATGAATCCCAAGTTACTCATAAAGCTTGTAACATTTACACTTATAATGTTGTAGTGGTATTTTGGGAACCCAGAGCAGTGTGAAACAAGAAGATTCAGCAAGTTCTACGATGTTATATCTCAGTCACCACTTGTAGAAATCATGTAGTTAAACTGTAATGGTAATTATGAGGGAGGAAATCAGAGAGAGGAGATTTAGAGAGAAGCTGATCACGAGAATGGATAGGACTAGAAAGTATAATGAACATTCAGATATCACATTTGAAAAAAAAAACACAACAGTACAAAACCAAGTGGATGACATAAAAACTCTAAGTTCCTTTCAGGATGGATCAGGGTCAAAATATCATTGGCAGTGATAAAGCAGTATAACTTACAGGCTTGGTGGGTAGCTAACTAGTGCATGAGAGCTCACGAAGGGGCAGAAAATTGGATGGAGGAGCAAGAGGAGAAACTGGAAACTGACAGAAGTACCTCTATACAGAAAGCTAAAACCTTCCTGAATTAATCCAGATAGACACATCCAATTACTTTTAAGATAACTCAGCTTAATCTAATGAGCTATTATGGTAGAGGAAGCCTGTTGAGACTTCTTTCTAGATAGATAGTCTCAATTAAATGTTAGCCTTTTTCAGTATCATCAATTGAATGCAGTGACACAGAAGAGACTAAGAAAGACTGATACTATGGTATAAGGGCCTGCAGCTGGCGCAAACATTAGTTCACATCTAAAGAGCACTACTACAATTACTGTTAGATTACTGACTATAATGCAGGTAAGGAATAAGTATTTAAGAGTCATGCATAGCATATTTGCTCCTTCCCATGCTTCCTTGTATAGCTCTGTTTCTTTATGAGTAATGATAGGTATGATAGTCACCTCTTTCCATGAGGCAAGCACTCCTTATTTTCTCAAGCTCAGAGGTGCCTACATTTTTCCAAACTGTTTGGCACATCACTCTTAGGTTAATTTTATTTATGAATCACACTGCGTGGCATACACAGCCATCCTGGAAGCGTCATGAGGATTTAAAGTTCTAAAAACAGGCTGTATGTCATAAGGTTTCCATGAAAGCATTCTTTAACGTAGGCATATAAAGCTTAAAAAGTGTATTTTAGTGCCGCTTTGTTTGAGACTAGATCTGTAACCAATCGCTGATTTTTAAGATTCTGGAGTCACATCAAATTGACTAATTTTTTTTTCCTGGCTGCCAAATGAAACCATTTATCTGTTTTAATGCTCAAAACCTAGACAGCTGAACTTCTCTTACACAGAACTCCAATCAAGTAGATGGACTAATACTTTGTATTGTTTGATGACTTTGATGACTTTGGCACAGCAGATGACACTGCTTGTGCTTCATGTGAATCTGTGTTGTATGATGAAGCTATCACTACAATTTGCGGCAGGAATGAAATGCCAGTGACAGAGAATATTGCTACTTCAGTCATGCCACGTATCTCAATGTCAGAGCTCCCTTCGTAACCGACATTTAATTGCTACCATGCACAACATTTTTAATCATAAGAATAAAATAAAAACGTTAATAAGCAAGGAATACAAATGGCCACACCAAAGGTTTACCTAAGGTCTAGTTTTATAGGAGCAAATTGTTATTTACATCTAAGAACTGAAAGCAAATAACATAGTCAGCACACAATCAAATTTAAAATAATTTCACACTGTGAAGATAGTATCTAAAAAACACACTGCATAGGAGAACTAAATCCAGATTTGAAACAGAAACTAAATGCTGAAGTTTTAAACAACTTTCATTGCAAATTTTGGAATCAAAGGGAAAAAATAAGTTTTAAAAAATAAATCATTCTTCATCATTTGCATGAGTCTACTGAAGGAATATTCTACTTATATGCTACTAACATAACTGCAGAAAATAGCTTACATGATGCGTTTAATTTTGTTTAGAATTTGCCTCACAAAGTCATGCACTACAGACTTATCTTTACACTAACACAGCTGGAGAAGCTCATCAGGAAGAACACAAAGTTCTTACATGTTACTGATGATTGTACTGCAGCATTGTGTGTGTTTTACGTTATGGGTCTTGATTAAGGAACTCCGTTTGGGTGGACACAAAAATATAATATTATTGTAGTATGTAAGTTATTTTAATGTTCTGGAAAGATGCTGCTAAAATGAAATCATATTGTATAACATGGATATTCTCTTAGGTAGTTTTTCATATCTGCTAAAATTAACATGCTAAAACAAGACTACATTGTAAGGAAGAGGTATGAGGTAGGTATATAAAAAGACATGAGTAAGCGCCATGACTCAGCTCCCAAACATATACAGTTGCCTACATGAATTACCTTTCTAAAAGTCTGCTTGTACATCCAAGCACACAATATGTGCTTGCAGTAACTCAACTGTGTATGAGCATTAAGTTTTCTCTTCTGAAAACATAAACATTGCCAATTATCACCAATTGCAAATCTTAAATCATGTTATATACAGAATTTTAAAAAAACCCTTTGAGAATCACAGGAATCCTATATGATTTCCTAGTCTGGAATCTAAAAATGGCACTAATCAATTTCAAAGTATCTGGTTAATCAGCTCTCTGATGCATATTACTGCATTTCTCCCTTGGGATTGCTAAAAATTTCCTCTACTTACTCACAGCTGCAGAGTTATTCTTTTATCCCAGGCATTAGAAGTTTGTGTTCTGAATGACAAGGGCCCTGCATTTCATCTCCACTATGAACTGTTACGTCTGTATCTACAAGTTTGAAAGGGCATCACAGAACAGATAAGCAAAGGTAATACTCCTGGGGAGCTAGTCAAGAAGAAAGCTTTATGTAATTACTCATAGGACAAAGACTGCAGCTGTAGCCACCTGACTGTCCCACCCCTTCTTCTACGGTTATTTGCAGGTATCAGAAGTGGGTTAGAAGAGAATTTGTATAATTCAGTTATCCTAGATCCGCATGTCCAGTGCTCTTGTGCAAACCCATTTTCATCAGACCAGACCAGGGACAGATGCGCCCACAAATACATTGGAACCTGTCATTCTTTCTTCACTGAGAGGCTTCCAGGAAAAAAGTGAACATTAAGATGGTAACATTTTAAAGTAATGCTGCCAGTATCTGCAAGAGCTTGTCTATCAGAGCTCTATAGGCTCAAATGGAAGAGAACTGGATAACCTTGGCTGAAGTTCTCTGTGTAAAGCAGCACCAGTTTCACTTTGGTAAAACCCTGCAAGGAGGATGTGGATATATTTTATTGTAGTAAATCTGTACTTCAGCTGTGAAATGTCATGAAAGAGAGATAGGGCATTTCACACCCTACTGGCATTTTCTTTTAACATGGTGATATTTACTACATATCTGCCTGCTGCTAGTCAGAAACAACAATTTCACAAAAATTGTTTTATTAGAAGAACTTTCATTTCTCATTACAGTGGAAGCTTGTAAAAGAAGATAAGCAGGCAAATGTAAACACAAAACAAGGCTTTTAAGTTTTAGATCTATCTATCTATAGCAGATTGCCTTTCTAAAAAGGGAAAATTGTGTCAAGCAGTATAATTCATTCTACAGTTCAGGAGATTCCCACCATAGCAGGTGGACATGCACAGTTTCCAGGCTGTCAGTGAACTGTACAGCTACAGATTACAGTAGCATGCAACTTGAGGTGGACTGGGGAATACCCTGCCTACTTTAAGAAAGCCATGCTGGGCGGCTGATATTGATGGTGCACAAATAGTACAGTTCACTTCTTATCTAATCACTATTTAAGTTCCAGTTCTGTACTCCTTTATACCTCACAATCCTTTTGAGGCTCCTTTATCCGATTGCAAAATATGCTTCTATTAAGTACTGGTTTTCCACACTATGGACTTCCTTATAGCTTTTTTCTTTTATCCCCAGCATATTCATTTGGGGTTTTCTCCATGCGCAATTTGCATCACAAACTGCCATAAAAAGTTGTTTCCAAGAGGTGAATGCAACTAACTGGTTAGACAGACTCGTGTTTTTTATATACTTAAGGCAGAATTGTACCAAAACAATTTACAGTATGAGCTTGACAGTGGGAAATATTACAATTTAGTAATCAAAATATCCTTAGTCTTTCTTCTACAAATCCTATTTGGTGCAGCATATAACAGTAAATGCATTTCTCATTGCTTTGATAGCATCTCAAAGGGGCTTTTTACATTTAGCTACTTACTTAAAAACAGCTGTATCACTGAACATCATCCCAACCTTTTAACTTTGGATTTCTATACATAGTACTACACCTTCTCTATAAAACCTAGGTTGTCCTATAGAATTTGAGTCTGGTTCTGCAAATCCACATGGTTTTTCTCCTTTTGTTATGTATTTTTCATTTTATCAAGCAATAATCACAGAATCACAGAATTGTAGGGGTTGGAAGGGACCTCCAGAGATCATCAAGTCCAACCCCCCTGCCAAAGCAGGTTCCCTACAGCAGGTCGCACAGGTAGGCATCCAGGCAGGTCTTGAACATCTCCAGAGAAGGAGACTCCACCACCTCCCTGGGCAGCCTGTTCCAGTGCTCCGTCACCTCACTGTAAAGAAGTTCTTGCGCACATTTGTGCGGAACTTCCTATGCTGCAGTTTCCGGCCGTTTCCCCTTGTCCTGTCTCCACTCACCACTGAAAAGAGTCCGGCCTCGCCATTCTGCCCCCCACACCTTAGATACTTAGAGACCTGGATCAGGTCCCCTCTCAGTCTTCTTTTCCCAAGGCTGAACAGACCCAGTTCACTCAGCCTTTCCTCATAGGAGAGATGCTCCAGGCCCTTCACCATCTCTGTGGCCCTCCGCTGGACTCTTTCCAAGAGATCCCTGTCTTTTTTGTACTGGGGAGCCCAGAACTGGACGCAGTACTGCAGATGAGGTCTTACCAGGGCAGAGTAGAGGGGGAGGATCACTGACTGTTCTCTGCTGCTATTGGTTCTCAAAAATTGAGCTGATGGTTTCTGTCATGAACGCATCTCAATGAACTGTCTGTTCGGGGGCTGCTTTTTCTTTTCCTTGGGCTCCTACATTTGCTGAAACCACCCTTCTGAAAACTGGGGAATTAAGAGCACTTAGGAAAGTCTTAGATGAGAATGTGAAGTCTCTAAAGGGCCCAAAACACTTATGGATATTTAGCTGGGTTTCAAAGAGAAATAGAGCAATGTCATGCAGAAAAGAATTCAGGATCCAGATTTCTTACTGCTGTTGCCCTGTAAGGAAGTATCACCATATTTTAATAAATCACTTTTCTTTCTGTATTTATGTGTGGGTTTTTTTTTTTGTTTTTTTTGTTTTTTTTACCAAAAGCAGATTTTCTTACTTTTTCACAAAATGAAGAGTAATATGAAATTTCCTTAAGTCACGTTCTGAGACAACATGAACTTTGGAATCAAAAATTCAAAGGAAATTTGTTTCTTTAAGGATTGTTTTGTGGGGTTTTTTTTTGCTACACTTTAAGCTACAGCACAGATCTAAATGCACCTTAAGAGAATTCAGAGCTGGACTGATAGTGTTCCAACCTCATAGCTTCATTTTCTTCCACCCTACTATTGAATTCTATAAATCAGGAAAAATACATCCCTTATATAAACTAGTTTGTTAGTATGTTTAAAATACTGCAAAGAAAGGAGCTCTGTTATTTGCTGTACCTGAATATTGTGGAAGCCGTAAATATTTTATTTCTAAGACTGTTGATCCAGCTTGTCTGCAATACTCTGCTTGGACCTTCAGGCTAAAAACTACCCATTTTATCATCAGAAAGACTTCCAGTGTTGTCATTCTTGTTGTCAAGTTGCTTTTACTGATAAAACCAAATTTATTTATTTATGTATTACCTTGCAGGTGGTACTGTGAAGGCAAGGAGCTTGAAAATTCACCAGACATTCAAATTATCCAGACAGGTGATCAACACTCACTGGTAATTGTTGAAGCTTTTGAGGAGGATACAGGACGTTACTCGTGCTTTGCTTCAAATATCTATGGAACAGACTCCACATCTGCAGAGATTTACATAGAAGGTAACATTATAAGTTGTTTCAGAAATGGTAACTGAAATAAGTAATACAGAATTAAGATAAAATTATGCATTTTGTATGTTACGTGCTCATTAGATTTATCACAAAAATACACAGAAGTCATTTCAGTCACTACTAACATACTTAGCATCTCTGTAAAACATCTTTCATATAATTGATTGCTCTTTACTTATGATTTTATTATGTTGCTTCCCAGAGATTTTACATATTTCATTGCAAGATCAAAGTCTAAAAACATTGAAATTCCAATACCAACAGATGTTTTTTGCATGTGGTTACTCTAAATAAAAGAAATCTCAACTTTGTGTGTAATTTTAATCAGCCCCTTTTCCCTAGAGTCATTATTGTAGATTGAATATAGGATAGCTCGTCAGAGCTGGTCTTTTTCCACAAGAAAAATTTTCAAGTAGCTCAATCCTAACTTATTATTGGGATGCTGTAACCAAAATGATAAAGTACACAGCAGCAATTGGATCTTTTACCTGCACAATAGATGCTGTAAACAAAACAAAATATGTCTCTGCATATTGAAGTCCATTTTTTTTTCTCCCCTCCTTTTTCTACCTAGCATTTTTTCCTACCTTTCCTAAGAAAGGTCTATAAGTTATCTCTTTATAACACCTTTTTGGTAAGGTTTTAGATTGTATCCATCACCACATTAAGAGGATTGCAAATTTAAAATAAGCATGTAGAATTTTCCTCTTTCTTTTTTTTTTTGTTTCTCAGACAGATGAATATATTAGTATGTGACATCACTGACAACAGTGTGACCATTCATAAATTAAAGCACCTACCCCACTTAATACAAGAGTACTTTCACTCTATCATTATTCTTTGTTCACTTCTCTAATCTGACAGCAAAAGGACGAATCCTTTTTTAGTATCAGCACTGCCCCAACATTAAAGAGAGATGTCTGTGCTTGGCAGAGGTTTCTTAGTCCTTAACACTGGAGCCAAGGCCTGCTTTTATCTAACTCAGTGGATGCTGGGTGGAACACATGGCAGATGGAGGCGCTTATTAGCAGAAGCCACAGAGAAAATGACAATTCCAAAGTCAGTGAAGACTGAATTAGAAGTGTAACATGTCTCAAGAAGACAGCTGTTAGTAAACCGTGCTGATATCTTCTCTTAACTGTGCTACAAGGCACCAATGTATGAACAATAGTTGTGATCCCAGGTGTGTTTTTTTCCCCCTCCTTTTCTTCTAACAGGTGCTTGAGAAAAGCAGCTCTTATTTGATCCACAATGGCAATTAAAGACTAATATAGTAGTGGCATTTTAAATAGATCCTGAGGAGTACTCAGGTATGCATTCACTCACAGACGCTGTTTTGCTTATTTCAATTGATCCTCATTCTAAATCTGTTTTATGTCAACAGCAGTTCTGCATCTTGTACTCTATGTAATGAACAGCATAGTTCACATCCACTGCAACATGATCTTGCATTTTGTAATAAATATTGATACAGCGTTCTTTAAATACTCTATGGGAATTCTTAATACTGGTTTGTATGATTCTTAGACAAAATTCTCCAAAAACCACACCACTGTTTTTTTTTTTCTTTCTGGGTTTTCATAGGAGCCTCTTCTTCTGACTCTGAAGGTGAAACCGTCAGAGACGAAATGGATCAGTAAGTTTAAAATAAGTTATATTTCTTTATTTTTTACAGCTAAATAAGCCTGCAAGTGTAGATATTTCCATTTCTATTTTGCAACTCCTATGCTTTTATTTGGGCTTTGGTGTCAGATGTAATCTAAAATCTGGGGAATTGTTTTCTAATTTTTCCTAAACAAAATCCATTCCCTGTGCATTTAGAGCCTGATCCAATGCTGTTAGTCTTTCAAAAATCAAAGTTTTTCTGTTAACTGGAAATGGAATCAGACAGGTGAAAAGCCAAAGTAGTAACTATTTTAAACTCCTTCGTATACACCAATTCAATATAAAATGCAGCCAATGCTTTATGAAAAGCAAACTTCAATTAGATAGACTTATGCACTCTGTTTTTCCTCCATAATTTATCAAGAATAAAGTATTCACTTTAAATCAAATACAAAACATTGCAGTATGATTGAACTACTTCATAGCCTGACATAAAGCAAATCTTGTCTTAGGTGATTTTTATCTCAAAGTCATAAAATATACCAGATTGGATTGATTTATGGACTGTGATAATCTTAAAGGTTTCATATAAAACTTAAGATTAAGAAAATCTCACAGGTTTGGGGATCAACTGCTAAGTTTTTCCGTTGTTCTAGCTTAGAGCTTTCCAGTGTCTCAGAGCTTTAGTGTCTCAGGAATAGCAGTTTTTCCTCAATTAACTCGTTAGTGATTAATATAGTATTGTTCCTGATCCTAATTCTGATCATCATCCTGATTACTTGACAGCATCTCTTGAGTCTGCTAACATCATTAAATTTTGAAGTAACATATCACATTCTTCATTACTTAAGAAAGAACAAGAATGCTGTTCTGACATTGTACACGGATGTCCTCAAACAGTAGAATTCTGAAAGATCAGATATAGGTATAATCAAGGTGTCTTATTTTTGCTAGTTTCCAGCTCTTACCACATGCATCTGAATACCTGTAATATCTCAGACTGCCTCCTGGGGTTTGAAGGCTGGCTTTCCTGAAGGGATTTGTGGTGCATTTCAGATCAGCCAACACATAACTCAAAATGAGATTTATTTATTTATTTTTTAATCTTAGTTCTCTGCATCATTTTACTTCACCATAAAAATAAAAAGTCAAAATTTTTACTTCCATGTAGGAACAGACAGAAGAAGTGAATAGTTGTCAACCCGTACAGTAACTCTGAATGATTTGTTGGTCAGAAAACACACCCCTCTCGTTTGGTTGGGTTTTTTTGTTTGTTTGTTTTTTAAAACTTTTCAAAGGATTATTGAATCTGTATCTAAGTGGACCACAGTATTTTCATTACCTTATGAGCCCAGATCTGCATACAAACTTAGTGAGCAGTGCAAGAGAAACTGCCATCACCCTTTCATGCTACTCAGAGCAGTTAATAGCAGTTTTCAAGCTACAGCTGGGCTAACTCAGGCCATTTTATTACATTTGGAGTATCTGAGCAAGACGAGCGATTAAAGTATCAAGATATGCAGGCTGATTCTTCCAAAATGAAGTTTACCTGGTTGTACATACTAGAACCCAATCTCAGAAGTGCCGTCAGGGTTGACACATAGCTAGTACAGACATAACCAAAGAAAATGCACGTAGCTCTAGCTTCCAGTTAAAAAATTTCTTTCTGGTTAATATTACACAGCAACCTAAAGCCAGCTGACACCTCCATGAAGGTAGCACCTCCTGCTACCAGAGCTGCAACCAAGCCTCTAGAAACTTCCAAGGCATCATCTACTGTGGTCCAGCCTTTGTCGGCATCTGTCCAGACTGTGTCTATGCCAGTTAATCAGGTAGGAGAGACAATATATTTCATTTCCAGAATCAAAAGCAAGCTCTTAAAGTGGTGCTTAATTCACAGCCTGAGGCTCAGAATCTCAACATTTTCCAGTTTTTGCTTCACTGTTGCACTTCAGCTTTGAAACTTGCAGCCATTTAGTAATTGCATATGCAGACGAGATGTCCGGGCTGCCAGCTAACCTTTACCACCTGGCAAAGGGAAGGGAACCTTTCATCCCTGGGTACAGGCATCTCTGCAACAGTGAGCAGAAGGAGCAGCTGCTGCTAGCTCAGCCAGCCGCAGAAGCCTGTGTGCACTCCAGCAGGTCAGACACTGCATGCCACGAAGGGCACTTGGAAGCATAAGTCAGCTCACTGGCGTCTTCACATTGCAGACTGACTCAATCACTTTCAATACCAGCAGCCTTCAATTTTTTCCTCTCCCTCTCTCACAGCAGTTTCTCATTAATGTTAGCATGCAGTTCCGGACCTTTTCATTCCACGCTTTCAGAATAATCATAACAGATTTCTTCCTTAATAGAAAAGAACAGTGATATTTATTTAAAAATGAAACTTATTTAAAAGTTGTTGAAAAGTTAATGAGAAATTCCCTCCATATTGCCTTTGCAACATGTACAGCCTAGAAATAGGTGGCAATCACTAAAGAGATGGAACAGATGAAGCAATGCGGTTTTACTTCTGACTACAAAGAAAACAGAACTAAGCCTTTGTGATGCATTTTGACAGAGGTATCCTAGCTAAGAAAAGATTATAATCTCTAAAACTTATTACCACATTCAAGCTTCCTGGCCTGTAAGACACCATGTGTAAAATTTGGCTGTGTTCTCTTGAGATGCTGAATCCCTAATTCTGGTGTTCCAGGGCAACTTTTATTTCAATTAAGAAAAGAAATTCTACTAATCAAGTTATATAACTAAGTTTTCCAATAGTCAGCAATGGAGCAACATTTATTTACTGCATTGTAAGCTTTGCTCTGGAATTCACTCACCAAAATCTCTTTTTGTATCATTCCATGAGCATAAAGCACATTTCATACTCCTCAACGACCATACAGTATTCACCTATCAATCTGACACTCACTTAAATTTCTTCCTCCTTTCAGAACCTACATTTTCCATGTTTCTAGTATACAGCATCTGAATAATTCTCTCATCTAGGATTTAGTAATAGCAGTGCTTTGTAAAATTGATGTATTTTTCACTACTCGATCCCAGAAATTATTTAAACTAGAATAAAATTCTTACAGGAAGCCCTCTTCATCTAAAATTCAAGGGGGGGGAGGTGCCTGAGCCTTTCCATTTTCAAATTATTTAATTAGATTGTAAAGGATGTGTCACATCTCTCCTACATACGGAAAAATCTTTTTTCCCCAAACATCATGTGGTATTTTGCAATCTACAGGCTGAAAGCCCCACTAACTATTTGCAAGGCTTGGATGGAAGACCTATAGTTGCTGCTCCTGTGTTTACAAAGGTAACTTGTTTCATGACATATTTCATTAAGAGATAAATTAACTGTATAGAGAGGACTTTTCAGCTGTGAAAGGAAATACAGGAATTATGCATTTCTTAAGGCATTCAAGCACTCAAGTCATTTTATGAAACCTTACTGAAATCAGTATTACTTGTAGTCCAATAAAACGTGTACTGACTGTATGTATTCATTTCCTTTGTTAGATGTTACAGGATATTTCAGCTTCTGAGGGGCAGCTTGTAGTCTTTGAATGTCGGGTGAAAGGAGCGCCTTCCCCAAAGGTTGAATGGTATAGAGAAGGAACACTGATAGAAGATTCTCCAGATTTTCGGATATTACAGAAAAGTAGGTTTCTTATAGGCAAGCAACAAAACTGTTAACATAGGAACACTGGGTTTCTTACTACAATGCTAAGAGCCTTATAAGCCATATTTACAGCAATAAATGTGGGTCCCAGAAGCCAAAACTGTGGATGAATTGAACTGCTGACAGGTAGTATCTGTCTCAGATTCCCTAAACTACTGCATTGTTTTGCCTTCTGCTTTGATCTTCTTTATACTATAAAGTCCTTTTCTAACTCAGCCTCAATTCTGCTGTTTCTTTTTCTTTCTGCACCATTTATGTAGAGTTCTGTTGCCTATGAAGAGCCTCATCTTTTACTTAAGTGCCACTACATTAGTGCTTGCAGACAGAGGATTGCTTACTTCTCCACAAAAGTAATGTGATGAACACATTAGCATTCTCACATGTACCTCTTTGCACATAATACATGGTTGGTTATAAGTATATACTTCTATTTCCCTTTTCTAATGCAGCTGAAATGTCTGTGGCTTTCACGTAAGTTATTAGAATGCTGAATTTGCTAAAACTCAGTAGAACAATCCTTAAATATCACACTATATCAAAACTAAATGAAAGGCTGTTTTATCGTAACTTGATTTCATGCGCGTAATAGCTTCAGAAATCATCAACATACACTGAAGTAAAACTAATAATGCAAAAATCTCCTTCTTGCAGAATTTGTTTTCTGTTTGTAAGTGCTCAAAGGTGTTCATAATGTACCAAGGATTTGACATACTGTTGAGTAGAAGGCTTAACTGTCTCTGCCACCCCCTAAACAGAACATTGCTCCAAAGGGAATACTCTGTTATACAGAGGAGATCAGGTTGTAGAGTTAGCGTTCAAGAAAAAAAAAAAATATATATATATATATATATATATATATATATATATATATATATATTGGCAAAAGTAAATATACTTGATGTACTAATTCTGTTATTCTTCCCTTTAGAACCACGATCTATGGCTGAACCAGGTGAGTATCATCAAGAAGGTCACACTTTATTCACTGTATATCACTATGGTGATTTAACCTCACAAAATATTAAATAATTAAACTCTATAATGTAATTAAAGCAATTTCTTAATTTACTTACATCCAATAGCTACTAGTGAGATATATTTAACTACAGAATATTTTGTAAACATAGAACTTGAATTAATTACATCACTTTTGAAGAAAATAATGTTTCCACTCTGGTTTGACCCAGTTCTGTCCTAGGGCCTAACTATTACATGTTTACATGCTGAGGATTAACAACATTAATGTATGAGGGTCTCCTACATCTGAGGTTACGAAGTACACCAAATGATGTAGGTCTGCACTATTTTTATCTACTTCACCAGTTGGGGATATTGCATCAGATGTTTAGCCATGTCAGCCATTCCCTTTGCTCCCTACCACGGTAATACGAGAGTATCACATCAGGTGTTCCACCCCTGATATCAGCAAATCCTAAAAAAGTGACTGGATTTGCTCACTTTAAGGGTCAGAGCAGAGCACAGACTACTCTGCTTGATTTAAGCAAAGGAGTCTTATAGATTTTGATTACTTCTCCATAAAATAGTCACCTTCTCTGTTATATTTTTCACTATTAAAAATGAAGTAGCCTCTCTTGAGACAAAAAAATTACCAATCATGGAATACAGGCTTGGGTAACTTTTCTCCTTGCCATACTGAAATATTTTTACCCCAAAAAAGTCTTGAAATAGACTCTTGTGAAATTTATAGGATCATCCCTCTCTCTGCAATGTCTGTGCCTCTTAGATTTAGGAATGAATAAATTGAACTTCTACCAGAACCTACTGATGCCATTCCTTTACCGTCCAGTGGCATCACTGCTGAGTAATGTGAAGCAGTTTTTAGTGGGTAACCAGTTGTGTGCAGTTGTCACTGCCTCATCACCTGCTGCTCATTCAGAAGGAATCTGGATTTCCATGCATGCAGTGGTTGGCAAATCCAAGTACTATAAACTAGATACTATAATGCCTTAAACTAGTTCTTATAATCCTACTACTATAATAAACTATTATTCCTCTGTAGTTGTAAGCAGATAACCTCTTCTCTGCTACTAGATTCTCCTTAGGGATGACATGAAAATCACATTTAAGCATGGTACAGTCTTCTACAGAAATACTCATAAAATATTAATCCTGTGAAGCTTAAGGAACATTTCTTGCAAAATGGTAGCAAAGTAGTCACTGACTAAAGAAAAAATGCTATCAGTCCATGTTTTGGCACCCTTTAGATGCTACCCTCCCTCCCCTTCCCAGCTGCCTGAAGAAAAGATGTAATAATCAAAGAATTAGGGGTCGAAAGAGACCTCTGGAGATCATCTAGTTCATTTGCTTTATCATATGTATTTACCAGCTGGTACTGCTGCCTGGATGTCAGATACTGCCTTGGATGTCAGATACTGCTCAGGCAGTAATCCCTGATTGACTATTCAGGACATAATTTGATTTTTGTGACAAAATTTTTCACTCACATTTTTCACTCCCACAAGAGCTTTCTTCACAGAAAAAAGCAACTTTCTAAAAGCACAGTCTCCTCTATCTGCAAATCTTCACTAGTACTTTTGAAAAATGCTGGCCATAAGGTATGTGTCTCACTTTTCTGCATCTCACAGAGTGACTCTACTTGGATTTTCCCAGTTAATTATACCTAATCTTTCCATTTGCATACATATATATATATATTTTTTTAAATTACTAGTGAAGAAAGTGCATGATATTTCTCCAAATTCAATTTTAAGTTATTCACAGAGGAAGTCTACTTTACATGATTAGGAGGACATTCTCCAATGTTTTCCAAACATTGCTGCCACCTGTTCTCCACTTTTGTTGGGCATGCTGGAGCACAGAGTGTACCAGTTGCTACAGACAATGCTGATAACAGCTGCTGCACACAAAGGCTGCCAAAACTGATAAAAAAGATGAAACAAAAAAATCAAACTGAAAAAGGTGGAAAACATTACTGTAATGTCGCCTCTGGTAATCAAAGCTTTGTGTTTGTTCACTGTATGCTCATTACAAGTAATAATATTGCTCCGATGTTTTGCAGAGGAAATTTGTACTCTGGTTATTGCTGAAGTATTTTCAGAAGATTCTGGCAGCTTCACCTGTACTGCAAGCAATAAGTATGGCACAGTATCTAGTATAGCTCAGCTAACTGTCAAAGGTAAGAGATTGCTTTAGTCATTTGCTTGCTAGTGAATATGAGCAGGGCACACTGTTGCACTGTGTGGTCCAAGGAGCATATCCAGATCAGAAATACAGAATGCTACATCTTTTCAAAGAGTCTTTCCCCAGTTAGAAATGTGAAGGAAATGGGAATGTTAGGGAATGAATGCCCCACAACCCTTCCCACAGCAGGGCTTTTGCTAACTTTAAGATCTGTGCAATAGCCATTTCTGGAAGCTGAAGGGCTGTCTGGTTGGCTGTTTCAAATGTCCTTTAGTGCTGAGCCAAAGGAGGAAATTCCCAAACAGATTCTTTTATGCTGCCAACGGGATTCATGCTGTCAAGGCACTAAGCAGATAAGCAAGCAAAGAACCAGTACAAAAAACAAATAACACAGCACACTTGACTCTAATTCAACTCAAGGCCTGTGAAAGTACTCTTCACAACTAATGAGTTAGAGAATTCTGCGAAAAGAAAGTTTGTATTTCAAAGACACTGGTGGAAATCACAGGGATGTGGCTGTAGAACACTACTGGATTTTCCAAACTAGGGCTCTGGCAGCTCCTCCTGCCTCTTCCCCCTTCCCAATATTTCTTTAAGGGAGTTCATTGTTAAAGGAATAAGGTCAAATTACTCTTTCCAACAGCTGGCAAAAACATTAGAGTGAGTTTTTCCAATTTTAAATTCCCTAATTTCAGTTCACCATAATTTATGGTATTTATCATCAAAAGTTTGATATTTATTATTTCAGCACCTGAAGACAGTAATAATGCTGCTGCCCTTCACACAATGAGCTCAATCAGCTCAATAGCTGTTGAAAATCAATCGCCCCCACATAATCCTTCCCAGCGTGTGGTAAATGAAAACCCCAAACCTAAACTTGAAGGTGTTCTTGTGAACCACAATGAACCCAGATCGAGTTCCAAGATAGGCCTCCGTGTGCACTTCAAGCTGCCTGAAGATGATAAAGGAAGTGAATCGCCACCAGAAGACGGACTTGGCACTACAAACAAAACCAGACCCAGCTATTTTCATGACAAGATAAACGGACAGCCAGTGAAAATACCAGAGCCAACATCACCATCCAAGGAACCCCCTCCAGTACTGGCTAAACCAAAGCTGTAAGTAAAAGGTATTCTAAGCCTCAGGAGCATCACTGATATTATTTAATATCTGCATTATCAAGTGTCTATTCATAGACCAAGAGATTGTTGCACTAAGGCACAAGACTCAAACATGGAACAAGCAATATCACACAGTGCTAATCTAATTAACTGTACTCTCAGAAAACATGTTCTAAAGAGATGTATATCCCTCTTGAGAAAAGCATTTTCCAAATTTATAGAAAATACTTACCCCTTTTAGGTTTATTTAATTCTACACTGTTTTCAGCTGCAAACAACAGATAACATTGCTTCTGTGCAGGCAAAATAGAGACAGGCTTTTCAGATATATCTCACTCAATTCTCAGTATGCAGTTTTGCCAAAAGCATTCATTTTCAGTCTTGCCCGCAGTTTGGGCAAGCAACTAGCTAGCAATCAGAGTCCCAAAGGCCATGCCTCATGACTGTGTCTTACAAACTTAACTTTCCTTAAAAAAAGAAAAAAAAAAAAAAAAGGATAAAATACTTAGTGTTTGGTAATGTGAAATCAACTGAACTAAAAAGCACCCGCATGATTAGTGCACTGAGTCCAAGGGAAAAAATTTTAAACAGCTGCGTAATTCTCTTAGAGAAAAATCTCTGAAACATACACTGCAGTGTATTAAGAATCCTTTCAGCATTTTTAGAACCTCCAAAATCTAGCTTAACAAAGAGCACACTTCTTAAACAGAGAGAAGCTTAACTAAAGGCTAGGGAAGGACTTTATAAAGTAATTCACCGATGCTCTTAAGCAGGGATGTAATTTCATAGGATGAAACATTGCAAGCAAGAAAATAACTTACCAAGTGACAGAGGAAGAACCTGGAGCAGAATTTTTTTATTATTATTATTATTTTTGAAACCCAGCCTCACGGTCCTATCGACTTGCAGAGCTGCAGTGTATTTAAGAGGTGAGCAGAAGCAGTGTTTATGTTGGCCACAACTTGCATCTCTGCTTTCATAAACCATGATTTCTCTCAGGAAAAACCCACAAACTGTAACAAAGGAGTGCGTTCATATGCAGATGTATGTGAAGGAGACAAAAAATAAATAAATAAATAAATAAATAAAATAAAAAAATCAGGATTGCACAACTTCTTTCTAGTTTTGGAAGCTTGAAATTCCTGTCTTAACCAGAATTTAATGTGATTTTTGTTTAGTAAATTATAGAAACAATAATTTCTTAAAGTAAAAAGTTTGGTTAACTTACTTGGTTTGGCAGTGCCATTTAGCTTCTATATTTTTCACTTTTTGAACTATTTATTCAATACTGGACAACACATTACACGATCAGTTTCTTTTAAATTCTTTTTGTTTTTTTTTTTGAAGGGTAAAAGCTAGAATATTTTCTGTATGCTGTATTTCCATGTATATTTTACATTGTGGTTTATTTTGTTAAGTATTTTTGTCTTAGTTGCAAAGTAGAAAAGCCTTGAATACAATATGCAGTAGATAGTATCTAAGAAATAACAATTGCATGAGCATTCTCTAATTGATCACTACTGCCTATCATCAAGTGTCAGTGTGAATTATCACAAAGCCTTATCAGCTAAAATGCTGTTCTCAGAACTCATGTGAGCAGGAAACGAATAACTGCATGCAATTTCTGGCTTGCAAATTCTCATTCCAACAAACCCAGTCCTACCTTTTTTTTTTTTTTTTTAAACACAAGCAAAGATATACTAAGGTAATACACAGCAGAACTGGACAATGCTAGCCCTTAAATATTTTCAGGTAAGGTCTTTAATTATATTTTATATGTTGAAGTGCAAAAACCATCTTCAGCCAAATAATTTTCAAAGCACTTTGATCATTATCCTAGCAAGGAACAAGGAGGAAGGAAAGTATAGAATCCAACTAGCATAACACTCTTCTTGTACTGTTAGAGAATGTCATTTAGCAACTTGCCCTAACTGTTATTCTATCACAGGATATAGTCTTTTCTCTTGCAGTTCACATACAGAAACATAGCCAGTACATTCAAAGTTTTCACCCAGAGATATGATTAATCTTGCTCATCTTCGTTTTGTATGCAGCGATCTGACCCAGTTAAAACAGCTTCACAACCAGGTCTTGCTTGAGCAACAGCAAGTGCATCAGACATCTACAAGAGATTTGTCATTCAACACGACTTCATTGAATTCTGCTACTTCACTCAATCAACAGTCCACCTCAACCACGTACAAGCAAAGCAAAGCCTCTGTTTCACAAGCGTTCAGCTATACCCGACCTAAGCAGTTCCTACCATCGCAGACCACACCACCTATCATTTCCTCTTCTAGCTCCTCAGTAACAATATTCAGCAGCGTCTCTCAAGGAATGCAAAGAACAAATAGCAGGGAAAATATCACAGGAAATCCTCCACCTGCACAATCGAGGTCATCAGGAGGATTTACAGGCAAAAGTGAACAGTCTTCACCAAGCCCTAAAGAATCTACGGTCCCATTAACACTGTCTACATCCAGTGTAAAACAGTTTCAGCCACAAAGCGTGACTCCTGCTCCTGTCTCCCCAACTGGCAGGGTTCAGAATCCAGTAGCTTTCCTTAGCGCTGTGCTTCCTTCACTTCCTTCTCCACCATCAACCAATGCTATGGGGCTGCCCAGAAGCACACCAGTCACGTAAGTAGTATTAACTGTATGTGCAGAAGCAGAGACATTAAGGAAAACTAAGATGCATTTCTGTTTGAAGGTTCAGTGAAGAGCTTCCTGAAATGCGGGTCATTCATAAAATAGAGTGAGTGACATATATTCTCATTATTTCTTCTAACCTTTACATTCAGTTAAGAAGAGAGAAGTTTCTATAAAAATAAGCTTATATATTTTATTTATCTTCTCTTCAAAGCAAGATAAATTCAAGTTACAGAGAATTTTCAAGTAGATGCCTACAACAGTACAGGGGCTCAGTCAGAGATTAATAGGACTATTCTACTGGGGAAAAAAAGATTTAATGAGCTTGCAGGTTAAGTCACTGTAAGACTATTTGCCTACATCAGCTACAAAAGCATTCTTACATATTGCAAGCACTTCGTGTTAGCACTATTGTAAGCACAACTTTTAAAAGGTACCTTGCAACATGCAATTTCCTACACATGGTAGATCTAAAGGAATAACTTATGGAAAAAAATTTTTCTGGTTGCAATACTTCCTGTATTTAAGACCTCGTTGAAAATCTCAGAAGAATTAATGGTTTGCACAGATATATTTTAACTGACAGCCAGCATAATTTCTTGACAAAATGACAATAGCACCATACAAGCAAATCAGGGTACTGATATGCTAGAAAGATTGTGGCCTTTACAGTTCCTTTCTCACATACAGAGTTAAAATTACTATCCTTTTTGCAGAGACTGAGTTCTGTGTTAGCATGGTTAGCATCTGTACAACTCTATTCTTACAACTCCAAATCCTGTACAAAGCGAGCAATATCTCCCACTTTACTAATGGTACACTTCCAGTTAGTGATAACTATCAGTAAGCACAGACTCCTACTTATCTTACTGATAATGCATCCATGGATCTGCAGTTACAACAGAAAATGCGCCCCCATATACACAGCATTCACCACCTTCTGTGCCAGGAAATCCTGGCTTCAAATCATTGTTGCATCCCTGCTCCGTCACTTCCTAATTGCTCAGCACAGGTAGGTCATCAGAATCACTCTGTGGCACATACTTGGAATCTTTTATGCAGAACAATCCACGGGGAGATACTTTGCACAGCAATAGTCAGTCATGCCTTTTACCTAGAGCTGTTATTAAGATCTTAACTACTGGAAATCTAGAACTTTGTACTCTAGTATCATGTGAATGCTGTGTTTCAGTTCTTAAATGATAGAGATTGCTATTTTCAGACCTCACCAAAAGAAAACATGCTACATCTACAAAATCAAAAAGAACTGCTTTATATGTGTGTCATAAAAAAGTGAGAGAAATGAAGGAAAGTGATAGAAAGTAAGTCATCACTGAAGATGAGAGATAAAAGTCAATATGAAATTGTACTAACTTACCAAATTATTGCATGATATAGTAAAACCTACTAGTTGTATAATCATGGCATTAATCCATTGCAACATCATTCCAGGATACATCAAAACAGAACCTAGAGTTTTATTATAATACTGTAACGTTTATTCTCTTTAAAATGTATTTCATTCTTGATAGCATTAATCAGAATGAGAAACACCACAAGAATAGTACCCCCCCCCCCCCCCCCCCCAAAAAAAAAATCGTATATTATGCTTTGGCTTATCTGGCTTATATTCAGATAACTGAATCTTAATATATCATGCAGGTGAATATATGTGTATTAGTATGCATATAAGAATGTTCTTTTAATAGCTCAACCCAGGGAGTAACAAAGAAAAATCCAAAGCCTTTGCAGTTACCAACAGATGAATCTATTCGGGAAAATAAAGCTGCACTTGTGAAGGACCTGGAAAGAAAACTACATTTCAGAGATGATACTAATCAACAAAGTAGCCAGCAGGTAAGAAAATCAAGTATTACAAGGTAATTTTTTCTTGTGAACTAAGTATGTAATACAACTTGTGGCATAAATGGTGTTTACACAATTAAAGCTGCTATACTACTTTGCAGAGTAAGCTTTTGTGGTAAGTAGTGTTTTGGAACAGCAAAGTGAAGCTTTAAAAGGGAAATACGAGGGGATGCAGCTCTAGAGGTTTTCGTTTGTGACATTTTAGCATTTTTCATTTCTGATAATCTCTATCAGAGTGGTAGGAATGCAAAACTTTTCTTCTCACAGAAGCACATTGGATTTCATTTTTCTACTTTGAGTTGTTAAAGCTCAAGGAAGTACTAATCAGTTCATTCTTAACTGGAATCAATAAATACACCAGCCTGAGCAGTGTCTATAAAATAACAAAAATTAAAAATGAAATAATATTTTGAGGTTAAGATCACGATAAGTCAGGTTCATTCACCCTTGTAGGGTGTGCTAAGTACTTCCAGATAGCTGGTGTGGCCAGAAGCGATTACTGTTCTCACCTCAGCTGTGGAGTCCTCCATAGTCATCCCACCAGCACAGACTTAACACAGCAAGTAATGGTTTATCCTGGTCTGTCATCAGTAAGATAACTTTTCACATTTATTAGCCCTTCTGACAGGGAACATCCAAAGATAAGCAAAAAGCCATGGAACTTCTGGAATAAGTTATCCTCTCTGAACAACTGCAGTGTAATACCTGTTTTGGGGTGGATTTTTTTAGCTCTTGACCTTTCCTTCTGACAGATCGCACCACCAAAGCACTTTGAGTAAAACAACTGGCAAGCACTGTGTTTTGCAGATGAATCACGAGTGTTACAATTTGTACTTGCTCTGGTACTAAGAGAAATTATATGGAAAGCTACTGTGAAATACCAATTGGTCTTTCAAGTTAACTGCATGATAATCTCTTCAGAAACAGTGATGACCACTAGTGTCAAAGCTATCTGCTGACACAGAAGTTATTTATATACTTACTATTCCAAATGACACCAAACAAAAAACTTAATTCCAAAATCCCTGAAACACTGAAAAAGTTTGTCTAATTTTTCTCGTCAGTGAAAGCAGTGATTATTTAAAGAGACTAGTTGCGTAGCATTGTTCAAAATTCCTATTGCTTTACCATTTATAAAACAATCAACAATATGAGAATCATATTTATAGAGCTGGATTTGCATTCATTTTGTTCTGTTTTTACTTCTTGTAGTTAAATTTTAAACTGAGACATTTTCATCTCATATGTTACATATTTGCATTAAATTGATTGTTATGATGCGAGAAAAGAATCTTATTCACTTTCTATTAAGTACAAGTGCAACTCTATTCTGTATAAGAGATGATGGAGTTAAACATCCACTAAGAATCCTTAACTGTTGGCTTCCTTGTATCTTCTACATGCAATTTCAAAATCTCCTTCTTATAGAAAGTGTCCTATAGCATTATCTTTATTATAACACCAAAATTCAATAGCAGCATTTGACCTCATTGACAGTATCTGCAGAGCATGTAGAGATCACCCAGAATAAAAATGCAGATGACCATGTGTGTCTTAAGGTAAAGGTATTTTTTTTGTATTACTGTATAAATTGCAGTAAAGAATGAGTGATTTCCATCCTGATGCTCTATTTATTATCTATCATTGCCTTCCATGCGAAGTGTTTAGCTTACAAGTCAAGATTTTCCTATGTGTCAGCATTATACACTCAGCATGGTATCTAATAATCCAGGTGTACTCCTTTTGTTTCATCCAGTACATCATTCATCACCACCACCAAAGAAATCCAGAATCAGGATGTAGTTGGTAATCTTGCTGATGTTGCATAAAACAGATTAGTCTCCAGATTTGTACAGCTATGGTAGTCAGGCAGAAATACAAATACGATTTTGCTAAGATTCTAACCTGCAGTTTTGATGAAGCACATCAATAACAAGCAGTCGTTTTTACTAGAAAAAAAAACACCATACTCGTGACTTATGTGGATGGTAGCATATAAAAATTTGTACAATTAGGAATGTTGGAAAAAAAAAAAAAAAAAAAAAAGTGTGGTTCAGTTATTCTAAACATCCAAAATCACATTTGCTCAGTTCTTTCAAACAGAAGATACACTATTTGAGTATCAGTTTTATCCAATTGCAGCAAGACACAGGAGACTTAACTCAGTTTCTTCCTTGATCTGAGGACAGTCAAGTTTACAGCTTTTAACCCCCAGAAGGACAGCCTAACTTCTTGCCAGTGGGTACAGCATTATTTCAGGCTGTAGCCCAGACAATTCTTCACTAGCAAGATAGAAATCTAGAAATTCCACCTTTCAGAACAGCTTCCTGACAAGGAGACTTAAGTCTGTCTCTCACCTTTTACAGCTCAGTAAACAAAAACAAAACAAAAAGTTTCAGACAGTGTGGAACAGGCCCTCACTTAGTGGGGCATTTCAGCTTAATGGTTAGGGTTGTCTAAGGAAGCTGCTAGAATTCTTCCAGTTTCTGCTGGAGAAAAAAAAGACAGATACAAAGAGGGACATGGAGAGAAAGAGGACTCTCCTGCCTAGGAACTAGGACAAACACCTGGATTCTTCTCCTTGCTCCAGTGGTTATTTCAGTATTTATGCACAAAATGTGCAATAACTTCCCCGTCCATTCATCTCTACCTCCATAATGCCTTAATAGAACGGAGCTTAGAGGTTCATCTTGGGAACAAAGTTTGAAACAAAACATCCAAGACTCATAAGATCAGTGAGCATCCAGGCCACTGTGCTATTTGATGAGCAAGGAGCACAGTCACTATTACATGCACTTCCCCAAATTTTCACTCTAGTCCATTGAGCCTTTCACCTTCCTTGCAAATAAGGTATCTTCACAACATTCAATCGGAATATACCACGTAAAAACAAGACTAAGCATGGGAAGAAAGGGGCAGACAATTTTAGGACATTCTGGCAAATTGAAAAAAATATATAGATCTGTAATGAAAAGTGATCATTCTAAATGGCTGGTTAAAGACATTTAGTCTTCACACAAGTGGGACAAAAAGAGGAAATTATGCTTTGTGGACAAATCCTAGAAATGAATGACATTATCTCCTTTAAAATTTGCTACACAAGTAATATACAATAGAAAACAGAGGTAAAATAAACCTCAGCATTCTGTACAATGATAAAATTAAAGGAATTAGTTGTGCAAAAATAAAGACTAAAGTATTATGCCTCTTTTAAACCATTTTTTCCCCAGAAAAAGAATATTAAGTTGTGCCCACATATCTATGTCATTTCCTGTGAAGAACATCACATGGCACTGCTCTTTGGTGTGTTATGTAAGACCCAGACTGCCTTACTTTTAGGGCAAAGAGTAAAGCTATAGCTGTTTAGAAAATAATGCCATTATTCCCAGCCACCATATGTATATTCTTTACTTCTGCTAATGAATACTTCACAGTTAATTTGAGAGTAGAATGTATACAGGGTTTGTCCAAAAATTTTTAGATCATTAAATAGCATGGCCTCTAAAACTGTATGCAGAACCTAGTTGATCACACAGACCACATCACCACTAACACTACAACACAGAATCATTTCCTTGTAGTTCCCATACTAAGTCAGCATCAGAAAGGTCTCAAGAATCACAAAGAAGTCTGTTCCTTGGAGCATAATAATTATACTTAATTCAAACATTCCAAAAATCCTGCTCAAAAATATACCCATCATATACTGAAGACAGCAAATGCAGGTAATTTTGGACTATAGGTGGGAATTCAGTCCCATGGAATCCTTATTGAAGCTTGTTTGCTCTAAACTAGAAATGAAAAGGGATTTAAGAACCCAAAGAAATTATGAGACCCTGGTATTAATAGGCTTAAACTCCCAATAATCATAGCAGTGAGTACTTAAACAATCACTTGCAGATGGCTTCTCGAGACCTTGATCTAATCAACGAAGTACAGATACTTTCATTTCTGGTAAGGATCCTGGCTTGAAGAACTCATCACCTAGGGGAGGAATCTTGAGCTGCTCATGCTTTCAAGCTGATAAGCTTGTGGCAGTTGGAGAAATAAACTTAATTTGCCTTTTCTTCTGTTTTCATCTTGTTCAATCACTTTGAGCTGATCTGTATTTTGACAATTGTCTGTGTACCACAGATGAATAGCTAGACTCTTCAAGTATTCATATTCACATGTGGATACTATGACATTTGTGCTCTGTGCCATGTAAGAAGACCAAAATAAATCATTTCCAAGTAATTGCTTGAGTGATAATGATCAGTGATTAGCTGTTTTTTATCCTGACTTCCAGGGCAGTGGTATGGGGGAAGACATAGAGGGAACCCAAACTAAAAAGGAGACTTCAGTCAAAAGACTTTAAAGCCAAGTTGTTACAGCTTGGAAACAGACACTAAGATGCAATATATGCCAGCTTCTTAGACAAATTGTTAACTGGATTTAGAATAATTCTGCCAAAAAGCCAATCTAATATAAGTTACAACACTGAGATTGAACTGGGGAACTTGTATGGAATTGGCAATGAGTGGTAATTAGAATAAAACCTTTATATAGTGTATCTGAATCATCATTCAATAAAACTTCTCTAACCTTTACATCAGTAGTAATTTCCACGATTACTTGACCGCAACATCTTTACATTTCACAGAAGTTGCCAAAATGTAGCTGGCTCTCTATATTTTTGACCCAGAAGCAGAGCTGGAACCTTTGTACTCATTCCCTTAGTCTCTTCAGTATGCTGAACTCTAGCCCAGTATTAACAACGTACCCACTGACCGAATTGATTTGTTCTGTTCTTGTTCACTTGACAAAACACTTGTGTAAATCACATCAGCACACTTTGCCCTACTACGCTTATGTAAACATATTCAGAAATAGTTTTATGGCTTATGTGATGAAAACAGTTCTTCAGAAAGCTGTATTAACAGGCATTTTCTGTCCTTGATAATCCTAGAAGGAAATCTATACCTATGAAAAAAATTATGAAGATTATGTTCCGTATGCATTTCTCCTTCAGGGATTTCTGTTCTTTAAAGGAAGTTTAATGTAACTTCTTTGATCTATGTATGCTGGTGTTAAAATTTTAAACAGCAGTGTTAATTTAGCCTTGTTGGTTTATGTGAAAACATACAAACATATGTATGCACACTATCAACACATTTAAAAGACTAAGAGTGAAGTATAAATATAATACACTGCAAGAATCCTCATCTTTTACAATAAAAAAATGTTATATATGCCCTTGATTATAAGTCCTTAAAACAGGCAGTCCAAACACATGCAGTCAGCCCATATAATTCCCAGGCCAGAAACTGTCTTTTCATCTGCATGAAAAGATAATTACTCTTGTGGCTTCCACAGACAAAGATGCAGAAGCCAGTGAGAAGAGCCCAGTGTTGATGGAGACAACCTGTTTCAGTGCCTCATCATCAATAATTTCTTCCTTATTTTTAATACTTTTAAATCTTCATTCATTTTATTCTAATCTGAGCTCAGAGGCCTTATAAGAGTGTAAAGTCACCATGGATTTACTGTGTCTAGTTTCTGAGGTGACAGATTTGTGGGTTACCTCACCTCCTGTTCATCAGCCCTGTTGCCCTTGAAAAGTACTTAGCAGTACCAAAGTTCTAGACATAACAAGTTAGAAACATAAAGCCAGATACAGCATTTCTGATATAATTATGCTATCATATCAGCAATATCCAGAAATAGTTACACAATTGTTAAAGGTTCTTTACATAAAAAGAACTAACACATTTAAACAGGTAGGCTACCACACCTGCTATATTTTATCATGTGACTGATCATTGGTTGAAGGGAAAGAGAGAAAGAGATTACATCTAGCTTAATTAGTCCTTAATTAGCATACACATTTCCAAAGGCCACACAGCATGTGAAAGCACTGAAAATAATTTTGTTCTTAGAATTATGTATAGAATCAATAGGTCCTATTGGCTGACCCATGGAAAAAAAATATCCTCTCTCAGAAGAAGTTTTTTTTCCCCACAGACTTTGGTCTCTGCTGCTAAGGAGTGCATGAGCAATGTGAAGGAATATATTTAAAAGTTCTCAAGGGAGTGGAAGGGAAAAAGCCTCCAAATATGTTTTCCAGTACACTGGCTGCCAGAAAATTTACATCTGAATTACTTAGTTTATGGGAGACTAGAATCAAAATATGACTGCAGTACCTTCTGGTGACCAAGACGTTTCTTAAAACATAGGAGTCACTCCCAGATTCTTACTTGATTCTTCCTTCCTGAAAACATGCAGACCTGTTCTTAGTATCAAGGCTAAAAGACTGATTACTTAACTTTCCCCTTAGAACACTATAACTGGCTCTTGCTATCTAAAGGGAAAAATGATTGTATTGGTTGAACAGAATTCAGATTTTTACTATCTTGACTGATATCAAAATTTGATCTATTAAAGTGATTTTTTGAGCCATGCTGTGTGAAACGAACAAAAAAAGATCAACATTTGAAACTTAATTGTTCCAAATCGTTCGCTGACCAGCAGCAGCTGATCTGCCCACAGAGCAAACAAAGCCTACCAAGAAAGTGGATGGTACCACCTAGTGGCTGACTTCCACTCTGTCGTGAATGTCTTACACATTCACACAGATTTTATTTTGTATTTTTTTTAATGACTTAAGTAAGATATTCTCGCAGCTGTCTGTATTAGTATAACTAAGAAACATCCGCTCCCACACAAGTCCATTCAGGTCTATCTGTAGTGCTTCACAATGCCCAGGATAAATACAGGTATGGTATTACAAACTGAACCTGGTAGTTAATGCGAAGATTAATGTCATAGCAACACATTTAATCAAATGTTTCTTGGTCTTGACATGAAACCTTCTAGTGCAGAACAGTGCTGCTAAGAATGAGAGTGTCTACATGACATCAAGGGATTATGGAAGATGCTCATAATAACAAAAAACTATCTGGAAGAGGTCATTTATACAGAGATATACTAGTGTCCTTTTCTTGGGAATTTTGAGAAATGATTTTTTTTTTTTTTTTTTACTGCCTTAGAATATACTTAGTTTCATTAGTTAAATTTCACAGACTCCAAATGCAGTGAGAATCCACATCTGCAGAATAAATTCAGACTTTTTCAGAAGTCTTAGTTTTATAGACTTTTTTATTTTCACCCATTTATCGTTAATCCAAAAGTGCAAATGACTGAAAATACCACATAACATGACTCATCTTGTTCAGATGCTATGCCTCTCACTCTGCAGGAATACAGGATTTCGAGTTTTGAGCAGAGGCTGATGAATGAAATAGAATTTCGCCTTGAACGTACCCCTGTGGATGAATCAGATGATGAAATTCAGCATGAGGAAATCCCTACAGGCAAATACATAGCGCCCATCTTTGACAAGAGACTCAAGCATTTCCGGGTCACAGAAGGATCTCCTATCACATTCACTTGCAAAATTGTTGGGATACCTGTTCCCAAGGTAAGTCATTCTCAACATTAGCAGTAAAGGAATAAAAAAAAAAAATCAACCACCTGATATTTCCTGCACATCTCTGGAAAGTTGCATTGCGAAGAACATATTTCTGTGAAGAGAGCTCTAACGCAAGTTATTTCCCCCAAACCGCTAAAGTAGCAATACCTGCTCCTGAGCCTGGATGCACTGTATGGACTGCATCACAACCACATTACTTCAAGACAATGTCATAAAAACAAAAAAAAACTTCTCGAAAAGATGAGAGCTGATCTGAGGTAACCAAAAGAGCCTGACAATCCCAGCTGTATGAAGGAGCCATACAACTTTCTCAGTTCAGCCTGGAATCATTTTATTTCACATTGTGACCCATCTGTAAGTTTTTTTTAAAGATTCTAAAATTTGTACAAGCAACCGGCAAGGTCCTGTCATGTTTTTAATCTGTTGCTATGGTCACTATTTCACTTCAGAGCAAGCATAAGCCACTGTTTTTTCCCCTCATCAGATATACTGGTTCAAGGATGGCAAGCAGATTTCAAAGAAAAACACGCATTTCAAAATGAGCAGAGAAGAAGATGGAACATGTTCTTTACATATTGAAGCCTCTACTAATGATGACGATGGCAACTATACTATTATGGCTGCAAACCCACAAGTAAGGCATTTTATTTTCCTCCTTTAAAAACACTTGCTTTGTGTATATGTTAGGAGCATAGATCAGGCCATCTAGTCTGAGTGGTGACCATATCAAAATTCAGATTTTTCAGATTCTTCAATCACTAAGGGCATTTCTTCACATAGTAACTCCTGTCCTACTTCTGACATCCTCACCCTGCCATTGCATTCAGATATCTTTTGAGATATGGTGACAAGGCAGTCATAATGTTTCAGGCAGAAAGGGTAGAGCAAGGAAAAACAAATAAAATCAAGTCTGAAATCCTTATTAACAACTATTCTTTATCTAGGCTGCAAAAATATGGAACTGCAAATAGTCTTCTGCTCCAAACCACTCCCCTTCACTCTGTGCTAGTTCAGCTTGCTATTTAGTAGTACAGACAACTACATCAGGCAGCTTCTTCCAGTTGAAGTTTTCCCCTGAATTCTGAATTATACTTCCATCCAACTATTCCTCAGTTTCCACATGGCTGCACAGACAAAAAAATTACACTAGTACAAAGTCAGTATCAGACAGTACCTGTGGAAATACAGCAGCAGGAACAAACGAGCAGGGACAGATGCTACTTAAGCTGGTGTAATGCTGTAATGTGATAGAAAGCACAGCAATGATAGTACCGTAGCAAAGTTCTAGGCTGCAGTAAGGATATGCTCAAATGCAGCAGCTTTGAGCACAGAAATAAAGGAAACAAGCTCCTTACCACTAGAAAGCCTCAGGTACACAGGGATCTCTATCAAGGTACCCCCACCCACCTCCACTGCAAACCCTTAAATGAAGTCTGGGAAGCAGTGGATCCTGGCTCCATCTGCTCTCAGGTTACTCAGGTGGACTGCATGCACCTCAGCTCCCCTGGGTTGGCCCTGCCTCCCCACCAGGTGCTCAATCACTGGCTCAAGCCGCGACTTAGCATTTCCACTACAGCTGATTTACATAGAGTTGTTGCTAAATGTATTGTTGCAGCCTTGAAGAGTTGGAGGAACACATCACTCTAAGCAGACAAAGGGACCCCTGCCTTATCTGCAGTCCAACGCACGTTGATAGAACTTGCTTCTAAAAAGCAATTATACTTATTTTGCACATAATGAAAATAAATTCTAATGCATTGTAAATATTAAATATTTGTGCTTTACAATTGAATGAACTATTAACCAACTATTAATTCTTTTTCCAATGTGATTTGCAGGGAAGAGTAAGTTGTTCAGGCCACTTGATGGTTCAGAGTATCCCTGTTCGGGGCCGACTATCAACACTTCAGCCTCACAGGTAAAGGCATTCAAAATAAGTGGCAGCTATATCTCAACACGTTCTATTTCATTTCTCAACCCAAGTGTGAAAATAATGGCAGCATTTCCCTCCCAGTATCTCAGTTCTAGAATGTAACATTTTTGAAGGTCATCTTCAAACGGTGGGGTAAGCTATTATTTCACTTGTTGCACTGGAGTTAGAGGGAAGGGTTGGATTAGAAAGATGAAATTCAGCCAAAAAAGGCAAAAAGAAACAAAGAGCAGCTTGGAAACCCAATTATACTATATGATATAGTTCATTTGATAATCTCTCTAAATAGAAAATATCCAATATTCAATCATAATGTAATTTTAAATTACAATCTATGCATTTCTGTCTGCCCTTTAATTTGGCTCAAGCTATCTTCATACTCTTCTACAATTTTCTTCTTTATTCAACATTAAAAAAGGATTTGGCTTCCAAATGTATACACACAGTTTTTGTGTTGTAGAGCACGCTCCCGGGTGCCAGAAGGAGGAGACAAAGAAGCAGTTCAAGAACGCTTTTTCAGGCCCTACTTTCTACAGGCTCCAGGTGACATGGTAGCACATGAAGGGCGACTTTGCAGGCTGGATTGTAAGGTATTAACTCTACTCTCTGTTCTTTTTTATTTTTTTTATCCCTGCTTCTATATGTGTATTGTTAAGTATTTTTATTGCTAGCATGATCACTTTATGTTAAAGTTTTAATACTTCCAAGTTTAAAATTATGTCTTATTGCCATTCTCTCTGAACTGATTCAGGGGATTTCTTTTCAGTACATGCTATATGGTATGAAGAATGCAAAGAATACAATCCCCAAAAAACAAAGGTTCAGTTAGGGCGTTGTTCAGACTGCTAGATATGTTCACTATGTCCTTTGTCTGTATTTCCAGATTATTGAACTTAATCCATAATAACATAAATTCACAAGAAAAGAGTGTTCAGTACATTGTGTTCTGTTCAAAATAGTGTTCCCATTGTATTAGACTGAAGATTAATACTCCTGAAAAAGAGGGAACAAAGCCCAGTTCATTTTATGCTTCCCTAGCTTGAAACATCCCAATTTACATATTCAAATCCCCATATAACAGAGTTGTCACAGGTTACAGTATGCAGAATGAGCATCCACTTATTAAGCAGTATAAAGAATTTTGTCTGCTCCAACACAGATTGGTAGTTCCTCTATATCCCAGTAGCACAAACAAGAAGGTGCTGGTAGTGCTGACCCTGACCTCTTTGAAGCTCCAAAATGTCTCCTACTCTGAAGAGAGTAGAAGCTATAGAACAGATGTTAATACTTCCCTGAAGATGAATAAGGTCAATTACTACTTAATTTATAATGTGAAGTTTGCCAGGGAACGTGCCAAAGAATTTAGCTATTCTTAGCTCTGCTATCCAGGCAGAGCTTGTGAAGCCTTAAAGCATGTCTGGTATTGCACAGACCTGGAAGAAAGCAGTCCTCGTTCAGACAAATTCCACTTCCTTCTTTCCCTAGTTTGTAGAGTATTGTATGCAAATAAATATTTTGGACATGAGCAACTACTTTTATCTGTTAGAAAGATCTTGAAAAGTATAATACAGTCTACTTTCTAAAGTACTTCATCTTGTTACAAAGCATGCAGCTTAACAGCTACAAATAACCTATATTTTTTACCAAAAATTATGAAATACAAAGACATTTGTATAAAATACTTTTTAATGTCTGTTAAAATGAGTGGGTTTGATTTACAATCATCAACTACAACCAAAAAAGTAGCATATGCTTAGGATGGAATCTGATTATATAATCAAGTTTTGTCCTTTCTGACTAAGAAAAATATGGGCATTTCAATGTATGTTTCTCCTGAGATTTGTTTTTCGCTTTTATCCTTTTTGGAACTAATCAGCAAAAAACAGAAGCTGACACATTATTCAGATTGCATCGGAATTCAAGTTCACCCATTAACTTAATAAAATATGTCAGTTTGACATTTGCCTCTATCTACTTCATTGCCTGTTAGGTGAGTGGATTACCAACGCCAGACCTGACGTGGCTTCTGAATGGCAAACCTGTGTTACCAGACGGTACCCACAAGATGCTGGTCAGAGAGACTGGAGTTCACTCTTTGCTTATTGATCCTCTCTCACAAAATGATGCTGGAACTTATACTTGCCTTGCCACTAATAAAACAGGACAAAATTCATTTAGTCTGGAGCTGACTGTTGTAGGTAAGAAACATTGGAAAACTACTCACAGTACTGCTGTTATTTTCAGAAATCCCCTGCCTAATCTATCTACCGAAAAGTATAAAAAAATAGTTAATTCACTTACAGTGGAGCTGTTAAACAGCAGTGTTACAGCTGCAGGAGGCAAATGGACCTGGTAGGTACATTCCTATTACTAGCAGAGGGCTGTAAGAATTCTGAATCTTCATTACTTTACTTCTCTTGCCTTGGAAAAATAACATTCTTAATTTTCTTCACAGAAAATGCCAAGAATCTGAATTCATAAAATATGTATAGTCTTCTAGATGCCTTTCCCAGTTTCATTGATTTTAACAGTATATTTGAATAATAGAAATTCAAATTTGAGTGTTTTTCTATAATAAAGCCTTGCAAGGTGTAAGCTATTGAAATCAATAGATTGGGCATTAATTTCCTGCTATGGTAGTAGGTTTAGACCCAATGCCTACATACATGCATACATTCTTTAATGAACAACAGCTCTGCATGTTACTTGTTTTATGTTCTCTTACAGAGCCTACAGTCATGGCTTTTCACTTTCCTTCCACTATCGCATTAAAAAAAATTGCAGCCTATTTCACTACCAGTTTTTTATTTCATTCTTCTACATTGTTCAATGACAATCAAGGAATACAGTATCTATTGTTCACTAGTTCTGTTTCTTTTTCCAGCGAAGGAAGTAAAAAAAGCTCCCATGTTTTTGGAGAAGCTTCAGAACTGTGGTGTTCCTGAAGGGTACCCAGTCAGATTAGAGTGCAGGGTTGTGGGAATGCCACCTCCTGTGTTTTACTGGAAGAAGGATAATGAAACCATCCCATCAAACAGAGAGAGAATGAGGTACTGTAACAGCATATCCATAATTGAAGTTTCTTGTAGCCAGACCAACTGTTTTTATCACACAGCTTTTTACTGAAACAGGTGTTGCTCTTCTTAAAACTATTTCTTCCACATAACGTTTTAAAATGCTGGCTTCACTGTGTGACATGAAGAGCTATGTCCTTGGTACAGAAAAAGGCATGGAGCATAATGTGCCAATGCCTCAGAGGGTAGCAATAAGCCTTTTGGGCCACAAGCGTGATAAATATCTTGTTATTGAATTTATTACAGTATTTTTTCATGGGCTTTAGCAGCTTCTTTGCTCTCTAAACTATTTTTTCCACAGTTAAGCTATAAATATAAATGAATTCAAACTCAACAATTAGATTATGGTATGAATGCTACACAGCATGGAATAACTGAGAGCTTAGCACATCAGATATGGAAGTCGATAACAAAGCTTGGTCACAAACACAGGCAAAGGCTTTGATCCTCTCTTAAAAGATGCAACAGTGATCAGGTTCAGCTCTTCCATTCAAATACGTTGGTTTGGTTTTTTTTTTCAAAAAACTTATTAGTGTTTGTAGCTGTGATTAAAAAAATTGTTTGTTTGCTTAAAATGGTTGATACTTCAGCATAAATATGATTTTAGTTGGCTCCAACTACTGATCTTATGCAGACATTGGCCGTTCGCTATCAACTACAAAAAGCACTACATTTTCACATATGTAGCTTGCAGTCTCTCTGCAAAGAAAGCTGACTCAGCAGCAGCATTTGTTGTGACAGGAAAGTTTACTTGATCCAATCTTCCAGTGAGTTTTTGGGCTCCTCACTACAAGAAAGACGTTGAGGTGCTGGAGTGTATCCAGAGAAGGGCAACGAAGGTATGAAGGGTGTGGAGCATATGCCTTATGGGGAGCGGCTGAAGGAACTGGGATTGTTTAGTCTGGAGAGGAAAGAGGTTCAGGTCAGACCTTATCGCTCTCTACAACGCCCTGAAAGGAGGTTGTGACAAGGGAGTTGGTTTCTTCTCTCAGGTAACAGCGACAGGATGAGAGGTAATGGCCTCAAGTTTTGCCAGGGAAGGTTCAGGTTGGATATTAGGAAAAAATTCTTTCCACAAGAGTGGTCAAGTATTGGAATAGGCTGCTCAGGGAAGTGCTAGTCACTATCCCTGGAGGTTCAAGAAGCACGTAGATGTCATGCTTAAGGACATGGGTTAGTGGGAATGGTGGTGATGGGTTGACAGTTAGACTAGATGATCTTAGAGGACTTTTCCAACCTTAATGATTCTATGGATCCAAAAGACCTTCTTTTGTATTAAGATATAGACACTCATGACTTTCTGTACTACTCTGTTTTAGCATAAAGCAAATTATGTAGTGCTGATAGCAGAGGCTGAATGTTCCTGTTATTAGGAGCTGCCTAACGCACAAATTGTCCTCTTTACCTGAAATTTTGTATTTTGGCATTTCATTCCAGTTTACATGAAAGCATAATGTCAAATTTCAAAACATCCTACAATTTCAAACATGCTGATGTGCTTATCTCCCACTTCTTCCCTTATATTGAGGGAAACATTCGAACTGCTAAAACAACCAACGACAGCCTGGAGAACAGAGGAACCTTCTCTGATATACTATCAAATGTTATTTTTTCCTGAGAACTGTGGCCAAAAAGTCACAAAAAGTCTGCTTAAAAGCAAATGAAAAAGAGGCAATAATGAAACAAATTTCACTCTGAATGTTGTCCAAATTAATCTTCAAGATTTTGCCTTTCAGGCATTTCTCTTGGAATGGAAAAGGGTGCCATTAGGAAACTTGACTAGCTCTGATTACTGTTGTGAAAATACCACAACTTTGTACAAATGTTATTCTTCTAGATTCTGTGCTTGAAAAAAAGATACAGTATGACTCACCAGCAGCTTTGCTGGGGCTTATTTCACTGGAATTCAATAAGCAATTCCAATATTAGCACATACAGAATAAAAACACCATGGCTTTTCACAGCTGAAAGGAGCAAGAATAGATTTCAGCTGCTCAGATTATTGTCTGGGGCTATCCTGGAAGTCTATTGAGTGTAAAGGTCACAGTCTGTTCTTTAGGAACAGAAGTTGTGATTTTTTTATTTCATAGCGGATATACATATTGCAGAATCTCAGAGATGACATGCTCCTGACAAATTCTAAGCCTAAAAAACTTGTTTTCCCAGCATGCACCAAGATACAACAGGGTATGTCTGCCTTCTGATTCAGCCTGCCAGGAAAGCAGATGCTGGCTGGTATACCTTGTCTGCAAAAAACGAAGCTGGTATTGTCTCTTGTACTGCTAGACTTGACATATATGGTAAGTACTGGCTAGTAAATAAATCAGAATTTATTTTCAGTGACAGTCCTAGCTCTCAACTAATTCTTTGCTCTTACGTTCCCAGTTTTGCCATGGATTAGACATTACGCTATCACTGCATGGCTGCATTTTAACATGGCCACCAGGAGGAGATAGAACAATGCAGTTAAATTATGAGATTACTTGCCATTAAACTGATGTGGGACAGGAGAAACGTTGTACAATATTTTTTACTTTTGCTTTCCACCTTCCACAGACACATAGAAGTACAATAAACGTGTATTCAGATTAAACCTTACCTCTGTTCCTTTAGAGGCAAATAGTAGTGCTTCTGCACTGAGCTGAGAAAGAATAACAAATTGCACATTTAAAAGCCCCTTCTTTCAGGGAGCCTAAGTAATGCAAGCTAGCTAAGATGATAATGTGCTGATTGAAGACTCAGAACGCTTAAGCCTAGTTCAAGAACTATGGCACAGTATTTAACTTCTCTGTATCTATGCAAGATGCATATACTAGCTAAGGTAATTTGTATACATCAACAAAAAAAAAACTTTGATTACTTAAGCAATAAAAATAAAAAGAAGACAGGGTTATATCCATGCCCTCAAAAATAGTTTTCAATCTTGCTTTTTTATTAAAAAAAAAAAAAAAGTGGAATAATAAAACTTATCAGGGATAACCGTAGGTCATCAGTGCATCTCTGTACGTTTTCTGCCATCTTGTGGTGACACAAACAACAGTAATTCAATAATCAAGAGAGCTGAGCAGAGATTGATTCAAAAACAAACACACAAAATGAAAAGTAATTCTCCAGGTGTCTAAATGTGGGGAGACAGAAGTTAAGGTTTTTATATGAAGGATGAACACTAAAAGCCAAAAAAAAAGAAAAAAGGGGGGGAGGGGGGAGTCAGAAATGTGTCCTGATTCCAGCTGTATTTTCTTAAGAGTCTACATGTCTTGTGTGCCAGAATGACAGAAAGTACTTTTCTTCATGCTATTTCAAGTGGAGGTTTGCTCTAGTATTTACAGTTCTGTTTGTAAAGAATAAAGTACAGTAGTGAGAGTATTGATTTCAAAAATAAATACCACCAGAAGAAAAGCCAGAAAGAAAAGTCCTCCAAGGGATGGAATAGTACAGAATGATAGTTACTTCCCGTTTGTTTATCTCTGCTCATGCTGTAATGTGTCTTTTCTTTTGCTTGCAAGAGCTTGGAGAAAGCTTACAGATTAAATGGTTCATTTGTGGACTTACTGAAATTCATGTAAACGTTCCTATTGAATTGAAAAGGGGTGGAAATTTGTCTATTAATATTTTAATAAAAGTACTCAATGTAAACTATACAGATGGCAATATTTGAAGGAACAGACTGTAAGACAGGGAACAAACTGCTGTGCTCCCTTCGAAGATGTTGGAAGGAACTTAAATTTAGCAGTTGTGCACATTGACTTCTGTTGTTTCACTGCTAATTTATTCAGAGGTTTATGCAGCCTGTTCTGTTTTTGTTGCTTCAGCTCAGTGGCATCATCAAATTCCACAACAAATAAAGCTTCGACCTGGGAGTAGCCGGTATGCAAACCTTACTGGCCAAGGACTCGACATGTATTCTGGCTTCCCAGCTACTGAAAGCCCTGTGTTGTTTTCATCCCCAACTCAAAAGATGGTGGAAAGCGATGAACTTTGAAACGGACAGATGAACAATGGTTCCAGTTACACTTGCAGAAATACTAGAACTGAAAAAAATAAAGAGGTACAAGTCAAGATGCTCAAGGTTTACAAGCAACCTCTTTGTAATTAAGTGTACTGCTGCTGCAGATTTTGCAAGTAACATATACAAGACTTCTGCATAGTATTTTTCTGCAGGATAATTGTGGTATGGAGTGTTGTGCAATAAATTCAGTACTGTGTAGTTTGCTAAGAATTACATAGTAAACATAGTTTTCAGCACTTAAAAGCCAATACCACTTCTACTGCTAGAATTAAAGCTACCCTCCTGTAGCAAGCTACATTAAGGATTGATGATGTTTTGCTGGAATACTGCCCAGTGAAAACACTGATATTACAATAACAATAATCCTGAATGAGGGTAAACAACATGACTTTGAATGTAATTCTAAAAATAAAAAAAAAAAAGCCAGATAATCACAAAGCACAAGTACAAGGAAAAAGATGTAACTCATTTTTATATATGATTAAGCCAGATAATCTTATAATTGCTGAACTCAAGTCTAGATAAGTATAGAATTCCATGTAGGTACAGCTGTATACCTTATATATTTATATTTGTGTGCGTGTGTATACTCCATGAACTGTGTACTCATGGCATAATGATCATAAAGTAAGGTATAGGACATGTGCCCAGGACTCTAACATAGGACACTAATCTTCCTGTAGTCTGAAGCATGTTCTGTAGAACTCGTAGCTGAAACTATTTTCCAGATGTGCTTTGTATTATTTTTTTTTTCCTTACACTGGTAGGAATTCTCTGCTTTTGAACATAAACTCATACCAAGCTTGTAACTTCAGAGTTTTCAAATATCAGTCTCTTTCTTCCCATTTTTAATGTGACTGAAAGAAAAGTATCTACCATATACCTCATTTTTTTCTCTAACTGAAAACGAATTATGATCTGCTGGAAATCAGCAATTTCATCAATGTTTTGGAAACAAGGACAAGTATGGTGTCTACTATTAAGACAGAAAATTTCATTAATAGACAAAAATCTATGGACTTAAATTCTACTATAAATAATAGGAGTATATAAGAATCTAATGAGGATGCACCAGAAGGTGTTAAGAACACTTAATTGATTTAAATACATTTAGCATCTGCACAGTTGTAGAGCATTTAGAATCTGTGACTATCTAAGATTATTTCTTGCCTCTTTAAGTTACTGTTATCCCTCTTCTTTGGACAAGTAAAATTAAAAGATGAAAAATGAAAAGAAAAATTAACAGATACTATCGGGTTAGATCCTATTTGGACTTCTTGCAAAGTTAAAAGTGTAACTTAACTTACAAATGCAAAGAAAACAATGAGTAATTATCTTAAGAGCAGAAGGATACTGGATATGGACAGAGACTTGAGAAAGAGAAAGCCTTTCATTCCTGATTTCCTACAAAAGCAACTTAATGATATCACTGACTCTTGGTTCCCTAAAGATTCATGGGAAGTGAATATACTGTACTATTCCATTTCCTACGTGAGTACCATAATGCACATCACAAAACCATCATAATATAAACTCACCATTATAACTTCCCTGCTTTTGTTAGAAATCTCAGGTATGATTCACCCCAGACTGAGCAGATCAGGAAGCTAAAACATATTCTTATCCTGATAGACAATACCAGAAACAGTTACTTCAGTGAGAAAGCAGAAATGCCAGTTGTTGCTGATGTTGTATCTCCTTTCCAGCAAGTAAGATACAACTAATTGGTATGAAAAGCAGTATGTTAACTCAAGTGGATTTCAGTTACGAGATGCTCAGTGTAAGACAAACTGTGGGCCTCTGGAATAGAGAAATCCTTATTCCTCTAATCTTCACTTGTTTTCAGGATGGCTCAGTAAGTCAAAGTTGGTTTAAAAAAAAATAATAATTAAAAAATTCGCATGTTTGTAAATACTCTTGAGAAAATAATCCAAAGAAAGTTATTGGATTTTATTTAATTCAGTGCTGTTGGGAAGGATGAGAGGACATTAAGACATGAAAGATCTAATTCCAGTCTTTTCATTACTTCATGTCAGAACTGAAAACTGGATTTTGACCCAAAGTATTCAAAATTGGCTATCATTCCTCAGACTTTGTTAGTCAAGCTCTTTCCCTCTTTAGAATACAACTGTGGGCCCCTTACCTAGCTTTAAGGGGTTGGATGATTTCCTGAGGTTCCTTCCAACCTGAGTCATCCTATAATGTCCTACATTATTTTACTTTCCTCTGCCTGTCTGAATGTCCTATATGGATAAAGTTTCCTATTGACTGAGTAGAAGCTAAGAAATCAAGCAGGCACAAGCTTCTCCTTTGGGCTGTGATATATCCCACTACGCAATTCTAGCAAGAAGGGTAAGCATGCTATCTGATATTTTTTACATAGTTTAAAATAATAGTACCTATTATTTGCAAATACTTGGTTACCAGTTCTAGAATCATACCTCTGAATATTACTGACATTAGTAGTGATTCTCACATTTCAGACATCATGTCCAAAAAGTTGGCACAAACCAAAAGACAGAGAGCACAGATAAAATCTCTCTTGACTTACATAATTATAATTTGAGCAGACAAGCTGAAGGATAAGTGCTACATTTTTTTTAAACGTACTTTTTGTTCTTGTTGTTGAGGCAGACAAAAGCTACTGCTTTTCCCAGAAATCTGTATAAGAAGGATTAATTCTAAGTCATTAAATAAGAGGACCCTGCAGATTCACGGCAAACTAGGCTACAGAGTGCATCACCAAAATCTGTCACCTGAACTATAAATATTCTCTCTTTGACAGTATTTATTTGCAGAAGGATCGAATTTTTATCCATCACACTTCCCTACATAATGTGTAAGTCAGAGAAATTACTTTCAGTGCATCTGACATAGACATAAAATCAGAATCTGATCCCAAGTAAATAGTCTGTAGTCATTAACTTTTGCTTTTTAATTGCTACAGAACATTTGTCCTTTGCATATTCTGAACCTAGAGAATGAGTGTGTAAACAGAGCTTAGTGAATGGATGTAAATGCTGTTAATTAGCAGTACTAATGTGCTCATCATTAAGAAGATGCAAAAATGATGCTTATATTGTTGACTGATGGAAAAGCCAACGGGAAAAATTGCTTGTGTAAGCAGTAGAGACAACACTGAGTTGTCACAGAACTTGATGTTGTTAGAGTTCATGTGCCATGAGGGTATCATACTGTGTCAAGAGGCACTACACGCTATGCAGTTGTGCTCTCTTCCTGAACAGCTTGACTTGTCATTGTTTTTGTTCAATTGAATAGCTGATTTGATTTCACACTAACATGATATTTCATTCTCTTATTTAGGGCAGGCTCCTGCAACAATAAAAATCAATGTTAGAGCATTTACTGGAATCAGTGTTAGCTATTATCTTCCAAAAGTCCATTAAATCACAACAGTGTGAAACATAACATTGTATCGATGAGATACAGAAATATTCATTTTTGTAAATTCTCAGTAGCAGATTATTTTTCTGATTCAGATGCTTGTAGGTTTATTAATTTCTTATTCCCTTCCAGTCCTGTTTTTGTATGTGACCAGATGCACAATACATTTCGAAGAATGGCAGAAATAACTTCTTTTCTGTAATTCTAAAAAGCAGAAGGATTATCTTTGCTTTAACATTTTTGGCCCACCTTGGTGCAGACACAGTCCTCAGCAGCTTCATATAACAGTTTGCATTAATACCTATAGAATTCTCGCCTTAAAACAGCTAGACTGAGATAATTTGTTTGCATGCAGACAATGGAACATACCTACTGAATGATTCCCGTACACTAGTGTGAAGAGGAGAGCACACAATCTAAATTATAAAAATCAAGCCTGCAGCCTCTTTCATAATGTCTAAGCAGTTGCCAATTGCAACTGTTTACAGTAACAGATATTGCAAAGAAACAAATCTGAAATCAGAGTTATTAAAAGAACTGTGCTCTTACTGCTACAAGGTTAAAAAAAAACATTCATTTCAAGACAATGTCTTCATACAAAATTATTTGTAAGACCTAATTAATTTTTTAATTGTTAAATATTGAATGAGTGATTCACTGTTAGTTGCCTTACTATTTCTAATACAAATATGTTTACTTTGAGCCTCAAAATTCTATTTTATATTTTTTTCTTGATTAAAGTTGATAATTTTTATTTTTTGATCCAAAGTCATTCTCTATGGAAAAATAGTGCTAACATCAGTTTTAAAGTACATTAAGTGCATACAAAAGGAAGAAACAAATGCCCAAATGTTCAGGAATGTATCTCTTTTCATTTCACCTTAAATAAATGCTTCAGAGTTGCATACAAGAGTGTGTCCTTGATGTGTTCAAGCAATTGGAAGTGTGGAGCAAAACCAGAGGTTTCTACAGAACTCAGCTGTGACAGGTAATGAAATCAATGCATTTAGGCTTACATTATTTGGAAGAAAATCATAAAGTACTGTCAAGTCAGGGATATGGTAGATATGATGCTAGCACATAGCTGTGACATACAGTTGCTCTTTTTTCTAAACAGTTTGCTCTTGTTTTAAGTTACACTTTCTTCATCCAATAAATTCTCAATCAAATTTTAAAAGAGCAAGTTTTCTCAGTGGAACCAGAGCAGAAGCTAAGGAGTCTTTAGGACAATCTGAATGTTCAAAACATCTGTAGGGTTGTCAGATTATCAGCATCTTGTACAATTCATCCCCAACACCCGTATTTGGGCATATCCTTCTATTTTACAGACTGGCAGAGATGAACTCCATTGTGTCTCATAAATTCTTGTACCATGTTGCTTCACGTTCAGCCAGCACCCACACAACACCCACAGAAATGCCCAGTTATTGGATCTAGGACCAAAGCTCCTCTGTGTGTAAGTAGGGCACTGGAGAGTGTTACAGAATACTTATTATTTCAGCCTTTAGCTCTGTATCCAGTTCTTCAATAAGTGAAAATTGAATGAAGCTGCAGAAGCAAAACTAATACTACAAAGAAGATGGATTTTATAGCCTTGATATAGAAGACAACAGGAAAAAAAAAAAAAAAAAAGGTTCATTCTATTACATTTGCCGATCTTGATTTTACTGTCCCATTTAACCATGTTTCTCCATTCCTGCACGGACTGATTCTTGTGTACATCTGTAACTGCTAGATCAGAGGCAATGTTCATAAGAACATTTTAGCCCTGTTACATCCCCATGAGCTAAAGCAGCTCCCACATGTAATATCACTTCCTCTGAGCAGTAAAAGCTGCTTTTAATAATGCCTTCATACTTCAACTCCATTATAGTTATGAAGAACTAACATCGTACAAATAATCCTTGGGCCATACATGCTACAGATTTGAGTGCAGGTCTCCATTTATTTCAGTGTGAAATTATGTTCAGAAACAGACCATTCACTAAGATTATACCGTCTTCTAACAATATGTGACTACTTTTTTTCTTTTTTAAATAAAGAAATGGAGAATATCAAAGACATTTTGAAATTTTGAAAAACTGACTGTGGATTTCAGACTGCAGGAAGCCATTCTAACACGGACTTCTCTTTTTATTATTTGGAGTTACATATGCAGACATCTTAAGCAAATTCTGTGTAAGTTCAGATTTACTTTGCATGTTAATTTCTGTACAAATGAAAACTGAACAACAAATTGGAAAAAACCTATAGTATACAAAATACTAAATGTATTATTTAGAAAATATTTGAATATTATACATACGGGTTTTGCTTTGGGTTTTTTTTTAAAACTATGTTTTCTTGACAATTAAATTTAAAAACATTAAGCTTTCTTTTTTAAATGAAATCAAATGTCTTTAATATCTATGTAGAGGAAGCATTGGACTGTTTCTTCAATGAATAAATGTGTTTTTGTTCTCAGTGCATTTGCTTTATTTCCTGGGTATTTTACAAAGATGCAACAACTTAGCAAAAAGAAACTTTTAAAAATTCTTAATGAGTTTATAAAGTCTAGATAAAGCCATTCCTAAATTAAAACTGAGAATTGCATCTATATTGCCACCCAAAATCTGTATTGCCAATATATGCAATGATACTCATCATCTTAAGGCAGAAGCTTATTTTGAAACATTAAGAACACGGCAGGAAATACGTTCTTTTTAATTTCTGCCTAGCGAATCAGATCACAACAGTAACAGGATAAAGAAAACACAGCTAAAAATTAAAAAAAAAAAAAAAAAAAAGCAAGAAACAAACAAACAAAACCTAACGATATCCATGCTTCCCCATGCAAAATAGTTGCAATGTCACTGACCTTACAAGGCTATAACTAGAGCTAGCAACATCTTTATTTTTCATAATGCATGTACTGCAGCACCATTTAAGCATTCCAGTCAAGAACTGAGCTTTGTTCTTTATGTGTGTATGGTACTGAATGGTCTGTGCCTAAAAATGGTGCAATAGAAAAGAGAAACCTAGAAAGCTGGAATTAATTGAAGTGATAAGACACAGCCACTGGTAGCCGCAATAGCTAGGCAGGAAGAAATCACTGCCTTTTTGTTGCTAACATACTTTTGTGGAACACACTACCCTATTTCCATTTCCAGACCAAGAAAAGTCACTGCATTTGAAAACATCTCTCCAGTTCAAATTGAAAAATAACTCTGGCCACCTTGAAAGAAAAAAAAAAAAAAAAAAAAAAAAAAAAAGTGAAAAGATTCAAAGAATCATAAGAATAAGACCACCTGTGCTAGCTCAAAGAGTGAAGAGCAGGATGCAGTTTGAACCTTCTAGAAGAATAGAGTTTAATTTCCCACAGATAGTTCATTTGAACTGCACACTGAATTTCAATAGTGAAAACGTGTTTAGCAAGCAACAAGTATGTAATGAAGAAATAATTTCTGATCCTCTGTGTGTTCATAATGTAACTCTAGAACTACTATGTACTAATATTACAAAAAGAAATATCTCAGGCTTGCACTTCTTCCTGGGACAGAAATCTGTAAGCAGAAAAAATTCTACACATAAGAACACATCAAGCTCTGCACATCTGAAGTCATTTGGAGGCAGACTGGAAGCAATAATTTATTGGGGGGAAGTGGGGCCATGTCTTAAGGACTAGTACAGAGGAAGGGTCACAGTTATTATCTGACAAGCATCAAACAGTCAGTGGAAAATAAATACTCTGGAGCAATGATGAAATTAATGTTAAATGGTCAAGTGATGGTTTCACAGAGTCGCTGAAATATTAGCGAAGAAAAGCAATCAAGAGAAGCCAATGACTTCCTGGATGGTTATTGAGTTTGAGACATCTAAACCGCAGCTTGCTCTTCACATTGCAGTCAAAAAGAACTTTTCATGTTTAAAACTGTCTCCTCCAGAAGAGCTCTGACAGATAATACATAGACAGCTATGAAGAACTTACTCTACTGCCATCAGTGCTGTAATAAACTAGAAATCCCAACTTCCAACTCAACACTGCACACTCCCCAAAAAGAAAAATTACTGAATTCCCACACCGTTCTGTAAAAGCCTGTTTCAGTCACTAATTAAATAGTTACTAATTATTATTTGTTAAAAAAGAATTAGACACTTCTCACTAGCAAAATCAAATTTAAGAAAATGAGGATTGTATTATTCAATGGCACAGGCTGATCTATAAAGCATTCAAAAGGCTATCCTCTGCACTGAAGTGCTTTTTAAGGCTTCACTTTCAATTGTTAACAGTTCAGGTAACACAACCACAGACTTGGTTTGCTCCTCTTTGTGTGAGCTTACCATCGTTTAAACATTCACATCACAAAAACATTCACTGTTCTTGTGACTATTACTGTCATCACATTACCTACTATTAGTAGACAGTGTATTACAATGCTGAATGGGAAAAACAAAACGGATGAAACATGGTGGTTATATACTTTTATGTATGCTACATATAAACTGCAACATCACATCCCAAAAATAAAATTATATGCCAGCAGTGCAGAAACACATTGGTACAGTTCTTGTACACTGCCCTGGTGTTTTACTTCCATATAAATTTGTACACTCCCCACATAGGGCTTAGAAGTCTATTTCTCACTAAGCCAAGATCTCTGTGTCACAGAATTCTACAGACTATTTGCTTTATGTTCCTGGTTCAGGATGGAAAAATCCATTGCTGTGCAAGCAGTGCAGTTAACACAATTTCTGCCCAAAGTTTACGCTAATAAATTAGTCTAGGATGGCACATCATTCATAACATTTATTTGAGGACTGCATTGATTATACATGAATACAACAAAAAACTTCTTTAATGTGAGGGTAACAGAGCACTGGAACAGGCTGCCCAAAGAGGCTGCGAAGTCTCCTCCTCTGGAAATATTCAAAACCTGCCTGGATTGCCTACTTGTGCAACCTACTGAAGGGAACCTGCTTCAGCAAGGGATAGAGCTTGGCAATCTCCAGAGGTCCCTTCAATCCTCTACAATCCTGTGATGCAGAGAAATTGGTCACTTAACAATAACAAATTTTCCAGCGGTATTAACTCAAGTACGTAACAAACAACTATTCTCTCTGCATAAACTTCTGTCAAGAATCAGCAAATAACACGACTTCATAATCCCAGAAGGCTGAAACTACATAAAGAGCAAATGTAATTCAAAAGAAAAAGCCCACATTTTAATAATTACCCTAATCACTACTGAACTTAGAAAAGCCAAAATATACATTAAAAAACATTCCTGAATACCAATGATTAAGGGAGAAATCTGCTCAGAATATATTTGTTTTCTATATTTGTTTAACCCAGACCTGAAAGTCTGTCCCAGCAACTTTTACTCCAAATTCAATCCAACTTGTGGCTTTGGAAGTGTACTATTCCACAAGACACTGATCAAAGGCAAAACGTCAACGAAGGTTCAGGGAGATGACAGATACTAAGGTCAGGTCTCTCTCTCTACATATATAACAGCTCCTGTAGCAGAGTCCCAAAACAGCGCTTAGTTCCTATTGCTGGTTGTATTTTTTTTATTTTTATTTCCATTGAAAGCTACTTAGTTGTTGCAAATAGCTCTTCTCAAAACTTCCACTTTTATTTCAGGATTCTTTCAAATGGCAAGATATGGCAGCAGGGAACCTGCCAGCCTTCCCTGCTGGAAATCCACCACCAATTGTTTTGGGACAGCAGCTCCTTTTCTCCTTCTCCCAGATGGCTAACATTAGCAAAGGGCTCGTTTCTGGAAACTCCCAACAGTAGCACTAGCAGAAGCATCCTTCATCTTCACAGTCTGCCACCATCATAACAGACATCTGCAGTCAGGCCTTTGTGGATACATCTGCTGTTCTGCTCCTACTCATTTTTATTTATTTATTTTCTCCACCTTCCCAGTCTCCTTTTCCTAACTCTTCTGCCTTTTCTATCCAAATCCCTCTATCTTCCACAAGCACAAGCAGAAAATAAATAAAAGACAATTGAGGACATCAGCAGGGCTGAAATAAAGTATACATTTCAACAGAACTTATCTTTAAAAGCTGTTTTTTGGAGGGTACACTAAATACACATCCTCCTGTAACTGAGTGACAAACATCATTTGCCAGTCTTTTCCTGCACACTAAGCTGTCAGGGCTGAGGAAGAAGTGGAATACTAAGGGAAACAAAGTAATTTCCAGAGTTGGAAATTTAAGGTAGTATATGAGCACATATCATAGAAAACACTTTATTTATGATTTACAAAATCTGTCTCTAGGTAATGTAAAATTAAGAAATAAGATGCAAACTACAAAATCCAGATGTTTAGATTGTTTTCACACGAGCATTTCATTCACAGTATATAACCACATGTGCTTTTACAGCCACTAAAAATAAAAACATTTTCATGACTTGAAGCTAGCTCTTTTTCGAGCATACAAGAGACACCCTAAGTTGGATTAAAGCAAACCTACACAATTTTGGAACCCATATATCAAACTTACAAAGTTTAAGACAGTTAGTTCTCCAAGGACTAGAACTCCAGTATAAAACTTGTTCCATGGGAGTCATTCAAGGGAAAACAAAACAAAGAACTACTTTAAAGCTGACATAAAAATAAAAATGTAGAGTGAAACTCATTTGTAGTGTTACTCCATTCGGTTATAGCAAGGGTCAATTTGGCCCCTGACTGGTAGGAAATACTATCATGGATCATAATTAAATAAAAAGACTTATTTAATTAAAGGAGCCAAATTAACTAGCAAGCAATAGTCTGTAAGATTTCAAACAACTTTCTATCAACAGTAAAGAAATTCATACTTCTTAAATGCATATTGATTTAAGTTCTCAAAGCAAATTTAGTTTGTTAAATTAGTGTAAGACACAAACACGAATAAGCTATTGTAATGCCGATATTACCTTATTCAAGCAGATTAACTCTTGCTAATTATTAAATTACACATCTGGCCTGCTGCATATTTTAGCTTGTAATAAGTTCTAATTAGCTATTTGAAAGTGTTCGGGGTGATAGCTGAATATTCGCTGTGCATAAGGATCACTGTCTGTTGCCACTTTTTGTCCCGTATAATGGTGGTAGCTCTCTGGATGAAAGTGTTCACAGTGAAGGTTAATCCATTCCCTTTCAGTACTGTATCTCTCTGCTTCAGCAAGTATTCGTGTTAGAGCCATGATGTAACTCAAAGCCATCTGAAGGGTTTCATATTTGGAGAGCTTCTTATCCTGACCCCACTGTGGGACAACCTTCCTCAAACGATCAAAGGCTGTGTTCAGCCCTTGCATCCGTCTTCTCTCCCTGGCATTGGCAGCCAATCTTCTCTTGGCAGCACTCTCCATTCTTTCTGTGCTGCACTTCACAACGCAGCCTGCTCCATTTCTGCACTGGATGTCCGATTCTACTCCTGAATCCAAATGACTGGATTTACAGGTTTTCATATTTATTGCAGCTGCAGCTTCACACACATACAGAAAAAAAATTACACTTTAAAACAGAAGCATCTAAACAGTTGTAGAGAAAGTACTCCTATAAGTAGCCTGTGTACCTCTTGAATCTTTTTCCAGATATTGTCGATGAGATATTTATCTTAGTATAAAAAATAAAAAAATAAAAAACTCTTCTGGCTCTTCTGGAAGTGTCTGAAAATTGCTTTTTGTTTAATGAAAGAATAAAGAGTTCTCAATGCCTTATGCTTTCATTCTTCTCATTTCTGTAAACTCAATGACATAGATAAAAAAACAACAAAATCTCCATCCTCAAAACACGAGTTAGTGAAGAAAAAGGTCCTTTTAAGCCAGAAAGGATATTAATGGATTAAAAAGACATCCACTCCAAAGGCCGTTTCACTTGGAAGGAGTTCTGATGCAGTTTAGGAGGATGTTTTGATAAGAAGAACTGTTGCAATCTGAAGATGTAACTTCTAACAGAAATCTCTCCCTTCTTGACTGCCGCCGGTAAGCAATGATCGTGTCTTACAGACTCGAAGAGGCTTTATAGAAATTGCTGAAGCTAAACAGGTGGTAGCAGGTGGGCGGGCGGCACTCTGCTTCCATCCCAGTACCTTCCCAGCCTGGGAACCACAGGGGGAAGAAAAAAAAAAAAAAAAAAAAAAAAAAAAAAAAAAACCAACAGTAAAACCCGAACATTACAGCCTTCATCTGTTGAGAAGTCTTCCAAAGCCATTCTGTCCAGCCCTAACAACTTGCCATCTGGAGCCGTGTCTGGCTGGCCCCACAAGACTCTGGGCAGTTAAGCAAAAGATCCTTTCAATTGATAATCTGTTGCAACTCAGGGAAGAAAAAAAACTCTCACTGTGCATTGTAGCATTTGCACTTCAAAATATCTGAAAATTCTGGTAGATAGTATTAGGAGTAAAAAAATTGCTCCAACAAAACAGAGAAGAATTAGCTTGGTGTTGTGTGGCAGAGAATAGTACTGTGCTTTATTGTACAAGACTAAAGCAAACAAACTCAAATTATCGGGAATCTTGTAGGACTCAAATACAGACCAGTGAGAAGAGAACAGTATCTCGAGAAAAACTGAGATTATATATTTGCATGTCAGCAACATTATGAAAATAACTCAGAACAAGTTTAAACAGTTAAAATGTAGCTATTTATTTATCTAATAATTTTTAAAGTATTTGTAGAGGTTGAGATACAGACACACCAGTACAAACAGTCTGAAAACTGTTCTTTTTAACACGCTCTGCATAACGTATATATGCATATTTATGTGAATGTAAACATAGAATATGCCCTCTTAGGAATATCCCCAAATAAGTAACGAGAATAAAAGAAAGTGTGGAAAAGATGAATCTGCTTTCTGGCTGTAAGAGCTTGTTTGTGCTACTAGCTCTAGTGACAGTTAAGTCACCATTCAGGCACACAGAATATAATCTTGGTTTTACAGTACTTGTACTATTAAAACCATTATCTACATAAGTTACAAGGAAAAAATCATATGAACATGTTATCTTATACACAAAAGGTTAAAAAAAACTGCCACACAATGATTTATTATCTGTATTGATTTCAGACTTAATTAAAGTGTTACCAGCATTCATAAATTACTAGGTTTTTTCATTAGAGACTGAATACTGTATATTTATTTAGAACTATGACTTTTCGTTTTCATTATGACTCTAAAACTTGAAGTAGTTGTAAACAGCTGATTAATCTCTAGCAGAAGCAATGACAATGAAATGAGGTTGAATAATCCAAAAACAATAGGATGCAATTGAACACTAATGGACTCGAGCACGACAGATGTTGAACGTAGGCTGTTACGCCCAGTTGGTCTGCTCTTAATATTCTGAATCCTAATGGTCTTGAACAGAGATGATGGTTGGGGTAGGGAGTCTCCATTATTCCATTATCAAAATGTATGATGCATCTTCAATATTTAAAGAAGTACAACTTCATCACATTTCATTATAATATTCAACATTCCTATTTGTGTGCGCTGACCTGTTCTCCCAAATATAAAAAAAAAAAAAGCACATTAATGTGTTCCCTTCTGAATGACAATTTCTGAATACTTGCGAGTGTGAGAGAGATGAAAACAGCACATTTCCAAAAACCGCATAACCATATGTCTTTCACAGAAGGATCAGCAATTAGACCTCGTGAGATACTTCTTTTTCTGAAGACATTTCATGGGCAGCAACAAAAAGAAAAAACAACCCACACCTTTAATCTTTATGCCATTGTCACAGCATATTGTAGCACTGCAACTTAATATGCTCAAATAATTTTAGTTGAATCCTTTGTCACTTAAAATGAATCTCACGGGACTTTTAGTATGTAAGAAAACAATAAAATTAAAGCATTCGGTAAGTTAATAAATATTGTGCATTCTCATGGACATTTACTACTCAGTTCAAATTATTAATCACTCTTACTATGAAAATAGTGCTGCTAACTTAATGTCTTAAGTATGAAAAGCATTTCTAACTTCATGTTCTGCAAGTATGAATTACAAAGATTTCAAATCTAAAAATCACAATTCAGAAAAACCTTCTACTTTACTCCACTAATGAATAGCAAGACAGCAAATGACAGTACCATCAATTTTCCTCCTTTCTAATTGATTCTCCATGATTACCATTCTCTGAGTAACACAATGATATCATCTCAAGAGAGGAGCTGAGTTTTATCTCTCTTTAAGAACAACTAACTTCACTTTGTATGAATTACTACAAAATCACAGAATCAGGGCACAAGTCCATCTGGCTGATGAATCTTAGGGCTTACAGGTAAGGTTAAAAATTGTTCCTTGGAAGGTCAAAATGGTTGCTTTTCATGTCTTTTTTTTTTTTTAGTTTCTGCTTTAGATAGAGAAAATATATATTATTCGAGCATACACTGTTTTTGTTTGATGATATGCATAAGAAAAAAATATCTATGCTCATCTAAAAAGGCTATATTCTTCCACAGAAAAATAAGTGTCAGTGTCTTATCCACACAATTTAATTATTTGCATAGTCCATTAGCCATATGAAAATACACCATCTCAAGCTAGAAAACAAACTGCTTTACTGCTCAGATAATAGGAAGGGTATCAGTAACATTTTCCCAAGTCTCCCTCACCTGGCCTGATTTTCTCATTTTTCCAGTTTGCCCTGAGTACAGCTCATGTAATTCTACTCTCTTCTCCCTTTATTTTTACTTATTGCTCAGAGATACTCTTTGAAATTATTCATCCAACGGTTCTCAGAATATTCATGGTAGCAATTTTCAGAAAACTGGTCCCATATTCAGACATGATATACTGCTGTTGTGCTAAAAACAAATCTAGATGCCAGCTCCTATTAGTTTCATCTTTATTGTATATCAATGATTTCCCAAAAGTTTCCCTTCTGCTCTTATTTTTTGTGTCAGAATATAATTTCAAGCCAGAAGAAACACTGAAATGTTCTGTGCCTATTCACTCACACTTTAATCTTTGAATCTCTTTAGCAGGTACACACTCAGTGCTACTCCATAGCCCCCGCAATATTATTCCTGACTTACATTTTAATTCTAAAATGGTGGTTTTGGTCAAAATATTGTGTTCTACTCAGAGAAGAAATAATTTAAAAAAATAAGACTGATGGTTAAGCATGCTTTTTTCATTCATAAAACAAATTTTATTAACTTTAAGTCACCAATGATATTAGCAAAACAAACAATACTTCTAGTCCACTGCAAAATAAATTAGGTTTGTGATTTACAACTAGATACAGAAATACATTAAAAATTTTCTGCTAAATACCCAAGATAATAACTCAGATGATCCTAACAGGAACCATTAAGAGGAGCATGATATTTCCACATGCATTACTATGGAAAACACAATCTAATTACTCTTGTAGGGTACTAATTTTAAAGGGAAGTGAGAGTAACACTTTGGATTAAAACTATTTCCAGAATACCACCTCTCCTCCAGTCACACTAAAAGTAACAGAAGTAAGCAATATGTCAAAACAAAAATCTTACCTTTTCCTTCTAGCCAGATAACAGTATTTCACCTCTGCTAGGACCCTTCTAAAAGCCACATCAGGACTTCTTACCCCACAGGCGCTTCAAAGGTAGTTTATACTGAGCAAACCAAAAGACCAGAGTGCACTGGTCTTGCTTCATTAATAGCAAGTGAGTACCTACCATGATGTGACCACTTTTAAGGGTGCAGTCTTTCACAGCATTTGTTCTCAAAACAGACTAACAATCCATGGTGAAGGGAATAATGTACTTTCCTACCCTGGTTATTTACAGTTTCCCCTATCACTCCAATAGAAATACTTCCCTATAGGTCTATCAGCAAAGAAAAAAAAAAACAACTCTGAAGTGAATGCTGGTGTCCTCAAGAGAAATTTAGATGCTTATTCTTATTGGGAAGTTTAATAGCAATCTAGAGCAGTAAAATGAGTTTGCAATAATTTTACCTAGAGCTTCCCCGTGCCATACTGCACACTTCTCAGCATGTTCTTACAACAGTTCATTTTATTCTAACTGCTCTCTGAGGTGATCACTTCCCTCAACAGTTCAACAAGAAAATCTCCCAGCCACATTTAAAGGTCATTGGCCATACTACCCCTCCACTATAGCTTCTTGTCAATTTATCTGTTTCTCTTTGCCATTCATCCTTTTCAATGCCACACTTTCTAAGTAGCTTTCCTTCAGGTGAGATGTGAGACTTAAAAAACCCAGCATTCCCAGGGATCCTATAGAGCAGCCTTTCAACGTAGCTTTGTTTTAAAGCATCCTTCTACAACAGGAGGACTAAAACAGACTACAAATAGTCAAACATCAAAAAAGAGAGAGGGCTTGTTTTACCAAGGTATGACAGTAACATGTTTTGCACCTTTAACTATCAAAAATGTTACTCCCTTATATTAGGTATAGATGATGATTACTACTATATACATACAGATATACACGCATATTAAAAAAAAGACAGCTCAAGAAAAGAAGTTACCATTGAGGATGATGTTGTTACCTTTTGCACTGCTAAAGAAGGACTTAAAAAAAAAAAACACCTTTAACAAAATTTCACAGATTCTGCAGACATGGTGGCAACTAAGGCCCAACAATTTATGAACCAGCATATGTGAACTAGGATTTATTTGACCATTTTCAGAAATTTATAAATGTAAATCTAATGAGATTTCTGACACTGATGCAGTACCAGTGTTACAAAACAAAACATCTTAAGCTTGTTACAAAGAATGGATGAACAAAAATTCAACAGGAAAATCAGCTTACTGAGTTTTTCTATAATCAAAAGATGCGGTCAGACAAATGTAATGCAGTTTAGGACAACATCTGATCTTAGCAGAGGAGGTGATCTGGTACTATTACATCTTACATGCTAAAACTTCAGGCTTTCACTGAAACAGGTCGTCCTACTCCTTTCCTATTCCTAGGGGCTTACTTTGCCTCAAACACTGGCAGTGTAAACCATCACACAGCCATAAGGCAAGTCAGTTCCCCAGTCTGACCGAAACACTACTCCCTTACACTGTAGTAGCGTTCTCTACATTGACCATTTGCTGAACTGATTTAGGCAGTAAGTCACATGGCCATTTGTTTCAGTGTGTAGGAAGTGGCAGCACCATGTGGCTACAGGAAAGTAGGGATGGAGCAGAAAGTGTAGGCATTACCAGGATATGCCCTACTACAGCTACATGACACTAGGTTTAATGTATATCACAGTCTGAGACATTATGATTGATCATGTGTGTCCTTTTATCCCTCTAATGTAAATCAAAGAAGTCAGTAAACACTATCAGGGAAAGCTGCTATTTGTTAGTCAACCTTTTCAAAACAATTCAGCCTCAGGCAGATATCCAGAGACAAAATTTCTGACTGGTTTAGCAAAATTATAAAGAGTAGAAGAAAGGAATCTTTTAAAAAGCATGCAAGGATGATCAAGTATTTACTACTGGTAATCAGAGGTATGGAATGGATTTTGCAGGAGGAACAACTAAGTTAGAATGGACTTTTCAGGCTGGAAAAGAGCCAGCAAAGTGGGGATTTGAGAGATGCTGGCAAAACATAAGAAACAATGAAATAAGAAACGAAGTGCATCAAAAGAGGTTAATTAGAATGAGGTTCGAAGCAAAAACAAGGTAGGTCTTCACACAGTTAGTAGGAGATATGTGAATTTCTCTGCTATGTATCTGTGGATACTAACAGTTAACATAAATTAGATGACGGACTAAATAAATTAGAGCCAACTCAGTGAACCAGACAGAGCAGAATACAGCCAGGCTGAAGAGCTGAACAGATCTAACAGCTTGTGACTGTGGAAAATAGGAGGTCTTATCATTCCTTCCTCTCTACCCATTCCTCCTTTTTTTCTTTTAAGGCTATACTCCCCTTCTGCACATTCTGATGCTTATATGACTGGACAGTCACATTAATCTCTCAAGACCAGTAGAAATATTTTTTTTAAGGGTAGGTTTTCTGCTAGATTAATAAGTTGAATCAGCTGCCCATGCAGTCAGTTAAGTAGGTCTTGGTGGGTTGGTGGGACCACCTGGCAGATAATGGTAGAAGAATAGGAAAGATCTTCCCTTGATGGCTCTACTAAAGCTACTAAATATACACATCTGAATCTCTTGAACAAATAATGCAACTGACTGCTATATGATCCTGTAATTCCTACGCTATTTTCTATCTGAACAATAAGAGACACACTGTTATTGCAGAAAATCACTGCTAATTTTTTTAAAGTCTTAGTTGTACTATTTTTTTTTCAACTAAAAATAATAATGCCAAGATCATTAACAGGCTATAAGAAATCCCAAATTTAAAAACTGAACAGGCAACAATGCTGAGAAACAGCTTGGAATTTCATTCTGAAATGAAATTATTTCCCTCGCGGTATCTATATATTTTTTTCTTTTTTCAGTATATTATATTTACAATATTCCTCTTAATAATACCTAAAATGGTAAGTACTGTAATTTCCAATTCAAATATGTCTGTAAGCAACCAACTTGCTAATAATTGTAACAATGGATTTTACTTGGATTTTGTTGCAAGCACTGAGTTCCAGCCTTCACAAATCCATGGACAACAATGCTACCTGTATGTAGCAGACAACCTGGTGGCAGGTTCTTAGCAGTTGTCGGACATTAGAGCTCTCCTAAGCTAGTTACTGAAGATTAATTATTGACATGTGAAAAGACAACTTGTTTTTTTTAATTTTCTTATATTTTTATTTTCTCTTAACACATGGGGATTATCTTGCTGGCAAACAAGAAAAAGCAAAGAAAGACAATGGAGGAAAATAAGGGTAGGAAGATGAGATAGAGGGAAAGATACAGGCAAGAACAGAAAGTGACAACATTAGATAAAAAAGATGAAAAGTAAGGTAAGGATTCAAGTGGGCTGAGCAGCATGAATTTACAGTGGCTGGGATCTAGAGTCTATACCATCAGGGGTTTTCTTATTTTTTCCTTTCTGACTTGTAATCTGAAGAAGTGAATGTAATCCACCTTGGAAACAAAACTGCAGTTATAAATCTGGTACCTAACCAATGAGGAAGAAGACTCTCAAAATTCTTTGTCTTCAAAACATAATTAAAGCTGCAATTACTGTTGTTTGCCCAAAACAAAATAGTGTATAGTTTGTGCCATACAGTCTACTGACTGGAATGAAAATATATGAAGTAACAATAAAAAGGGTGATGACACGTGATAGTGTAACTTTTTCTGTATTTATTATTATTGTTTTTCACTTCAGGAGGAACTACTTTCTTGTGCAAATAGGCATAAAATTTGTACCAATTGCCCTGCTTCTAATCGATTTCTACTTGGCACAGTTTGCCAGATGCTGTTTGGTCTTAGTGTTGCCTTGACCTCCACCGGTGACACTGGCCCCTTTTTGCTTTGTTGCCCAGCATTTTCCCAGCAGGGAGGTCCCACCCCTCTAATAGTTCAGTTGCAACTTTTGCTGAAGGCTTATAGGTTACCCATATGTTGTACTGGAGGGGCCAGCATGACAGGAATTAACTCAGAAGTGGCGTCCAGCATTGTCGCAGGAGCTTGCCCAGGGGAGATTATAAATGCCCCAAAACTAATTAAATATTTTGTCTCCTGCTGGTAAACAAAAGCAAATGAGGGCAAAAATATGAAATGCCTGATTTAACATGTATCTATAAGTAGATTGACAAGAGCAAGCCTGAAGTCAGTGATGCATGATTTAAAAGCCTGTAATGGGTCAAAGCTGTTAAATAAATGAGACTTTTGTCTATTATTCTTCACTTTGTATACTTGCAAAATGTACTTACAGTTGGTTTTCTGAGTATTTCACAACAGCATTTCTGGAGGAACAGCTACACAGTCCAGGCTTTTAGAAATATTCAGAACTTTCAGTTTTGCACTGAAAAGAATTAAAAAAAATATGACCACTCAAAGACATACATACAAGGGGGAAGTGATTGTGTTTACAGTAATGTTTGCAGACTTAAACTGTCAAATGCTGCTTCATAAAGATGAGATACAATAATCCTTCTTATTTAATAACATGTTTAAGAACATGTATTTTTTTAATTAGTAGCCAAGTGACTTTTTCAATGAATCGGAATTATTTCAAAAATCAGTTAAACTATTTCAATAATGGTTCAAATATTTTTGATACTTATTATTTAGTAAATTAACAGTCTTAAATAATATATAGGGATATTATTTAAAATACACCACTGCAGACTGAACTTCTTTTACTAATACATAATAATAACAATTATCATCTAAATATTCCATGAATACATTTTAGAATGTTAAGTACTGTCTTTCCAAAAGCCTAATAGTTAAGATGTTAATTCTAAACAGAATTCCCACATGCTAATTTTATATACATGCTTAGCCATGCTTTTATATAATCCAACTGCAGTTAATGAGACTAAACAAATAAGCAAAACTAAAAATAACCGTAAGTTTTGGTCATCATCAATTCATAGTGCTGTTAGAGTGAACCAGGCATGGACTGATCTAATGAACAAATAGTATTCACTTTTTCTGGGATGCTAAACTCTTTCTGTTTTCCATAAGCATATCTTTACTTACTTTAAACAATTTTTTTTAAATGATAAGAAGAAAGTTATCTTTATTTGCTGAAAGATGGCAAGAATCACAAACACAGGTAAAAGAAAAGGAAAGACAGAAAACAAATTGGTGTACACGAATATATGTGTATTTTTTATATATACAAGCATATCTGTTTCATTTTTAGTGGTACTTTACCATTGCATTTTGACTTTATAATTAAACTATTATGTAAATTAAGTAATGCGCATTCAATTAAAAAAAAAAAGTTTACACTGTTAACTGTAAGGCTTGATGTTGTAATTAATGCTTTCCAACTTAACAAGGAACTTTTGTAGCTCTATTTTCTGTATCCTGCCATAGGCAGATGAGCACACACGCATTCACACATACAACACATCTGCTCTTTTGTCCAAATGGACAGCAGGACGCCACAGAGGTTTTTCCATCAAAAGGAAATGCAGTCCTGAAAGATTAAGATGTTGCAGTCAGGCTCATGGTAACGTGTGATGTTTCAGCTTTTCAGATCTGCCAAGTGTCACATTTCCAAGCTCTAACGAATTAGATGTGACGGATATACTTTAAAAGCCAGTACTAAAGACAGTTGTGAATAGAGGAGCAATGTGGTAACTGGTCAGACATGAGGCTGGATGGACTTAGAATGCACAAAGGACAATGTTTCCCACTAGGCACAAACTGATACAGAAAAAGGATTGAATATTTAGTATCAAAAAGCTTGTAATTTGTTTACTGTTCTCATGTGGAACTAGCTGATTTTTTTCATTCCTTACTATTCTAGAGATACCAAGAATCTCAAATGACAGCATTATATCAAATTTTACCAGCATTTTCTCTTGAATGATCCAAATTCCAAGTTCAGGAAGTTTCCTCAGCCTTAATTAATATCACAGTGGAAATTTCAAATAAAAAAAAAAAAATTCTACAATATACGCAGCCACTTCTGCTAAATATGTGTGCTTTGAAATGTACAAATAATTGTGTTCATTCAATTGCATATATCATCACCTACTTGTGGACTTTAATTCCTAACATAAAAAATGCAGTAAGGCAGCCACATTTCTACTGGAGAAGCTGGTCTTCTTCATATGCCATCGAGAATCAAAAAGATATGTATCACTTTGGTTTTCCTTATAGCTCAAGAAATGTTTGAAGACGGTAATAACTACAATTCTGTAATCCAGACTGGCTGACAAATGTGCATTTAATAAAAGTACTGTCAGTTAAAACAATTAGTCTTTCTTTTATAATGCAACACCAGGAAACTGTCCAGGCCAAGTTCTAACACATCAAAATGTCAGGAACACAAGCTTTAGAGCAATGGCTGCTTAATCTAACAGACAAACCAACAAGAAGTTCCAACGTGCTCAGGACAAATTTGGAAAATTATGAACAGAACACACAAAATATAACTTATCCAGGAAAAGCAAACATTTCCAATACAGTTTATCAAGCAATATAATAGATTCTTCATAAGCTTACATTTTCATACTAAATTTGGATGTCTTTCTGCTATACATAACTCACAACATACCGGCTTCAATACCTAGATTTCCCTGTGAAATGTTACCTTTTGTGAAATGTATCGAGGATACTTAGATAGTGATCTTCTATCTGTGCAGCTATGAAATGCAGAAAAGACTCAAAATTACCTAAAAATCCAAGACAGCAATCCAACAGATCTGAAACTATAAAGAATTCAGGCAAACTGCTCACAGCTCAAGTTCTCCTGCTATCTTTATCTTCTTCTTTAGGGAAAGAACACTCCTTCTTTAAGCCATTAAGTGCAAATAAGTCATTCAGAAAATTTAAAAAACCTGTAAAATTTGAAGTGTTCAGTGAAAAAGAAACAAAGCCAAATTTTGCTGGTATCACTGAAACCCAAAACACACCACTACGTTATTCATTGTCTTCCTCTGAGATTTGCACAAGATAGGAACATAGAAGACTGCACAGGGAACACAAGCATGTGTCCTTTTTGTTTTCCAGGAAGGATTTAATGAATTCTACAAAGATAAATGGATGTAAAGATTACATTGGACTCAATAAATTGTACAAGGCTTCTAGGTAAGTGCACACTGGGTAACACATGTGAGAAAGTTTGTCTCAGTTAAGAAAAAATCAGCATAATCAGTCTCAGGCTCTAATAAGGGAAGTAAGATACCTGAAAAGAGAGAAAAAGACAGAATCTAGGACCTCTCTTTTTCTTGTCTGGCAGGGTATGAATTCATACTGTACTATTTTAGTGATCAGTGTTTCACCAATTTTTTTTTATTATTTTTTTTTTTTTCTATTTCATAATCCTGGGGCACAGAGCAAATTAACACATACTCCCAGTTATCAGAGAAGATTTTAACTTTTAAAGTACTCCCAGGAATTCTTCCTGGACCTGCCTGATTTCACTGTCTTTCGGTCAGTGCTGGTGCTTAGAAGACAACTTATCCTTAACTTATCCTTAGGAACTTATCCTAAAAAATCCTTTGTTAAGAACTTCTAAAATTGGAAAGAAGTACCAATTAGTCGGTATTCTGACTGGGAATAATGCAAAGGTGTCTTCTAGTACCCTGGGATGTGGTGTGCGCTACTTTGGAAAGAATCAATCAGTCAGAGATTGATGAAGGGGTGCTGAGGTCAGGTTTGCAAACACAGAACCATCTGCAGAGTCTCCTGGGTTGGTACCTGCAGCAGAGTAATTTACAGGAGCAGGTGTTTCCTTTTAATCTTTTTTTTTTTTTTTTTTTTTTTTTCCTGCTGAAATTGTAACTTTATTGAGAAAATGCCTGCAGTTGGTTATTAATAGCAGACTTCATCTATTGATGCAATTAACTGCTAAGGTTTCTGAAAGTTGCAGTTAGCATGCTACTTAAAAGCGCAGGTAAGAACAGAAACTGTGATATTAAATGCCTGCATCAATCAAATGTGTTTTCAGAAAGTTACTACACACAAATCTATTAAAGCCCAAAAAGCTGTTTATAAAACAACGATTTTTGTTCAGAAAGGTGACATAGAAATTATCATAATTGTCATTTATTTCAGTATATGGCTATAAACTGAATATATAAAATAATAAAATAAATATATTTATGCACAAAGGAATCTTTCTGAAACAATAAAAATTCAAGAATGCCAAGTGGAATTTCCCACCTGAATTGAGCTTGGCTGATAGGCACTCAAGTGACACACCTTTGGCTTGGATCCAAAACGCGTAAGCAATAGGACAGTAGAGAACACCTGGATTCAAATTCATGTTTCTGGATTTCTTGTACCTCAGAGTTCGATCCAGCTCTGCTCAGCCTATATTCCCCACATCCAAACAGTCAGAGCATCATTAACTTCAGCTAGTGAGACACAGGGAATAGGCCTAAGACTTCTAACTATGCTCACATGGTAGTCTATATACAGAGATATATATTCTTTTCCACCTCACAAACTCAATTTATCCCCTACAAGTTCCTTCTTCTGCTCAGTTACTGAGATGTTTGAAACTGCCTTGTGTTTGCTTAATGTATTTTATCTATACTATATAGTTTTTAACAGGAGAAAAATAATGTATGGGAAAGTGGTTCTTTGGTTTGAGAGTATCACAAAAAAAAAAAAAAAATCACATAACACTTGGAAAGTGCATAAAACTTATCCATATATGACTGAGAACACTGTAACCAGGTGATGTTCTATCTTGCCAACGAGTAAGGGAAAAACAACAATCAAATTTAATTTCTCTCTACAGAAACCAATGAATTTAGAAACATTTAGAATTCAGTTACAGTACTCTGCTTTAGATGCTAAGTCTAAACATCAAAGGCTACAACTGACCTCCAGTCAATTTTTCTCCTACATTCCTACTACTGAGGATGATGATACTTTATGTCCACATTCTTTTGAAGCTTTACAGGTAGTGTTTGCAGCAACTTTTAGGAAATGAAGGAAATAAAGGAAAATGAAGAAGGAATAAGGAAAGAAGGAAATTAAAGAAAGGACACTGACTCAGCAATGAAAGAAAATAAAATTCTTTGTTCTGTCCTTTTGTACAAGATTGGTAATGAATTTAAAACAGATCTACCCCTCTGCAAACACAAATTAGTAAAAAGTTCCTGAAGTCAGAATCAAACTGCTTAATTTGGGTATTTCTCAGTTAATAACTGAACTAATTCAATTTTCATTTGATACATCATCGCCCTCAATTTTCTTCTGTTTTCCATTTCTTCTCCTGGGAAGGTTCCCTCTGTTCCTGGCATGTTTCCTCGTCACTCTAATGAGTACTGAGACAAAGAAATCTTTCATTTCCCAGAAATAACCTTCTCATCTGTTGCTAATTTCCCTTCCTATTCCTTGTGAACACATGGCTCCTGTCTACAGCCTCTTGTTATGCATACAATTGTGAAATGTTCTATTTCAACTTCAAGCAAAATTTTCCAATTTCAGAAAAAGCTTTTAATATATGCAGTAAATTTTCACCCCGTTAACACAGAAGAAATGCAAAGGATTTTCATTAATTCTTGAAGAAAATCTGTTAAAAGGCTTATTGTATGTAAAACTGGTTTTCTTTCTTCCCTTTTATCCGTACTTTCATTTCTATAGCAGCAGATTAACAGTTTCTATTGTTTGATTGATTATTTTCTTATCCTGCTCCCTTCCTCTAAGTCATGTACATTTTCCCATCTGCTACATGAGCTGGGTTTCTGAAGCACACAACAATGAAGTAAAGTGAGCAAGTGCGCTGAAATTTTCATGTCTTGACTCCTGGATCCAGCCAGATCTTTATTCAAAACATGGAGAGCCTTGTAATGAGCCTATTTCAGAAATTTGTATAGTAAACACTTGAGTTTTACACTGAGCATTTAAATCATACTATATAGTCAGTCCAACAAAAATGTTTGTTAAATTAAATTGTATTTAATTAACGTGAAAGACCTAACAACTTGCATAAAAAAGAAGGAAGTCCGCAATGATGGCATCTCCATGAAATTCTTGCAGCCAAATCTTGCAGAGTTACAACGATCTACAAATCGCACTGCTTAAGCTGAGGATGACTTTTCTTCACGGAAACCCATCTTTAAGTAATGTCTCCTTTCTGCTTTTTCCATGCTAAATTTGGCTCCTAGAAATTAATTTAAATTTCAGATTTCCTCTTTCTGATGCAAAACTCACGTAACTTTGAGTCTCAGTACTTATTTCAAGTGCAATGAACATTACATCTGGCACCATGGTAAGCTAGCAACTATCAAGTAGCATCCAGAATCTTGTTCAAGGTTAAGTCAGTTAAGTTTCATTAACGATATATCACTAGCAAAACTACTGGGTTAAAACTTTGAATGAAAATGTGAAACAAGACCACGCAAGTTCTAACTGATTTTGTTTGAAGTTCACACAATATACTTTTTCCATTAGGAAAGTCAGACAAAATTTGTTCCAACAATTTTGTTTACCGTTGACTGAAAATGTGCAATGTGCTAAAATAAGTCTTAGTGAGTAATTAGGATCACCAGGTCAACTGTACAATATTTCATTACAATAAAGTTGCTACTTAGAAAATCAATGCTCTTTTTCTTGCCACTCTCAGCAGCCTTGCTTGCTTTGCATATGGCTGCATGTTTAATTAGCGATCCTTCTGTAAGTGTCTGCAATTAGCACAATGATGATTAATAAAATAACTCCTTTAAAGCTCAATTTAGGCAGCAGAACTGCACAATAAGGTATAATTAATTCATCATTAATTAATCATGGCTGATTAACTAATCTGTTGATTAAAAACACATTACGGCATACTATCCCACCTGAGCTCTGGTGATTTTTCTATCCAGAACTGAAAGAGACTAAGTAGTAGTAAACCATTAAAAAAAATGCATCAAGCAGCAAGTTTATTCATTTAGTCAGGAAATTTAGATAGCAGAGATATATAAAATTTTCCAGCCTTTGTTCATTATTAGCACCCCCTGGGAAAATAAAAAAAAAAGAAAGAAAGAAAGAAAAAAAGTCCTATTTGTTAAATGTCAACAGATGAACAATAATTGCTGTTTTAGATCATTTATATTCTTAAAGAGGTGGGTTGTTTTTTTTGAAAGCATCTCAGACAATGGACTAGACTCACACTTTTATAAACAAGACTAAAGGAGCAAATGCAGCAAAACAAGCTTGCAGGAGGGCTCAAGGAGGTCTAAGGCACTAAATGGAAAGCGTTGATTTGCTTTATGAGAAGACTAGATCAAGGTGACTGCAAAACATGCCACTGCGACACTGCTGTTGAGCTGTCTCCATTGCAGTGCCTTGCCTACAATGACTTCATGTTTATAAATTGTATATCAGATCCCTGAACTTCAGCAAGCCTGAAAAGCCATGCATTTCAATGTGTTGATTTGCTTGCCACCTAGTTCTCAAGCTCTGTGGCATTTAAATCACATACTCAATAAGTTCTGTGCAGTCACAATAACAAGGAACTTATATTTTAAATAAATCCTAGGATTTTCACACTGTCATTTGCTCCCAGATACTTGGGCTTCAGTGAGTTAAAAATGTTGAAATTCAGAATATCTGGAACTACAATAATTTGTCACAACTAAGTTCTTCAGCATTCATAAATGACTGTATATAAGATTCAGCTGTTCCCACACTGTGACAATGCCTTTGAATTTACAACACATTATTTTCAGGCACTGGAATGGGCTGCCCAGGAAGGTGGTGGAGTCACCAACCCTGGAGGTGTTCAAGTAACTTTTGGATTTTGTGTGGAGGGACATGGTTTAGTGAGCACTACTGGTGTAGGTGGATGGTTGGCCTGGATGATCTTGAAGGTCTTTTCCAACGGTGGTGATTCTGTGATTATTTTCAGCAATGCCCAGCTACAGGACAAGGGGCAATGGGCACAAACTGGAACGCAGGAAGCTCCATCTGAACACAACAAAGATCTTCGTTACTATGAGGATGACAGAGCACTGGAACAGACTGCCCAGAGAGGTACTCCAGAGTGGAGTCTCCTTCTGTGGAGATAATCAAAACCCACATGGATGCTTTCCTGTGCAACTCACTGTAGGGAACCTGCTTCAGCAGGGGATTGGACTCTATTAAGGAATTAATTCAAAGTTTAGAAAAAAGGTGATCTGAAAGGGAAAACAGAACTTCAGCTGGAGTACCTCAGTTACTTCGGGTATTCCTAATAAACCCAGAAAAAGATAAGAACAATAAAGGAAAAAGTGACATCTGAAGCAGCATGCTCACTGAAGAATATTAAAGAACAAACTTTTAATTTATGAGTAAATCCTCAGTCCTTCAAAAGTAAGTGACATTACAGTAACCAATAACATTTTCTTTTTTTCCATTTTTTAACAGTCTTCAGGGTATCACTATGCCAATCTCTTAAATTTGTTATAAATGTGAAGTGTTGAATAAGCAGAACTGTAAGTCACAGCAATTACATTTACCCATGAAAAGTACTGTTCATAAAAAAGAGCTCTATTTCCAAACCTTTTGTATTTTCTTCATGTTTTAATTCAAGTAAATTAATGAACATAAGAATCATTTCAATATGTGGCAGAGAAAGGAAGCTGACTATAGTCAGTTTGATTGTTTTGTCACATAAAGAAGTTTATAAATCAATCCAGAAGGTCAAGTGACTTTTAATGTGGAAACTGGGAAAAAAGGAAAAAAAGAAAAAAAGAATTATTTAAGAGCAGAAAAATAAGAGGGATGTCCTTGGACAATTTCTGAGATCAGTTTACAGATGAAATCCTGACATGAAAGTGAAGGAAACGATACCAGGGATCTTCAAGATTAAAAGTGAACGTTTTCAAGCAATTTTTAAAAATGGACAATAAGTAATCAAAGATTTTAGAGGACAGTGGTAGTGCTCTGCCTAAAACTAAGATATAATCAACACAATATGAGTAATATAAAGGTGTGATACATGATACTGTTAGTGTCAGTTTCTTCATAAAGTCAAGTTTCCTTTCAATACAATAGCAAATTGCCCTGCAATTTCAACTCTTCCATTATCATGAAGTGAAATCTTCAACTCTCCTCCACGTCGAGAACATTGAAAAGCTGAATGGAAACAAGAATAACATGAATCCGGAGTTAAAACTTTAGTATTACAAATCAATTTTTATAAAATGCATGAAAATTCAGGCTAACACGGCCTCTGTATCTCAGACTAGAATTTGATATAAGAGTCTGAACGAAGTGGTATGTAATAGCAAGTAATGAAGGATGCTGGTTTACTCTGTTGTAATGAACTGAGTCTTCTCTGCACATCTAAAAATGTCTTAATGTACCCACTCATGAGATAGACCATTTCCCTAGCCAGGAAGGAATAATATTATTATCTGCTTAAGAAGAAAGAATCACTTCACGGGTAGTGAACTAGAACTAGACACAAGCTTCTAAGAACACATTTGGTTAATGAGTAAGTAAAACTGAAGTAAAAGCAGAAAAAGTCTGCAAAGAAATATAGATGCTGCTTCAGCTGTCACAAACTGAGACAAAAGTCTTACACAGACAGGAACAAATTTATAACTTCACATAATCCTGAATACATCATTTAATACACTTGGATAAAGTTTAATGATAAAAGCTTTCCGCTGATAAATAATCATAAATCTAATTTTTTAAATGAAACTGTTTTTAGTCATACTCAGTTGAGAAGATAATGCTTGGCATGCTGACTCTGCAGTCTTGTTTCAGTCAGTCCAATGTTAGTTGCAGAACTACTTGGTCAGAGAGCAGCCTGGTTAGGATGGCATCTAGCAAAGGTTAGAGCTTCATAATGTTTTGCTTTTGTAAAAGGCTGCAAATGGATGACAATTCACTGATGTTTAGTCTCTCTACCTAATGAAATTCCAGCTGCAAGAGTTGTTCAAAGCTAAAAGGAACACGATATCCTCATGATATCCTAATTTATAACTGGGTAGAGATTGTATTTGGATCCTGGCAGTGTACGAGATCTCTAACAGATGGTACATACGCTGTACACTGTCAGATCATTTCTTAGCCACGGTTGACAAGAAAGCTCTTATTTATGCAAGGATATCAGATTCTTAGACTAAGCAAAGGGTCCCAAAACAGTGCAGATAGGAGCTATATGACTGCTATGGATGCTTCCTGGTCTTTTCTCTTTAATGAATTACCAGCTATTGATTTTAACAAGAGCAGTATGTATGTACGAACAAATGCTTTCAAATATAATATTTTGGGCTGTTAATGGTCCATGCCACACTAAATTTGGTGAACTACTATTGCCAAGTATAGATACACAGCTGAATTTTCCCACTTCTTTGAGATAGCAGATCTAAAGAAAAGAGCTAAATTATTTCTGATCTTAGAGGTTGGTTAGATTTTGTTTTTCCTTCTTTAAATGTGGAACCAGCGCTGTCTCTTTCATGGCAGACTTACTAATTTGATTTTGCTCTATTTTGTTTTATTTAAAAAAAACCCTGCAAAATATAAGAGGAAAAAAGCCACAAAGGTCTTGCTCAAGACTATATGTAAATAATACTTGATCATCTTCTCCTTCTCTCACATAGAAACACTGATATTCCACACTGTGACTGAAAGAAAGCAGACCTGCACGGAATATTTCATTAATCAGATGATTTCATTTAATAGCAATGTCTTCAGAGAGATTCAAGCATCTCTGATGCGTTTTGGATCATGCAGCTATTTCAGTATGTTATGATCTGTAAAAATTATCTACAGTAATTCAATTCAGTGCCCTAAATTCCTTTGTGATTACCCTCAGATAGAGGAAAGTTCAATAGTATGTACAAAAAACTTCAGCACACTCACGTGTAATGTAGCATTCAGAAGGGGGCCAGTGACCTCACACCAACATCAACCCATTGTTTTGAGGAGCCTCTTATTAGACAAGGCCCATTTACATGAGCATTGATTACAGAATTTGAGAACTACTGGATTTTATTTGTGATGTCATGATAATGACAAATCAGGAACAAGTGCTATTCTTGAAAAAATACCTGGTTTTAGAAATCATCATTGTTTTGACCAAATCTCTAATGCCTACAAAAGGATTGAGGAAAAAGTCCTTGTACTTAGGCTTTACTCAATATCACTTAATAAAATTAAGACCTCTGAGACTTATATTCCAAAAAATAAGGTCAACAAATCTTCTGATTGATGGAGTGAAACACCTCTCCTTTGGCAGAAATGCTACACTTGTGCATAAATCTGACGCGGCCCAGTGAAAAAGAACACATACAAAAAAAAAAAAAGCAGTGAATTCTATTGGTCTGTCTTTCCAGTTAATCTCATCATTTAAAAACTGTGATTATAACTGTGCAAAACTCTCTACTTCATGAATCTTTGAATGAGCAAAAACCTAACAAATGTAGATTTATTCTATCTCATGAAGCAATTTCTTCTCAAAAAAACAGAAGAGACTAAAAAGTTAAGAGACAGGATCTTAAGTTGAAAGAAATTCTGGCAAATGTTTTGAGAAGGTGATCTTACAGTTAAAGTAAGATCTGCTTCCTCCCACTCCTCATAAACCCCAGAAGCAATCACAGAAGTTAAAGGCAACAACAAAAGCAATTATTTTCACACATTAATTTAGTTAACCGGATTAAAGAGGTCCAGAAAGATCCCCCCAGCTTTACCAAGCATTAAAAATTGCCCTGAATTAAAACTCTTCTCTTTAAATAAATTTGGAAAATCTTTCACAATACGTTTGGGTGTATTAAATTTCTTATGCATGTTTATAAATGACATAAAGATACACAAAATGACATAAAAGATACACAAAAAAACTGTATACAGATACAACTGCTAAATAGTGTAAATACTACATTCACTGGCAATTATGAAAGTCTAAAATACCTGATATTATAAATTATCTTTATTAAAAACATATTCCATACTATTTCAGGAATTCCTCAAATGAAGAAAAGGATAAAGACTGATAGCAAACTCCCATTTGACACATCTTAAATATATATCTCCAGGAAAAATGAGTAAAGTATCTCACCTTGTAAAAAGACTGGAAAATTCTCTTTGTAGTTATTGAGAGTTTGTTGTTTGACAGTTTGGTTTAATAAAGATAGGAAGAGAACCCAGACACAGGATATTATGTCTGATACTTCAGCAGAGATGTAGCTGACCTCCTCCTAGAGGTCACAATACCCAGAAAGAGCTGATAACAAATATAATGTTCCTATTTTTTTTTTTGTATACAATTTCATATCTCATCTATTTTGGAACTAAAAGACTTTCAATTTTAAATGGAAGAAAACCTTTATTCTTGCAATAAAAGATACTGCAGAGACACTGCAGAAGTTTCTAAGTAGTCAAGAGATGCTTTAACTCATTAACCTTCAATGATACATTGACTGCCACCTTCTCTAAATAGCCACATCACAAGTGGAATTCACTCCAGTAATACCTGATAACCTTCCATGCACATGGAAGGAAAAGATTTTTCTGAACATATCAAAAAACCACAGGTTGATAAGAGGCCATATGAATTTGTCCCCTTTAAGTCTGTTTTGTATCATTTCTACCACACATATTAAAAAAAAAAAAACAAAAAACAAAAAACAAGGCACTGATGGCAGCAGTCATAAAAGATATTTGTCTATTATGGGAAAAATAGCCCATGACAGCTAGCCTGAGAACAAGGCTTGTGAGTCAGGAGCACCCCTAGAAAGGCACAGCTGGCTTTTCCGAGGCTGAATGCCTCAGAACTGTGGACATGCTGGAAAAGTCATCCATAACGGAAAAATAAGGATCTGTAATTGCAAATTATTGTCAGGAGAAACGGGACAACAACCTGGGACAGTAGGAATCAGCAACTGGTATTTGCCACTTTAGCCAAAAGAAAAAAAAGCGGGGAGAAAGCAAAATGTCAGAGAGGATAGGAAGCTATTCTGGCTGTCTCAGCTGAAAAAAACAAGCAGCGCTGTACACCCTAAACTGTACGCTCATGTGTCTGTCATATTAAAATCTCTTATTTTCTAAGCAAAACAGAGCCTCTTTGAGTAGTTCCTGTGTTGCACAAACTTTTCCTTTTCCTAGAGAATTTCCTAAACAAACCAAATCTTTGCTGGGAATGACCCCAAAAGCCCATGACAAAAAGGTGATCACCTTCGAAGTGAGACTGTCTATTATTTATATGATCCTACTTGCGGGGGGCAAACTCTTCTTAATTAGACCCTTCTGAGGTCTATTTGATACCCACTTCTGGGAATGGTTTGATAGCACTCACTACCAGTAACATTTTAAATATATGTGCACATGTAGGCAATTAATTGTAAGCATTATTGTTATTTTACTAGTGAGATATTTTTAATAACCTGCAATACCTCAGTATGTATTTGCTGCTACGTTATTTGCTGCTGCTATATTCATCTTCTATATATATATATACACATATACACAAAATGCATGCACTTTCTTTCTTGTTAAGAAATCACAGTAGGTTGATATACAGTTGCATTACTAATCATAGGTAGAATCTTCGGAGGTGATTTGTACTCAAGTAGAAAAATACAGGAAATAAAACTAATGCGTCCTTGTATGTAATAAAATTCTACAAACCCACTGTTGTGATCTCCATCCACCTACTTGTCAGGTAGCCCTTTAGACTGTGATAGGTATATTTGCACAAAAAATGAAAAAATCCTACCTTGTGGCAATATGGGACTTTTTTTTTGTTTTAATAAAAAATAAATAATATAAATATTAGAGGAGATGGTTACTGTATCAGTTGCCTTTGCAGCTTAAGACAGTTTCTCAAAAGAGATAAAACATGGTACACATAAAATACATGAAAACATTAAAGTAAAAAATGCCACCTAAAAATGCAGACAGAATTTCTGCCTGATTATTTAATGAAACACTGTCTACAAGTGGGATGAAAGTTTCTGATCTCCACACTACCATCTGGAGGTGCTCAAGACCTGGGTGGATGGGGCCTTGGGCAACCTGCTCTACTATCAGGTCTGGAGGTTGGTGGCCCTGCCTATGGCAGGAGGTTGGAACCTGATGAGCCCTTGGGTCTCTTCCAACCCAAGCCATTCTATGATTCTATAATCTCAAGACAAACAGCCAGTCCATCTGGATACAATGACAAAGACAGTTTCACCTCTTCTTTTCAAAAAGTATGGTGTTTCCCTCCCCCCTCCCCCCTCCCCCACCCCCCCCCCAGCTTCATGGAAATCATAACGGATCTGTATGATACAAATGCAAGCAAAAGATCTTCAGAACAGATTGCAAAACTTTTCCTTCAACTCGTGATGGAAAAGTCTCAGTCACTGTGGATTACCACATCAAGCTATGGAGGTCTAGCAGATCCTTTAAAGAGCTTATCAGTGTCAAGGAAAGTTTGGTCTCAGATTCATTGGGCTAAATATAGGAAAGCTTATATTCAAGGTAGCTGTTTGTTTTGAAAGATGTTTCCTTTAGGGAACAAGGAATTCTATTAGATTAAGGATCCAACCTTTGTTTTAGACTAAGTGACAAGAATCATGTCTTCGAGAACAAGCGCATAAAAGAACAGTATTTCCAACACCAACATCACCACCCTGCAATGGAACCAGAGGGTTAGGAGGGTATTTCACACTGCTTCTGTTCTTCCACTTTCTAGCAAAGCAACAGAAACATGAGAAGTGAAGAAGCACTCAATGTCTCTCTATCTAGCCTTGTCAAGTCTAACTGTTTCTCCCAGGTTTTCTTCCCCCATCACGGTCTTCATTATTTGCTTAGCAGTAAATACGTGATCCACTAAGCCTAACTTTTCCAAAGACAAAACAATTATCAATAATAAATCTGCTCTTTCACTTAAGATCCGGTCATCCCAAGAGTAGAACTGCAAATCATACTCATTACAAGCAAATGAAGTTGCCAGTGCCTATGCACCTTGTCTCCATTTAAATATTTAATATTAGATACATTTAAATTGATTGCTTTTTGTTCTGTCCTTTCCTGCTACCATGTAAAACATCATCATATGAGAAAACTGATCTTAGGACAGAAGAAAAAACTGTACCATAAAGCATGTCCTTTAAGTACAATGTGAATGCACGTCTCCTCTTATCTAGCTATAAAAATACGAGCCACTTTAAATCATGAGTTTCCTAAAGAACTCATTGAAGGAATTAATCTCGAGTAACTAATTTCCCTTTAAAAATCCCTAATTCAGATAGAACCATTTTTTTCATCTCAACATATACATGAACGGAAAGGAAAACTCAGTGATCCCTATGGGTCCCATCCAACACAGGAAATTGTATGATTCCATGCTTCTACATTGTACTGAGACGTATACAGATTGTGAATGAGAATAGTGACTGATACCTCTTCCCAATAAGAAAAAGCAAGCCCTAAGGAGCAAGAAGCAAAGTACAATTCAGTCAAAACACACAGTGAACATCAACTAAAGTTCACCATGCTTCAGTCACGGTGAAAGTTCATGACAGTAAAAATACAAAAGTTGAGATCAAAAACCAACCACAGAGTTATGATCCACACACTTCAGATTCCCTACAGACTTAATGTGTCACATTGGGAGGTAGGAAAGAAAGCAGTTTCGTAAGGATTACCTCTCAGAAAAAAATTTTACTATTGAAGTTGAGAAACAGATAAGGAGTTATTACAATATTTTGGATTGTAGTTTTTTTTGTTTTTGTTTTTTTTAAATAGATGAACAGCTTTGCAAGAAAACAGTTCCTCTTACCAAGCATTTCTTTCTTTCCCAGCTGCTCTGACCAGTAGCTGCTTAGAACAGCATGGGCAGATCCTTAAAAGAAATTGGAATGAAAAGCACAGAATTAGAATCACTATTTTATAGAGCAATTACATTCAAAATGCAAATGTCATACACAGATTGAATGTCCCATGTCTGTACTTAAGAGTAAAAATGCCTACGATTTTGCAAAGCAAACAGAACTTAAGGCTTCTGCATTTCATTTGTTTACAATCAAGCAGTATTACTTCCTCATCTTCCAACTTCAATGGAAATTTTGCCTAAGGGCTTTGTAATTAGCCTCAGAAATAACAGGTAGTATAAGTTATAACATTTGAGCCAAAGTACTGACTTCTGGTAAACAAATGAGCTTTCTTAAGAACTGAATCTCAAAACATTAAAATTCAATAACATCATTTATCTAGGCAGTATGTTATTCGATTCGAACAAATAGCAAAAACCACAAGAAAAAAAACTGAAATGATTTTTGGATATTTTTTAAGACTAGGAACAGGTGGATAGAAGACACTATGGAAAAAGAAAAAACTCCCTCCCTTAACAGTTTTCACAAACAAAACTCTGTTTGTTCTTTTTTCCCCCAGTCTTGAATCACTGTTAAGTATCAGGACGTAGCTCAAGATCTTTTAAGATCTTGCTACAGCCTCTGGAAAACCAAGTTACTGTATCCCAGTGAGCATAAAACCCCAGAATGACTTCTCAGATTCATGTTGTGTCAGTGCAAATCAGCTGCTATGAGCAAAGACATTCTGCAGGAAACCCAGATGTGAAGCTAGTGTCATTATCAGGGCTCAGGGACACCAGGATATATAATGGTTAAGGAATTATTGCAAAAGAAAGATAATACAAAGTCATAACACTGTTAAAAGTATAAATCAGCTATACAGTGAAGAGGTTGTTTCTATAAAAGAACTTACAGATGCAAGACAAGCAACTATGAGCTATAAGGAATCTAGAATCTCAAAGGTTCAGCAAACATCTAGCTTTTCCTATATAACAATAATAAACAAGCTCTGGGATCAGATACATCTACCACTCTGCCTCCTGGCTGTAACAGAAAAGTAGGACTGGAAGTTAAAAAACAAAAAAACCAAAAAAAACCTGAAACATGTGGCTTATATTTCCTTATAAAACCTTCTGCTAGAAGTGTACTATAACCACCACCACTCCAATAAAGAAGCTTTCTATTCAGCAAAATATGTAATGAAACTTTCTGATCAAGTTCTCAGCGGACTAATTATTAATCTGTGATCACTTTATGCCTAAGCAAATAACATTACTTTATTCTGCAGCAAACATCACAGAACATAAAAGAAACTAGAAGTTCTGCCTCTAAAAGTATAACTAGCTAAGTTTATATTACTCATAGGGCTGAGAACATCCACAATAAAGAGTCCTTAAACTAGAGGAGATCTCAGCTGAAGCACCACAAATACAAAACAATGACAGAAGTGTATGTGAACTTCTTCTATAGTACTTGCTGAATTGCACAGTAGTCTTTTGCTTTTCTCTAATTGCCATGGTTTTGTGATTTTTGGTTTTTGGTATTCCACATCATAACATCATGCGGGGCACTGGGACTTTAACTGTCAATGCTCAAGTCCTGAGTACCTGCCCAGAAGAGAAGAACTACATTCCCCAGGGGACCTTGCGGTCAGGGAGAGGAGGTTTAACTCCTGGCAAGGTCACCTGATGTGCTTTTTTTCGCCTGCCCTTCGTGGTGGGCGCTGCTCCCGTCTGCCTGCTGCTCAACTGAACTGCGCATCTCACCTCAGCGTTGTGGTGAGGCCTATCCAGCTTTCGGACATTCTCTCTCTCATTATATTTGATTTATTAGCTTCAATTCTGATTATATTGTATTATAGTGTGTAATCTTGCATTCCGATACTATAGTTAGTAAATTAGTTTGTTTCTCCTCAGATCGGTGCTGCTGTTTTTAATTATTTTGGGGTCCCGTTTCCTTTTTTTCCGGAGGCACAGATCTGCGGATCCCTCCGCCCCGCTCATCACAGAACCGGGCTGAACCAGCCCATAAACCGTTGACATCTAATTGTAATATGTCAGGAAAAACTAATGAAAGAAGAGGCAGGAATATCTGGCCTGATGACAGCAGGAAGCTGAATTTTTCTAAACGAGTTTGGAATCAATAACGAAAGTTTTCCTGCTGTCCACAGAAAACAGTACTTCATTAGAAGAGATACTTTGAAGTATAAAGGCACATGAATCAAGTTCAATAAACATCTTTAAAGTGAAACAAGACTAAGCCATTTCCCATGCATGTGCTCACACACCTGTAACAGGGTCTTCCAGCACGCCGTACCAAGGTGCAAAATATCTGGAGTAAAAATCATGGCCTTTGTCTTTTCCATTGGGCTTTCCTTTCAGAGTGAGTATGAGTCCTTTCACTTTCCCAGTTTTTTCAGCTGACAGAAAACGTTGTGCACCCACTTGTAGTTCTTCCAGCACAGACCTTGAATTTAATTACAGAATTTGAATATTCCATATTCTTCATTTAACACGAGTTTAAGTTTTGAAAAGCATCAAAAAACCTTAAGATTGTCATCCCTGCACTCTCTGAACAGCCACAGTAAAGTGCTGGAGTAGAAAGATCCCTAGCATTGTCCTCTCAACATCATTTTATATGACCGCCCAGAACGCATACTACACTCCTAGCAAGCAGAGGAAAAAAGATCAAACCATGCATTTCTTACCTACTTATGAAAACAGAGTGCCCAAGAATATAACCTCCAAAAATGTATACTTTCATGTCAATCTTTTCATTACTGAAAAAAATATTTCATCACTACAGAATGCAAAAAATAAGCATTCCACCTACTTTCTGAATGAGCAAGCAGCTTATATTACTCAGATCAGAGAATTCTAAAACACTCTACAATTCTGTAAGTTGCAGATATTTCCCTAAAAAATGAAATTTTGGAAGAGTAAAAATATTGAGTACTCTGCTAAGAATATTTCTTATTTGCCCACTAGTTCATTCTATAGCCAGTAGTTAGGCCAAACTTCAATTGCAATCTAATTAAAGAATTCAGGTCTGGACAACATGTATACAAATTGTTAAGTATAACAATGAAATTCAGGTCTCCGAGATTAAATAATGCTGTGAAATGACTTGAATTGGAATTTCCTCTGTAAAGCTACTTATGATGCTGTAAAGTATGTGTAAGCAGATTAGTCAGCCATAGGGGCATAGGAACCCACAGCATTCTGTCTGCACGTCCTGTCTCACTAAGTGCACCTGTACAGCTATGCAACTAATACTTCCTCAGCTGAGAACCAAAGACCCCCAGTTTTCTGTTCCACTTTTGACTCAGGAGATTGGCAAAAAGACACCACCACCAAAACTGTTTCCTAAGCCTCCCTTTCTTGAAGACAGTTTTCCGACTAATCTTGTTTAGCATTGCCGATTCCGTAAGCTCACAGGGAAGATTAAAGAATTATTTAACGTGGGAGTTTGAATTTGTGTTTTCAATCTCCACCTGTTCCAGAAATAGCTAAGTGAGCCATGTGTGTAAAGAACAGTGGTTAAAAAAAAAGAATCAATTTCTGCGCACTTGCTCCAAAAAAGTACCAGATACCTTTCATAAGCATCGCTGAGACGGACCAGGAGTTTCTTTGTGTCAGGAGAATAACGGAGATCTTGAACAATCATGTCACCAGTGGCAGTCTGGTACAAAAAAAAAGAAACAAAAAGAAACACTGTCACTAGAAAATAAAATATTTACTTACAATTTTCCTACAATAACAAAATCCCTGCTAGAATAGGGCTTATGCAACATCCTTCATGCAACTTTACAGTACATACAAGCAAGAAAAGCAAATGCACTGTGTGCATGAATGGATACGATAGGTGCTAAGAGCTCTGTGTATGTTAACCTGGAAAGAAATCCAGGGACTAAGAACAGGGCAAGGACACTAGGTTGCCCTCACAAGCATGCAGCAGGCCGAAAGTGCCCATGAAATGTGACATTCTAGCCAGCAGAAGGCAAAGTTTAGCTACAGCATATTGAAGAATTCCACCTCCTGAACTACAGGATTCAGAGTTTTCAGTTTTGTCAGCCTCCGTGCACAGTGCCTCGAACAAAGTGAATTTACCACTTTCCAGCCATTCTAATATACAATTATAGCTCATTTAAATGCATTTCTAAGAGAACATCTCTCATTATATTTACCTTTATTAATTCTTCTACTTCCCGAAGTTCCTAAAGGAAAAAAAGAAAACTGTAGATCATAGAGTACTTACATGTATCTATCTACCCAAGTAAAAATAGGTAGATATGTATCCAAACACACATACAAGCAAATAGATGCTTTCCTTGAAATCTTTTATGAACAAAACCCTGCCTCACCTGTGGGTAGGTTGAGTAAAGCGGTAAGTCCAGCACAATATGGTCTTTCTCTTGTCTTGTTTTCAATTCCCCACTCAGAGTCACAAAAGTAAGAACTGAGTTTGGGTTTTCTAGAGAGAGAGAAAGAACATTATCAAACATATCAGTATGTATCAAACATAAGAGCTTGAAATAAATTATTATAGCTCATAAAGTAGCCCAGTATGTTCAAAAAAGTTATGCAGCTAAAAATCCAATAAGTTCAGTAAACTTGTACTGCAAGGCAAAATTCCCAGATGACATTTGCATATTCAGCATTGTTCCTTAGGAAGAGAGATAGTGGGGCATCAGAACAAGTGTAGACATCAGACTGCAGCCTGACAGCACTTGGTAAAAGAAAATACCTAAGGTATCTCCACACTTGTTCTCTAAATGTTCTGAAGACTTAATTGTACAAAGAGAGATTTTCTTAATTAGAAACAATTTTTATAACATCTACTATAATAACAAATAGCTTGTAAGCCTACTTTTTATGTGAAATAAAACAGCAGCTGAGGCAAGTGTAGCATGACCACAGAGAGGAACTTCATTGGCTGGGGTGAACCATCGGAGTCCAAAGCGGGAACCTTAAAAATAAAGTTTGTTCTTAAGTGGAATTGTCTTTTCTTTTCAATTTATTCCTACAGTTTCTAAGGATTAATGGCATTTCAGTCAATCGAAACGCATGTGATAATCAGTCTTGGTCTCAAAGGCTCCTACAACTGCCTTTGAATGATTTTTGGAATACCTACTGCTCTCGAGACTCCTCTACAACTGCGGTCTACTCCTAATAGAGGAAATCTACTTTGTTGCAAGATCAAAGAGTCAACTCGGCAGAGAAATCGCTCTGCTTAGAAGTGCAAAAACAAACCTTTATCCCCCTAAGTGAAACAAGGCGTGCCAAGGGTTTTGCTGGCGTACTGGAATCTGCACCGCAGCTAAGTCAGTCATTAATTATTTTGCTTAAGCCACCAGTTGGTACTCACGAAAGACTAAAGTATGGTAAGCCTTCATTTTACTAAAAATCCTATTGCTATCAGTTGTTTAAAAAACAAAATCTAAGAGCAAGTATGCTAATAAATGACTACTTGGGAAGAATACAGGAATGTTGTCAGGGTCTGCAGGGATGCGACAAGGAAGGCTAAAGCCCGCCTGGAATTAAATCTGGCAAAGGGGATAAAGGATAATAAAAAAGGTTTTTTCAAGTACATTAACAGTAAAAGGAAGACTAGGGAGAATGTGGCTCCCTGCTAAGTGACTGGAGTGTTCTGGTAATGGGGGATGCTGAGAAGACGGAGATACTGAATGCCTTCTTTGCTTCCGTTTTCAGTGAAAAAGCTCCCCCTCGGGAATCTGAGACCCTGGAGGTGAGTGAGAGGATCTGGGGAATGGAAGACCTCCCTTCAGTCAGGGAAGAGGTGGTCCGGGAGCGCCTAGGCAACACCAATGTTCACAAATCCATGGGACCCGATGGGATTCATCCACGGGTGCTGAGGGAGCTGGCAGAGGTGACTGCTGAACCGCTTTCTGTCATCTGTGAGAAGTCTTGGAGGACGGGGAAGGTGCCTGAAGACTGGAAGATAGCCAACGTCACCCCGGTCTTCAAAAAAGGCAAGAAGGAAGACCCAGGCAATTATAGGCCAGTCAGCCTCACCTCTGTCCCTGGAAAGGTGATGAAACATCTTGTACTGGATGTCATCTCCAGACAACTGGAAGAAGAGGAGGCTATCAGGAGTAGTCAGCACAGGTTCACAAGGGGGAGGTCGTGCTTGACCAACCTGGTAGCCTTCTACGATGTTGTCTCTGGCTGGGTGGATAGGGGGAGAGCAGTGGATGTAGTCTACCTTGATTTCAGCAAGGCATTTGATACTGTCCCCACGACATCCTTATAACAAAGCTGAGGAAGTGTGGGATAGATGAGTGGACAGTGAGGTGGGTTGAGAACTGGCTGACTGGCAGAGCGCAGAGGGTCGTTGTTGGTGGTGCAGAGTCCAGTTGGAGGCCTGTAACCAGCGGTGTTCCTCAGGGGTCTGTGCTGGGTCCGGTCTTGTTCAACATCTTCATCGATGACCTTGATGAGGGGATAATGGCCACCCTCAGCAAGTTTGCTGATGATATGAAGTTGGGAGGATTGGCTGACATGCCTGAAGGCTGTGTTGCCATTCAGCAAGACCTGAATAGGCTGGAGAGCTGGGCAGAAAAAAACCGGATGAGGTTTAACAAAAGCAAGTGTAGAGTCTTGCATCTGGGGAGGAATAATTGCATGCACCAGTACAGGTTGGGGGATGACCTGCTGGAGGGGAGCTCTGCAGACAGGGACCTGGGTGTCCTGGTGGTCGACAGGTTGGCCATGAGCCAGCAGTGTGCCCTTGTGGCCAAAAAGGCCAATGGCATCCTGGGGTGCATTAGAAAGAGCGTGGCCAGCAGGTCGAGGGAGGTGATCCTCCCCCTCTACTCTGCCCTGGTGAGGCCTCATCTGCAGTACTGCGTCCAGTTCTGGGCTCCCCAGTACAAAAAAGACAGGGATCTCTTAGAAAGAGTCCAGCGGAGGGCCACAGAGATGGTGAAGGGCCTGGAGCATCTCTCCTATGAGGAAAGGCTGAGTGAACTGGGGCTGTTCAGCCTTGAGAAAAGAAGACTGAGAGGGGACCTGATCCAGGTCTATAAATATCTAAGGTGTGGGGGGCAGAATGGCGAGGCCGGACTGTTTTCAGTGGTGAATGGAGACAGGACAAGGGGAAACGGCCGGAAACTGCAGCATAGGAAGTTCCTATGCACAAATGTGCGCAAGAACTTCTTTACAGTGAGGTGACGGAGCACTGGAACAGGCTGCCCAGGGAGGTGGTGGAGTCTCCTTCTCTGGAGATGTTCAAGACCTGCCTGGATGCCTACCTGTGCGACCTGCTGTAGGGAACCTGCTTTGGCAGGGGGGTTGGACTCGATGATCTCTGGAGGTCCCTTCCAACCCCTACAATTCTGTGATTCTGTGATTCTGTAATAAAGTACCTTAACCTAAAATGAAAAGCCAGGCTATAGCCATGGCTGCAAAGTGAGCAGGTTCAGCAAGCTGATTCGGCTGAAAACTAATCCACCAAGTGATTCTGGATGGGCTCTAGGTACAATTTCAGGTTCCTTCGTTTTGGAAACCTGTTTGTTCCAGTACCACCTCTACAGAATCACTGAGACTTTGTGGCAATCTCCAGTAAGTGATGATTTCCTGAACAGCCAAGCCAGATTGCCTTTGCAATCTTTCGCATACAGAATAAGCTTTGTGTCTCCTCCTGCTTGTACAAGAGAATTATCTCAGGAGATAATTAGCAGGAATAGAAGTATTAACAGAAGGACCTTTGCATAGCATTTTCAGGAGACCTTCTGCACACAACCTGCTTATTTTGCAAAAGGCACTAAAAGAAACGATCAGATTTATGAATAATGTTTGTGTACTGTAAAATGAATTGGAAAAGCTGAACAAATGAATCCACGTGCAAAAGGCTTAATAATATTATTAAAAGATGCATTACAACTCCACAATTTTGCTTTTGCCATCTTATACATTAGCATCATTGTTTATAAATGCACCCATAGTTTCTTCCTGCTTTTTCTAAGAGACTGCAGGGCAAACAAAGCCACTCACTTTTGGTAAAGTCATCCGTAGGGTGCAGTTTTCTGATGAAGGCAGTTTCGGAAAGGTTCATTTCTGTCGCAATTCTTTGGTGCAAATTTTCATCCAAGTCCTAACAATGAGATGACAAACCCATTTAATGACAACTCATAAAAATACAGAATCAAACTGTCTTTCAAACCAATTCAGTCATCTCATTTTCCTGTGATAATGAAGCAGATTCATTTTTAGTTCAAAACATTTTGAGGGAAAAAATACAAAAAACCCTTGCAGCACAAAATAGGCTAACTAGTTCAATCACTGTGGTATGTGGCCATTACCCATATCTCGTCTGTAAGCCCACAGATCCTTGAATGACATGGGGGATAGTTACAAAATGCTAAAGTCAGTCCTTCTAGAAGGACGTATCTTTCATTTTGATTGAAGGCACAACAAGAAGTCATTGCTAGCAACCTAAAAATAGCTACAGCTCTCCTTTTTAACTCTGAGAAACCCACGTTAGCAGGGGGAATGTCGCAATGGCCAGGACAGTAACTAAGGCATTTTATCAGCACTTACTGCTGTACCCTCAACATTACTCCTTGAGCAACAGGAACAATGTGCTAAGTCAGTAAAAGTTGGAACAAGAAACTGAAGGAAGAAACATGCTGGAGCTCACTGCATGATAGAAGGGCACACGAGGTATAGCAACAGTACAAGTTGTTACTTCACTCTTGTTCCTTTCCCCCTGGTCACACAGACCAGCCAGGTTCAAGGGTCTGGTCTGTAAAGAACTAACATACAAATGAAAATGTACTAAGCGGACCTGGTCAAGTTCAACCTTGGTCAGATCGAACTTTGCCCTGCTAACTTGACTTTTTTCCCTTAATAACCTTAATCCTTTGAACCAACGATCCCCTGCTATTGCTGCAGAACAGTTAGTGATAGGCATAGCCAATCGATCCTTCCATGGTGAAACCTACACGATGAGACAACACCCCGACCTTTCACAGTCTTTGCTTTAACCCAGGAAATTAGCACTTGCTACAGAAATACCAAATTAGAACAAAGACCAGCCAACATTTTGCTGAAAATAATAGAATTTTATTGAAATACTGCCATCATGTGGCACTTCTCGGGAAGGGCTTGTATCATCACTCGTGTACTCCAGTTCTTAAAAAGCAGCTGCTGAGGCTTGGGAAGGAACAGAGAACAGAAGCAGCACTAGCTGCTCCGTATGTTCTTGGAGTTCAGAACAAAATTAATTAGAACTTCATCTTTAACAACACTGAAGCCTCTAGCCTGCAGAGGAAACGTTAAAACCTCAACATGCCATAGGCAACACATAAGTCACCTTCTGAACGTATTAACATAATAAGTTTAAAAGTTTACGGTCAGTGCATTCAGAGAGGGGGGTGTTCAGATTTTAGATAGCCAAAAACAGCTCTGAAGCAAGATGTTCTGTGCCAACTTGGCTGCCTTGGTAAGCATGCTCCATCGTATGAGATCTGTGAGGGTTCAGGAAGAGCTGAGCAGGATTCAGAGGGCCAATGCGAACCACTAACAGACTACTACATTTACCTTCCCATTCCTATCAAGTGATACCACACAAATAAGACAAGACATGTACGTTTCTAATCTGGTCTAACAGCTGGTTCTGGGGAGCGGTAAACCAATCAGCACCATCTGCTCAGCACACCTTCACGAGAATGACTGCACCACAGGCACCGTGCAGCCTGCAGCAAAACCTGCCTGTCACAGGGACACAAGGCGACTCAGTCACAGGGCTGTACGCGTCTCTCCTCTCTTTCACAGGAAACAAAAAAAACCCACCTCGTTGGGAAGGAAAAAGGAGAACCCGTTATAGCGGCTAAGCCGCTCCGCCCGGGGCAGCGGCACAAGCACGCCTTGCCTGGAGGCAGCAGCCCCAGGCAACCTCGCAACAACGGCAGCCACCGCTGCAGCCCCTCATTGAAGATCCGTCCGTTTCTTTTTCAGACTTACATTTTCGAGCAGACAAACTGCCGCGGGGTTTCCACAAAACGGCCGGTTTGTAAAGGCATCAACCATGAAAACGGGGACCTGCATCGCCGCAGCGCTCCCGGCCTTTGCCCGCTGCTCCCTACGGCGCCCTGCCCGCAGCGCGGCCTCGTTTATGCGCCCCGACGGCGGGAGGAGCCGCTCGTCACTTCCCAGCCTCCTCCCGCGGCCTGCCGCCGGCCCTGCGCGCACCTCCCTACTCCGTCCCTCGCTCCTCGGTGCCCCAACGGGCTTTTCCGCCGCCTCGCCCCAAGGCGATTCCGCAGGCGGGAGCTGGTGAGGTTCCCCAGGCCGATCTTAACATCGCACGGCTTTGCCGCGGCCGTAAAACTGAGGGGAAGAGAGCGGCCGGGCTTTCCCATCCCCTTTACTGAGCCGACTCCGGGAGCTGGAGCGAGCAGCGCCCCACGGGCCACAGGCATCTGCGCGTGAGACACCGCCTGCGTGAGGAGACTGGGGGGCACTCGCTGCGGCTGTTTGCTACGGGTATCTGTCCGGTGCGGGTATCTATCTGCTGCGAGTATGTTTGCTGCGGCTATTTGCTGCATCTCGCGCTGCCGCCGGGCGGACGGCTTGGCGCCAAGAGAGCGCAGCGCGCGAACGGAGCGCGCGTGCGCCTGGTGACGCTCAGCCGCGCTCATGAGAAGAGGGAGGAGGCACCGTTCGCCGGCTCTTGTTAGCAGAGGCGCGCATGCTCCGCTGTCGTCCGGGCGGGCGGAGGTGTGCGGCGGTGCTATCGCGATAGCCGCGCGGTCGGGACGCCATCCTGCCAGTGGCGGTTGCGTAGGCTGCTGGTCGCCGGCCGCTCGGAAGCGAGGGGCTTCCTTCCTGGCAGCAGCTCCCACTGGGACGCGTCGAGGAGCGTACGAAGGTCTCCCGGTGAGCGCGGGGTGAGAAAGGGAGAGAGGGCGGCACCGGGCCGCTGCGAGCCCCTCCGGGCCGCCCGCAGGATGGGCGCGGAAGCGGCCCGGGGCCCGGCCGTGTGCGCGGCGCGGCCCGTGGGGGGGCGGCGTGGCGCCGCGGGTGGGGGAGGGGCGGTGCGGCGCGGCTCTCGGAGCCTCGCTCCCGACCGGCCGCCATTTTGAGCGCCGGAGCCGAACGCGGCCGCCGATCCGACGAGCCTCGGCGGCGTACCGCTTGCCGCACCCCGAAGCCGGGGTTGGGCAGGAGGGAGCTCGGCAGTCGTTCCGAAGTGGAGAGGTGGCGGTGGGGTGCTTGGCGGGGACGGCGTCGGTGGCGGTCGGCGGTGGGGGGGTGGCTCGGGGAGGCGCGGTAAATGGCGGCGGCGCGGGGTGGGAGGGGAGGGAGGGAGAGAGCTCCCCGCCCCCAGTCCGAGACGGGCCGCGCTGCGCTCCCGCTTTGGTTCGGGATTAACGGCCGTGGTTCGGGAAGGGGAAAAGGAGCGGGAGCGCTGCCGGCCGGGCCGTGATGGCAGACAAAGGAGAGGCGGCGCTGCGCGGTTGCGGCCCCTCTGCCGGCACGCCGCGAGAGACAAAAGGTTACGAGCCGGGAGCGCGCCGAGCGGCTGGTGCGCGCCGCCGATGCCCGCGCTGCTGCACTACCGGGGACCGCCGTGTCCACGTGCTCATGTACGAGCGAGTGAAATTGAAATATCCAGGGAATGGAACGAAATATCCATAATGCTGCCAAACGCCGCTTTGTTAATGAAAACCTACCCGATTTGTTGTGTTTTTATGTCTCAATGTTTTGTTTTTTCCTTTTGTTAGCGTTTGATTTAGACAAAAATGGACTGGAGTGGAAAGCACAACGGGCCCACCGATACAACCAACGATGGCACGGTGGTGCGGCTCCGAGGGCTGCCCTTCGGCTGTAGCAAGGAAGAGATCGTTCAGTTTTTCCAAGGTATCTCTAGTATAGTCAAAGCATAAAGACTGTGTGAAAGATAAGTCGATGCTTTGCAAGCCTATAACTTGTAATGGCCGTTAGCGGGGTGGAGGGGGGATTGCTTTGACATAAATTGCCTTGAGTAAGGTGTATGCCCTGTTCAAATAACTGTAGACATAGCAAAGTTGAATATGTGTCTTAATTTAGTGAAGGTGGTGAATGTCTTGTGATTATAACCTGTACGTTAGCGTTTGGAGCGGTTAAATTGCTTGATTGGTAGCTTTGTTTTCTTCATGTAACCTAGGTGGGTGTATGTTCACATAGTTAAAACAAAAAACAAGTATGGCTAAATCCATAAATGTTTAATGAAAGATCGTTGGCTTGTATTGTTGGGTGATGGGGGAACTTAAGAGCTTTTTTTCGTTGTTATTGTTTAGATGCTTTAAGTATTTTCTACAGATGGGAATGTTTCAGCCTTTAACACTGTTCCCCTTGATGGGGTTATTTGTCCTTGGGTTAAAGGGTTGGAAATCGTGCCAAATGGGATAACATTGACGCTGGACTACCAGGGGAGAAGCACAGGGGAGGCCTTCGTGCAGTTTGCTTCAAAGGAGATAGCAGAAAATGCTCTGGGGAAACACAAGGAAAGAATAGGGCACAGGTGGGGATGGAGAGTTTGGGATGGTGTTAAATGGTTATTTTTGGGGGTTGTGGGACAGTAATGCTTTTGGGGGGCTGGGGACTATTATATGGAATGGGGTATTTTAAAGAATTTTTATAACTGATCCTAAATTAACTGGGGAAATACGGTAGATTTGGGGGGCGGGGGAGACAGTATTACTCTGTGTAGATTGCTAAACTTAGAATGTTGTTTCAGTCGTTTTTCATGTAGGGTAATTTGTGATAAGTGCTGCCATAGCCAGACATTGTTTTTCAACAGTATGTTTCTCATACTGAAAAGACATGTTTTATACTTAATTTCTACAGCTAGAATTTTCATGTTGTAATTTTTTGCCGTTGTAAAGTTTTACTTTGATACAATTAAGATTCTTAACAGTTTTGAGGAGGAACTTAAGTTCTATGGTATCTGTAGTCATTTTTATCACATTGTACGTTTAGTTATTTTTCTACTGTTCAGACAGCTTATACGTGAATTCTTATTTCTACCTTGAAAATCCTCTCTTATTTAGATACATTGAAATCTTCAAAAGTAGTAAGAGTGAAATCAGAGGATTCTCTGACATGCCGAGAAGAATGATGGGACAACAACGGCCTGGACCATATGATAGACCATTAGGAGGAAGAGGGGGTTATTATGGAGCTGGGCGTGGAAGTATGTATGACAGAATGCGTCGAGGAGGTGGTGGATATGACGGTGGTATGTTTATCTAATGATAGAGGTTCTGTTGTCAGTTTCATGTTTCTGACGTCTTTGTCAAGAAATAAAGAAATGGCAGTAGCTTCCTGTTAGGTTTGACATGCCTCTTCAAAAGGAATTTTTAACTTGTAATTTTTTGGGGAAGAAAAAATGCAGCTTAGTATTTAAGAGTAATGGATGTTACTAGAAAACTGTTTTTTCAGTAGAATTGGATATCTCAGTTGGATGTGTCAGTTCAGAAATGAGTATTTAATGCTTTACAATGGCACTTCCAGGTGCCCAGAGACTGAAAAATTGACTCTTGTGTATCACTTTGTGATTTCTCAGTAGTAACATAATTGCTCTTTTTCTTCTGTCCATTGTATAGGATATGGTGGCTTTGATGATTATGGTGGTTATAATAACTATGGCTATGGAAATGATGGCTACGATGACCGAATGAGAGATGGGAGAGGTAAAAAATATTTTTTTTAACAGTAAAACATAACATTCCCAAGGCATACATAGTTCTGTTTTTATTTTCTTCATATTATTTTGTAAAGGAAGATGATTGTGTTTGTTTTGTTGAGTTGGGGGTGCTTCTCTTTTTATAATTTATTTAAAAAAAAAAAAGAAAGGGGGTGTGTGTGTTGTTTTTCACTTATCTTTCTTTCCTAGGCATGGGAGGACATGGCTATGGAGCTGGAGATGCAGGTTCAGGTTTCCATGGTGGCGGTCATTTTGTTCACATGAGAGGACTGCCTTTTCGAGCAACAGAGAATGATATTGCAAATGTAAGTAAAATAGCAAAATCAGGCTTTCTGATACCAAGAATCTCTGTGTTCTTCCCTATTCCAAACTTGATTATGGCTCTCCAGTGAGTGATAGCTCTAATACATAGTAACTGAAGTCTTAAGTTACTTGCGCAGGTTCTACAATACTTAGTGAGGTTTTTAAAGGTAATGCCTGTGGTAAGCTTACTGAAGAAGCCACTCAAATTACATTTAACCCCTGTATACTTTTTTATTTCCGGAAATAAGAGACAGATGTTGAAATTTGTATCTTCATAAGACTCAAAAGTTTAAGCTTAACTGAAGATATTAATGTTGTAGAAGACTGACAGTTAGATGTGGTTATGGTTTTCACATTTGTATGTGGCCATGAGCCTTGTTTTAGGGAGACAAGGTGGGAAACCTGTAGGGTGCTGTGTTTCTTCAGAGTGGAAGGCTCACATTTACCCATAAGAGCTCAGTTAAAGGACTTCTACAGAATTTCAGGAATGATGGCCTACTGTATCTTTCTAATAACTGCTGTAGGAAGAGAAATTGACAGCTTTTACTTCTTAGTTCCATAATTGTCCTTATTTTGAGAACCTTGTTTGGCTTTTTTTTCCTCAAAACGAAGTAATGATCTTCCCTTTCTAGGGTGGCATCATATTAGAGCATGTTTCTTAAAGAGAGGTGTGTAGACAAGTATTTTTGTTTGCATCTCTTTTTAAAGAGAGCTTGTCAAGCTCTGTAGCTGGAGTTCTTCCATTTGTATAACAGAAACCTCTAAGTAATACCTTAGAGACAAGTAATTACATTTGTGTGACAGGATGAGAGAAAATTAATACAGTGCTTTGCAAACTACTGGGGCGCCAGAAGACATACCTGGCTTGAATTCTAAATTCATTTGATATATTTTTTTTTTCTTTGTTTTTATTCTTAGTTCTTCTCACCATTGAATCCTATAAGAGTTCACATCGATATTGGGGCAGATGGAAGAGCCACAGGCGAGGCAGATGTGGAATTTGTAACACATGAGGATGCGGTAGCTGCTATGTCCAAGGATAAAAATCACATGCGTGAGTGTCGTGTTCAATTGGGGGTTTAACTGAGTTGATTTCAGTAGGGTGTAAATCAGTATGAGGATTCAAACTGAAGTTACAGTGCTTTAAATATAGTACTAATGATGGACTTTTTGTTGATGATCAGAACAAGTAGATCATCTCAAATTCTTTTCTCCAACTACTGTATGCAGGGTAAACTGTTTTTTTTACTGTGTTTTTTGAGAGTAGGTTTTATTTCCTACAGAACATCGATACATTGAGCTGTTTCTGAATTCAACTGCTGGAGGTGGCTCTGGAATGGGAGGCTATGGCAGAGATGGAATGGGTATGTATCATTTCCAAATACAGCTTGTTTTGCAAAACGTGATGGAGTTGCAAGGTTATAACAGTGCACCTTCTGCTTTTCAGATCAAGGTTATGGCTCTGTTGGTAGAATGGGAATGGGTAATAATTACAGCGGCGGTTATGGAACTCCTGATGGCCTGGGGGGCTACAGTAAGTAGATATTCTTTCTGATTGTGTTATGATTGTCTTTGTGATTGTGTTACTGTGTCTGTGTGTATGTGATGTGGAAGGGTGGGTTTTGTGGGCTGGGAGAAAGGAAAGGGGGTGGCTTAAATAGTAAATCACTGGGGCACTTTTTCATAATTTGGCTATTGCAACGAATATTTTTTTAGAAAAATAGTGCTGAAGTATATCTTAAGCTGATCCTGAACAGTTTTTTATTACCCATCACGTTTTTTTCTCTTTTTAAGGTATGTATACGTGACCTTGTGTCAATTGTTTGCAGGTCGTGGCAGTGGAAATAGTGGAGGATACTATGGGCAAGGCAATATGGGTGGAGGAGGATGGCGTGGGATGTATTGAAGGATAGCCTTGCTTCTACAAAATACCCTGGAAGAAACAACAGTCTCTGGTCTACTAGACTTTCTTACAAAATTTTAATTTCTTTTGTATTTTAAGAACTTTATAATGACTGAAGGAATGTGTTTTCACAATATTATTTGGTAAGCAAGAGCTTGTGATGGGAAAATCTGTTTTCTGTAGGTTTTATTTGTTGCATACTCTGACTTTAAATAAATTTTTATATTCAAACCACTGATGTTGATACTTTTTATACTAGTTACTCCTAAGGATGTATTACATATTCAAGAATACAATTGGTTTGAGATGTTGTACTATGGTTCAATAAAGGTGGTTGTACTGTAACTCCTATGAACACTGAGTTCTATGTACTCTTGGTGTAGTAAATGAGTTTGATACATTCTCTTGTTTAAGGGGAAAAGGGTAGATAGTAGGTAAGCTTACTTGGTAGCAATCCTTCCTAAATCTTTTTGATAAGTTGTATGTAGTAATTTCTCAACATAGCATTAAGCTCAAGCTGTGGAGGAGTCATAGATCTGGCTTTTCTCCCTGTAGTATCAGCAATGCTCTGCAAATGGCGCGATTGCACAAATGCATACTTCCCAAGTTCTGTCATCCACACGCCCAGGCTACAACTGTTTGCTTCCATGCTTTGCTGTAGAACTCTTAGATACTCATTTCACACGTTTTACTTGCAACGCTGTTGCTAATCAAACACTAGCAAAACAGTCAAATGCTAGCAAGTTGAAAGGTACCTTTGCTTTTTTTCTTCACAAACTGCTTTGGGAAGACAATTATTTGAAGCAAGCTAGAATTTTCCTAACACTTGTGTTTCAACACCATTGAGCTTTCTTTTTTTCCCTGCACAGAGCTGGTTTGTCTGTATTTGTTCAAAACATGGCAACCATTATATGAATGAGTTTGGTAGAAGCCAGGCATCTCTGAAAACAACTGTAAGCCCAATATTTGTTAAGTGACACAACCCCAACCACATTGAAAAAAAGTTTTCGTGCATTTGTGACATGTAAGATGTGTAAGAAAAAATGTTTGAAGACACTTACCATACCTGATGTGTAATAAGGTATTTATTCTTCTGAGCCAGTGTGATCTCCCAAATTAACTGCTTTGTCCTCAACGCCTCCCTTAAAATGTCAAATGTAATCTTGGGTATTGAAAGTCTGTCACCTGTTTTGCTAGTACTGTGTTATATATGTAATAAATGTCTTGCTCTGGGAGATAGTAGAATGGAGTTTATTTCACTAGAGAGTGTGCTTGTGTCAATGTTATCAGAAGTAATAGCAGCAGGGCTCATCTGCAGTAGGAAATATTCCAAATACTCAAGTATGGGGCAGAGGAAGGGGAGGAAAGATGACTTGCTTCCATGCCTAGCATGGTTCCATGCTAGTCAGCCTAGCAGTGATGGTGCAGGAAAAAATACCTTTACATCTGACAGATTTCTCTATCAGCTACCTAAATAGGTATCACAGCTCTAATAATTCCTCAAGTATACTTTGCATTCTGTTTTCTGAGAAAGAACACTTACTATTGATTTAAGACTGACATACCTGAGAACAAAGTAGTTGCACTTCAAGCTATTTGGCATCACCAAGTAAGTTACCAGAAGTCATCCTGAATGACTCTTGAATAACAATTCTGTTCTGGAGAGTGAATGCCTTATGCTTGTCCAATCCCTGTTTACACATCGTCCTGTAACGAGAGCAGCGTACAGTATGGACCCTTTTAAGGAACTTCAGCAGTGTTCTGAGAAGAAAAAAAATGATTTTTGAAGTTCACATTTGTTGTATGTAAAGCTGAAATACTTGCTGCAAAGTGTAGTTCTTTTAAAGTGGTTGGTTATCCACTGAGAAGTACTGACTGGTTCCTGCAATCTCTTGTGTGATGAATGCTGGCCATCGGATGGATTTTCCTTTGCTGTCAGAGAAGGAGGGCCAAGTATGTTAACCACCTTTGCAAGAAGGTGAGACAGCTAGTATAATCAGTGGGGGGAGGGGGGGAGAAAGGAGAAGCATATTTCCTATTTGTTAATGCCCTTATATTGTTAAGTTAGAAGGAAATTACCCAAAGGTTGCTCTGATGCTGTGGGAACAATTACAATTTCTTTTGAGGTACACATTAGGTACACCGCATACCTTCATATGCTTGGTTCAAGGAATATTATTTAGAATCACAAGATAATCTGTCACAGAACAAAATTTTATAGAAAGACGAAATTATTACATTATTAATGGAGTAATGGTAGCGTGGTCCAAAAACCTGCTGAAAGTGGGCCAGATACATAGTTTGATGCCAAAGGAAACCTGGATGCCACCTGGAACAGTATACAGCATTCACCGTTTTGTTCAAGGCAGCAATTCCTCTCAAATAAAAGCAGTCTAAGTAGGTTATATGCCATTCAGTGACATTTTTCCACGTAAACAGTGTGGTACAGAGGAATGGAAGAGTTCATAGTTAGGCAGATAGATTGATAATTGACTGCATCTGTATATTACAAAAATTTCAGCACCGGCAGTAACTGCACTATATTCTTATTTTAAAAAATTGCCCATTTTAAATTGTATTTGTTCAGTTGCATAATTTTTGAAAAGATACTGAATCAGGACTGACAGGCATGCTCTATATCCTACATCAGTTTGCCTTCATACTGGGCCCACAAAAAAACAACACAACACTTCAAAACACTCTTAGATCAGAGTACCTTAATGAAGCAAGCAAGCAGCATTTCCTTACATAATTAGCAGGGCAGCTTCCCCATTGCCCAACAAAGGCAGAGACTTTTCAAGCAATGTAAGCAAGTCAATAAAACATTCAAAGTATTCTGCAATGCAAATTTAAATAAAGAGACATTACTCCCAACATTACATTGAAGATCAATTAAATTTATTTTTTTCTAAAAGCTATTTACACATTTACAAACATTTGTATTTTACAAAAAAGTTATACTAGATAATTTTAAAAACTTTTTTTTTTTTTTTTTTTTTTTTTTTTACAAAGGCTACATAAGCAACTACACTGACGTGTCAAAAAGAACAGTTAGTTAGCTCTTGGAATATTAGCTAAATACCAATCCTCAAAAGACACAGCTAAGCTAAACAAAGTGCAATAATGACTAAAAGAAAGACCTGTTTCCAAGCTGCCGTGCTCCTGTCAGTAGGAATTCCAGGCCCATAAATGAACTACAGCTGATTACTGCTAACTGCTCACCAGCACTGACCAGTGTGGAAATTCCATGGCTGGACCCATTCACATGAAGGGCTGAAGGGCAGAGGGCAGGTTGATTCTAGAGCAGTGACACGACAGCGAGGGCTGCTGCTACATACAACCCATCAAAGGCTGTATTTTTATCTGGCTACTAGAAGAACTGAGATGTACATTCCAGCAGAAGTTACCATGGAACATCAACATGAACAGTGGTGGGATGTGTCAGACCTAGCAGAACTCAAAAGCTCTCTGGAAAAAAAGAAAATGTTTAGGAACAAACTGACCTTAGAGAAATAAGGCAACAAAAAGACAAACTTTCTGGTCCAACACAGGCACCACACAAAGGACACGGTCCACAGCTTTTAGTGTCTCTTGGCAGCAGGCTGATGCTGCTCTAGAGCTAAGCATGACTTTCCTGAAAATAATACAAAGACACTTCCTTGAGGCTACAAACAACATAAAGCATCAAAAAATAGGATGGACATCTCTCCATGACAACACTGATAAGGTCAAATTAATAGCTAATTTTGCAAAATAATTTGGCAAAATGCACCCCCTTTCTCCCAGTGCCTAAGGACACAGTTTCTCACCTATCTGACACCATCTCCCTCTACTCCTCTGACTACAGAATTGTCAGTGCAATATTCTTGGAGGTATCAAATCTTGATAACTGAGAGGAAGCAAATGACAAAGATATTTGGCAATAATTTACTGGGCCACCTCCATTAATTTCTTTCCTTACGTTGAAGTACAGTTTAAAACCATTACTCCCATTTTGCTTCACAGCAGCATACTACAGGCAAATTTTACATCACAGTTCAGTTGGACTAGCCTGTAAAAGCAGGTAAATAAGTCACCCTTCTCAAGATCGTAATGACTAAGATACCTATTAACACTGAATCTCCTCTATAAACTGCCCTTCCTTCCTCCAGAAGAGCTTCCAAGTCATTTGTTAGACTAATACTGCGATCTGTAATTTTAACATGTTCATTTTTAAGACATGCATTTTGTGGCTTTGGGTCCCGTCCTCTCTATTTGTATCAACAGAAGTAGTGCTGTACGTTCTGTAGCTGGTTCTTGTTTGCTTTGTTTTACAGAATTAGCTAAATACACAGGGTAATAACTTGTAAAATAATCTTATGGCACATTAGAAGAGCACCTCTGTATAAGGATTGCATGGCAGGAATCACAGACACGAACAGGCTTTGGTGAGGAAGGCAGAGGCAGTTCATTGTCGGAACAAGCATTACAGAAGATCTCACCACAGTTTCTACAATGGTGCTAAATAACAGGGAGAAGAGCAGAAAAAAAAAATCACAAAATCAAAAATATACAGCAGAAATATACTTGGTAATTGGGTATCAATAAATCACACAGAGAACAATCTGAATTCTTTGCAATCGTTTGGTCTGGGCACGGAACCAGTTTTCAAGAGATAATTCATCTAAACCCAAATTTATGGTGCGATCCTAGACAGATCAAACATACAAGGTTTGAATCCCTAGAATAAGACAAACTAACGTGCTTTGCCAATTAAGAATATAAACAATGACAGTGGATGAGAGTCTGTCAAGCAGCTCTTAAAATTTAACTTAAGAAGTAGGTGAAATAAAAATTTCTGCATATGTTAATAAAGCTTAACAATTAACACTGCTTTAAAGCCCCAATAAGCTCATAATTTCTTAAGTCTAATATATATTAAAAAAAAAAAAAAATGTACTAAGACTTCCATGTGTCAAATTTTAATGGCGGAACTGCTGCCAAGTATATGAGACAATGATTCCACAAGGTTGGTTGAGTAACTTTAAGTACAGTCCTCCACAGCACTACACTAAACAAGCAACATTTCTTTTGAAAGTAGGGCCCAGTTGTTCTTTGATATGAGTAGCACATCTCAAAGAATACCTATACATTCATCTGAAGGTTGACATTTCACGCTGATCTCATCTGTAAGATAACTGACATATTTCTCATACTACACATAAATGAGCTGGAAGAAATTTCATTTGAGTTTTACCTTCCTTTTGGAAAGTGAGAATTCCTTTTCACATAACTTGCAATGTGTAGCCTCTTTGTCCTTCAACCAAACCTGCCCCTGCAGAAAAAAATAAATGACCATAAATACGTGTATATGATAAAGGTAAACTTTGGGTTCAAAAGGACAAAACAGATCAATAGGAGTAATATTTACTGCCTGCTGAACATCCTGAGACACACTACAATGTCACGTAGACACTCTGAGGCAGGACAAGCTTGCTCCAAAGCACTGCTAACAGCAGGAATAGGTACAAAGAAGACACACTGGAGGCACTAAAGCTAGTCTATGGCAGAGCTGGGAAAAACAGTAAGCTATCCAAGTCTCAAAGCTGAAACCTATTTCCCTGCTCAATGAAGGAATATGTGAACTCACACATCTTATGATCAAACATATGCAGACACAACCTCTGCTCTCAAGATGCACAATGCTCAAGTTCCCAGCCTTTCAGCAGTATAGTTCCTATTTCCATAGACTTATGGATGATCAAATATTTATTTATAGTTAACAAATGCCATATTGGTGCCTACATACACTGTCCCAAATACATTTTGTAAAATAAAAGGGTGCACCTTTGCAATAAAACATAGCAAAATGTGTAACTTTATATCAAACTGAGTATTTTCTTTTGCTGAGTCTACAGGAAATCTGTGCTTCCCTCCCACCAGAATATAATAAAATGAGTCTCTTCTGAATAGCTGCTGTTGAAGAGAAGCTTTTTCAAGCTTGCAAAACATTTCAATGGGAACAGTAAACACCAATGTTTCTTTCCTCCAAATCCTACCAACCTGCAATGCTTTGTTCGCTTCTTTTATATCTTCTATTTTCAGCTTGGATCTAAAAAAATAAGATAATATTTCAAACTGTTATTTTCACTCGCAGTCTAAAAAACCTTGCAAGGTTTAAGTATTTAAAAATTAAGTAATGTATTCTGAACTTAGTATTTTACATCACAGCAGCATCTAGGAGATGTACTAAGTACTACACAAAGACAGGCTCTGCACTAAGAGCTAAGAATCCTCTGAATGCAGGTATGTTTGAGGTTATGCGGTTAAGGGCACCAGACAAGCACACAGCATTGGTGCAAACTAGGAATTCAAACTTCTGGACTGTCTTGCTGGGGAAATCTTCCCACAGCCACCCAGTGCCACTCAGAACTGTCTAAACTGCAACATTGTACAGGGCATAAAAGCCCACAGCAGTCACGGCAAAACAATTTATAAAGCACATCCTTAAATGAAGTAGAGAGATATGGAGAGCAACAACTACTGTGTTCAGAGCTTATTGCTCACCATAGTCTGAGTGGGTTTTGATAAGGTAAACTTTTACATAGCCTGAAGATGTAGCAATAAACAGTGGTCTAAGACTAAGATGAGAATCCTCATCTCGTTAAAGAAAGGAACCCATGAGCACGCAACCTCATAAAAGATAAGCACTATCTTGTTGAAGTATAAGCGGTTATCTTCTACTTGGATTATTCTTTAGCAAAACCAAGACATGCAAACTAGTCAACTACTTTCAATGCAAAAACACCTCCTAAAGCCCTGCAGGCCTTAAGATCTAGCTAAGATTTTCTTTGCAGAACACTATAACTGCATATGAGGTCACAGGCACAAACCAAAGAGAAAAATCAACACATTTCACCTAACTAGAAGTATTTCCTACTGATAACTGGCTTGGTAATGTTGCTTTCTACACAGTAGTTTGCATGATGGCCATCCTATTCTTTTTCTTAACTCGTGTTTATGAGACAAATATAATCATTCAGGAATAATGAAATTACTCGCTCAGCTTAGATGCCAGTTCTTGGAGAGCAGCTTCTTGGTCCTGACATATCCTTTTCAGTTGCCTGTTCTTTTCCTGAAGTTTAATGAACTCCTTAAAAAATAAATAAATAAATAAGTAAAAACAAACAAAAAATCAAAACATATATATATATATATACACACATACATACACAAACGCCTAATGCCTAGAAAACTGGTCCTAACCAAAGCTGATCTTACTGAGAAAGCCAAGCGGCTGGATGACTCATCACCCTCACTATAAAGATTTCCAAATTGAATTCAAGCAGCAACACTCGAGATCACACTCTCTTAGGCCCTAAGAGATGACACCTACTTGCTTCTTCAGAAAGCAAACACAATTCACTGCAGACATCAACAGCACCATGTCGCCACGTGCACCAAGTTAGAGAGAACCTGAAGCAATTTCTGGCCTATCACAAGAGGACAGAGTCTTCAACAAAACTGAGAAAGAAAAATAAGGATTCTGGTTTTCTTTAGCAGAAGGACAGAGTTTTGATTTGAAGAAGAAAGGAGTAAAAAGAGAAACAATGTTTCCAATCTTTTTTCTTATCTACTTGTGAGAATACATTAATCTAATCTTTCTGATCTGGTTGCAGAAATTCTTAGAAGTCCCATGTCTAAGTAGATAATTAACTTTTCAGTTAATTTCCAAGTTACTATTCAAGTTTTATTGCAGAACTTACTTTTTTAAGGTTAATTATTTCTTGAGTCTCTATTCGCAGATGAGATACAGTTTCTTTTTCCTTTTGAAGGTCATCCTCCAGAGTTTGCCGCCACTCCTTTTCTATCTTCAAATCTGTTTCAAGCTGGAGCCTAAAATATGCAAAACAAAGAACACAATCACTGTGCAAAACAGTATCACTTTAAAACATAACAAAAAGAAGTTTATTTCTGGATGCAACATATTGTTGCCACAATAAGCAGCCCATCAGCTGACCTGTTTTTTAAAGCAGAAAAAAATGCAGCAATGTTGCAACATTTCAGACATGGTAATAGTTAAAATGTTACCACTTAGAGAGTGCTTTTGAAAAGAATCATATTTAGAAGGATCAAGACTGTGGCAACATTTTGAAAAGCTGACCTCAGTAAGCAAGAGAAGATCAATCACAACATTCTAAGGTGCTTTTAATTTGTGAATGAAGGGAAGCCCTCCTCTTAACACTACCTAGTTTGTTTCTAAAATAAAAAAAAACAACCATAGTGTCACTGATGACACAAAGAAGGACTGCACGCATCCCTGGTGCTCATAAAAGTTATTTAATATTATGCTTTCAGGTGTTAATCTTTTTGTCTAGACTAAGGCTTATGGAAATTTGAACAGAATCAAAGATAAGGAAAGAAAGACTTTAACGTGCTATTTTAACTGAGCTTCCTACATTGCTGAGGTTCAACATGAAGAAGGATCCAAACCCTATTAGTTTAACTGAAATCCAGCCATTGGCACGAGGATTATTCTGACGCAAAATCACTCCAGCTGGAATTTCATTATCACGGAAGAGCTGGTGTTTAGAGTGCTACAGAGCAAACAGGACAGAAGCACACTGCTCAGCCTTCTACATCTAAATCTTGACAAATCAACAGAAAAGGAAAAAAACTGAGAGTTGTCATGCAAGGTTCTTTTGATGGAAAAACTTGTAGCTACGTTAATTTTCCTGTTTGTTTGTTGTTTTTTTGAAATCAAAACCATTTTTAAAGGAAAGACTTACATTTGGGGCACTACCTCAGCACCTGGTTGGAAAAGATCAGAAGTGAAAATGACTTTGAGGTTTCAGAATTGCAGAATTCTGAAGTAGTAATAATAATAAAATAAGATTGGGGTCTAAACTGTTCTTTTGCCAAAATCTGCAAAGATGACTGCAGCAGTAAAGTGAACATTTGTCGCAACAGTTAAACCAGTTTACTGACATTCAGAGTTTTAAGGGAGGCAGGATGGGCTAGTAATCAGATTGGAAATCACTATCTTTTAAGCTCCAATCTTTGTGTCACAGATCTGCCCTATCTTCAATAATGTAGCTGTTATCTCCCAACAGGATAAACATCTGCCCCTCTGCAGGGAGCTTTTTACACTAGATACCTACTTAGATCACTAATGAAGAACTTACCAAGAGGAAGGGAGAGGGTTGGCTTTTATGTTACATTTTATTATTTATAATTCCCATGGATTATTTTTTTTCTGCAGTGGCAAATTAAACAATTTTTAAAGGATTTTACCTTATTGATAATCTTGATCAATTAAACTATTCTCACACCATTTCTCTTCAGGTTCACACTATTACACTGTTGTGGGCTTTATTAAAAGTGTGGGTTACTGCTACTATACTAGATATTTTCTCTTGCTTACAATAGTTTCCTCATGAAGTAAGTCAGCACCTTCAGACGAAATATACTGTAGCTCCTCCCCCTCCTTCCGAGCTGCACAGCACTTTAGAGGTGCCCAAAGGTAGCCTGACCTTCTTGGAACAGTGTACTTTCTTCCATCTTGCCAGTATGCAACATTAATATCTTTAGTATTTACATTCTGTTCACAATCAGTTATCAACAGCCAACTTGTATGAATGCACAAAACATTACTGCTGAATATTTTTTCAAACAGAAGAGATATACTTACAGCTGTTTCTCTTTCTGGGAGAATTCTTTCTGCAGACTTTCAGACTTATTCACATACTCCTGTTTAAGTTTCTCGTCCTCATTCTCAGCTTCCAATTGAGCCTTCTCTGCTTGCTGCAATCTGGTGTAATTCAAATCAACTTTGGGTAAAACTGAAGCTAGAATTAGGATGTAGAGGGTGAAGAAGACAAATAAAAGAAAAATGGGGAAATAGAAACATTTCTAAATAAAAACAAAGTTTGGGGGAAACTTAGAAACTCAAACGAGAAATCCATACAATGCCTACAGATTAGCTCCTGTTTTTCATACAGTCAGAAAGCGATCACTGTAAGTAATCAGGATTTTTATTTTATGCTAATCAATAACAGATGCCAAAGCATGACGATACATATTTTAGAATTGCAGCATATATCTTAATGCTTTTTTTTTTCCTTCCTCTTTAGCATATGTTTCTGTGTTATTTTTGGAAGCTTTTTCTTTTTTTAATAGCCCCAGCAGAATCCCTTTGCTTGTACTTATCACCCAGGGCAGGATGTGTATTGTGCAAAAGCAGCTCAAAACAATTCAGGCATAAGGCTGAATACAGAGCACTGCAATCAGACAGCGAAACACTCAACTAGCCTAACACAACAAGACATACCCCAATAGGTCCCACTACATTTGCAGAACTACTTCAATTACATCACATCTGTAAATGTAAACAGTCTGTATTAAAAATAATGCATTCTTACATTAATTAAAATAGCTCCATACTACAGACAATTTAAATAAAACTGATTAGTCAAGAAGTGAGGGGCTGTTTTTTAAATGTAATCTTTCCTTTCTGAATGCCAGGGGTTTGTTTCTGCTTCAGGTACCAATGCCCTTGGAATCCATTAGCCCATTCCGGTTTCTCTCTGCTTTACCACTTCCTCAGTCCAAAAAAAAGGTAGGGGTACTGTTATAGAAGTAAAGGTGCTAAGACAGAACTTGTCCTATTGAGGCTATACTTGCCCTGAAGAAAAGGCAGGAAGTAGAAGTGCCTGTAAAATATTACACCTGTAAAATAGTCCCCACCTGCTGCATCTTGTTTAACAAAAATTCTTCAAGTGCCTGCTCAGGGAAGTGGGGCAGAAATCTCCGATTCATTCTGTGCTTGATTTCCCAATTACCAGCAGCTAGCTGAATGCAGAGTCAACTCACAGCTCCCAGTGTCAGATAAGAAGATATCAAGTCAGCCACATGTCTACATTTGTGCTTCAACTGATAACGTTGCCCCGGTGGAAATTTCCGAAAGCTGCTAGCAAACAAGTGATACAAGCCTAGAACTAAATACTTCACAAAGCGTGCACTGTCCCACTCTACTATACCTGCTGTTGTGAGCATCTTCCCAGACACATTTGCAGTGATAGAGCACACAGGCCCAAACCAGATGTCTGGAAAGGAGTATTCTAGGACAAAGCAGGGCCAATTAACTGGACAAAAGACACTACATCAAGCTGCACAAGTCTCTAAGTTACAAATTAAACCACAGAGCAGTTTGTATAACCAAGGTAGAAAGGGGGTTTGCTGCCCAAGGAACATGCCAGCCAACCCAGGCTACAGCATTGTATTCTAAACTAGCACCAAGAATGACAACACAGCTGACAACAAAGGCTGAGTGGGACTGAAGTCTGCAGCAGGATTTTAGATTCAGATGACACTGACAGATAGATACTTGTTTGCACAGAGTGACTGTGAGATGTTTAATGTTCCCATTTCTGCTACAGCCTATCCTTGTTTTATTCACTGGTTCTGTTTTTTTCGAGGCAGGGGGATATTCCTTTTTCTCTTTTTAATACAAAGATGGTGTTAAAGGCTCTTTCTGGTTCTTCCAAAGCAAGGAATAAGATTATATATAATCATGCAGCAGAAACCCTTCCTGTATTATGGTGTTTTGCCTCCGCTTTTGCAAATATTCCTTCCTGCTGAAAGACTCAAAAGATTCTTTTCCAAGTCAACTCCACATTTGCTTTTCAGAGGAAACAAGGGGAAGTGCATCAAAGGCAGCCAGCAGCTAAAACCCTTATTTCAGCAGCACAGGCAAGCAGCAATTCATTGCAGAAACAGGATTTGTAAAGACTGCCTAGCGATGGGTGGAGAGGGAAAAAAGGTTGGGCAAAACCACGGGTTAGGATTACAGTACTGACATAGCCACTGACAAACAAGTTAGACAGGTACCCTACATGTAAATCCCATCTATTACTACTGCTGCCACTCAAGCTGTCCTGGAGCAGCAGAGGTAAGAGCTGCAGCCACATCATTCTCTAGGCCCTGCTGCCCTTTCTGGAGCCCTAAGTCCAGGCTCCAAACACAGTGTGATTCATGAAAATTTGCTACTCTCCATCACATCAGGAGAATGGAATTGTGCTGTAAGTGCTTTATTCTCAAACCCTGGAATTCTTCTACCGTACGTACCGAATGTATGTTTACACCTCTTTCCTTAAAGGTACTACTGTGATGCAGCACTCAAGCCCCTTTAACCCTTTTCCCAAAAGCCCTGTTCATGCTGTTCAAGAAAGCAGTGCTAGTCACAAGTGGAAAAAAGAAATAAAAAAAAAAAAAAAAGAGCAGAGAGCTTGCTTTTGGGATAAATATAGCCCTGAAAGCAAAAGAAACAAGCAGAGATGAAGAGAAGTACTACTCAGGGCAACTTTTTAAATCTTTTAGTGCCGTAATGAACAGGAAAAATTGCCAAATAAAAAACAAATGTCAGCAGTAAGTATAGTCCAAATGAAGATAGTTGATAAACTTTTTGACAACAAACAAGTGAATAAATAACATTAGAAAACTAGCATACATTTTCTTAACAGTAGTGCAATAATTTCTGTTCTCTCTCTTTCTTTTTAGAAGAGGAGTAAAGCCAGATCAGAAATGATGATCTTACAGAACACAAAACAGAACCCAGCTACAATCAGTTACAGTGCAGGATTTCTAGTTCCACTTTCTATGTCAAATTGTCACTTTACAATTCTGAAGTTGCATTTTATCAGTAATATTTAAACAGAAGAGAGCTGGAGGAGCTTTCAGAATGATATATCTTTGACAAGCTTATACTGGTGCTGAGCTTCATTGCTGGCACATTTGACAAATGACATTGCAATAGTCCTAGTTTGAGTTAACAGATCTTTGTCACTTCACGAATGCAGCGGACAAAAATCAAAGACAGATGAAGGCAGCAAAATAGTAAAAACAAAAATTAGGATAAAGGATAAAAGAAAAAGAAAAAAGAGGAAAAAGGATGTCAATAAAAGAATATTCATGTCACTAATTTTTTTTTTTTAATATATAACCATGTTTTTAATAATCAAATTTAAATGAAAAAAAGACATGTCAAACACCAAGATGACAGTGCTTATGGATGTTATACTCTACAATATAGTCTATTAAAAAAGACCAGTGCTGCACGTAGGCCACTAAATTAAACACATGAATCACATTTCAATGCTACATTATGCATGCAGTCTAATGACAACGGAAGTGCATATGGCAGATTTTTAGTCTTTCACTTTTCAATCTTTCAGTGTAAAAACTCCCTATAATAAAAATAAAAGTTGCTAAAGCAACTGAATGATTTTCAATAGCTTCAGCAAACTCAGCAGTGATTCATTAAGGCAGTAAATGCTTATATCAAATAATCTTGCTTATGGAATAAGCAACATTAATGCTTTCGTTACTATTGCATTTCATTCAGATGGAGAAAAAAAAAAAGGTAACATCGAATCCACATTTTTAACAGCTGAAATAACAGCTTTTGCTATTAGCACAAAAACTGGGGAAAAGAAGAAAGATAGCAGACAAAGAAAAATGAAAGATTAAGTTTTTACTTAAAATAAGTGCATTTGCTAAAAAGAAAAACAAAAATCAATCCATAAAGCACTAGTTACAGTTTCAGGAATTTTCCTTTAAAATTTTCTAGTTTAAAGTTACATTTCAGTGGCAACAGTGTGGGAATGCAGTAAAATATACAGGGATGGAGAAATGAATGAAGGAAAACAAAGATGGATCTGTACCTTTGTTCTAGTTGTTTCATAGCAGCGTTAATTTGATTGGTCTTATCCTCTAATCGACCAATTATTTCATTCTTTTCTTTCATAGCATCTTCAGAAACCTGGGTTACAAAGAAGGTCAAAGACAAAGTAGTTTTGCACTGTTACTCCAAGGAGACTTTTTTTCTCCTGAAAAGAACTGTTAGAATGGTACTGACACTGAATTTCACACCTAGCAAACCTGTAGTTTACTAAGGAGGAACTTTTCATTTTTGTTTGCTTTCTTAATCATTTTGTATGTCAACTTAAATTCACTGATCACCTTTTTAAGTTGTTCATTAGACCCTTACCAATAACAAACCAAGATAGTGAGTCCTGGAAATGACAAAGGTTCTCTGTTACCAGACTTTACCTAACGTGCCTGCAAATATTTTAGGAATTTTCCTACCATGCTGTACAATTTTGATTGCTTGCATAGCTGTCACAGTCCCAGCTGGAAGACCCAAACACAAGGGTGAGCTTCACCCTCACAATACAGATCAACACTATTAATGGATCCCTGAACATGAAATTGGGCATGATTAAACTGTTTTACCTGTTTAGTTGACTCAAAAATGAGAATGAACATTATTATATAAAATCACCTTCCCTAGAAGCACAGCTTCAAAAAACAAAAATCTGCAAGTCCTGATTACATTCCCATCTTCCTTTTCTTTCTATTTGCATTTCCACTCTTGAAATCCAGCTTCCTCACTGCTTTCAGTGGAAAAATAACATCCTCTGTCCACTACCTTGCTTATCTCTCTGCAGCATTCTTATTTTTCCCCACTCACTCTGCCAGAATTTGACTGTTTTCTTGTGTTAGTTTTGATTATTTCTTCCCTAAATCAAACCTTCTGCGTAAAGAATTTAATGCTCAATTTCCCTGGTGTTTTGTTAAATGAACATTGGGTCTCTGAAATCCATACTCTCCCAAAACATTTTTTAGCTTTGCACACTACAGATTTTCTTTATTTGTTAACAGCACACAAAATCTTCTTTCCAAAATGCTTTGCATTGCTTCGAATGCTCACATCTTCCCTTTAATATCACTATATGACTGCACCTGTTGTATTTCTCATTTTCCTTACTGGACAGGTCAAGGAATGTGAACACCACTAGGTATACAACTATTCTATTCCACATAAGAAGTTAAAAGGCCACGCTCTTAGTTTGATGATTTGCTTTCCCATAATCTCAAGAAAATGAAGTGATGAAGTGACTGCCTTTAACAACACCCTGTGTTAAATCACACCAGCATCAGTAATGTTCCAAACAAACACGCTGACCTAGGAAGCCGAAAGAAAGCAGTAATTAGACAAACGGCAGTATCTATAATGGAAATGTATCTCTCTTACTGCTGTCGTTTCATCACATTAACAGCAGACCTTACCTGCAGCTTTTGGTACATTTCCATGTTAATTGCTTTAACTTCATCAAGCTGCTGCCGAAGGCCTATGAGCGTGTCCTGCTTCTCGTGGATGTCCTTCTCCAGTAACTTCATAGCAAGCTCTATCTCATGCTTCATGCTAACTTGAACTACCAGCTCATTCTCCATATCCTACAAAACACACAGACAACACAACACAAAATCCTTCACCAATTATGCAATGTTTTATCTACGTTTTAGAAAGAGAAAAGCTAACAGAGCTGCAGCAACATCGTTCCAACACAAAACTCTCTGTAACTGTGCAAAGCAATGATCTACTACAACAGCATTACGCTCCTGTACTTAGTGACTTACGCTTGAAAAAAAAAAAAAGAAATAAAACACTTTTGGATAAGAGAACTCGCAGTACACAATACCACATCATTTCTCGTAGACGCAGAGCTAAGTATTAATTTCAAAAATAGAGCTACAGGATTTCTATTTTTGCAAGAAAAAGTTAACATACATACAGAACATGCAGTGCTCCCTATCTAAAACATTCTCAAATAAATTCTATTTTCCTTACTATGTTTTAGCAACATTGTTACAGAAATACTAAGGCACTGACTGCTTTTTTAGAAAACCTCTCCTTGTCTGCTGTTATGGAAACAACACTGCATTAAAGGCAGAGCTTAACCTGAGCCAAACCAAAACTAGAAATAGCTATACACTGACTTGAGTATCATCCTTCCTAGAAATGCTGGGTCCTTCAATGAAAGAGCACTCACCTGGCGGAGCTGTGACTCCTCTCGAAGCTGCCTCCGTGCTTCATTGTACATCTCATCTAATCCCTGCCTGGAGTGTTTGTACGTCTGAAGTTCTGCTTCAACATCCACTTTAGTTACCTAGGAGGATATGCAGAATCTTTGTTCATTACAAGTTTAGCCACTAATGCCATAAACTCCAATCACGGTACAAACAGGAAAATAGCTTCTGTTTCTGCTTAGTGGTCATCAGTTCTACGAGAACTGAGTAAACTAGCAAAATAAACTGTACTGCAGTATGCCTTATCCTTCAGTCAATCCAAAACGCTGCTGTTTCAATATTCAGCAATCCAAACACACAAAAAATCTGTACTTTTACCTGTAAAGGGTGTTTACCTCTTATCCTGTACAGGGATTTACATAAGGAGATACAAATTACAGCTTAAAAAGCAATTGTACACACATTTATTCTAAATGATGTATCATTCTTTTAATAAGAAAGGTCACAACACAGTTCACCAGCCAAAACACTCTATTTTGACAAGATTCTCAAATAATACTCCTAGATGCCCTTAAGATGCAGCTTAAATTCAATATACATATATATATATATATTTTTAATACATATATATTTACAAAACAACCTAGAATCCTGTACCTTCAACCTATTTAAACTATTATAAAGCTTCCCAAATCTACCAGGTTCTTCCCATTAAAAAAAAAAGAGCTGTTTTAAATTTGGCCAACTAATGGTTTCTTCAAGCTGTAAAGGAAGGACAGTCAAATGACAACTAACCACACTATATTAAAGTAAAACTGCCATACCTCTAGATGATGCTGTGTTTTCATTAAGATCAGAGTATTTTCACTTCTTAATTGATGATTTTCTTCCTGAAGTTTAATTATATTGTTTTTGGCTATTGCTAACTGCAATAATGATGAAAAATAACAAATAGAAAGTGAGCACTGTTATAAGCGGGGAAAAAAATCAAAGCATTCTGATGAATGTGAGACCAAGAATGCTCTGCCCTGTTCCTGCAGCCTAACAAAGAAAGGTTTAATTCTTAACAGCATGCATATCCAAGATACTTCATTATTTTATGTCTGACAAAGAAAATATGCTTTCTTTTCACAGTTTCATTATGATTCAACGAGCCTCAAATCCCCTTTTCTCATCCTATATTTTTCTCTTTCTGTTTGAATTGAAATATATCCAATTTTGTTCTTTCTGAACAGCTTAATATATCATATGAAGCAATTTAAATAAGAAAGGCTCTCCCAGACATAGAGAAAACATATATACAGAAGAGAAAACATTATAACTGGACCCTTTATTATATACCCTTAACATTGGGCCTACAAGCCAGCTGATCAGAACAGATGGATGGCTAAAGATGATGGTTTGTAAAGGAGACTGAAAACTCAGAGAATTAACACTCAGGACAAAAAGTTTTCCTCTCTCTGAACACATGAGCACCCACCGTAAGCTAGCTATTCCTTCCACAACTGAATTCAGACATTCACAGTTTCCACCTCATTCACTATTTCTCAGTCAGCTTGTGTTAAAAAGAAAGGCTCTCACTCTTACAAAGCTAAAGAATTTAGAATCTAGTGAAGTATCAAAGGTAACCGAAAATATAAGAAATAAATGCAATACCAGATCCAGACAAATGTAAAGACTGCATATGGTAAATAAGCAAGCAGTTATTCAGCTAATGCTGAGAACTGTAAGAGAAATTGCTTACTGAACCACTTTCTGTCTGTGTATCAACCGGTGTCATCCATCGAGCACTAATTGGCTGCACAAAATCAGCCTGACAGCTGGCCTGAAGAAATGCTTACTTTCTGTTGCTGACCCGAGTGGGAAGTTGTCATGCTCTGTAGAAATCATTTACTGATGCTGCATGCTACCTAAGCAAGCTGACTGCAAACTCCTGCAGCTACTGCATCTTTTCTTCAAGATAAATTAAAAACATCTGAACATATTCTAGACTAAAATAATTTAAACATCTTTATTAAAGAAGTGTGATATCAAAGCACATGTATTGTATGTTACTAAAAAATAATACCTCTTCAATCAGTTTAGTGTTTGACTTCTCTAACGAATCAACTCTTGCATGTAGGCTGCTAACTGTGCTACTGAGAGAGAGAAAGAAAGAAACCATTACTCAGAATTCTATCAAAACCCACTTAACCAAGCTCAAAAGCTTTCTTGTGACATACAGTCATTAACCGTTAATAAGAGCCAAAAGATCTTCTCCCATTATTTGAGATTTTCTTAAACAGAAGGAAATCACGCTCCTCTGACAAATGTTTATATACTTCTGCCCAGTGCTCAATGTCATCCTGGTCACTTGAACCAGTTTTTGGATCATGTTGTACCCAAATGTTTAAGGAGTTTGCTTAAAAATGGATTTGCAATCTTGTTTTCCCAGCCCCCCAGCCCATATATAATGAAAATCATGCTCTGGATTCTCTTTCTCCAAAAATTCATTTTCCTTTATAAATTCATTCGTCTTTTATAAAACCATCTGTTTCTCCACAGTTTTTGATACTATTCTCAGAGTCCCTCCTTCTTGCTGCTTCTCGCCTTAATTCACAACACTTGTCAAAAAAAAAAAAAAAAAAAAAAAAAAGACATCCTTTGACCAGAACTTCTCCATCACCTGACAGCCCATCTCTGCTCTAAGCATAATTTTATGCTGCCCTTTCTGCACTGAAAAAAACACCTATCCTGAAACACCACTGACTTTCCCACCTATTTCTGTGGTGGGGTCTACAAAAGCCATCAGTGCATGAAGAATGGCAAGGTAGAGGAAATTGACACATTTCATGATTTCTGAAAAGAAATAACCAACCTTAAAAATGAAGAGAGCTGTTGAAGCATTGGTTTGCAAGTAACTTTGTGCATAAACCAGTGTACAGTAACATACAGCAGCTCTCGCCTGAATGATGACAGCTATTACTAAGCAACCACCCCCATGCTTAACTGTGACAGTTCTTTTCTCCTCAATACAGTATAATTTTGCTTGTATTGGATGCCCAAAGATTCTGTGTCCCGTAGGACGCTTCTGCTCAGTGACTGACACTGTTTCAAATCAAAACATCCACACCCCAACTGCAGCCACATAGTGACCAACAGTTGAGGTCATCAGCATTACATGAATAAATATAATTGCATGTCAAAAAGGGACCAAGATCAGCTACACTACAGATTCTACAGAGGGAGATCTGAGCAGTTTGGTTTTTTTTTTTTGCCAAGGCAAGATGCAAAACGAAGATTCATCCACAACACACAGTAATAAACTGACAATTGTTAAACAGTCTGCAGTTCAAATGGTATTTCTGACAATGCACCCAGATCAAGTTTTTCTTTCATTTGAAGTTATAAATCCTGAACACCACAATCAATTTTGCCCTGCTATTTCTCTCTCAGAAGGTTCTGACTATCAAAAATAGAAGCATGAAAACAATTTCCTCCCTCAGTCTTCCAAAAGAGAGACTTCTTTCAGCCTCTCTACATCCTCAGTTTAAACATGAAAAATATTCACCCATTTCCCTGAAGTTCTCTCTCACAAAGCTGTGGTAGAAAAGGAGGTAGAGGCATTTTACCTGTAAGCCTGAACAGACAGACATGCATACTTCAAAGTAATACTTACTTCAGTTGTCTGTTTAGTTCTTCAACGTAATTCTTTTGGTCCAAAATTGCAGCAATCTGTTCATTTCTAAAGCAAGAAAACCATAAATAGAGCTTTAACAAAACGACATAGTGAATTATGTTCTGAAAACTTCAAATGCAAATGTTCACATTTTGTACTTTAAAATAATAATAATAAAAAGCAATTTCATCTCACAGTCTTGAAGTGAGTAACTTACATGTTGTGACAACAGTGAGAGACAAATAAAAACCCACTGCTTTAATTGCAAATAACTTGTTTACTCAGTCATAACTCTGGTTCTTTGAAATATGCTCCTTTACTCAGCTACCTTGCAATCCTTCAGTACTGTCCATCAAGGTCAGTGCAGTAGGTGAAGTTGCTTAGCTTGATCCAGACCGCGCACATTCTGATAACGAACCAGTAATAGGGAACAGTGTAGTGTGCCATTCTCCTCAAGACTGTGAGATTATAATATTTCGCTTTTAGGAAACTTTGGTTCTACAAAGGACAGCTCATCAATCAAGAAATTATTTGTTAATATCCCAAATCAGAGAGATTTACGGAGGACATACCTTTCCTTTCCTCCAATGTCATCGTCACTCTTTAAATACATAGAGAAATCGATCACACCAACCTAGGAGCAAACAAATGTATACAGTTTCATATGGTGAAAGTAACTGTTGTCCACATTCAGGGTTTTGTATCCATTTCCTAAAACCTCGGTTACATCAGCTTTTCAAAAGGTTTCAGTTTATTTAAGTGAAGTTCAGAAGAACTGAACAGCAACATTTTGAACCAACGGGCCCAGTCTCATTGATCTGTTCAACATGTTTCCTTGGAAACAAAAACAAACCATGAACCAAATCCTTCTCAGTATGAAGAAATGATGACTTCTCAAACCTGAATGAGCTTAGCCAAGAGCTTATAGGAAAATTTCCAGTACAGCTGAACCTTATAGGTGACTGAGGAGGCTTGAGATAATTAGTCTGCGGTATTTCACGTAACAATCTTTCACAGCACGCCACCCATGATGTTTCTCCCATGCTTAACTTCTCAAAATTCCATGCCCAGTAGCACTACCCCTCTGCACTTGCTGACTACCAGGTATGCACACACAACTTTCCATTTCTACTTTTAAACTTTGCTAAATCTTAATCTTTACTTTCTATTCAACAGTAATTCAGTCATATATACCATAAATATTATCACCTTGAGCTCTGCTTCCAAATCTATTCACAATTCTGTACGTAACTCATTTGCTTTACCAAAAGTATTCCTTTCTTATCTCTAGCACCATCATTACAATCATATTTCCATTTCTCTGATCTACTGCTTCTTTCTTCAGCTCCATTTAGCTTTTGCATACAAATAACTCACTACATTTCCTTGGATTGTACATCGTTCTCCCATGCATTTCCTATCATAGTCTTCTGTCTGTTCTTTCCACAACTTTTCTATAGAGTCCCTCCTCCAAAAACTTTTATTTAAACATATTTAGCAAAATATTACCTAAGTTTTCCTTTAATCCTCAATGTGAACACACATTTCTCCATTGAACAGGAATCTTCCAATACACCAGAAACATACTCCCAGATGTGATCCTAACCATCCTTTAGAAGTCTCTAAGTCTCTTTCTACTTAATTCAGCTTACCACTTCTGGTTTCTCTGAAGAAAATGTCTTATTTATGCTACTCTTCACAAAGGGAATTCCTATAAAACCTCACCATGACATCCACAATTGCCTTCCCAAAATGAGTTTTCTCTCCCCTCATGGAACTAAGCCACTGAGTGACCTAGATAGCACAGATGCAGCTAGCAATAGCTACTTTGTAGTTTATAACACACAGTAATTCTCAGTACTGAGGAAAGCACGCTGATAAGGCTTCTATAGTCACATGCTTTTCTGTATTGTGCCTTCTGGTAGGTAATATCAGTACCTAAAACCTTAGAGAGTTACTAGCATGAACTCTGTTAACCCTATGATTCAAAGTACACAAAACCTATTAGCTAGAACTTTTCTTTGACAGAAAAATTGCTTTTTCAATCAAACACTTGAAATAAACAATTACCATTTAAACTACTCAGAAATTCTCCAAATTATCTGGCAAAAAAACAATCAGGGCTGAGCACAACTAACATATGCTTATAAATACTTGCATGTATGCCTTTAAAAAGATTCCATCAAGATTCACTTAGAAAAAATGGGAGTTGGAATTCAAAACAGCCTGCAAAGCACACAGAGCTCTACTGATACGCTACTGATACTGCTTTGTCAGCAGTCTCCCCCTCTTGTAAGGTCTTTTATTACACTAAGTGAAGCATGCTAGTTTTTCTTTTATTCGCATTCCCATTGCGTTCCAACAATAAATGGATCAAACGGGATAAACTGAACGTGGAACAATGCCCAAAGAAAAGGATGAGCACAACTAGAACAGAAACAACTCTCCCATTGCTACTACTGCATCCATTTGACAATGAAACCTTTGCACTCTGGTGATTATCACCATCCAAAGGTCTGATCCAACTGATACTGAGGCTAACACAACATCCCCTCTGATCTAGGATCATGCCCTGAGCAGTCTGGTCAGATTTCTACATTCTCTGCACACAAAATGCTCGTTGACTGCACGCATGTTACTTTACCTGTAATGACTTACTTGTGAATCCAGGTCTTCACCCTTTACGCACAGGTTAGCATCTATTACATTTAGCCCAACCAGCAGTCCAACAATAACTGCTCCTTCTTCTTCCATCATCAGCGCATGATACTCGTAAAATTCACTGTTACATAACAACACAATCTAAATTAGTACACTCTGTATATCTACATGTAATAAAATATAATTATATTTTATATAATATATAATAATTATATATAATTATATAATATGTATAAGTGACTCCTGAATCTGAACTTTCTTTGATTCTCATCTTCCTCCAGCACTCTTAAACACTGTGCACATTTTGCTTCCATGAATGTTTAAAACTAGGAAGCACAGTTTGCCTCAGAAGCTATCCAAAAATACAGACAGACCCTTTGGCTACAGAAATCTAACCCACAAGCTGGTAGAGGACTGGAAAGTTTTGGCAGGAAGACTTCTCTTGCTTTTAAATAAGGGTCTTCCCTGTATGCTTGTAGTAGCCACTCTGACAGAACTCTTGTGATAAAACAGTCTGGACATCAATGAAGACATACTTGAAATTAAATAAGCAAAGTAAGAGATTAAAGGGTTTAAGAAAAACAGGAAGAAATGAAATCATGTAAAGGTTTTTAAAAGAAAAACACTCCAAGCCACAGAATATCAATATCTTCCTTGCATTCTCTAAATAAACTTTAGACCCTATGAAACAAACTGCTCATTCAGTGGAAAAGTCCACCACTGTTGACCATCAATGTCATCCTGATGCATCAGCATTACCTGAGGTAAACAACAATTCTTCAAAATATTCACAAGTGACAGAACTGAAAATAAGACGGTAAGTCCTTCTTTCCTTTGTGCTTCACTCAGCTCATCACAAAGGAGAAATTATACTAGAAGAAAGCAGCGTCAGATTTAGTACTGTGAAAGGAAGGGCAAATTCAAGTCAGCAATCCTCCACACAATGGCCGATTAGGAGGAAACCATGCATATGGTAAGGGTGAATTAATCTTCTCTCCACATGCTTCCAATCCACATTCTGCATGGCTGAGGAACACAGCAGGAGCCCTTCCCCATCACCTCATCAATGAAAGAGCAGTGAGGCACGCTGCAGATGATGGGGGGAGACATCTCTTCATCCATCAGCTGGCCCTCAGTCTTCATGAGACAACAAGGTTTGGTCTCTTGATCACAAGGACTGGAGGAAATCAGCCCAGATGCCAGAAGCCATGTCTTGTTTGTTCTTTTTTTTAAGGATATATTAAAAAGCAGCAAATAGGAAACACTATTTTTCAGGAGACTACATGTATAAAAATAAATTCTAAGCAAAATCTATTTACCTGAGAAGCTCTCTTTGAATGATTAAACAGCGAAGATAGTCAGCCATTTTCTTCTGCATTAGTGCCAACCGTAACCAGGCCCGGGCACGGCCCAGTGGTGTTCTGGAAAAAGGGGATGGAGAAAACAAACAGTCCAAAATCAACAATATATCGATTAATTTACTGTCTTGATTATCTTATCAGTCTACCGATAGAGCAATTAACATTTCCAAAACTATTCTGGTTTCAGAAATTGTTTTTAAACTACTGAACAACACAGTACAACTCTACACAACACACGCCATGTTCTAACTTCAAGTTGTATATCTTCAAAAATTGTGGTACCTTAATAAGATAATTCAAAGAAAACGATGGCAAATTTAGCTAGTAAACATTAATATCTAACAAATTAAACCTGAACGTTTTCCTGTAGGTATGCACTTACAAAGTGATGTGCACAGAAGTGGAAAAGGGAAAAAAAAAAAAAGTCAAAACCCACATTGATATGCTATATCAAGATGGAAAGTACAACAAACATAACCAAAGGTTGATCATCAAGCTTGATACAAGAGTAAATAATAATTAGTATACCTATATACTTTAGATGAGGTCTAAAGCTAAAAATTACAATCTTAATGCTAACCACATAATCACTCTCAATGTAAACGAGCCCTTTCAGAATTGAATATGCAGTCAGCTACACAGCTAGATGCAAAAGCAGAGTGCAGAGGGATGGAAAGAGACTGTAGCCTACAGCATAAATTCATATTCCAGAAGGATCCTGCGCTGGAGGATATTTCTATGAGAATCCAAAGAGCCGTCCCATTCTTTTCACTTCAGTATGGTACCTTTTCTTTTCGATCAGAGTATGTATTTGCTACAGTTCTAGACTGTAGACTGTGATACAGAACCTATTTCTTTTTGTACTGGTTTTGTCCTCAGAGAAGTTTTCTCCCAGAAATATCAGAAAAGCACACAGAATTCCCACTTTCGTAGGTCTTTCATGTGGAACATAAGTAGCAGCAAGATCCCCCTGTGCACTCCCCCAATATCAGGTGATAGCTGTACAAAGGCTTGATTAAAGCCAAATTAAATAATGACAACTGTAGATTCTCATTCAGATCCTGTATTTCTTGCAGTATATTTTACCAACACAACTTACTTGAGGCCGGGTAAATCTCTGACACTTGCTGCTATTTCCTCAGCTTCTGGATATAATTTCTCCACAAGTTCCAAAGGACCCCAGATAGTTTTATTGTAACTTAAAAAGGATTTTCTTACTAGAAAACAAAAAACATCACTAAGTTAATTGAAATGCTGGAGCAGTTTCCTTCAGAAATAGCTGACCAGTTCGCCAGTGCCCAGTCATCTTACAAATTACTTTGCTGTGAACATTAAACTGCTGCTGCTAGAACAAGACAAAAAAAAAAAAAAAAAAAAAAAAAGGCTAGTTACATGCTACACACATACAGATGTTGAATTCCTGGATCACTCACAATAAACAGTTTACAAAGCAAAAAGTTGGCAGATGCAGAAATGCAAGTTGTGAAGTACTAGTGACAGCAGCGATTACAGAAGGAGAGAATTTACATACTTTACTCTCTTCTTAAAGAAATAGGCACACACTTAGATCTTATTCAACAGAGAAAGGAAGAAAGACTGCATGTTTGGGATGAGAAACATGCATCTAGAATAACCACCACACCTTTAAGGCCATGCTTCAGACAGTGCTCCATGACAACAAAGAACTGCTGCAGAGGAGGGTAGTCAGAATCCAGAGTACGGCCAAAGCTCAAAGCTGATTCAATGAGTCCTTTGATACTCAGTTTGGCCATGTTCAGTAAATTTGCTCTTTCTACAGCTGTTGGATCTTTTACAGCTAAGGCAAGAAAGAAAAAAATGTTATGGTTCAAGTTTTAGAAGGATGCAAAATGATGAAATGATTCATAGCTGCCTTACTCAAAGAAAGCTTACCTTAAACTAGGTAAATTCAAAGGAATAATTCCGTAAGTGCTACAGGCCACCACGTCATAGAGAGGTAGATGGTCCAGAACAAACACTTTCACAGATCCTATGCTGTTGTAACAGGTGAATCAAAAATGGAGGCCAAAAACATCAGTTCTCAGTTACCTTGTCATCCTTGCACCTCTCGGTAGCAGTCAGAAACAAGCTAGCATGATCATCAATGCTGTGCTAAAATGCTCAGCTGCTTAGGAGCAATCAGTGCCCTTACCACTGCATCTAGGAAGCATTCCTGCTTGGTATATTGTAGCATAATAGGCTCACAACAGTTCTCTCCTCTATAGGATTATTCTCCATAGTAGCTCTACTATCCTTTACTTGATTAAAGGATATGTTTTCCATTTGAGGCTGGAGCTACTCTCAGTGAGTAAATCTAGAGTGGTTTCATGAAAACATAATGTATGCACACTTGTTTTTTTCTTTACAACAACAAAAATAAGTAAAAATGAAAACCCAAGATCCTTGTTATAGATACAAAACATTTCCTAGGCAGAAAAAAATCTAAGTGTAGGAAATAAAGCTTTTGCCAATAGTTCTAATTAAAAACGCACTGTTCAGAATGTACACGAAGAAATTTACGTTTAGGGGTTAAACCTTATCAGTAAGATTCCCACAGCTTTTCAAAGTCACTCTAATCAGACAGAACAGACAAGGTTCCTCTCTTTAGAGCTGCAGCTAATGAGAGCAGTATTCGGGAGATTCCTACTTCATTTTCACTCATAATGAAGCATCTCAAACACTCAGGCTGCCATCTATTTTACCAAATGGAAACACGAGACAAAGCCACACTGTTCATTCACCAGGATCAAAAGGATTGGAAAGAAGGAAAAGAAGTTTATGATTGATTGCTTTCTGCTGTTTGCAATTAAATATTATATATGTGTGCGTGCATTTTCTTTATAACAGCCAGTTTCTCACTGGGTTACTCCAAAAGCAATCAAATCACTTGTCTGACTTCTTTAATAGCACCACTTTAGGCTTTTAGACATCAGAAGCTTAGAAAACTACCTTCTTAATGTTCTCTATTCCTAACTGCCCATCAAACACCAAAGTAGCACACAACCCAGCCTACCTCACCTCTTCTAGAAAAGCAGCATTGCTGAGGTAACGCACCTAAGACGACCTTAACGATTACTTCCACGTAGCCTCAATTTACAGGCACTTCAATAGAAAACACTGTCACACAGCTGGCAGCACGAACAGCCGGCGAGGTGCTGAGCAGCCCCAGCCCTGCGAGAGCACGCAGCCCCCCGCTCAGCGCCAGCCCGACCCACCCGCACGGCGCTCTTTGCTTTCACGTGGCTGCTGAGACGCAACGCGCGGGCTGCACGGGCCGCCGGCGGCCGCTCCAGGAACACCGCGGAGGGCCCCCCGCCCCGCATACGGGACGAGCCGCACCGCGGATATCGAGCGGTCTCCGCACCACGGATGCGGCGGGGTCCCGCCCGCGCCTCCCACCGCCGCTCCGCCCTCCTCTGAGACGGCGGAAAGCCCTCGGCTCCCGCGCAACAACCGCCCGCCGCCACGGCCCCGGCCGCGTTGCCGCCCCTCGAAGCCTGACAGCGGACATTTTCTGCTCGCGCCCCCAATGCCCCGCAGCCCCCGGCCCGGCGCCGCTCACCCATGGCTGGAAAGGAGGAGGAGGAGCCGCCGCCGCCGCCGCCGCCCCGGCCGCTCCCTGCGCCTCCTCCCGCCCCACCCCACCCGCTGATGCCGGAGCCCGGCCCCAAGGGCGCCCCCGGCGGCGGGAAGACCGCCCCCCACTGCAGCTCGCAGTTATCGCGATACTCCGGCCCTGCGCGGGATGTTAGCGAGCCTGGCTGTGGGGGAGGGAAGGCGCGGGCATTTCAGGACGGAAACACGCTGTTTCTGGTCACGCTCGTTTTTACTTTTAGAATTAGCCCAGGAAAGAGCAGAGCACGGAGGATTGCTCAAAACCTGGCATCACGGACTGTGCCTGTACGAGAAAGTTTCAGACTTTGACACAGGTCAAAGGAATGCGAACCACTTGGTTCCTCGTTTGGTGGATTGAAATAACTATGAGCCCCAGGCAGAGCTGCAGCTAGGGAGAGCTGGTCCAGTTCCTTTCTTTCCCTCGAACTGCTCAGAAAAAGGAGTCCAGTGCATCCGTATCACCCTTGTCCCACTTGCATGGAAAAACCAAGGGATTACAGAAATAAGCAAGGGAGCTTCAGCTGAGAGATTCATTACATTATATATATATATATATATATAAAAATTAAAACGTTCTGTACTTAAAAACAAAAATCAAAGACCAAGAGGCATATTTCCCCAAACCACACAACACAGCATTTTAATTAGGAATGTTAATAAATGGGATTAGCGGATGTGACCTACATTTTAATGTGTAAAATCAAACTGAGCGCAGAGAACTCAGTAGTGGCTCAGTACAGCACTGAACTCTGCCCAGCCCTCCTCCTCAAACTTATCCCCCCATCCATATAAGCAGAAATGTGTTTACCAAAATAAAAAATGAGCATAGAAACAGCTAAACAGTACCTGAATACTTTACATTCCTGGTTTGTTACACGTCCCCTGGTTCTAAAAGGACCGACTCAACAATCAGTTTATTAAAGAAATGTGTATCGTTACTTTTACTGAAAGAAACATTTAAAATCATTGAAAATAATTTCAATCTGAATGAAGCCAAAACTGAACTGTGCATGTCAGCACTCACATTCCACTAAGCAATAATTTACATTCAGCAGCACCAGAACAAAATATACAAGAAATATCTTCTAAAACACTCAGTCTTCACAATCATAAAATGTTACATTTGTGGATACCTTCATGAGCCCCTGCGGGAAGATTGAAGATGTAAGAAGTTAAGGAAGTAGCTCGTAAGCATCTTAGGGATGTGCTGCTTTCAGAAACAAAACAAACAGGAAGTGTACGAGTATGTACAGATATCATCTGTAAAGAAAACATCTAACTTTCCTATTTAAATAGGAGATGTAAGGAGCTGAAACAAGAACAGATTTGATACAGTGCCAGAGAGAATGAAGAAAAAGATGAACAGGTCACAGGTTAAACAATTTTCTAAGTTAGGAACCTTAATACTGAAGCATTCTCTCAATAGGTATTTAAATAAATGGCTCTTCCAAAAATAATCATCACACTGACATGAAGATGCCCTGAAACTAAGACAATCAGGAAAAAGAAAATGCAGAAAGCAAAAGCATTAAAAATGTACTCATCAAATTTTAAATAAAAGTCTATATCAAAATTGATTTGCAAATCACCATGGAGTTTTATTTCCACTTTTCAAGACAGAATGGAAGTCCTAGATCTGCCTATTAGCTTGTCATCAAAGCCTGCTCCTGGCACAAGCAGACCATGCATGCATGCATACCGTGCTGACAATTAGCATTACAAATATAATCTGAACGATCAAAGGTCTTCCCATTCTTACCTCCTATCCAAAGTAGTCTTACCTTCCCCCTTTCACAAAACAGTGTTGAAAAAGGATATCATTGCCTCAGACTGCAGATGGCAGAGCAGCTTCTCCAAAGGAGGGTAGCGGCGGAGTGATGGAACACAGCCCACCATGATGAGTTTGTGCTTGGCTCTTGTGATAGCAACATTGAGTCGTCTCCAATCCTTCAGGAGGGCACCAAGCTGATAAATAAACAATCTGCTTTTATTTTTCCCATGTAAGTTGCAGAATTAGAGGTGGATAATTTTCAAAATGCATCTAAGTTTAAGGTTCAGGATAGTTTTTAAACTGGAATGAATGTCAGGTTAGGATGAACAACTCACATTTTCATCGTTACTGTTCCTAACAAAAGACACAATTATGATACTTTTGTCTCTTCCTTGGTACTTGTCTATAGTGTTGACTTCCACTCTGCTCTCCTTCAGTCTTGCCATCAAATCAGTGATGACTTTCAACTGATGTCTGTATGGAGATATAATACCAATGTCTGAAGGCTTACAGCCAGCCTAAGTGAAGCAAAAACAGAAAATAGTCACTGTAGTTAACTTGTTTTTCTTTTTTTTTTTCTCCAGCTGAAGAAGCCTGTAGGATTTTTTTTTTTTTTTTTTTTTTAAGTAGTGCTGCAAGCTATCATCTCTGCAATAAGAAATCAATGGAACTCTAAATGAGATTGGTATAAATCAAGGAAAATATTAATTACTGCAAGATCCCAAGCTTTGTCTTCACCTAGCATAGACAGGCATTCTCAAAATCCTCATTCTTCTTTTTTCTTCAGACTGGGAAGTAAATATGCAGAACTATTCATTAGTCTGCATCACTCCTCAAGTTGACTAGATTATGGCCTCAAGTTGCTCTAGAGGAGGTTTAGATTGGATATCAGGAAAAACTTCTTTACAGAAAGGGTTGTTAAGCAGTGGAATAGGCTCCCCAGGGAGGTGGTTGAGTCACCATCCTTGAATGTGATTAAAATCTGTTTGGATGTGGTGCTCAGGGACATAATTTAGCGGTGGGTGGTTAGAGTTAGGGTAGTGTGGTTAGGTTGCAGTTGGACTTGGTGATCTTTTTAGGTCTTTTCCAACATGTGCAACTCTGTGATTCTATGAAATAAGGGAAAAAGGCAAATCCCTTCCCCTCCCCCTCACAAGAAAGCCCATCCTCATCTCTTAAAGCATTTAGCACTCAGCTTTTATTTCACCCCAAACTCCAACCAGGCATGTGACAGGGAATTGAATGCGGACTTCAGACCCCTTATGTAGCAGCACAAAGCCAACCATGAATTTACCCTCACAGTTATCCCTCCAAGAATAACCACACACACGTAGTCAGAATTTCCACAGCAATGTAAGATTAATTACAGAACACTCCCTCTTAAGCAACATTCAAGTAAAAGATACCTTAATGAATAAAGTTGTGAGGAAGAACACTAGTTTGGCTTCTGTCACATTACATACACCACCTTTTTCTGTGTGTTCTGGTGCTGGGACCTTTAAAAATATAAATGGAAAATAATGAGCATCTCTGAAGGTGCACTGTATTCTGATCCTTAACTCACTCTATCATACACTGTTTATGCTACTTTTTATTTTAAGGTAGGGGTAAATGCTAAATTCTACACAGTACTTGTATCGGAAATTAACCTCAGAGCATTTACAAAACATGTTGAAACAATTAGATAGAACTTGTTTCCAGTAATAGCCATTTCATAACTCCAAATTTCTAGTAAGAGCAAGTCACCTCAAGAAACTGTCAAGGCTCCATCATCTGATTTCACATTTATACAATACATATAATAAAAATAGACTTTGTGGTGAGGATTCTTTTCGTTTTGTTTGACTGCTGTAATACATGAATCTTGTATTGAAGACGGACTTCTACATTTGAGATGGATTTTCTAGCATATAACAAAATTTAAATGGAAGAGAAATAAATGAACTTGACCTTTTCAGTGTTCAGAAAACATACAGGTTTGTCTGGCTCAAGTACTTCTTTCAACCATATTTTTGAAGCATCTGCAAGCTCCAGTTTCAGCATTTTTAGATTTGGCAAATTAGCAGTGGCATTTGACACCTTCTCTGATCCACATTCCAGTTTGCCTTCATACACTAGCTTGTTACTCAGTGACATAATTTTACTAAGGATGAAGAAGAAAGAAGTGGTGTCAAATCTTGTAATTTCAATCTCATTTAAAAAAAAAAAAAATACAAAGGAAAACTACTGTAACAAATAAGTTTAACATACCAACATACCTGTTCATTCTGTATTGCACAGTCAACTGGACAACAGCATTTTGGTTTTGCTCCAGCCTTTTAAATAAACTTTCACTCATACCAAGATCTCTAGTACAAAGTAAACAATTCACAAAAGCATGTCAGACAACATACTGCAAAAGCCCTCCCAAAATTCATATTACTGGTACTTGTCCAGCGAATCTCACCTTGCTTCTGAATTCTGTACAAGTGGAGGCAGCTGCTGATGGTCCCCCACCAGCACAAACCTTTTGGAACAGAACAGTGGCCCCAGACAGATGGGCTGGCTTATCTGGGAAGCTTCATCAACTATACAGAAATCAAACTGCTTCTGAACAAAGATGGGGTGATTTATGCCCATGCAGGCTGTTGCTACCACTGGCTGAAAAAAAAAAAAAAAAAAAAAAAAAAAAAAAAAAAAAAAAAAAATCGAGACACACTAATAAGAGAAAGCTTCAATCCCTGCACAGAACATTTTTCTGGTTAAAAAAAAAAAAATTAAATTAACTAAAGATAAAACCAATAAATTTTAGCCCTTTAAATCAATGCCATTCACGCTGCACACATATTGACCTTGTGTTCTTAAAAGTCTTGCAATCTTGAAATCTCACTCTTTCAATTAATTTACTTTGAAGTTGCCACCACCTGTTTCTCCAACTCTTTGGGAATTATTAAATGTAATTATCAGCTATTTTGTGTAAACATAAAAAATGCTTTTCAGCTTTTAGACTACTAGAATTAATCATTCTTGGCTGTAATGAAATTGCAATGATGCAGGAATTGAGCATCTGTTTCAGCACAGATTTCTCCTGCCAGTAACACACTCTTGAGATGGGTTCCTAACTCTACAGCATCCGACCAACCAGAATACTAACATAATATGCATTGCAGGCCTTGCAGAAACACTTCTCTCACCTGACTGTTGTAGAGCTCTTCCAAATCCATTACAGATTTAATTGATTTGGACCTGCAAATTTCTTCTTCTGTAAATTTCCGTATATCTGGATGAACCTTCTGAGCTCTTCCCAAACGCAAGAAGCCTACTTTGAATTTGGCTAGCTTCAGCAGGATATTGTCCACAGCAGTGTGTGTAAAACTAGTCAGAAGAACACTGAAGCCACAAGCAGAGAGAATTCTCACCTAGTGAGTGGAGAAGAGGAAAAAAAAATTGCTTTTAGCTTACAGAAAGACTTAGCGTGACCAAGGCTGGGGTGGAACACTAAGTTTTCAAATGGAGCCAACAGCAAGTATGACTACATTAATATAATTCTTCCCAGCCAAATCAGCTAGTGTGCTATTATCAAGGGAATATGAGCAATAGAACTGACACATCTCCTAAACAGCAGGCTTACTACACGTGATACAGAAGAGTAAGAGAAGGACATCTACACATGCTTGCAAACTACATTAAAAAGGCAGTGTGCCAAAGAACATCAATACTGTATGCAGAAGCCTTCCAGACTAATTCTGGAAATAATTTTCCCCATGAGAGTTTAACGTCAAATTCAGTGGAATGAGCTGATCCAGTAACAGCAGCAGCTTGCTCACTCTTCATCTTCCTCTTGCCCCACCAGTTCTCATACAGCAGGGAAATGAAAGGAGGCAGAAGACAAAACACCCGGTCAGGAAAGATAACAACTGGATGTGAAATATCACTTCTTTCAGGAACAGCTCAGCCTACGGCCTGAACCCAGTAAGTTCCTGCAGCCCATTTCTGGGGAGAGAAAACCACTCGCCAGAAGGGTCAGTGACCGGACCACACAGCTTCAGCACCTTGGGTTTATACAGCTCCCATTGGGCAAATTGTAGACTTCCCCAAAGAGTCCTTTTTTTGAGCTGCAATTGAAGGCTTGAGAACTTGTTGGCATTTAGGGACAAAAATTGTATCATTAAAATGTCACAAAGTGATTAGGTATTACTTCAATTTCTTCCTTCTCACATATTCCCATAGAAGCAAAAGACAATCCTATTCCACACAGCAAATTTTCAGTTCTACTAAATAAAAGCTCTTAAATTGAAACAAAAAGTTTCCTTCTTTGAAATTACACCAATAGCAGTACACTGAGTTAGGGCCATTACTTGAGAAGAGCATAAAATGTGTTTAATGCTCTCCAAATCTTACAAATCTTTTCAAAAATCAAAGCACAGGATCTTACCAGAGCGCATATTGTAGTTGTTTTTCCTGTTCCTGGCATACCCACAATAAGCGTGTAGTCTTTTGAAAGCAACACTTGTTTCATTGCCTGTTTCTGAGGCTTATTCAGACCTTTAAAGCAGAAAAAATAACAGGAAAATGTCTACACTTCATAATTATACTTGCTAGAGCAATAATGTTCAACTTTGCAATATGCAGACAAGTAGTACAGGGTCTGTACTGCAATCTCAGAAACACATCATTGAAGATGTTTTGTGACCTTCTGCAGTTTACTTTTTCTGATAGCCTAAATGTGATTGATATTTTGTTGCTATTTTCTATTTTTCTTTTCATCATAGAATCATAGAATCACCAAGGTTGGAAAAGACCTAAGAGATCATCCAGTCCAACCGTTCACCTATCACCAATAGCTCCCACTAAACCATGTCCCTCAACACAACATCCAGCCTTTCCTTGAACACCCCCAGGGTCGGTGACTCCACCACCTCCCTGGGCAGTCCATTCCAGTGCCTGACCACCCTTTCTGAAAAGTAATACTTCCTCATGTCCAGCCTGAATCTCCCCTGCTGTAGCTTGAAGCCATTCCCTCTGGTCCTATCACTAATGACACGAGAGAAGAGGCCGACCCCCAGCTCACTACAACCTCCCTTCAGGAAGTTATAGAGAGCAATGAGGTCTCCCCTGAGCCTCCTCTTCTCCAGGCTGAACATTCCCAGCTCCTTCAGCCTCTCCTCCTATGGCCTGTGTTCCAGACCCCTCACCAGCTTTGTTGCCCTCCTTTGAACACGTTCCAGGGCCTCAATGTCTTTCTTGCAGTGAGGGGCCCAAAACTGGACACAGCACTCGAGGTGCGGCCTCACCAGTGCTGAATATAGGGGAACAATCACCTCTCTGCTCCTGCTTGCAACACTGTTTCTGATGCAAGCCAGGATGCCATTGGCCTTCTTGGCCACCTGGGCACACTGTCAGCTCATGTTCAGCCAAGCATCAATCAATACCCCCAGGTCCATTTCCTCTACGCAGTCCTTCAGCCACACCGCCCCAAGCCTGTAGCGTCGCCTGGGGTTGTTGTAGCCGAAGTGCAGGACCCGGCATTTGGCCTTGTTGAAACTCATCCCATTGGCTTCAGCCCAGCTCTCCAGCCTGTCCAGATCGATCATACCCATTTTCATATTCAAACACGCAAAGTGAATTGCACAGATAGCATCATCTTGCTCAGAAAAAAAAAAAAAAAAAACACCACAGGAAGAAACCAGAGCTGTGTTTCCCAGTCTGATGCAGATGAGCAGTACAGTCTGGTTATTTGGATTAGGCAAAGCTCAAGCAAAAACAAACAAACAAACAATCAAGGGGCATGAAGAATTATTGGTGTCTTACTGAAAGCCAGGTTTTGTTTGCAAGTATGGGAAGGAACTGTTACTCCCTGTCTTCCAGTATTTGTTAATCCATCATTCTTCAGTTCTAGCACATACACCTTCCTCTCACTTCCTTCCCCTTTCAGTGGTTTGCTAGAAGGCTGGGCAAAATTCTTATTTGAAGCAGACCTCCAAGCAACAAGGCGCATCTTTAGTTTTCAGAAAGTTTTTATAAGTAGTTATTTGATTTAAGACAAGTGAGTTATGTTTTCAAAGACATCTCAGTCAGCAGTAGTGCTATTTTCACTGACTATGACACTATCACATACATCCTCTGTTCAACAACAACAAAAAAAAAAACCAAAAAAAATAGGAGTGCCACAAAGCTTCATATATTGCAGAGTAGCCAACAAGTCAATAGAAGAGCCTATAGAAGTGAATGTTTACATCAAAGCCCATCTCCTTCCTTCCACTGCCTCAAAGTCCACTTCCTCTATCCCAAGTCTTTCTTGTTCTCAATTTTGTAACAATTAGAGAATGCTAAAACTGCAAGCTACAGGAACTATTAAAAGTAAAACAAAATTCTAAGCAGACATCTGGTCACATCTTCCAAGTAGCTCGACTGATCACAGAAATACATGTAATATAATGTAATGAAATGTCACAGAAAGACATGCAATGCCAGAATTTATTTTTAAACAAAAAACTACTACTAGACCCTGATGTAGAAAAAGAGAACTTGTATTAACTGTGATAAATGCTTTGGCAATAGAAATATACCATTAATCATAAGACTTCGGGAGGAAAAAAACAAAGCTTTAATACCCTTTAAAATACTTGCAACAGCTTCCTTTGCTCCTGGAGGAAGGACTGAGCTCAAATGCTGAATAAAACGAGGTTTGTGGAAGTCAATGATCAAGTTGCGGAGCTTTTCACTGCAGATGCAAAAATACAAGAATCGTGAGTTTCTCATTGAGAAAAACCTAAAAATACTCAAAGTGTGAAATTAATTTGATTCTTCATACCTGACTGGGGAATCTTTCATCAGTTTAGAGAGGTTTTCAAAGGGAACTCCTATACCACTGTCTCCTTCTTCATGATCCAACCTAAAAGTGGTACTCTCAGGGAGCTTTGATAAATTCCTGAAGGACGACAGTAAGATGCACAAATTAATTCTGCTTACAAGCAGTAAGTTGATGATAAAAGTCTCATTAATAAGGGCACATTTCAAGGCAGTGTAGTCCGAATAATTAAAGTTACTAATAACAAAAACAACCAGAGTATCCATGGAAACTTATGTCGGAGATACACTTTGCAGGTATGTTTTTTAATCAGTCAACATAGGCATAGGGACACCGATCTGCCACCTTCAGTCATGATTTTTAGAATATACCTGCATGAGCCAAGCAAGAAGAGTCAGACCATTTCAGAGCTTTTTTGAGGCCTGGGAGTGCCTTTCTTGAAGCTCATATCACAGTGCTGCCAAGCAGATGTTTTTCCTTTTATTCTATTACCTGCCCAACAAACAGGAGATTGTTGTTGCACTGATTTCTCTCACGTAGCCAGTAGCCAAGCCAAGCAAACCATTTTCTTCTCCACTCACAACGACTCTATCACCAACCAAGAGGTTTGCTCCAGGTACAACACCATTTTTACGTTGGAAAGAATGCAGATATTGTCCTTCGGAAACTTCCTGAACTTGATCAATTCTGATCATGTTTCCAACACAGTCTCCAGCCTTCTCTCTGTGAAGATATTACAGAAAAATTAATTTTTCAATATAAGATCCCCTCAGTAAGACAAATATTTTATATACGTAAGCAAGAAATAAAAAAATTTAGTCAGTTTTCAATAGCCTCTATGACCAGAGAAGAATTGTAAAGATATACAAACACTTTATACTTGCTTCAACCTAATTGCTTGTTTCACCTAAAACACCACATAAACAAACTCATTTAAATGGGTCCACAAACCACCCATTAATTTTTGCATAGCTACTATGTCCAGGGATGTAAGACAGAAAGTACTTCAGCCAGCAAGAGCCCTTAGTGTTTATCCACATTCTCAGGCAAACATAGGAGCAGAGCCCAAAATACATCATTATTTGTCAATAAAACCCTCAGAAAACCAGTGCAGTGAGCTGGACTCACAGCCAACATCCAGTGTCAGCCTTCAGGAACTGAAACAAAATGATACAATTTCTACTTTGGAAGGTTGAGACTGCAATTAACTTACTGCTTCCCACGCCTGACTTAACAGCAACAACAACAGAAAAACATATATCAAAAATATATATCCTGTAAGTGTAGCAAGCTAATGATTTCATCAGCTCACATCTCAAACTCTACTTTACAAGAAGTACATCTGATTATTTCTACAAGCAGTAGAAAACATCTAGGTTCCCTTGTGAGGAAAACAATGCCTCGCTTCCAAGCATTCATTTGTACCAGGTTAGAAATTCATCTTACCTTTCCAAAGAAGGTATCATCCATATATTTTTATACCCCTTTTTACTGTCTCCACTTTGCATCTCCAAGGTTAACATCAGATACCACAGACTGAAGTACTCTAAGTGGGAAGGTTTCAGGTGCTGTGTCTCTTTTTCAATAATGGGTATCATAGCAGGAGGAAAAGACACACCAGCCATCCTTTCTTCTACAGCTCTAAGAATAGAACCAAGCACAGCAAAGAATCAACTTCCACCACATTTCCTGCAAGTCAGTTTGTACATGAGACCAATTTAAGTTTATACTGAAACACTGAAAAATATAGCATTTAATTTATCATCACTGAAATAAAGTTGATTACATGTCCTTTGTTCCTACAATCTCATTTAATCACTTCACATCATCTGTATGACTTTGAATTAGGGAAAATAAGTAGAAGACCAATTGAAAACCTCCCAAGAATAATTCTGCAAACATTAAAGCATTTCATCTTCTATTTCTTTTTTAGTAAGATATGAATACCATGGTGGTGCTTACTTAAGCAAATGGGATTTAACAGTTAATAAAAAAGCAGACTTCAAGTCAACTCACCTTGGAATTAAGCCTCAATAGGCATTTATACATAATCGTGCACTTAAAAATGCAAACCAAGTGAAAAAAAAGTTAGTTCAAAAGTTGTTAAAACAGCTGGTGACTTAGGAATAACATAATGCCGCAATACCTGAATGTTATAATGATTTATGAAGCAATTACTAAACCATATTACACTTATGCACAAAGCCAGTTCCCTCAAAATTTCATTCCTACAACCTGAAAAAACAAATGGTCGGATCAAAGAAAATGTAAGAGTTATTACGCTGGAGTTTATGGAACATTGTTTGGGAGTGCAAGAGTTGTCATGAAGAAATAAAATCAAATCACAAAGGTCAAATAATAGTATCAAAGGCTGAAGTTATTCTTATTTAAAAAAGAAGTATCAAACCAGGGTGGTGGGATTTTTTTCTTACCTGCTATATAGAAAGCAATTGTGTATTTGGGAACAGTATTTACAGGCTTGACTGTCATCAATTACAGGAGGCAAAGCAGCAAGCTGTGACTGCTGTCTTCCCACAGCAGATTTATACATACTGTGCATTAAGTAGAAGGCCACCTGGTTTCTTAGCTTTATTAATTCTGTCAAGAAAAGAACGAACTAAGCTGGTATTTTAAGTGTAGCTTTTAATCATTCTTAGTCCAAAAGAAACCATGCATCACACTTCAGTCAGTTAAGAAGTAGATACTCATATAGCAAAGTCCTAATGAAGTATTAATAAAACATATTTAAGTTTTGAACATCAACTTCATAGAATAAATAAAATTACAACAAATGATACAGCCAAGTATAACTTGCTCCATGAGAGAAAATCCTGCTAGTTCAACTATTACTGAAATGCTTCATTATGATTAAACTAATCAAGTAGGTTTCAAGGGCGGGAGGATAACGTCACCTCTTCTATCCATGCGAGTTCCACTAACAGGATACATAGTACCAGTTTTAAGATAAAGAAGAAATCCAGCTTCAGGATCCATTCTCCTTTCTAAATTCAACAACGTATACAGGATAACCTGCAAACATTTTATATGAAACATACTGCGTGTCATGTATATATAAATACTAAAACAGCTTCATAAGATAATTTATGTAGCCATTACTATTACAAATAATTTAGAAAGCATAACTAAAAAGCACCTAACCAAGCATTTGACTTAAAAGGCATCTTCCTTAACAAAAGTTTATACATGACTGCCCCTCACTCAGACCAGCTATCTGTCAAGATGTACAATTATAGTTCTTCAAGCTCTTTGCCTCGAGCTAATACTCAAATGTTTAGTAAGAAGAGACTAATCAACAGTTTTTCAGGATAAAAGCCATAAAGCTGTTTGAAAGACTTAAATAAGCATATCTCCCACACCTCAGCTAATTTTTAAATCATCAGCTTTGAGCATGCCAGGGTTGCTCATCCATAAATCCAGATTACATCACATACAAACCAAATGTTTCATATTCTTGAGACAAAGTCAGTCATTCTAATAAGACAGATTGCTCATAGCCACCAATAGTCAAATTACACTTCTTTTTGTACCTGACTCCTGTGCTCTATAGAGTTTGATTCCTTGCCAGATTTGAGCTCTAATGGCATTATCCTGGACTGTACTCCGCACCGACGATGGATTTTCACCCTGGCTGTAACATCAATCTTTCCCTTCAATCCAAACCTGGGAGACCAAATGTTCTCTTCAACGTCTAAGATATCTACAATTTCTACCTTAGAAGAGCAATCTCCTGTTTTCTCTTCACTTGGCCTAGGAAGAAACCAAAGGAAGGGGGAAGATAATGATTTTCCTTAATATTTCAAGATTAAAACACATTGCAGTATGCGTGTGCTGACAAACTATTAACATCTGAATAGTAGTTTAATATTCCAGTTTTTAGTCATATTTACAGCAACTTCTACCTTAGCCAGCTGATTAAAAGAACAAGGATGTTTAAGTACTAACGCATCTACTCTCTACCACATTGCTCACAATGATTTTAACATCACTGTCATTTTTATGTTAGTCCTCCCTCAGCCTTGTAATAATCATTCTTGATGTCTTTCCCACTACTCATAATTGCAACTAAATACGGAGCTCAATGTTAGCTATTTAGGTATCCAGGCAATTAATTGCTCCATGTCAGTTAAGAGATTTGTATAAAAAGCTCTCTTCTAAAAATTGAAAGTGTCCCAAATAAGATACACAAATTAGAATCATTTCTAATTTTGGATTCTTACAGTTTCAGTTGCATTTGATTTTGGTTAGCTGGATTGCGCATGAACTCTTCTGTCCACTTAAAAAATGAAGGCAAATATTCTTCTATCTCCTGCATTACCTCTGTTTGTTTCAGCTTTAAGTGATACCTACAAAACAAAGCCATTTACATTAGGGCAATGGCAAAATTAGCTTCACCTTTGGTACAAAAGTACTTCACATTCATGGAAATAATTGTCAAGTTTAAAGAACCATCTTTAAAACACAGATAGCAACACATTCACATCACCCTATTAATTCATAAAACTACAGCTGAGCACCCATTAAGAGAAATAAACTACATTTCCCATTTAACTCCAGCAGGGCAGGCATATTAAATTACATTATAGAGCAGGGAAATAAGAGATACCAAAATTTCATTAAGATTGTTTGGTAAGATGCTCTCCTAATAACAGTAACCATTTGTTAAAGCATCTAATCTCCCAAACATAAAACTAGATCCTTGCAATGTACTTACATTTCTCTGAGATACTTCTGCCCAAAAACAATTTTATTTGCTAGTTCCTCCACTTTTTCAGGTGACAAGTTATTTGTTATGGATTGCTGGAAAATTTCATGAAGAACTGTACCAATGAGTGTTTGCCATGAACCACACTCAGAGCCCTGCAATACAATTGCACAGTACAAAAGGTTTAAGATTCATATTCATTTCATGCAGATTTTCCACAGAATTTCTGGACTTATTTGTTGCATGTGACACATCTCAATTGTTTTCATAGCAAAATCATTAGATCTTTTATCTCACTTATTAATATGGATTCAAATGTGATTGCAAATACAGACAAACTGCAGTGAGTCTCTTCTATTGCTTTATCTCCCATTTTTATTCCAAATCCACTATTAGGATACAATCCCTAAGCAATTAAAGAAGGAACAGATTCACATTTTAAAGTGTATTTCAAGAAGGTTTTCCTTGTGAACAGCATTAACAGCAGCACTTCCTAATGCAACAATCTTTACTATCCCAGAAATACTATGTTTACATTATCCATATTTGAAGCAATTTCCTGCATTTTATGAACTCACATAAAATTATTCCAACATCAGAGTGGCTCAGAAACCCACCTAGTTCACTGCCAGGAATGGATAAATTATGACTTCTGCATAAGCCCCTACCAAACAGCCGGAAAGACAATCAGTTTGTTTGGAAGTTAATGGTATCTTTCACAGAACCAGTGGTGTGGAACCTGAACACAACTCAAAGAGTGGCATTATCAGAGTCAGGACCCTTTGTGTTGTCCTGTATGGGAACTGCTGAATCACAGCCCGTACCTCCGATTGATCACCTGAAGTGAGCAGTGAATCAGCCATGAAGCATAGGTGAAGGCAATTCTCCTGTGCTGCCAGAAGGGTGGATCCTGGCTCCATCTCTCCTAGACCCATTTAAGAGCTGACTGCCAGTGGGGAAGGATCTCTTCTGGAGATCCCTCCTCTGGCATTTTGCAGCGAGCCCAGGACATGGGTAAGTTTTCTATCTATTTTCTTTTTGTTATTATAATCTGCTCTGCCAAATTCTCTTGCTTATTTCGTAATTATAACATCTTTATACTCACTGACTATATGTGTCCCTTCCCAACAATTAATCTATTCCCGTTACTTCTCTAATGAAGGCCTCCTGTTGACATCTCTTTTCAGTCTGAACATCCTGCACTTTGATTTCTTGCTCTGGTCACAGTTCCCCAGCCAGCCTGTTTACTACTTCCCTTGCCCATCTGGATTTACATGCTCCTCATGTCTAGTTTTCCTCAGCTGGAACTGGCAGCCATCGCTACTCTACCACTCACATATCAGCAAGGACAACCACAAGAAACCTTTTTTCTCTTTGAGTTCCAGCACAGATTTCAGAATTAGCCCACACCAACCCTGACTACAGTACAGGCATACAGTAGCTAGATCTGGAGCTAACACATGCTTCTCATGGGGTACCAGAAAAGCCTTTGCTGAAATGGCTGATGTTTCAGAAGCTTTTTAGTAGCCAAATAAGACTACATTTTCATATAGCCAACAAGAGGTGCACATCTAGCGAAAACTTCTTACGCACAAGAAAACATGGCTAGGAACAAGAAGAGTATAAAAGAAGTTGCCAGAAAACTAGAGCGAGAAGCATATTTTTGTCCCCGTTTTCTGTATTAACAACTCAGAATAATTTCAACTGAAATTCTGAAAAACAAACATAACAAAAAAAAAAAAAAGTAGTCCAAAAAGCAAGTTTTCCCTCTGAATTGCTCTTTTTTTGTAAACGTTATGACTAGCTACTGACATTTTACAACATCACATTTCAAACAGTTTTAGTACTGAGCTAAGCCACCATTCTCAGCTGAAACATTAACTTATTAATGCTACAACATCAGGTGTTTTAACACTTACCCTAAACCTTTCACTCAGCACCGCTTTTCTCATACATCGAATGCTACTGGATATCGTAGTGCCAGAGAGCAACAAATCTGGGTAAAGAATAAGATATCCAGACTGCTCACTTATTATCCAGGTACCAGAGCTACAGTCCCCTTCTAAATGAACAATGTCTCCTGGAACAACTGGAACAGACTCCCTGTAAAGCAAAACATTTCAACAACAATTTGCAAGCACAGGATACCATATGTAAGAAACTAACAGATTCAATATACTTCAAAACCTGAGGTTACTATGAGCTTTTTACTGGCAAAACTTTAATTCTGAGCACTAGGTCACGGATCAAATCCACATGAAGAGAAATCCTGATGACTACAAATCATTCCAGATTCGTCATTACAGATTTATCCTTTCAGCCATTTTAGAACCGATATATTTTACACCGACATGCTATACTTGATGCTTATAATATCTCCTTATAGTTAAGGGCTTAAACTGCTTCAGAAGCTCAGCAGAATCTCAAAGCACCGCTCACCAGCTGTTCTGAAGGACGCACAGCTCCGTATCTCCCGGCGATGTGGAAGCGCTGACCGCCAGGTGCTTCTCAGGGTCGCGTCCCTCCCGCCGCACCGGGCGGACCTCCAACACGCGGTACCTGTTGTTCAGCCCGCTCCTGAGCGCCGCGTTACAGGACTCGGTCATCGTCTTCTGAAAGCACAATTAACGCTGCCAAACCCACCGCAGTGCTTGACGAGGAAACAGACCAGCACAAACCCACCTCCACTGCTAGAACGCGTGTCAGCGCGGATAAATAGACGACTACAGCGTGCTTTTTAAATTGCACACAGGCCTTTTCCCTTCTCCCTCCCGCCGCCCAGCACCGCAGTCCCTCTGCTACACAGCAGCCAGCCTCACCTCAACCCCGCAGCGCACCCCAACCGAATGCCGCGCGCCGCGCGCCGCGCCAATCTCCGCGCAGGCGCAGCACAGCCCTCCCATCTCGCCTGCCCAGATACTCCACCCCCAGCTCGATCATTGGTGGGGACGAAGGCAGAGCAACCAATGGGAGTTGCCGGAGGGCGGCGCGAGCTTCCCGCGCGCGGGATGAAAAGCAGAAGCTGTGCGGGCGGCCTGCGCTGTGAGGAAGCCTAACAGGCTGCGGTCAGCGCTCCTCACAACGGGACTGCTGGAAAAAGCAGAATTAAAGGTGCTTTTCTCTCTCAAATGTTTGTGGGTGAACCTCAGCCCAGGAGTTGAGCTTTCCTTATGACAAACACGAGCCGGTGCAACCAAGCACCAGCCCTCTGAGGCGATGCAGCAGTCTCAGACGTGCACGGTTGCCCCCTTTGCTACTTTTTGGTCACAAGAGCACTACTTGAGGAAACCGTTCTTGCTCCTGTCAAGTCGAGCTAGGACTAAAGAACGCAGGTATTAAGTTTATTCTCGATATATTAGTATTCTGCACTTAAAATGCCAGGAAAAATAACAGTGGAGTAATTGGAGTTTGGCCTTGTATTCCTAATGTAGCCAGACTCTGAGAAACAGGACTGTGCTCCAGCCCTGGGAAGACAACACGAGCAGGGGTCAGGTACCCAGCAGGAGGATCCAGCTTGACATTTGAAGGGTAAGATGGCACTTAAATGAGCCCCTTTTCTTAGGGTTAACCTTCAAGTACACATAGCCTATGTTTATAAGCTTTCCCTTGCAGAACTGCTAATATTCATAATGGAATAATTTGTTCTTTTAAACACACAGGCACACAATTTAGTACAGTATTAAAACAGATTATTGTACAGGAGCTTTTTGCTTTGTACATGTGATAGAGGCTGCAGAATGCAAGGTTATCTCTACATTCCTATGCAGAGGGAATAAGACAAAACAATACAGACACTGGAAATTAGCAGTCTAAAAAGAAGATTCAAATACAAGTTTTTGTGTGAAGTAACTGCAAACTACATACGTAATGCAAAAACAAATGCCTCCATTACAGCAAGCAGAAATTTCCATTGTAAGGATAAAGAATTGAACTCTATTTTAAAGACAGTGTTTAATAACTGGAAACAAACCATCATCTGAGATTTTCAGGAGATAGTATGGATAAGAGATTCTGACCTGAAGGAGTTCTGAAATGGAGAGACCTTTTCCACTTCTATATCTAAGGATATTGGAAATAGCTGAGAACAGAATATATAATATTGGAATGGCTGGAACAGAAAATAAAAAGCAGTACCCAAGGCTGCATTACCAATTCTTCACAGAAGGAACTGTTTCACTGGGTAGAACTAAAGTTACAAGACTCCTAGGAAACAGGTTTTCAGGAAATATGGCAATAATAATTATATCCACTTCCATTCAAGCCTCTCTGTATAATAAAGTTGACATTTGGGATAATCATCTACACTTGCAAATAAAAACTACACTAAAAACATCTTGAAGTTGCAAAAAATGTTTTCTAACATGGTTGTTTTGTGGGGTTGTTTCCCCACACAGAGAAAGCTTTTAAAATTGATTTTGAAGCAATTGTATCAATTTATAGTAACTTCTAAAGTTCCTAGAAAGGATGTGTACAAACCTGTTCAATTGCTATGCTGTGAAATCTAAAAAACTAGAACTAGATCGAAAATAAAACCATGAACTAATGACCACCAGCTTCCCTAACATTTAATTGCTGACAATCTGATAACTTCAGTGTGGTAACAGAGTGGTTCAAAAGAAGTAAGCTCACCTTCTCAAGGAGAGACAATTTAAATGGAAGATTAACTCAAATCCAGCATCTTGACTAATGAAAATGTTCTTCAATAGCAATGAAAAACTTCTCACAGCTTACATATATAGAATATATTTAAATTATGTGTGTATTTATTAGTATTTTAAAAGCAGAAAATAGACACTTCAAAGTGTCCATAGTCATATAGTCACATAGTCATATGACTATGTAGTCCATAGTAAAATGGACTACCAGGGAACACAGCCAGTCAGATATATGGAACACATTAGTCAGATACTCAAAATAGTGTGCTGATTAAGAAATATATTTAATAATAATCTTTTCAAAAAAGGTTAGAAATATCTACCAAAAAAATTAGAAACAAGTCTCCTCCCTTCCAGCTCCCTTTTTCCCTTCATACACCTTTCTGAAGTATTTTAGTACTTTCAAGTAGAATTATTAACACGCTTGTAAGCTCTGTTTTGAAAAAGTAATGCTGAAGATACAGCACTGTAGGGCTGTTTTTCACATTCAGTATCCTACTCAGTTGTTTTGCTGACACATTCTACTGCTGCTTTCTTCTCAAGCGTGAGTATGCTGGATTCTGCTTTACACACACACAAATCACACAAATATATTCATTCAAAATTTTTAATAAAATAAATTCAAATATATCTTGTTCTCTGCCCATAACTGTATTGTTAAATATAAAAGAAATACATACTTTTAAGAAACCAGAAAAAAAAAAAAAGAGTCATGACAGTTGGTTTGAGATACATAACTCAAAATCCAGTCTAATTTTTCAAAATTAAGTAAATTGATCACATAATCCACCAGTTTATTTAATACAACCATTACCAACTCTTAAAGGACACTGCTAAAAATATTGCAATAAATAAATAACTTATATCACATAAGTAAATGCTTTACAGCTTCCCAACTCAAGTGAATAAAATCAGGAGTACCAATGCAAATTATGTATAAATGAGTCCGAACAACAACTTCTCTACAAGGAATTGAAGGAGAAGAAGTATAATAATGTATTGCATACCATACTTTAGAAATAACACATACACACATATACAGACTCTAATATAATCTTCATTTTCTTCTCCATGTGCCTAAATGGTCCATACGCCTAAATACATAAGTGCAGCAGCATGCAGTCCTGTTTGTCCCAAGTTTGAAGGTAGGGGCAGACCTGTTTACAAGAGCCAGTCCTGCAAAGTACGTCATGTTCTCAAAGCCTTCAATAAACTGAATTGAAAACATTATGCTCTACAGAAAAGGTACAGAAATGCCTTGTAAGATTACATGCTAACTGCCTTAAGATCTTTTCTACCACTTATCACTGTACAAGTTTCCCATTTTTATTTGTGTAGATTTTTTTTTTTTTTTAAGAACAGAATGCATGCAACGAAACTGGTTTCTAAATTGCAGGATTACCAATGATTTTAAATACATCTCATCATTTGTTATTGAAGAGGCTGAAAAAACTCCCATATATACCCACACAAAGATACATGCTTTGTTCTTAACATACAGAAAACTTGTACAAAAGGCAAAAAGAAAAAATGGTTAAGTTGTGGTCTACCAAGTTCAGCTTCAACAGAGTTGGCAAGTAGTTGAATAAGAAAACTGTTCCATTTTATTCAAATAAATTTAATCAATTAAAATGTTAAGGAAGAACAGATGTCTAACGAGTAGCTCAGAAAGCAATACAATCATGTGTTTAATTCCTGGAATGGTGATAAAGCTAAACAACTAACAGCTTGAAACCTGTATAAAATGTGGGTGTAATTTTAAAACTGTGCAGTTCTTAAGGTTTATCTAATGAAGCCTATAAGATTAAGTGCAAAAAATGTTTCTCGCTAACTAATGCTTATTATGATCTGTCTCCTAGTTTGACTCCAATTTAATTAAATCTTGGCAATTAAAATTAAGTTGTCCGACAACAGCAGTGCCACAATATATATTTAACTTCAAGTAGTTTATTCACCAGCGTAACTTTTACATTAAAGCTTAAAAAAGTTCAGTTGAGGCGCAAGAATTGTTTCATAAGTTCATACGTGGTAAAAGCCACAGCCTGGGAAGGGATACAACGAATGTAATTCAGTGACAGACCACGGTACAGTCCTCTTCGTATTCCATGTTGTTGATACACGTATTTCAGTGTCTGCACCATTGTACTGGAAAAACAGGAACTTGGATCATTATTGAATATACACATTCGATAGTTAGAGTCACTTTCTTAAATATAAGACGTTCTTTTACTTGGTTCTTAAAAGCGACATATGGAAAAACATGAGACTCCATATAGCAGAGCATGACAATCCTTTTAGGACTCATAAAACAGACTGAGTTTCTGCCAGAAATCTGGGCTCAAAGGCTGGAAACTGGAAAGAGGATGGTGCAATTCCATCTAAAGAAGCTTCAGCCTAAAAATAATCTGCACTAAAAGACATAATCAGAAATTTTATACCAGAATGGTGACTACACATTATTCTCTATCTGTCAGGAAGAAGTTGAGAAGCACCATTTTTGTCTTACAGAAGACGACAATAGTTTAATATTACTCCTTTGTAATATGGACTAACAAAAACAAATTTGCCCACTGCAGTGCACACTTCTTACATTAATCATCAGTATTCAGGTTTTGCATCCCATTCTTTTTGTTTGTTTGTTTGAGCACAGGATCACACATTAAATTTCTGCAGATAAAGTTTCTGTTTAGCCCTGTATGCTATAACTCGCATGTGTAAGCCTCCCTGCTCCAAGCAAAAACTGTTTCTTCTTGAGATAAAGGCAACAACTTGTGTGAAATACGATATTTGACCTTATTTGAAATACAATTTGCAGTAGTTATGCAAGCAGGAAGATTTTCCTCACATACCTGTACTGAAACTGAACAAGTAGTCATTAAAATGCAAAGCCTTTGAGTAAAAATCTGTAAGATGCTCAACATTTCCAAGCTATTAAAATTATTACTCCTTGAAAACATCTTCAATATGCTTCAAAACTTCAAGGTTTCCTTCTTCTATTATTCTACCATCCTCTAAAGATAAATGGCTACTATCCTACTCTCTCCAAACAATCATAACAGAATTGTTAAGTGGGAAAGTCTAATTGTAAAAGTGTGAGTTCTCACAAATGCAGGAAGCAAAATCCAAGGACAATTAGCACATTCTTATTTTAGAAGCACCTGGACTAGAAAGCAGTCAAGGGGAAAACCTTACTCTGCCAATGAAAAACAGTTTGAAGCTCAGAATGTTTTCCACCACGATGCCTAATTTAATACTACGATTTTAAGAATATTATGATACTTCATCCTCTACTGGACTCACGCATGTAACTAAAAAAGTGTAGGAACTCCAACTACAATCAGTGTGTGCAATGTTACTGTAATTGAGGTTAATCAAGCAGGTTAAATAAAGCAGTATTACATAAAATAATATTGAGAATAGATTCTGAACCACTAAAAGTATACCTTGAAACAACACATCGTTTCAGTAGAAGCAGGTAGTTTGTCCCTCAGGAATCCTAGTGATGCTAAGGATAAGTTAATTGAGTAAAAATGCACATAACATCTTCTCATATACAGCATTAGTAGCAACACAAAACTGTACTTCAGTTTTGGTGTTTCTTTTTGAACCTCAGCTTTTGTCCAACTGTGTGGAAACATAACACATCTCACTAAAAGCATGAAGAAATCAACAGCACAGGAACTCTTTTTTTTTTTTTTTTTTTTTTTTTTTTTTTTTTTTAACTTTTAAACCAAGAATGCAACATCACTCAGATATCAAAGAATTCAGTTACTGAAGGTGAAAAGAAAATACTTACAGGCACTTTTCAGAGTCCGGGAGAACTGCTCCTAACTGCATTCGCCTGCGAGTTACATCAAGGGGATATCTACACAGGAGATATTTGAACAGCAGTTCAACTAGATGTGTGATGACTATACGAATACTGTTGTGTTGTTTGTTTGTTTTTAATTTAAAAAATATATATATAAAGAGTCCATCTGCAAACTCCAAGCTCCCTTTTCAATGAGTCACGAATTCGGCTTAGATTCTCAACACAGCTGAAAGTTCTCCAAAAAGGGAGACTCCCTCTATACAACCAAAACCAGCAAATCAGATCTCTTAATATATTCCATTTGGCACGAGTAAGGAAGACACATGAAGATCAGATGAGAGTATAAAACAGTCTGTAAAACACTGGAGGGAGAAGACGCCTGAAGCAAAAATAAAATAAACAGTTTAAAGATTAACAGAAAATGCATGTTACATATGTAATGTAATGCAGTGAGTGATTCAGTGAAAAACTGATGCCATAGAAGTCTACCAGATCGATTTGATTTGTGGCCAAAAGAAAACATGGCAAGGACAGTATGAGAATGGAGGAAACAGGCAAAGTAATAAGAAAGTAATGCTAAGCACAATATCTTAGGCTTTCTTTTTTGAATTCTTAGAGTTTGCAGGTTATACCATCTTAAAATAAACTGGAATAATACAGTTACGCAAATGACGTTAATGGTCCAAATTTCATAGCATCCCAAACAAGATTCCAGCTGATTTTAGTTTTGTCTGTTTGTTTTAATTGACTCAGTGCATTTATCTTTACAGCTGCTGAGGATTAGATACTTATTAAGTGAAACGATATGAAATAACTGAATCACAGTCTGACTGAAAAAAAACCTTATTGACACTAGACTTATTTTTAAAAAAATCATATTCTCAGACAAAACACTTTTTTCTAGAACAAATATCTATATAAAAAAAATAACAATCAATACCCAAACTTACGATATCGTCTGAGCTATTGCTCCAGCTATGCCACCACACAGCAGATTTATATGTGTTTTCAAAACTAAGACATCGGGATTATCTAAGGAAGGCCGTCCAAGCAAGTTAGGTGCTTGAGCAAGTCCAATGCTCTTTAAGGTACCAAAGGTAAAAAAAGAAAAACCTAAAAGGAAATTTAATTTTATGTACTTTCATAAAAGAGCAAAATATTTGTTGATGTACTTATCATCATCATAAACAAAAAGCTGCAATTACAAAAATAAGTTATTTTCCAATCCTATTAGAAGTTTTACTTAAGTAAGAGAAACAGATAAATAATACTTAGAGCTTTACCATGATTTCTGTTCAAATTAGTTACTGGTTATAATTAGCATTAAGAGTGCTTTAAATAACTCAACTGTGGCTTTCAAATTACTGGTTTGCTGTTAAAAGTAACCCCTAAGATCTGTTTAACCAAAAAACAAGTCTCATCATCTAAAGATGAGTGCAGTTTCAGCAGTCATTTCTGATGTTCCTCCATCCCACGTCATCCACTGCTTTAGCTTGACTAAGTATTTATACAGAAGTCACCAGGAGATGGAGCCAATAGAGAGCCTCTAAAACTCGACTATCTACAAGGCTCTGCCCTCTTACGGATCTATGTGGGAGACAACCTGCACACCTTTTGGGGGATAAAACTGGGAAGCAGACAAAAGAACCACTACTTTCTCTCTTTCACTCCTGATTTCAAGAAAACGTAAATTTTGCCTACAGAAGGGACTTCAACACACACTGATCAATTTAGGTAAAGACTGAACATCCACAAATGCTTCTAGCTCTCCTTTCAGTAAAATACAAAAGCCTTCATTTTAATGTAAGCTACTTAATTTGATGTGCAAATATATTAAGCAAACTTAGTAGTGCACATAAATGCTGAGGGATTTCTGTGTTCTGTTTTTAACTTACCCGCATATGGAGCCATTCCTACCACAGTTGGCATCAGCCCTCTGTAGAACCCACTAAAACCACCTTCCTTTGAAAGAAAAATACATTCACATTTGTGGCAAGAAATACAACAAGTGTCTTAAACTACACATCTGTTTGTACAGATTCACAACAGCAATCTGACTAGCATCATGTAGCAACAAGGAGCTAAAACCAAGTTGCATTTCTTGTGTCTGAAGAATTGATGGGACAACTACCTAGCTCCACAGGAGATACAGAAGGGAAAATGAAAAAAAATCTGCATCCGGCATCATAACCTCCGAGACATTTTGGCATTACACATATCCCTCCTCCCCAAATATTTTGGTAACACTTCTATGTGCTACTGAAAAACAACTTTTCTTTGTTTTCATCTCCCACTTATATAAGTCTTAGCTCCATCTTAGCAGCCTAAGTAGAAGGAAGCATCCAGATAGTTCTTTACATTAAGTTCAATGTGCGCACGCAGTGAACTCATTTTCCACTAGGTAATTAATTTCAGTGCAGCGCAACATCATTTAAAGAGTATATTTTGCTTTCATAGGACTGAAGATTAAAAGAAAAAATACCTTTGTGTAAATCATCTTGAATGCATGGATAATTCCCATGTACTTGTGTTCCCCTTTTACTTGGAATGCCAGACGAACTCTAACCATATCAAGAGGGTAAGTACAAATCACTGCTGTAATACCTTTATTAAAAACAAAAACAAAACAAGCAAACAAAACTCACCTACACCTTATCTGTTTCTAGGATTATTTTGAAAATCAGAATTTCCTTTTGTGGCAGTGAATGTAATAGCATACACAAGATTATTTTGTTGAAAAAGTACTTGAAAACCCACTTATCAAACAGGAACCTCAGCAACACACAAAGGATTTATGTTTATACTTGGTGTTCACTGAAGCTGCACATTTATGCCTTGATTACAGACTTAACTGTAATCAAGGAGTCTTCTTCATAGCTCACAAACATATGGCTAGTCAAGTGCATCAGCCTTTACTGGACTGCAATCACAAAATCTAATCCTACATTATCTAGAAAATAAACGAAGCACCATTAATATGTTTAATTTCCAAAAACTTGTGTCAACATTCAAATATGTGATTAGTGGATGTATTTATTTATTTATTGCACCTGAAAATACAGTATTTAAGTCCATTCAGGAGCCTAGTCATGAAGAGTACTGAACTGCACTGCATTGCTGTATTTTTACAGTTCACATTACACTACCTGTTTTTCAAGCTTTAACTAAAACAGCTATTTCTAGACTTAACAAGATGCTAAAAAAAAAAAAAAAAAAAAAAAAAAAAAAAATCAAATCTTAGGAGTCAACTTATCATTTTGTAAACAGACCTCTAGTACAAAGAATAACTCCTCTAACAGTTACCTGAACACCAAGTCCTTGCTACTGCTAGTCTTTGAGTTAAGCCACTCAGTTACTGTCAAATTATATGGAGGGAATGGTTAAAACAGATTATTAAAAACAGATTATTTTCTGGTGTTCTAACACTGGCACTGATAAAAATAAAATAACTGAAAAAAAGAGAGAAAGAAAGCAAAAGTGTTTGTGATTTACATTCCGCTTTCTAGCAGCTGCTCTACTGTATCTAAAGAACACCCTTAAAATTGACCCTACAGAAGATGAGCACCTTTTGAGCACTGGTAGGTAACTGCACTTCCTCTCAAGCTTTAATAGTCTGTTAATCATATCTCTTTTTGTATGTGCACAATTTCCCACCTCTTGCATAAGGTCAAGAGAAAGCCACAACAGGAAAGAGATGAAATTGAAAGAAAGATTTAAAAAAACAACAGCTGTTTCAGCAAAGTGTGCTAACTTTCATATCCGGAGAGAGAACAGTCGCTGAATAGTGGCAGGAGGATCTTGACATAAAACATCAACATCAAATGGGGGTTAGGAAAAAAAAGAAGAACACTATGAAGAGGCTATGGAAAAAGCTGATACTGGTCAACCATCAACTGAGTTTGTGTCTTTCTGGAGTTTCCTACCAGTAACATTTATTCTAGAAGACAAAAAACATCTTTTTAGATATTTTGGACCGTTCCTCCACAAAAAGCAGGCAACTGCAGCTGATTTTTGATACAGTCTCACCCACAGGATTCAAAAGCTGGAAGCTGCAAAACACCAGAGCAATCTTAGGACTCTTTCCACTGACCTACATTATTAAATTCAGTCCCTGCACCCTTTTCACAAGGAATTTTCCAAGATGTCCAGAAATACTGTAAAATTGACAATTCAAGCAATTTCAATAAAAGAGTGGAAAAAAAGAAAAGGCTTTTATGGAGCTTAAAGAATTCACAGGAAAGTTATCCTAATACAAAATGCAAACTTATCCCCCTTCTTTTTTCATGTCATGCACTGATAAGCATCCAGGAATATTCTCTGTACAAAGACAAGCAAACAGACCAACCAAGAGTTAGTAGGAGTACTAATATTCAACACTAAGTCCAAAAACAGCACAAGTCAGAAGAAAAAAATCAGACTGGACTGAAAGAAGTCATATCCACTAAACAGGACCTTTAAATAGGACTCATTTTTTCACTTTATTTTAAAATTGTGTAGAGATGGACTCTGGGGAGGAAAAGAAAAAAAAAAAAAAAAAAGGATTTCTAAGCTTTGCCGTTTGAAAAAGCTACAAAATATGCTTTCCTGAAGCAACTCAAAGTGGCATGTTACTGCTTACTGTTCATAAGAGCTGAATGTTATGTCCAGGAAGGATCCACACTTCCTTTGAGGCTCAGGAGAGACATCATCTCTCTGTGAGGAACAGTAGTCAGGTTTGGAGAAGTTTACAAAAACACTAATCTCATCTCTGCTCCCTAAAGACTATGACTTAACAGAAGACAGACCAGAACACCTTAAGGCTGATTCTCTCTCCCGAGGAAGCAATGCTTTTCAACTAACATAAGTCTATCCAGAAATCTCTCCCATGGCTGGTTTAACAGGACAGAATTGGAAGTCTCTGCCCAGTTCAGAGACAGGTACAGCAAATCCCATCTTATCTTATCTGAAGATATCTTATCTGAAATCTTATTTGAAGTAATCCTAATAGGACAAATACCATTCCTCCTCCTCTAAGGTACTACTTTCTTCAAATACAGCAACTTTTTCATTGCAAATGTTGACTCAGAAGTACCTACCCCGCTGAAGTAAAAAAATTGTCACAGAGAGAACATTTTACTGAATCACTGCTTCAAGCACCTCTGACCACTCTTGGGGACAAGACACTGGGTTACACAAACTTCTACTGAGGCTTAGCACAAATGAAGCACAACAGGTATTAGACGGTCCATGCTTTGGAAGTTGACAATGAGATTAGCTGTATAGGCAAAATAGCTGTCTCACAATTTCCCTACTATTCCTCATTTTCTTTCCTTGAAATAAAAAATAAAATACCCAGGGTGAAGAAATAACAAGTGAAACAGGCTTACAAAGATCAGGTAGCACAAATATATTTGATGCACATGTTTTTCTGAATTCTACATCACGCTCTGCATAGACCAAATTAGTACTACCAAGTTATTCTAAGGTGTACAGTTTCAAAAACTACAAACAGAAGTCAAAGCCTTCAACTGCAGGAGACATATTCCTTCACAAGTATAAAAGAGATTAATTTATCAAGAAAGCATGTTCGTAAAAAGCAAAGCTTCATGAACTATATGAAGACAGAAAAAGCTGATGACAAAGAACATGCATCAGACAGGTCAAAGAACTGCATGATTTACAAGTCCGGGTATGTCTAGACACTTAGCACCTGCCTGTATTTCTTGCTAAATTGCACCTGAAAAAGTAGACTCAGTTTGTTTTAAAATGTTGACTCGACTAAATGACTTATTTACATCCCATTTAAAATTGACATCGCATTATTCTTCTAATCCACAGCATTTTCCAATTGCATTTATTAAGTAAAACAAAATCAAACAACAACCACCAGGCTTTCTGTATTAGGGTCTTTGTCAGTTCGTTTGTGTGTTTTGGTTTTTCGGCTTTTTTTTTTTTTTCTCCCTGGTTAATCAAATGCAGGGGAGAAAAACAGGCATTTCTGTATTTTACTTCACTTTTTTTCTGTAGGAAAATTGAAATATTCAGAGTTGCAAAGCCTTTCTGTAATACAGGCATTAGCTGACTACTTCGTTTCCTAGACCCTACTAACATCTATGATTTCTCTGTCTTCTCCTCAGCTCTGCTTTTACTTAAAAGCAGTTATAAGTAATTTATCTGTTAATGAGGTGTTACAGCTGAAATTTGAATCACACAAGACTCAGGAAATTCAGAGTTGAAGTTTCCCCAGTAACTTTAGCTCGGCCTCCTTAAACGTATGCATTACAATAGCTTCTTCTTGACTCTCATTCCACTACCTCCCCGCCTTGCCTTTCCCTGTGGATAAGCCTTTGATCCCGTTTATCAGTTACAAAAGATACTAAAAAGTTTCCCACCATTTTGAAGCTGATTCGGGTCTGATGATTGTTAGCAATGTTGGAAACACTGACACAAGCAAGATTTAAGTAACTGTATCATGCACTCATGTGAATGCAGGCAGCTGGGCACAACAGGGACAAAAAGAAATACCTAGCCATTTTCAGCTGCACAGCCTTACCCCTTATGAAACTGTAAAGACTTCTCTCCACCAACACTAAGGTGCATGAAGCACATTCTCCTTTAGTTATTTAAATACGGATGAAGCAAAATAACATCCCCTTACAGGCGCCCTAAGTCGTGGGAGTTAAAACTAGAAATATCTCTAGCTGCTTTTAAAAGTCTTCTCATCTCGCTTGCAATTCCAGAGAACTCGTACATCTAAAATTCTGGGCTGTGCTCTTCTTGGTAACATTTTCCTCCCCCGTATTTTGCTGGCATACAAACCCTCCTTATCTAATGCCAATGCTACCTGGTAAACAAATACCTTACTTATACTCAGCAATGTCATGATATTACTCTACCTGTGTGCTCTATTCATTTTCACTGCACACCTATGTCTAGCTCATACTGCTGGTAGAATGTACCACATTACTCATGTCATTTGATCAAGGTTACCAGACAGCAATGTATATTGATTTTACTTCTGTCACTCTAACCACACAAAACTGACTTAACTAGAAAATTACTCAAAGCTACACCAGATCCTAGAAATTTATCTATGAATTATCTATGAATTCCTGCATGTCAACACTGACAAGGTTAACTGATTTTTCCAAGTCTTCCTAGATTTTAAGATCTCTGAATTGCCTCTCTTCATTCTCTTACCCTTTTCTCAGATGGCATGCAAAATAAAATGCTTTCATGCTTCTTTCTAGTTTAACTAATAGTTGCATTTGTTTTTTCCTTTTCTCCCCCTCAAAAAGAAGCTACGTTTTCATACATCACAGCTAATGAAGGACTGTCAATGGACAGTATAAACACTGCTTTACGATGTCAAAACACATACAAAGAACCATGCTGACCAAAAATTTGCTCACTACTGTTTAACTTCCTCTGTTCACTCTGAGCTACTTTGGCTGAGAAATGACCAGCAGGAGAAGAACAGACACATACAATTACTTTATATACTGGCAGCTTACAATCATTTTTTCCTATTGCTACTGCACAAATTCCTACGTCACACGTCAAAAATATAAACATTTCTGGGAAACCAAAAGAATCTCTCAACTTTTCTGGGTTTACGTTCAACTTAACAGCAATGGCTGACTGGCTGATGAGCCAATTCTGCTAAAACCTCCATCTTTATTCTTCATCCTGATGGCACTTGGATTGTTCATTTTTCAGAAGCCACAATGAACACCACAAATATCACGCTTTACATTTCAGCAGGGAATTCAGTGTTTGAACAATTTCAAAGAATACACATTTTTCAATTAGGTACCTGTTACATTAACCATTTACAAGTATTTTTACTCAATACAAATTTGCAAAAGTTAGACCTGAAAACTTATTAAATCACCCTCTGAATAAACACTGACTTTTCAGTGAAAAGGATGTCTGAAATGCAAGTCCAAAGCTATACCTGCCATGGATCCAGCCATCAATCGATGCACATGCCCTGAAATCCCAAGGTACTTCTTTATTACCTACAAAATATGGAACATTTGTGACAGTTTTATAGGAGTAAATACAGGGAAATGCATCACAACGTTTCACCAGCACATGAATGCAAACTCTGTGGCTCCTATAACAAGTTTACAACTCCACAAACTCAAACCAGAGCACTTAATCACTGCTAAAAACTTTTTTTGAAAATTTAGGTTGGTACCAATTTCCTACTAAGGACACCAAAGGACCAACATTCCTCTAGCTAGGCAGAATGATCAGTTGAAATTATTTGTACTTCAGAAGCTTATTGACTGCTTTTTGAGTTATTAACCTGGTTCAACCAAGGCAAACTGAATACTATCTCTTTCACATTATAAGGTGCAAAGAACACTGAGCAAAGTTGAAGACTTACACATTTAATAAGAAAAACTGTTTTCTCGTGCAGAGCATGTGAAACTTACTCTAATAAGGAAACTTTTATGAATTCAACTGCATTAAAAAAAAAAAAAAAAGAGGGAAACTGAGCAAGTATTGAGAACAAGAACTTCCTAAACTACATTAAGTCTTGCAAGAAACTAGCTTTCAGACTTACATCAAGTAACTCAGAAATATTAAGTGGTTAATCTTATGACAAATCATTCACAGGATTATTTCACATGTTCTCTCTTTAAGAACTGTTTTGTTGGTTTTGTTTTTGCCTTTCAAACTCTCCTGCAAAGCATCTTTAATGTCTGTTGTTAATAGATAAGAGAAAGTGCTATGAAATTAAATGTTTTCTTGAAATTTGTGGATTATTAAACCACCTCCTTATAAAACATATCACCTACTCCTTTGTTCAACACAGCATAAAACAAGCATAGTGTTTTGATCAAGAGCATTTATAATTACCACATAAAAGAACATACCAAGCTCACTGCAGTTAGCTCTTTGCATCACCCTGCTGGAATTTGCTCTTTTGGAAAAGGAATCCCAATCTGAAACTTACTCTCTAGTGAAGGTTCTACTGTTTACTTCAATGGTACTAAATTTGTGCTTTCAATATGAAATTTCTCACAACTAATGTAACATTGCATGTTTCACCACGTAGAAGCTTAAGAACACAGTCATGCTAACGTCTGACATTTCACAAATGATGTTGATGAATTTATTATGAATGCATTAGGAAAGAGTAAATGCATGAGAATAGAAAGGAACATGCACATTTTGCAGGCCATTGAAATAAGCATATCTTTTCTTCCAGCTCATTTTTATCTACACTGACAGTCATTTCTCAGGTAAAACCTAACAGTCATTCAGCCAGACAGATTTGCAAGTTGAAGTTATTCTACCCATCAGGTACTAAGAAACTCCAACACAGTATAATTAACATTAAAGAGCTTACATTTTCTATTTTGTTCCTATTTCATTTACAAAGCACTGTTTTTTAGCAACACAACAGCAGATTTAATATATATATATACTTGTACACGCATAGGCACACATACAATATACAATACAAAGCTATAAAAACTGTTGGGAATTTTGTTTTCCTTAAACACTGCAAGCTGTTTCACTGTTGCCCTGACATTTTTAAGGGTTAGATTCAGATAAAATCAAGCAACCTTGTGGAAGATGTACAGAGTAATAAGAAGACACAGAAGTTTCAGTGTTAGTTTTTATCACTTAAAAAATATCAGTATTCACTGTAACCAGGGGAAAAAAAGAGAACAAAATAAATACCACTACCTTTTTGTATTGATCAAACGCCATAAACTGAATTGCACCATATGGAAAGATTCTAATCATCATGGCCCCATTTCCTTTATACAGCCCAAGGTAACCTTCCTTTTTGGGGACAGCACACAGCGCAGAAAACACTCCTGTTAGCAATGCAAAAAGAGGTATTTAACAATTACATTGGGGAAGAAAAACTCAAGCGAGTATTATTGACAACAGGAAAGTATGCACAGTAATACAGCCCAACCTCATTGCTCCTGTAACGATGGAGAGTGGAAAAAGCACTTTTCCATGCCCAGCCACTGACAGAGGGAAGAGGTTTAAGGTTATTACCAACTTTCCCACCTCCCAGATTCAGTGAGCTTTCTGAATTCCTGCATCTCCAGTCCCATGTTTACTTGACTACCAGCAATCCCACTGCAGATGATAATATTCACACACGAAAGCTACAATTAGCAACAGAAGGAAGCAAGCTGAGTTGCATTTCAGTTAAATCAAAAATCAATTTAAAATAAAAATAAATATCTAAAATAATGCGCAAACATTCAACTGTTGTTACTTGCCAAACTAGAAAGTAAATACCATCACTGAGGAAATTAATTAAACAAGTTTGAGACTATCATTATTTACAACTTAGGCATTTTACACTTCCTGTCCCAGAGACATTGTAAGAAGAAGCAACGCTACTCCCTCTTAACAGGTGTTAATGCAAGATCACACAAAGTTAGGGCAAAACCTACAGTTTTATGTTGAACGCATTTTTAATTATACACAAATGCTACCAAATTGACATGTCTGGGGTTTTTTTGCCTTTTTTCTCTCAAGTAAAGAAAAAACTATAATAGTAGATCTGTTTTCACATTCGTACACAGCTGCTTAATAACAGTAGAGCTGAACCTGAAAAAAGCTTACACATTTCTTCTTTTCAGGCAAAAAAGACAAGGAAGGCTGACGATAAGCTTCCATTTAAAAATTAAATCAAGCAAATGTTAGTTTCAGGGGTTCCGAGAATACAGTATTAAATCTATCTTCAATATTTTACACTTATTACATGCCTCTAAAAATGCTTATGCCGTGACTAGAATTGATGAGATACTGTTTTTATTTCTTACAGCAAATGCTCTGAGATCCACAATGCCATGAACTCCACAGAGAAAGGGCAGGAAACAGATTTATTGAGGCCATGATGAACCAACCTACTCTCTCTGCACTAAACAGGTATGTCATCCACATAATTTTCTTCTTTGCCTACACGTAACAGGAACATTAATTCAAGTCAAACGCATTTCTAATGATCAAAATCACACATAGCACTGTATATAGGAACAAATCTAAGACCTAGCTTGCCAGCTATTGCACTAAACAAACTAAACAGAAAATAATTATTTAAAATATTAGTCAAACCAATTACTTCAGCCTTCAGTTGTCAGGCTGCACATTTGAATGCATACTTAAGTGACTGTGTTACCGAGCTGTCATATGCCTCTTGTCTTCCTTCCATTAACGTACCACCCTTGTATTTCATTTCAATATTTATTTCTCCAGCCTTTAAAACATGATCTTTAAATCAAAAACTTCTAAATTTCATGACATGTAAGAAATTAACTAAATCAGAAACATTTCTTCTTGATACACGCTTGACTTTCTGAATGTAAGTTATAACACATTTGAAGAACGTATGACATAAAATATCTCCATATTCCGCACAAGAGGGCACTGTTACAGCCCCACAGAGACTAGTTCTGAACATGCTGCCAGTTCTGAGTTTATTCTCTCACCATGATGCAGCACAGATGCTGAACACATCAGCCCATGCAAAGCACAAGTCCACTTTTCTTTTCAACTTGGATCGATCACACTTCTGTCTGCAGCAGTAAGTGCAGGAGTCTTGCAGGTCTCAGCACTCATGGCTCTGTAAACACCAGCCCCTCTGCAAGGACTTCCAGGCTCTGGAAAGCACCTGTTCCCACACGCCCTGCACACTAGTACCACCTATAAGGATAGCAGTTACCAGTGGTGGCAGCTTTTACATACACAATCTCGAGCTTGAACCTCTGATTACCAATCTCCTGCTGACTTCAGTAAGAAGAGGATCAAGCTACAGCTCTTACGCAGTATCAAGGATTATTCTAACATCTCTAACCTGTCAACCAGTACCACTTGTACATGCTCAATGCCTCTTATTTAAGGGTGTTCTTCAAACACTGTTGTGTTTTTTAACACAATATATGGCAAAGGGACGAGCCAGCCAGAAACAACCTACTGTCTGATCAGCACTTCTCTTTATCACAGTTGGATCACGTAATAAATCAGCAAACCTAAATGATACATACCACACTTTAAAAATGCTGATGATGCAGGCAGCAGCCATCTTACCTAGATGTTTGTAATGGTGGTTATGAGCCTGCAGCAAGATCTTCACTCGATCAAGTGGTGCAGTGGTTGTTTTGGCACAGCATCCCGCAACACCTTTCCAAAGGGAGAGAAAAACCAATGGGATGCCAAAGCCCTTTGACTCAGCAGATAAACAATGGATTTTTAAAAGCTATTTTTAAATGGAGTAGGTAATGAGAAACTTAATTAGTAAGTCGAGAAAGTCCCAATTAGGAGCAAAAGGCTCCTATTAAAAGTATGCTACACAACTCTTCAAGCTCTACTGAAAATCAGCACAACCTGCTTCTGCTCAACCACACAGCCGAGGCTGGCTGCTCAGGTCCCGGCAATAAATTCCAGAGAAAGCTGCCGCAGAGCAACGCCTGCTTCCTCTGTACCAGCCTGAGCTATGTGTGGGCAGAGCAGCTCCCCAGAGCGGCAGCCTGCGTCCGCACACGTTCCTCTGGGGCTCCAGGCTGAAAGCAAGAACCGCAGCGAGAGCACGAGAAAACCTGAAATAAACCTCACGCCTCCTTGCCACGTTACAAGACACCTGTGACAACACCCCGCAGGGAGAACACGACGTGCTTCTGCTGTAAGGAGCCGGCGGCGCGGTTTGGCGTTGGCTTGACTTCCTTCGCACCACCGCAGCCCGACGGCCGGCAGCTCTCGGGGCACCGATAAGCGGGCTGCCCCGGAGTCACAACGGCAGCACGGGGCCTTGGCACGCTCAGCCGGCAGCTACGCTGGGCCTCTCACCGACTCCGAAACGCACGCAAGCCACCCGCCTGTACGAAGTCAAGTGCGTTAGGGGCGAAAATAACAATAAATTTTAAAAAGCCCACGCTTCCCGAGGTCGCTCTGCCCCGGCAGGAGCGTCACGGAACCCCGACGCAGAAGCGGCCCTGCCCCAGCCGGCTCGCAGGACGGGCCCAGCGCCGAGCAGAGGCGGCCGGGACGCCGCGCTGCGGAGGGCCCGCACCCACCTCCGGCGATGAAGGAGCGCAGCCAGTAGAAGTCGCGGCGCGCCGGGCCCGGGGGCAGCGCGGCGCCGGGCCCCGCCGCCGCCGCCGCCGCCGGGGAGGCCATAGGGCAGCGGCGGTTCCCTCAGGCGGCGAGCGGGCAGCGCATGGCGCCGCGCGGGGCCGCCGCCGCGGAGCGAGGGCGGAGCCGGCACCCTCTCTGCGGCCGCGCCGCGCCACGGCCGGGCCGCCCGGCCGCGCTGCGGCGCCTGCCGATAGCGTCAGAGGCTGCGGGGAGGCTCGCGGGAACTGCGCCTCGGTTCGGTCGGACCGTGAGGCTCGGGCACGTGGCAGGCGTTCCTTCAGCGTGTACGTGACCGCCTCGCCCTGCAGCGCCGAGCTTTCCTAGGACTTCGTACCCTGCGAGAATGGAAACGTTCGGTGTCCGTGCGCAAGTTTCAGAACGCATCAGAAAGGGAAGCGGGTGCTGCAACAGCAGAAGTTATGTTTCACAATCACGGTGATAAACGCCAGAATCGTCTGCAGATGTCAACATTTTTCTTGGCGATTTTTCTAGCTGCCCGCAACGCCTTTGCTGAACACTTAAGGCTTACCAGGAGCCATTCACTTCAGTTTATTTTCAAAAGCCGATGACAGAAGTTTGTCCTCAGGTGAGGACAGCACACCTACACAGCACTGGTCAGAAAGCCAATGCTGTGACCATTGTACTGCTCGCGCTTTTTGCCCCATACTCATCAAGCCAAGTTTCAAGAGTTCAACATGTCAAAATCTCTTTTTTAAAGGTCAGTCTTTCAATAAGAAGAAAAAAGTCAACACTTGTACAAGAAACTAATTTCCAAACAAATCTGCTGGAACATTTTTCTTTCTGCTGATGTCAAATTGCATTCAACAGAAATTAGTATTTTTTTCCTTTAACATTCCTTAAAAATTAAGTTGTGGCATTTGGAAAACTTTACTTTGTTTTGTTTGATCATTACTTATTTGGGGAGTGGCTGCTGCAATGTGCATTTTTTTTCCCAGCCATAAAAAATACTTAGCAAGGATGTGCAAGGACTTCTCTTGCTGGGAAAATCTGAAACGTGTCCTTTGCAGCCACTAACTTAGCCTTCTTATGTTTGTAATACACCAGGGAAACTCATAATTTTTGCTCAAGTTATCTAATCAAGTTATTCTCTAATGTGAAAGCAACTATCCTATGGGTTAAATAACCAGGTTCATAGCCACTGTTGGTATGGTTTTACCCCAGCCAGCTTGTATTCTTTTGGGATTCTGCTCAGGAGAAGGTCTCACTGAAACACAATCATAATGCTTTGACAGCTTCAACAGTAAGCTTCATTTCTGCTACCTACAGTTTTCTCACAAAAGCATTGCAACAGCACCAACATCCGAAAATTTTGTAGTTTTACAAGTGACTAGAAAGGTCTGGTAGCTGCATAAATGGCTGCTACTTACTTTCAGCAGAGGTGTGGTATGTTGGGAGGATACTTTGCTAGACCTTGTGAGTTACAGAAGTGTGCACCACACACTTTTTAGGAAAGAAGTAAGAAGCTTATATTGTGAAATTATGCCAAATGTCTCAGAGGTGCACTAACAGGAGTGCATTCAACAGTGAATTTGTGCATAGCCTAAAACTTATTAATATGTAATTCAGTTACTTGTCTATATTAAGTGCTCTGGAATTCTGTTTTCTTGACCATCTACAGCAATATTTCGTTATGTACATTCTCACTGCTATCACTTCATCTTTTTACCTTGAAGCATGTAAGCACTTTAAAGAATTTCTCTAGTGACTTGTTTTTATGTCCCATTCTTAAAAGTTATCAGCATATTTAATGTCTTTCAGGTTACACTTACTGTAAGACTGTCATTCTTCCCAGACAGACTGATGGTATAATAGGGGAAGGCATTAACATCAGGATACTCAAGAGCATAGCTGCAAACTGGAAGAAATATTTAAGTGTAAAATCAACAAATATACAGATGTAGAGTTGACAAGTATACAGAGAAGTTAGGCTGGTCTTTAGAGATCATATAGCTGGAAAGATGATCTGGCTGGCTGGCTGGCTGTTCACTTGCCTCAACTCACACCCAAAACCACCACCAGTCAAAAGCTTCTCCCACGCAAGACTTGGCACACTTTGAAGATTTTTTTTTTCCTTTTCTAAAAGCATAGCTTGCAGATTGAAAATTACTGAGCAAGTCTCAATAACTTGCCTCAGTCTTCCTGGTAACCAGTAAATAAGGCAATACTGCTTCCTAAGGTGGAGTGAGCCAAAAGCGACCACAGCACAGGCTGATTCTTGCCAATAGGGCACAGTCCTGCAGCAGAACACAGAGCTGGGTGCTGTGAACCAGCTCCATCAGTAGCCAGAGCAGGTGGATTGAGTAAATCCAAGGTTTGCTCACAAGGGCAGATCAGGAACAGTAGGAGATAAAATTTGAAGGTAAGACTGAAGCTCATCCAGCAGCAAGGATCTAAGAGGAAACAGAGCCAAAAGACAAAGCCAGCATAGTTATAGTATAGCTTAAAAAAAAAAAAGAGGAAAAAATGTTGGGCCCTGGGCTTGGGGTGCAAGGTAGGGATCATGGGTGTGGCTGGTCAGGGCCATTAAGACCTGTTGGCGTAATCAGGACCATAATAGTCCCTACCTGTGTCAGTGAGGTCTTTAAGGAGCAGAAATATTTGACTATTCAGTCAAGGAGTTGGCAAATACTGTAGCACCAAGTTTCTCAAGCTGAGCTGTCAGCTCACATGTGGGGAGGAGGTGTGCACTTAGCACACTCTGAAACAAATTAATAGGACTTACTGCACAAATGCAGTAGACTTGAAGCAGCCATAAACATCAGGCTGGTGCACAGAGCGTTAGCTGCTCTCTTTATAGACACAGTGTTTACTGCCAAACTGCATTTGTTGGCCAGGCACAGCAGTTATTCTGCTCTCATGCACTAGATTTGTGCAAGGGCTTTGTTGTGGTCTGTTACACATCTTTATCTCTAGGTTGGAGAGGTACGGATTTGAGGGCTGGACTATTCAGTAGATAAAGAATTGGTTGGACAGTGTATAATCAACAGATATTCAGAGTGGTTAGGCTGGAATCTACAGAGCATATAGCTGGAAAGTTCATCGTGGTGGAAAGGGATAATTTTTGTTTAGCTTGAACAAGAGTAGACTCTGGGAAGGCCTCAATCCAGCCTTCCAGTACTTGAAGGGAGCTTATAAGCAAGAAGTGGAGTGACTGTTTGCACAGATAGTGCTAGGACAAGGGGGGATGGCTTTAAAATAAAGGAGGGTAAATTTTGGTTAAACGTTAGGAAGAAATACTTTACTCAGAGGGTGGTGAGGCAGTGGAGAAGGCTGCCCAGAGGAGTTGTGGATGCCCCATCCCTAGGGAGGGATCAAGGCCAGGTTGGATGGGACCACGTGCAGCCTGATCTAGTGGTTGGCAACCCTGACCATTGTTAGGGGGTTGGGGTTTGATGATCTTTAAGGTCTCTTCTAATCAAAGCCATTCTGTAATTATATTCTCATGGACAAACATGCAGTGAAACAAGGCCCAAGATTTCCCAAGGAAAGTGAAAATAGGGGCAAGCTACTGCCCTAGAGAGGGCATTTCATCTGACTTACAGCCTACTCTCAAGTTGTCATTTTCAAAGGCACATGGAAAGCTTGGGCCATAGCTAGAAAACTTGTTTGCTATGTGTCATCTGTCAGCTGCAGGGCAAGAATATCCAATCAAAAATATTTAGATTAAATTCAATGGATCTGAATATAAGTGAGGCAGAAGAGGAAATCACAGTCTTACAAAATAGTATTAATGCTTAAACTAACTGTATTCAGCATACTTCCAGATCTTAACTTACTTTCCAGTGCCTATCTCGCAGGTAGATACAATCTACAGAACTGAGGCCAAGAAAGACTAAATGAGGAAGTCATTGTCAAAACCACAATTAGAATTAAAGAGTTTCTGCATTAAACACACGCTATTCAAGACTTCTCTTTCAGATATTGCCAACTGACAGTTCTGCAGGTGATTTATCTGTATTGCAGATACAAAGACTTTAAAAGTGGTTGGCTTGTGCTCAGCTGGGCTTGCAGGCACAGCACCACATCAGCACGGCATATGGCTTTCGAGGACAAGTCTGGTCTGCAAGCAGGCCAACTGCCTTCTCTCACCGCAAAGCCAGTAAATATGAGAAAGCCTTTGCAAGGTAGATGCTTTAATCTATGCTTTGTGATTGAACAAGGTACTGGTTCTTATGTCTCACCATAATATTTCCATTGTAATCGTTTGGCCCCAAAAGCCAACATAGACCTGGAAAAATCCAATCTTTCCCCTGCAGAGCAGCTTAGATGTCTTTGTGGTATAATTCCTAGGGCTTTCAGTTTGTGAAAGGCTTAACTAAGGTTTGGCATCAAGCAAATCTAGCCCCTCCTCATGGGATTGATAGCGTATGATCGGAGATCTGATCTGGATGACTCCACAGGAGTGATTTAGGGCCAACATCCCTGATTTCAGTGTCAGAGAACTAACAGGCCTTCATGGCCTTGATCAGCTGTGTTTGGGGTCTCTGCACATGCTCTGTCCATGGACACAGGACTTCTATTTAAGTTCATACTTGGAAGAGCTATGGAGCCAGTTGACCTGGATTTTGATGGCAGTCTTTTTTGGCTACTCTGGGCTCTGTCCAGCATTCACTTAGATTATGTCATGTATTGTTTTCTCTTGGATCCCTAGATCTGATTACAACCCGTAGGCTGACTTCTTGGTTTGGCCTCAGGTCTGTCCCATCACCTGGAATTTCAGCATCCAGCAGGACCCCTGGATTTACCTGCTATCCTCAGACCTACCCTGTTTCCCTTGTGTGGGCACAGCAGGACCAGGTGCTGGCCAGTGTGGTCCTTGCCCTGCTGGTTGTGTGACTGTGCTTGTCTCCCTGCTCCTCAGGGAGCAGCTGCCTTGTGTGGCTCCCTGATGCTCAGTGCAGACTTCTTGTGCTAAAGATGGCAGCAATGTGTAGCTACTAAAGGCTTATGCATTTTATTCTTCAATACTTCAATGTCCAGTTGTATCTGTTTTGCAGGTATCATTCTGATATTCCTTTGGATAAAAGCACAGATATGGTAGTCCTGTGTTAGGCTGAGAATCTGCTTGTGACAGTCAGCAGCATATCTCTGGAAGAAAGCTGTAGTAAGTACAGAGCTATTATCTAAAGAGACTCTTCTGCCTTCCAGTAATACATAGCCAAAATGGCCCTCTTCCATTAAGTAGATTTTGATTCAACACTTTCCCATTACTGTTGTCTTGAAAAAACTTTTTAGGTCTGTAATGTTGTGTAGCAGTGAGTTCTATGGTTTAACAGTGCACTCTATAAAAAAGTAGATGTCTTCTGATATTTGATACATTGTCTTGATATCCTGTGCTTCAGAGAAGCAGTGATCACTCTTAATACTTTCTATGCTGCTTTGTTTATATAGCATATTGTTTGACATTTAACCTTGTAGAGTTTCACTATTCCTTACACTGTTGGTGCCCTTATCACTCCTGTGCCTTTTCAGGTTGTACTTTACCCCTTTAAAGCTATGTAGATGAGAACTGCACAGTATATTCAATAGTAATGCTCCCTCTTCTTTTCTCTCCTCCTTTTTCTACTGATTCCTGACACTACTGAGCACACTTAAGAGTATTACAGAGCTATCTGTAATGGAACCAGGATCTCTATTTTGAGTTGAAGTGGCTAATTCAGAGTTTCCATCTTTCCCCCATGTGCTTCACTTTGCATTTGAGCAAAAGAATTTCATCCACCATTCATGTTGCTCAGCCAGTGATTACTGTGAAATCTTTCTACAGAACTTTATATTCAGCTTTCACTGTAGTAGGCTTAGCACTGCCGGATAGGATCATTCCTTTCTGCTGCTCACCTTCCAGCTTGTTGGCACTGAAGACCACAAGCATCTATGTTTGTATTGGTGAAAGTGAACAACTGATAGTTCTGATTTGTTTCCTTGATTTTAGCAGAGTTTTGAATAGAGCAGTGGCAGTGTGCAGTGGTTTGTTTGCTCCTGTTATATTTTATGTTCTAGTCAAGCCTTTGCCATCTTGCTGCTTTTTTTCTGAGTTACTCATTTCTCACCTTTATGTTCAAGCCCACAACTTGCAGTGTATTCCCACCTTCCCAAGAACCATGCTCTGTGCTTATGTGTGGTTTTACCATCAAGATCCAGTTCTCTTCCACTTATGCCATGTGCAGCACTTGAACAGCAATAGTTTTTACTTCTCAAATCATGTATTTGTGGTTCTTGTTCTTTTTAGCAGGGCAGGCCTTCAGCACGACAGAGTCCTCCATATCCAGCACTGCACTCAAGCAATCTCTGGTTACAGCCAGAGCAGAGAACCCCTGCACTCAGTTTAAGTTAGCAGCCGGAGGAGGCTGACCGGGCAAATATGAAATTCAGGCATATATGAGTTTGCTTTATTATATCTGAAGTATCTGCGAGCTTGGATATGATTCCCAAGTATTCCTTTTTGACTGCAAGGAAAGGAAGGGGAGGAGAGCAGAGGATGAGGTGACAGACCAGTGATGGGTACCCATCACTGAGCCACTGCCCACAGGAGCCGGCAGTGACAATAAGCTGCTGTCTGTGCTGCTGCCTCCTTTCTTGTGTGCAAATGAAAATAGCTAACGAAATGCGAGCGTTTAGAACATCCTTGTGGGAACGGAGATGGGCAGTGCTGCTGCTCTCATACATAGCCGAAAAGCCTCCCTGCAGACTTGCATCTGAATGGCTTGCTTCGCATTTTAAGTGCTTTATAGCAAGCAGCAAGGGATTTAATAATGACACTTTAAAAAACCCGTGCTGCTAGGGTGTATTGTTTCATAGATCCATTTCCAACATCTGTTCTCTGAAGGGACATCTGAGGGGACAGCAGATCGGCGGCCGCTTTGCGCCCTGACAAAAGGCTGCCGTGATAACGACCCGGGAGAAGGACGAGTGGTCCAGCCTTGATATTAAAGCATACTGCTCGCCCCTTCCTTCGGGAAAGGAGCACCGAAAATCATGGATGGCTTTTAATGGAAGGGGTGGAGGTGGGGAGAGCAGGGCACGGTTTCCCCTCGCAGAAGGCCGTTTTCTCGCTCTTCGGTCGCTGCCTCACGGCCCTTCGGCCACGAGCGGAGGACGGAGAGAAGCTCCCTCTTCCAGCCGAAACAAGAGCAAAAAGGTGATTTCTGTGTCACCTCCTCAGCTGAAGAGCTCCAGGCGGAACGGACCACCCGCCTCCCTTCCACTGCCTCGGGCCCGCTCCCTCTCAAGCACTCCTGGGGCGGCGGGAGCGCAGGAGCCGCTCCCCCGGCCCCGAGCCCGCCCCGGGGCGCGCGGCGCTGCCGCCTGCCGCCCGCTGCCCGGGGGCGGGCGGGGAATCCCGCTCCTGCCGCGGGGATCCAGGGCGCGTTTTGCCGCCTGCCGAGAGGGCTCGGTGCGGCGAGCGCCCCGCCGAGCCGCCCCCTCCCCGCTCCCTCCCGGAGGGTCCGGCCAGGGGCGACGCCGAGAGCACGTTTCGCGGCCCGGCGCCACCGAGGCTCCGTCTGCCGCGCTGGGCTCACCGCGCCATGGGGACAGGCAGCGAGGCGTGAGCATGACCCGCTCCGAGCCCAGCCCAGCCATGCCCGCGTCGCCCCTTCCTGTTAGCCGTGGTACGTACGTGGGACGACGCGTTGCTTTCTCCTTCTCCCTTTCCCCCCCTCCCCCCCCCAGCCCACACACTTTTTATTCTTTGCAATACTCCCTTCTCTCCCGGCCCGGTGTGGAACCGAGGCGGGGAGGGGAGGCCGCTGCCGGCCTGGGGGGAGGACGAGTCCGGTCTGCGCCGGAGCCTTCCTGGAAACGGAGAGACGGAGGGGCGAGCGGGGCACCTAGCCCGGAGAGCCGGGACCCTCAGCCACTCCCGCAAAACGGCAGGGGAGCGGGGACGCGCTGCGTTCTCCTCCTCCGAGGGTGCCGCATCCCCTCGGCGAGCCCCGGGCTGCGGCGGGAGCGGCCCCAGCCTCGGCCCCTTTGTCTGCCCCCTGCAGCCCCGCTGCGGGCCGTGGGGCCACGAGGAGCCTCGGCGGGCCTGCCCCTGCCCTGCCCTGCCCGGCCTCTGCCCGCTCCCGCAGCGGGCGGCGGTGCGCGCACAGCCACGCGTGGCCAGGGCGGTGCAGCCTCAGGGTCCGGCCGGAGCCCTTCTTGCAGTAGCGAGGAATCGTGCACTCGCAGAACTGGGTAGCTAGAGCTCCCAGTGACCAAGAAGGCTTACGGGGCAAAGGTGTCTCTTTAAATTTTAGAGGGGGAACCTGTGAAAATAATTTTGAAAAATCATCCGAGTAATGGCCCTTCCTTGCAGTGCTCCGTGCTCTTTTTAAGGCACTTTCGTGGAGAGGCAGAGGGCTATTCCACGCAGTAATCACCTTGTTTTCATTAATGTCAGTCAACGCAAATTAAGCGTGGAGATGGAATCCAGAAAGCGTGGCGTTGGCCATGGGGCTGGGCGGCAGCCCGGTGCCCGGCTGGGAGAAAGCGAGGCTCTGCCCCCGAGCGGTGCTCCCTCCGGCAGTGCAGGGGTGGGAGCGAGGCGGCTGCCGGCTGGAGGGGGCCCGGGGACAGCGGGCAGGGCCGGGCTGCACTCAGCAGGTAATCGGGGAGGAATTCGTGGCGAGCACCCAGGAGCTCGCTGATATCAGGGATTTCTGTAGAAACTTCTCTGGGTACTAATTTCCAATCGCCACTGATGGTATTTTGTTGTGGCTGTCGTGCAACCCGTGGTTGCCGAAGCTGGTCTAAGCATCTCCCTCCTGCTTTCAATTACTTACATTTCAGAACACCTTTCAGGCTGAAAATTTCCAAGCTTAATCTTTGCCTGAAGGTTCTCTCCTCCACCTCCCCCTTCTTTTAATTGAGTTTGAGATAAGGTGATCCAGTTAGGGTTGTTTTTAAAGGTAAAGTCTTCAAGGAAGGGAGTCAAACATTGTCAGAAAGAAAGGCACTGTTTAAAGCACCAGAAAAGTATATTTAAGGGGGGAATATGATTAGCTTAGGGGTTTTTACTTGCTATTTTTATTTAGTAAGTACCTGGAGCTGTATGGTGGAAGGGGTTTGATTTGATGAGTCTCAAAAACTTAATTAAATCTTTTTACTTATTTGCATTTCTCCCCATTAAGGTCAGTGTTGGGCTGCGCAGAACAGGTTAAAGTGGAGGCACGCTCCTGCCTGGCTCCAAGGAGTGATGCTCACACATGTGGCGTGAGCCTTCACAATGGATTTCTGCTGCCAATAGTTTGCTTGAGGTTTAATCTGGTTTTGTGGTTTCAGCATGCATGGTTCCTTGCAACTGGTTTTCTTTTTTTTTTTTGGTGGTGTTTTCCCCCTGATTCACTCACTGAGCAGGTTTCAAAAGTTTATACTGAAGTCATTACGCTGCAATATTCTAGATACCCTCACTTCCTGCTGAATTCAGTGAGCCAGAGTGCATGCTTCACTGCAGCCCTCTGCTCCCCCTGCAGTGGGGGAAGTAGGACTTGGGGGCAGTCCTGCTTAAGTCATGTGGCACCTACTGCCCCTAGAGCAGAGGTGGGATTCTGAAGCCAGGAGAGACAAAAAGTAGAATGAAGCAAAGGTCTTGGTGCACAACCTACTGAACATGTGCAGGAAAAGGGTTTTGCTTTCAAGATGCATCCTGCAGTGCCTGCCCCAGGTTTGCTGTTAAACTGCTGGAAAGTGTTGTTTTAAGTCGAAGTTTTACGTATGTGGATAAAATATGTCCATTTTGCTCAAGAATGGTAACGATCCTGGAAAGCAAGGTGGCAGGTGTATGCACAGTAAAACAGAAAGCAGCTCCTGAAGGGTGTATGAGGCTGCAGCTCTGTTTGAAGCAGTGTTTCTGCAGAAGGAGAGCTCCGAGAGGCTGCGTGGCGGTGAGCAGCAGGCAGTGGGCTCTGCTGCCAAGGGAGAGCCTCTGCGAGAGCGTGCATGAAACAGTTCCTGGTCCTGAGTTTCGTTTTTATTTCTTAACCAAAACCAAATGGATACTCAAGGATTAAAGAAGGGGGAGGGTAAATTAAAGCTAATTCCCTCCTCTTAACCCATTTCCCTTCTTTTCATATACAAAGTGTTGTACAAAACAGTCAGAACAGTAGATACAGAGAATGGAGCAAGATTGAAAAGTGGGCTGACTTTAGTACAGCTGGGAAGGACATCTAGATGATAGGATACAGTTCCAAGAGGGCTGAAAAAAGATTTCGTGCATTGCATAGGGTCAGCTTTTCTAGTTTCTGTCTTCCAGTGTCTGTTGTGTCTTCCTTTTAGAACACTCGCTGCTGGTAATGAGATGCTTCTCCATTCAAAAATGTAGATAAGAGGTTGTATGACAACTTCTAAGTGAAATGGTGACCCCTATTGCTTGGGACCTGTGTATTGTTATTTAAAAAGGCTTTCATGAAAGTTCCTAGGTCTTGTTCCCCCACCGGGCTAATCTCAAGTGATTTTTAAAAAGACATTTAAACACTGAAACAAAGTGCATTAAATTGGTTCATTCTGGCTGTAGTGAAACCAGGCTCAGCTAGTCCAAGCTGTGTGATTTTTCCCATACAGTTGTGTTTTTTTCAAGGGTCACTTACTTTCTTTTCTGATGTCAGATAAAGCCTGCCACCATTTTATGAAAACTCATTTTTAAGTTTTCCACCTAGTTATGAAACAGCATCTTAATGAATGAAAAGGAAAATTCCTTTCTTTTTATTATTCTGTGCAAAGAAAATGGAAGTAAGAGAAGCATTTTAAAAATATATTTTTATTGTTTTTCCTGGAGGCATTCCATAGGGTTAAATCCCCCCCATTGTCTTGCAGGCAATATTCTCATTATAACTGTCTATAATTTTGACCTAGTTGGGACTAAAAGATTTAGCTCTTGATTAGCTTTTTAGCAGTATTTGCTGAGGATTGTAGCAGTCAGTGGGATTGCTCCAGATTTATTGCTGAAAGCAAAACTTAAGATACTGGCCTTACAGCCAGCTTTTGGTTTTGCACATGAGTTAAAAGAGAAATCAACTCAAGTCACAATCAGCTTCAGGATGCACTATTACTGTCTGGGGCAGTTCCCTGCTAACCCTCCTGTACTTATTACCCACATTACTTTATAGGGACTGTCCTGACTGACTCTGCTCTCAGGAAGGGACTGGGGGGGGGAGGGGTCCCATCTGACTTGGAATTCAGAAGAGACCACTGAAGTCAGTTTTCCTCTCCAGGATGACGAGAACTTACAAGTTATTGCGTTAAGCCATTAGATTTGTATTTGATAATCCTGCAATTGACATGGGTATTTTGGTAATAGGATTTCTTGGTTTGAAATGTGACTGTCCCGAAGAAGTTACATGAGGCAATTTGCAACTCCTGCAGGCATCAACACAACGGCACTGCCTGCCATTTACATGGAAAAGGGAGGGTAAAACATTCTGTAGTGCTACAGAAAACAAATCTCGAATACTGAGCTTGTAGCTACCTAATTCTGGGATGCTGGATGTGGCAGAGTAAACATAACAGCAACAACATAAAAGTAGTTTTACTAGAAACTTTGTTTTTTCTTTCTTTTCTTTTCTTTTTTTTTTTTAATCTAGCAATTGTGGTTATTGTGGCAGAGCAGAACTCATCAGGAGTATGGGGGTTTCTTCAAGGGGAAGCAAAGCCCTGATGCTGACAGGCATTTCTCCCAAGAGGCTACTGTCACCATGGAGGTCAGGTGCTCTGTTCCAGATGGGTAAAACTGGAGTCCAGTATTAAAAGAAAAGAAAAAAAGATATACATCCTTTAGAGAGCTACTGCGCAGATCTCTTCTAAAGAAAAATTCTTTCCAGTGACAAAATTGAAACAAAATGCATAAAGTTGCTACTGTTTTCCATATGTCCCTGTATTGTCTCTGACAAATGCCAACAGCCTTTTCCATCACAGTACTACCTCAGTATTATGTATTCCTTCCAGACAGGTGTGGAGGTTTTTTTTGTTTGTTTGTTTCTTTGTTTTGTTGCTGTTTTGTTTTTGTTAAAAACAAAGCAGGATGATCTTGCTTCTTCAGTCTTGAAGCATCTGTGTTGAAATCTCTAAATGCAGGTAAAGACATATCACATAATCATGATTTTAAAGAAAAATTAAGTTTTGTAAGATTGTTATAAATGAAGCTTCTGATCGGTAGTTTTGCAAATAATGCTTCCCAAACTTCTACAACAGCAGTGGCAAATGTTCATGTAGAAAAGTAGCATGAACAAAGCTTTAAACACATTCAGTATCTTCAAAAATCCAGTTGCAGTTTCCATTCTTGATCTCCTGTTTTCTCTCCCCCTTCTACTTCTGTTTCAGAGCTGATAAAGAGAAAAGGCTTTATTTCCTTTCTTCTGCTCCCCTCATGAATCACACATTTCCATGCTACCTGGCCCTTATTTGCTTGCGCTCTTTCTTGCTCTCCTGGCTATAGTGTCTGAAAGTGGCTCACATTTCCTCTCCTAGCACTGTTATGTAGCACCGTACACTAATGGCTACCAATGGGCTATCTGCTGCTTGTTTGCAGCTGGCTTTGCAGCCCTCCAGGCTGTTCTTTGGAGCCTCTTTTCATCAAAACCACAAGAAAGTGGGCAGCCCTTTGCAGACTGCCAACAGCTGTTTCATGGACCTGTTAACATGCTGCTGATGCCTCTTTGATGCTCAGTTTGTGGAGTGACTGGTAATGGCCATATCCCTCTTCCTCCATACTGCTCCAGAAAAGGGTAAGGGAAGGAAAGCACTCAAATTACTCTAACTTCAGGTTTGTATTTAGTGTATTTCAGCGTCCCAGCCAACTTTTGTGGAGCACTTCTGTGAGAACTGTTTAGGTCTTTTAGGAATGGCTTTTGAAACATTGCCTGCAACGACGGATGGCTGTACGTGTGTATTTAGTCACTCTGGGTCACGTCTCCTCGTGCAATGCCATTAGCTTGTTTGATGTGAGTGGTTAGCTTTGTTTTCTGACGTGACCTTAGAAGTGCCTTGAGCCTTTTGCTGTACTGCATTGCTGACTCCAAAATGATGTTTGAGCGCATGGAAAAAGTGCTGCCTCAGTAATGTTAGTTTGGTATGCTCCTGTAAGATGCAGAGGAGATACAGAATGATCACAGCATGTTTACATAGACACATGACATACGGGATTTACATTTTGTAGCACAGAAGATCTTTCAGCTTACTGCAGAACAGATGAGCTGGGCTTCAAAGAGCTTTAAATAAGCTGCTCAGAAGAGAGTGGGGAGTTACTGTTAGGTTTTTCAAGTATTGTGACTGTGCAGCCTGTTGATGGCTGTGACAGAATTAGAGACGAGTTTGCTGCCAGCATGCTGGCTAGGAGCAGTGGGAGCTGGTAGTCCTGTGCAGCAGCCATGTACGGTAGATCTACTACACCCTTTGTGCTTAGATGGGTTCTTGTAGTCTGGGGATGTGTTCTTGCAGAGCTTGCCCTTTGCAAGCCCCATGCCGTTGTTTGCCCAATGCAAGCTGAACCTGGGCACCATGGTAGTGTTACGAGTTTCTGAGGTTCTAGGTAGGCTGGGTTGCATCAGCAGGGCTCTGCCTTCCTTCAGTGGAGCTCAGACTGGGCTGTGGGTAAGCCCAGCCATGGTAACATCTCTCTGCTGGCTTCAGCACGGGATGGAGGTCATGTGGAAGACAGTGCTCAGTTTCTCTTGCCTTTTGAAGTGGTGGGGTTTGGGCCTGGCAGCACTCTTCTTCCTTTTTCTTCCTTTAGGAGCTCTTTTTTACTTCCTTTAGAGATAAACTGTGTATTTAACAGAATTTATTTATATTTAAACAAACAAAGAAAGAAAAGCAACCCATCTTTCGGAAAATTGCTCTGGAGCCAGAAGAGTCTGTTGTCTCCTCTGAGATGCATGGGTTGTGCTTGGGGGTTTGGACACTTTTTCATCACAGTCATATTTGAAGACAAAAGCTTAGGATAAATATTATGGTGTTTTGTTGATGGCAAATATGGTTGTGGTCATGATCATGAAGCAGAGGTGATTTCTTGCATAATACATTTGACATTGCTGGAAAGGACCATGGCTTGCAATCTAGTACAGCATGCTTGTACATGATCCCAGGAAATAACATTTGGAAAGGCAATTCTTCCATGATCCAGTTACCCCCGTGAGTACAAATTAAAAGTCTTTAGAGAGGTATAGTTATTTCTCCAATTTTAACCTGGATATGTACTATGATGGGCAGCCAATGGATGAGATGTCCTTGTGCTGGTGTATGGGTGCCTGTAGCACCAGCTGAACTCAGCTTTGTTGTTGTTTGTTTCCCAAATGACCATACAGTAATAGCTTTATGCTCCAAAGCATATTTGAAGATGTAAATTTTAGCTGTCCTTACCCAAGGAGAGCGGTGGTTAACAAACCACCAATAAGACTGAGAATGTTCAAACATCTTAAAATTGATGTAAAATGGTAAATATGAATCGCTGCATGATCAGCTGAACTTCTTTATTAGTTTTCTAGGCATTCAGGCAAGCTTTCCATTTTGCAGTCCACTAATACTTTCAAAGCTTTCATGCTGATTTTGCTTAATGTCTAATACTGGTATTTCAAGTTCTAGCTATGTATTTTTGATCAGTCAGCTTAATATACATGCTTTCTCCATTAATTAGATTTACATTAATGTTATTTTATCTTTTTCTGTTTCAGAGTTGACTCTGTATTGCTACAGAGACCCGCAATGGGAGTGTGCAGTTTTCTGTTGAAAAATTCTCTCAAGAGCTCATGATTTTTTTCCATCTCTCCTCTTAACATTTCTACTACTCCGCAGACATGGCTCACCACGCAAGGCCTTCCAGATTAGCCAAAAAGGAAGAGATAGGCAAAAAGAAAACTAACCAGGGTAAAAAGAAATCTAGCCAAGTGAGAAAGAAAACCGCAAAGACTTCCACAAAAGCTGTTAGTTCTGGAAAAGGCAAAAAGCCGGCACAAGAAAAAGATGTTAAGAAAAAGCAGCAAGAAAAGAAACCAATCATGAGCTCTTCAGGTAGATTTCTCAGGAGCAGTGTCACCAGAACCTTGTCTGGAACACCTTGGGTGAGTTTGGAGAAAGCTGACAATATCCTCTTTCATAGCCAGGAAGCTTTCAACATCAATGGTTTTACAATGTCTCTTCGTAACCGATCATTCTCCCGTAGATTTTCTCAAGCTCCAACAATTGCAAAACCCAGAAAAGCTGCAGCACAAAAAAAGCTAGAAACAAAGGAAAAACATGAACAAGCTCTGGCAGTAGTAGAAGACAAAAATGTTGAAGCATCCGAAAATGTGTTGGAACAGAATTTAGCACAAGATGAATTAGCTTCTCTGCCTGTAGAGGATATTCCGTGCAGTGTAGATGAAGAGCCTGCTGCCATGTGTGCTGGTCAAGAAGAGGAGGGAGAAATACCTGAAATGAAGAACTCTGTTCCAAGCACCCAAGTGACTGATGATAATACAGCAGAGTCAGAGGTGGAGTATGAGCACGAAGACCTGCCCTGTGAGCAGACGCTCATTGATCTCAATGCAAGTAGTGCAGCTGAAGCATCTGCTGAAGATGCTGCATTGGTGCTTCTGTCTTCTGATTCCATAACCACCTCTGAATCAAACTCGAAGGTGTGTATAGAGACTCCCTTCGACCTGGTGCCTAACAGTAAAGAACCTGACTCTGATTCTATTGATACCTCAGACCCCAGTTCAGCTGTGCTGTTAGAAGAGTTGGTCCCACTTGCTGAATTCCACACTGAAGCAGAGTCAGACCTGGTGCTAGCCAGTGAAGAACGCTACTCAAATTCTGCACCCACAGTTACCTCTGAGTTAAATTCACAAGAATGTTTAGAAGATTTGAGCTCATTTTCAGAGTCCTGCATAAAAGCAGATGGGAATTTGAAGTCTGAGAATGAAGATCTTGGTTCACATGAAGCTGCCACTGGATCAAATTCACTTTTACGTTTTGAAAGTGTAAGTTCACTTGTGGAATCTGACATGAAACTCGTGGATTTTATGCCCATTCACAAAGAGATTGACTCATGTTCAGATCTGAGCTGTACAGTAGGGAATACAGAATCAGACTCAAAAAACATATTTACAGTAAGCGAACCAGTTTCCGATACCTCTTTAACTAATATTGAAGTGGGGGATATTGAACAATTTGTTACATGTATTGATGCAGAGACATTAATTTTGAATTCAGGTTATGTCCCTGCTTTATCATCAGATATAGAAAAACGAGCAGTCGATGAACTCTCCAGTGAGAGTTCCAGAAAATTCTCTGAAGGTTTTGTTTCAGAGTTGCCTTCAAGCACAGAAATCTCTGTTCTTGCCTTAGAAAAAGCCATAAATGCAGATTTGCCAGTTGATTCGAGACTGCAGCAGAATGATTATTCATCACAGCTGGAAAGTGTTGGAATAAGCTTGAATTTGGTTCAGGACAACGTGAGCAACAGCACTCAAACAGTTGAGGCCTCAGGGCCATCCTCTCTTACAAATCCGGCTGGCAGTCACCCTCTTGCATATTCAACTCTGCTCCCTATGTTAGAGAAAAAGAAACGAAGGCGTTGTGGAGTCTGTGAGCCCTGTCTGCGGAAAACAAATTGTGAAGAATGCAGCTGTTGCAGGAAGCGCAAAACCAGTCACCGGATATGTAAAAAGAGAAAATGTGAAGAACTGAAAAAGCCACCACCACCAATCACACTACCTCTTGAGGTAAGCCAGAAAAGTCTCAAATTAAGTCACGATTTGGAGGATTGAGGTATATCTGAAAACACTGCAGAGGGGGGTTGTTGTACAGATTTAGAGAACTTAGGGTTTCTTTTGGAGCTAGCAAGTTACTTTGACTTGCTATCCAGAGATGCGTAGAAGTGAACTAGAGTTACTAGTTACTAGAGGAAAACAAAAAAAAGAGAGGCAAGATTGGCTTTAACTCTGTGTTCCAAATACCGGTGTACTGGCTACAGCAATTGAGGGCATGAAAAGGTTAGAAGGATTTAAGTACAAAATGTGAGGAGTGGGGAAATGAGGGGATAGTCTTAGGATACCCTAAGTTCTTAGGGAAAGGGCTTGTATTTCAAAATAGCTAAGAAAAAGAAGGTAAAAGGTAGAAGAAGGAAGGCTGTGTGCTCTTTAAAGTGATTTGCTTGTGATTACACATTTGGTAGAAACAAATCAATAAACTTCAGGACAGGATTAGAGCTGCCTTTTTCCCCTTTCACATCTCTCTGCCTTTCTAACTGTCTGTTCTTCTGTTTCTTTCATTTCATTTTTCCCGCCTCTCTTACTTTGTATGTCTTACCACATATTCCCCACGTATTCTCTTTCTGTTCCTTACTCATTTTTCTGATCCATAAGTGTTTTATAACCCAGGTCATTACTTTTGGACCAAAGATGAGGGGAAAAGACATTCTGTATGCCCTTGTGATAACAGCCCTGGCCTTCTGAGAGATTTCAGTTCAAGATCAGGCTTTAAATCAGGTAAGTAGGGAATTGAACACAGATTTCCCATATCCCAGCTGAATTCCCTGACCTCTGAGCTGCAGTGCTAGCCTCTGCCTGCTCCTGGAAGTTCATATGGTTGAACAGAGACTGAGCCGTGGAGAGGGAGATGCTGTCGCAGTTGTTAAGTTGCTGGGACATTTGCCTTGGGATGTGGGAAACTCGGGTTCAAGTCTCTGCACCAGCATGTGCTCTGTGCTCTCTGAGCAGTTCACACTGCAGGGAATGCACCTGCAAAATATTTCTGAACAGCAGCTTCATTAAAACAGTGTGTTCTTACAACAGATAGAAATCCCAGTTTGCTGCGGAGCTCTCAGGAGACCTCCTGTTTCCAGCCCTCTGTCCGGTACTTGCTAAGGTTTGCAGATGTGCCTGTTCTGTTTTCACAGTAGGAAGGCAAAGAGAAGAGTCCCATAGCAGTGAAGGGTTATGATATGTGTACAGGCTTTGGGCAGGAAGTGTATTTTAAATTAAAATGCTTAGAGAAGAAGGTTTAAGCAGGTGGGCTTACAGTTCATTAAAAATCCTTTACGTCTCGACTGCTCATAGAGAGTGAAGTGAAGTGAGTGAAGGTACAACTAACACGTGACTTGAAGATGTAATTGAGCAATAAAGGTGATAGAGACTGATGCTGACTTCTTGCAGAAAGAGAGTAGCAACATTAAAACCTTGTTGGCTAAACATTGGCTAAACAAGGTTTAGCCAATGGAGCTAAAGAAGCTTGTGGAAGAGAATTGATGGAACTGATGTAGGAAGTGATTGAAAAGCCATGATTTAGAAAAGGTTTTGGCAGGGTCAATGAAAGAAGCACTCCAGCTTTTCTGTCAACCTTTGTTTTCCAGGCTAAATGTTCTTCTTTTATTGTTGCTCAGTCTGACCTTCTCCTTGCAGATATGCTTTGCCCCTTCACCTCTTTCCTCTTCAGGCACTCCTTTTTCTTTCTTTACGAGGAATTTCTTGTTTATATTCCTTTGGCAGTTTATTTCTTGTGTGCTTTTGTTTTATTAAATTGGTCACATTTTGTTCAATGCATTTAGAGCTGCACCAGAGGCCTCCTTCATTACTTGTTAAATTTTGTATGAACTTTGAATACTGCATAGAGGAAATGAAGTATTCCTGACATTTAACAACATGTCAGGTATTTTCTCATAAAACTGTATTTGAATGAAACCTGGTGCCTGTTCAGATGTTCCTAGGAGCAAGTCTGGTCTCTCATATTCTATAGAAGCACCGCTCAGAGGAAAATGAAAGAGGAAACTATTTCTGCAGCGTGTGTGTTGCGAGAGTGCTTTGAAAATGTTGAGATATAGGGGGTGAGGTGGGGGGATGGGAAGCACTGCGCAGGCAGCTATCCTTCAGATAAGACTTTAGCACTCTGAAAGGGAATCCCGTTGTGTTTTCTCAGACCGAGATGAGGTTGGGACTACAGCAGTTGAGATTTCCATGCCAGCGATGTGTCACAAATAGAGGGCAGCTGGGGAAAAAGTCTGTAGGTCTCTGTCCATGGTATAGAAAGGAAACAAAGCAATTAAAGAGAAAATAGGTTGGCTTCAGTGCATTCCTCGTTTGGAGGAGCTGTGCGTCTCTGTCTCGTGTTGGTGGAATGTAAGCATTTTTTAGAGGTGATTCACTGGGAGGAGGGTGTAAGGGGATAGACGTTCTCTGCGTGAGCATAGTTTAAACATTGATGTTTTGCCTTAAAGGGAATTATTTCTTTTGACTTTAACTAAACAATGCAGAAGTCGGCAAAGTGGATGAGAGCTGTGTGTTGAATGGCTCTAGGACAGCTGGTGCAGGGGTTCAAAAGTCCCTGCGTGCCGCTTTAAAAAGAAAAAAAAGCTTTTTAAAGAATAACAGCCACATAAACCTTAAGTGATATGTTACCGTGCTACCTTGTTGAATGGAATGGGTTTTTCTGGGATTCAATGTGGGAAAGGTCCAGAATGGCAGTGCTGCTTCTCCAGCAGCACTACTGCAGGGAGCCTTGCTTAGGCATGGGTGGAGAAAATGACCTGCAGTATATAGGTAAAATGGTTGGGCGTCACTGCTTTCTGGGGGAGCAGTCAGGTAAGTGAGAGGTGACAGTAGGCATTGAAAAGGAGAGGAAAAAGGTTTTATGCTGCATTATCGTCCCACTCTGGGTGAATAATGCAGGAACACTCCGCAGTGAAAAGAGCATTTTGACAAGTTCCACCTACACAGGAGTGTGGAAATTTTACATTTTCTCTTGTCTCCAAGACTGCCATGTTCTGCAATAACATGGTACTTGTTGGAGGCTGTTTTGCAGCTATTTTCTACCAAAAAGTGCATTTTATCTCAAGAGGTGGTCTGGTTTGCTGCTATTGCACCATCGTGCACACCTTGGCAGTGTGGATAGGTTGCAGGTCGGGGCTCGATAGGTTGCAAAAGCAGCATAGGAGGGTGGTGCGGAATTTGTATTGCCTTCTCCTGGGGAAGAAGCATTAGCAGGGGCCGGCGTTGCTGAGGTGCCTGCATTTTGGGGCTGCACCTGGGCGGGAGCCCTGTCCCACTGCCAGCCTCTCCTGGGGAGAGTTTGTCTGCACGTGGGTGACAGCGATGGCCCCTGGAGGCTCCGTGGGACCTGGCCTCACCCCGGTGCCCTGAGACATCTCATACAGCGGCAATAATCTGAGAAATGGGGAAATACGGATCAACGATACGGCCTGTTTCCTTCTGAGTTTTAACGTGCCGCCCAAAGCCCAGGCGTATTTAAGGAGCGTGCTGCAATTAGGGGAGGCTGGGAGCTTTCCAGCAGCCGCTCTTGTGTTTTGAATGGGAAATGCTGATTTAATGGAGAGCCCCGCAGCTGCTCTCTGTCTGGGCTGAGCCGTTTGGGGAAAGCTTCTCGGGGCCGACGTGAGATTCCGCTTGAACCTCAGCGAGGGCAGAGGGCCGTGCTGGCCGGGGCGCGGTGCACCTGGGCTGCAGGACCGGGCGCTCCTCTTCTGCGTACATGCAGTTAAAGCCCCTCAGCGGCGCGGCATGGGCTCCCCCTCCCCGCCCCTCCCTCACGGTCGGCCGCGTGCACGCGCCGCGCGGGGGCCGTGTCCTCGCCTGACCCTGCGTGCCGCAGCCCTCGCGGGGGCCGCGCCCGGGCCCTCGCGACCCGCCGTGCGCGCGCCGAGGCGGGGGCGCGCGGGGGCGGCGCCGGCTCCGTGTCCGCGCCGCGTCTTGCCGGCGGCCGCCCGTACAGCAGCCCCTTTGTCCGGACGGGGCCGGCGCGAGCGCGAGGGAGGCCGCGGGGGGGCGCTGCATTGCCGCGGCGTCCCATTGGCTGGGCCGGACATAGGCTTCGGGCGCGCGCGGCGCGCGGCCTCGTGAGGGGGCGGGGGGGGGGGGCGAGCGCCGCCGATCCCGCGGCTCGTGCCCGCGCCGCCGCGAGGGGAGGGGAGAGCTCCGCTGCGGCAGGAAGCAAGATGGCCGCCTGGTGGGCGCCGCCGTGAGGAATGCGGGGCACCAGCGAGGTCGGCTCCGGGGGGGCGGCGGGGCCTCTCCCCTCTGCCGTCTCCGGCGTCGCCGCGTGTCGGGGTGGCGGCGGAGGGGCCGCGTAGAGCCGACGCCGGTCCGCCGAGGTGCCGCATGTGAAGCACTCGGGTATTTGAGAAATATTGCAGTTCGATAATAAAACTGGAGGCGTCTGCTTTTGTGACCACCGCTTATTCTGCAATTTGATGTTTTTTTAGGTTCTAACTGAAAACAAAAGACCTCAGAGGAGGAAGCAAAGAGTTTTTAAGGTAACCGATGATTGCTTTAATATTTCTCCCTCACGTTAAGCGGCGTTTGTCGTCACGTACAGCAGGAAATCGAGGGTTACGCGCTGGGACGCGGCGCTTCCAGCCCTTCAGCGGCTTAGCTAATTTTAACGGCACAGAACATTTTCTTTTTTTTGCCTTTCCCTGTCCCCCCTCCCCCCATCCCCCATCCCAGCATGTTGCACACACACCGGAGCCTCTATGCGGGGCGCTGCGGCCGGGACGTTGGCTTCCCATTGTGCTGTGAGCCGCTTCGCCCTCCGTGTTCCTTCCCCACTTGCAGAAGTACCGGCTGAATGCTGGGGGTGTTCAGCGTTCGGATCGGAGGGCGAGGAGTCTTTGCTATCACGTAAACTGAATTAATGGCATAGGAAGCTTCATGCTTCAGTTACGGTGGTTTTGATTTCCTTTTTTCTTTAAACTTTAGAACGCCTCAAGTGAAACTGAAAATTCTATAAACTTACTGGGGCCTTCGGTTCACGTGGTAAGGTTTCGGCAGGGCTCTTAAGATGGCTATCTTGCATAGTAACAAAAGATTGGTGCTTCAACTCAACTGTTTCAGCTTGTTGTAACAAAATATGAGTTTACTACACTTGTGCCTAACAGGTAGCAGATTCCTACTGCATTTCTCAGTTTGCTTTTATTCTGTGTAGAAATAAGTTCTGATTTCTGTTCTTTCAAACTAAAATACTAAGGGGTGGATGCTGAAACTGTGAAAAGAAGCTAAAGAAAATAAGAAGTATGTGATGTTTTTGAACTTACTTGACAACTTTTTTCTTGACACAGAGTGCAGCTGAATGGGATCTAAGTTAGTTTAGCATTGTTTCAGTACAGAAACATTTCAGAAATTGTTGGACGTGGTGAATGTGATAAATGCTGAATGCAGTGTGATTTGATTTGAAATCATCACGACTCCATAGCAGCTTTGTCTTCACTGTTACACGTCAGAGAAACTTGCTCAGTGGAGTCCTAAGTTTGTAAGACAAAGTTAAGTAAAAAGTTAAGAATAAGTAAGGAGAAAATAAGCTTTCTTGGCTTGCAAGTGTGTCTGACCTCTGTGTGCCTCTCTGTGGGTGTAGCTGTGCAAACCATCTCCCCGTATGCCTACAGGAATGGTGACTGTACAGCAATAATAAGCGTTCTTCTTTTATAACACTTATTAATCCATGACATTTAAATATTTCATTAAGTCATAGATGTGCTCTTAATTGCTTAATTTTAGTGACTGCTTCTTCTGCAGGATAGTACATAGATGTAGTTAAAACTTCAGCATTTGTTCATTTTGTGCAGTTAAAAAGATAGTGTGTGAAATAAAAACTTCTTGTAAACCAGTCATTCTGTTTTGCAGTGTGGAATTGGTGTACACTTGTAAAAGTAAGAGGCATCTTTCTGTCTTAGGTATATCTGTTGTGTTAGATGTCTGTCCGCAGTCAGGGTTCATAGTGAGTCTTCACATTTTCTCTTGAACTTATTTTACCACTGTTTCTTGTTTGATGGCAGGGGAAGTTGCTATGTAATATGATGCTGTCATTCCTATCCTTTCCAAAAAGCCTTCTGAACAGTTTTTTGTTTTTTTTTCTTGGCTCTTAAATGGAAAAAGGCTCGTCTGTTTTTGTGTGTGTGCATAGTATCATATGTTAGTCATTGGACTTGTGTTTATTTCTGGTTTGACTTTTCCTATGCTGAATTGATTCTGCAGTGTTTCTTTCCCCTTTGGTTTTAGAATGTTCTTTCAGTTTGCTGGTATTTTGTCTTGTGGTGCTGAATCGTATTGGCTGAGTTGATGCACTTGTGTGCACCAAGTAGGGCATGGTGCCCCTGAAGGCATCTCATGGAAGAGGTTGGGTTGGTGCTGGGGAGGTTTTGCTTTGTTTTTGGTGGGGTGGATCGGTCATGTTAAATTAGGTTGCATTTCTGTCTACTGCAGGAAACTTCAGAAACCCCAGAAAGCTTCACCATTTACAGTCTTCTTCACAATGGCACTTTAGAAATATGACATTCTGGTGTATGACTGGCCTGCCTTATTGGTGGGACTGCTGTGTGGAGTGGTGCTCTATCTACTGAATTATAACCTCAGTCTTTGTTTTAACGGTCAGGGGTGGTCGAGTGAAGCTAAGCAGTGACATGTCAAAAAAAATTAATAGATGTTTTGAATTATTGTTAATATTTTTTCATTGTTTCACTGGAGTTTTAATGGTGTTTTGCTTCAAAAAAGGATTGTAGACTTTCTTAAAGAGGAATGTGTAGCACTGTGCTCCAGTGATAGGTGGAGTTTGTATTTTTCCAGTCATCCTAAGTTTGTATTGATGCACATTTATTTATTTGAGGAGTTAGCAGTTCCTCTAATTATACTTCTACAAACCAGCGTATTTATGAATTCTTCTGCGCCAGGTTAAAATAAGCAATGCTTTCCTGTTGAAAACAAAGTTTGACAGATACAAACATTATAAACAAAAGTGACAAATACTGTTATATTGTAGCTTTTATTAACTGTTTTTTCATGTCCATGAAAAGCATGCATGCACTGCTTTTTCCTAGCTATTGAAAGAGGAGTCATTTAGGAAATTCTGTGCCACACTTAGTGCCATAAAACTGTGCTTCGTTCTCCATGCTTATTTTGAAAGGATGTCCAAAATATGCATCTCTTTTAGTGAGCAAATGGTTTTTGAAGAAAGAGTCATCATGAGTTCATAGAAATAGATAACAAAGAAGGAGCACTCATGGTTTTTGTTCCAAATTATCTTGTATGTTATCCCTAGTTAAGCAGAAGCTTCTTACATTTTATCACTGATAATGGAAAATCTAGAAAGAAGGGATTGGTACTTAAGAATTTGCCTGCCTGCATTTCAGAAGGCATGTTGTGCATCCTGCTTCATTCTCCCTTTAGCAGTGTGCTCCCTCAATTTGGGCAGTGCAGCACACCTCTTCTTAACAATGTTGGCGATCACTTGCAAATTTATAAATGCAGCTTGGGCAAATAGGACAGTTGAAGAAGGCATCGCGTTGCCAAGGAGATCTACAGTTAGCAGTAGCACCAGTAAGGAAGCTGCCTCCAGGTCAAGATATAGCTGATGAAGAGGCACAGTCTGTGGTCTTTCTAGTGGGCTCTGGGGAGCTACGGCCACCATTTGGATGGCTGCAGATGTTTGCTGCATTCATGGAGTTTTTAAAAACCAACCAACAAACTGAAAGGGGGGGAAAAAAGACCAAAGAGAGAAATCCACAGTAGTACATGCAGTGCTGAGTGAGTATTGTGACTGCATGTGCCCATTCTTTGTTCTCTGCCTGATTCAGTTTGTGTGTTTATGCATAAACGCTGTAGTGGTGATCTGTGTACAAGGAAAGTGTAGACAACACCTGCAAAACTCTAAAATCAACTTGGTTTAAGTCAAACGAAGAGCAAGAGCTTAGTTAATATCTAGAACTTTGAGTTTGTTGGTAAACCTTGTGCTTAAGAGCTAGTGGGAGTCTCATTTCCATCAAAGCTACAAATACATACTTGAGCACCCTCTTTGATTTTTCTCCTGGATGTGTACAAAGCATGGTATTTCATATCAAAAACAACATTCAGATATGAAGTTGCTGTTAGCCCTTTTTAAAGTGTGGTTTGTTTTGCTGCTTACATTGCACTATTTCAACCCAATGTATGTGTTAATAAAAGTTAAGAGAAGCAACTCCAGTGTGCACGCTAATGCTTTGAATGAGCATGACTTGAATGGATTTTTGAACATCTAAATGTAATTTTTTTTTTTAGCACAAAATGCCTGCCAGAATATTTAGCTGGAAGTAATTCAACTTTTTTTTTTCTTTTTTAAAATAAGATATCAACAAGTCAGTGGATGAAATTGCAGTGCTGTGGAATTTGACAGAGGAAGAAGACAAAATAATGGGAGTTGGAAGGGATGTTGTACAGAAGACATGCTTTGTGTTTTTTAAAGGAACTTAATCATCTTGGAACGTACTCATTTGGAAAATACCAATTAAAATTGCTTTGAGTACTGGTTGGATATATCTGACTGGATATATCTGCCTACTCCTGTACCTTTTTGCTCCCTTTTCCATAGGGAGTTTGCTTTTGGCACATGAATAGCTTACACAAATTATCCAACTCTTACTTTTAGAACTGCAGTAACTAAGGAGTAGCTCAGCAGTTGAATGCTTTTAATTTTGAAATAATTTGTTTCACAAATGGTACCTAAATTATTATTTTTAAGGACCTTTTTGATAGCTGGATGTGTGTCTAAATGGAATTAATATTTTTTTTGTTGTGCTTAATAGGCTCGTGTACCTCAAGTGAAGTAAGCAGGCATGATTTTGGTAATAAATTACCACAGTTTGTGCAGTCTCCCGTGCTTCCTCGTGAGTAACTGTATTTCCTCTGTATGGTACCATTAAGACTTCACCTGTATATAGACATTTTTTTGAATGGAATCTTAAGAAAGAAGGTCTTTTGTAAATGGTCTGTAAATTCGTTATCTTACTCCATGTCTTGGGGGGAGCGGAGGGGGTGAAGCCAGTCCCTGGTGGGCTTTTAGCTGCGGTGCTGATGGGGCTGAGCAGGATGCAGAGATGCTCTTCTTCTCTTACAGCCCCTGTCCTACAGAGCTCCCTGTCAGTGCTACTTCCTCTCCTTCCCAGAATTGGAAGCATCCTCCAACTCCTTGCTGGCTGCATGAAGCAGCTGTGGGGCTAGTAACGCTCCTCTGCTTGCTCAGGGAATGCTGGAGGCAAGGCACAGTGAGGCTGGGCCAGGTAGAGCCTGGTAGTTAGAGTGTTGGGGGTTGCATGTGCTTTGAATCACTATTTGTTTAGATCTTGCTTGTCGCTATGTGTGGGATGCTGAAAGTTTCACTGTGTTGAATTTAGAGGAAAGAGCTTCTTAAAAATGCCTGTGATCACAAATGTTAGTATCAGTGAAGTAACGTTTGTGGGAAGGAAGAAAATTGTGTCAGCGTGTGCAAGTAGGGCAGGCTTATAGGTATGTCTGAGCGTAGTTTAGATATTTCCAAGAAGTTTTAACAACACTAAATAAATTCTGCTTGCTTATTCTGGTGATGTTTTGTTGATACTAGTTATTAATTATGGCACTGAGAACTATTGAATACTTGCTATATGTAATTTAGGCAAATAAATACTTGAAATAGCTTTGCAGATTCCAGTATTCAGTTGCCAGTTTTTGATGTTTGATACTCATACATTTATAGATAATAACAGTATCTAGAAAATGTGAAAATGAATGTTATTCATTTAGAACCCTATCCCACATTGCTAAGCAGGTTTTTTGTTGCTTTCATTAACTGTTGCAGGAGGAAACCCAGTTAGAAGTCTCCACCTTACTTGAATGGGACCAGATTTTCATTTTTGTGTGCTTTTTCTTTCTCTGTTACACTAAGATTTTAGATATGACATTAATTAAAAAAATAAAATAAAATCTTGAAGAGAAGACAGCAGCAGGTTTTCCCATGGGCATTAGCAAGAGCCTTGGCTTTGTAAATACTGAATGATTTAACTTTCACTACAGTAAATTTATATTTATAGGATTTGATTTGGGAGATGAAAACAAAGGACCCATGCGTTCTTATCAAGATGCTTTCTTTTGAAATGTCAGATACGTGAAACTTAACCAATATCAAGGAAAAAGAAAGCAGCAATTACCTAAAAGAAGACAACATAATCACTTGTCATTGATTTCTCAGGTTAGTGTATAGAACATGTTTGTCTGTCTTCTTGCCCCAGCACCTGAAGCATTCAGCCTTCTGTAACGTCAGAATTTTTTGAAGCAGACTTCAAACTGAGTGCCATGTGCCTGGACACTCAATTCTGAATTCCTTTTTCAGCGTTCTTGTCCAAATTGTCCAGAGCATTTGATTAATGCTCTGTAGTAAAGATTTAAATTTCATTTTTGTAAAGTAAGATTTTGTTGACGTTGTAAATTAGAGTTGCCATGTATTTAAAAATGCAAAACATCTAGTTTTGTAACAGATGATCGTTGCCTGACCACTGTTATCACTGCAACCCGAACAGTCATTTTGGCAGTGCTGCTCCGGACCGTTGTTGTTCTGGCTTGTGAGTGGAAATTGGTCATCCTGTAAGGAGGCAGTGGATGTTATATATATGTAAATTCTGATCTCAGCTTTCTTTAAAACTCTTAGTCTGCTGGCTGGTAGAAAAGATACGTTGTTTGTCGTTTTTAGGCTTTTTTTTTTCCCTCATGGGAATAAACAAAACATAGTTGCAGTATCCTGAATAGTGCCTTGTAGCTGGGTAGCCTGTCTGATCAGTATGACTGTCTAAATTGCCTTTCGCTGGTCCTCTTAATGTAGTTATCTCTGACTTGGTTATTCTTTTAGTCTATTGCCCTCTCATTGGCCTTAAACCAGACTAGAATGTACGTGCAACGTAGATGTTGGAATTTGGAAATGAGTTGGTGAATGACTTGTTTCAGTGCTTCTTTGGGAGCTGGGGCTGGTTAGCATTGTTAATTTACTGAGCTGTGTGTCCTGGGTAGACGTGGTCTGAGAGCTGCTGTGCCGGCATGTAGCAGGTTGTGAATAATGCAAGTGGTTGTGGGACAGATGGTTAAGCACTCAAACTAAGTCCCGTGTTAACGAGCTGAATGTCCTCCTACTTAGATTATAGGAACTGGGGCATTACCTGAAGCAGCAGTTCAGATCTTTAGTGAGCTGAAACAGAGGGCAAGGGGCTTACATTAGCTTGGTTCACGTACCCTAAAGCTGTGCAAGGTTTTTGTGATCATTTGCGCTTACACTTGGGGATTGTAAGACTGAATCAATTTATGATGATTGAAGCATCATGTTTTCAAGTTTCTTTAGGTGTTTTTAACTTGTAAATTCCCATGGATGAAAATTGTGATGAAGCATCTAGTGACATGCTTAAAAGATTCTTTTTTTTTTTTATTCTGTACCTCTACAAAAATGTGCAACGTAGTTTCAGTTCAGACTTCCCTCTCTTTAACTTAAAGTCATTGAGTCTTGTTATACTTTTGTCTGCTAGAACAAAGAGCCTTCTGTTATTAGCTTTCTTTTCTGCGCAGGGCTTAGCAATAGTTTGTGGCCTTTCGATTTTCTTTGGTAAATTGTAGAAAGTGGACTTGAGGCTTTCACTTCGAGATACTTCAATCTTTTGTTTTTCTCATGGTCTTCCAAGACCTGTCCAGCATATCAATGTCTTGCTTGAATTGGGTATGCCAGGATTGGATGCTCTGCTCCACTGGCAGGTGTAGAAGTGCCAAATACGGGGTATAAAATAATCTGTCTTTTCCTAATTGCATTGTTATTTATGCACTGGAGAATCTTGCTAACTGTTTTGGCCATAAAGTTGCAAAAGGAGTTTCTATAGTTACTGTGCAGTGTTTTATTGACCATGTTAATGCTCCTTCCAGGGTCATTGCTTTCTAAGATAAAATCTGTATTATGTACATACAGCCCAATGCCTTTGTTGTTAGATACACAGCTTCACCTTTATCTGTATTGAAATGTTTGCTTGCCAGCCAAAAAATCATGTCTCATTTTATCATTATTAGGCTATTTTTCTATCAGAATTAGTTTCACTTTTCTTCTGGGTCATTGCTAAGGACCTTATATAATACATAGCTGTGATAATTTCCCCAAGGACCCCATTAAGAACACTGCTGACTCTCAATTCACAGTTACAGGCTTAAACGTATGGTGATGGCTTCATAAACAAACTGTAAGAGACAGGATGAGTAGCTAGGATGAGTAAGTTCAAAGACTGAATTTATTCCATCTCTACCTATTAATTAAAGCATGTTAGGGGAGGGTTGTATTAGGGAATAGATATTGCTGGTGATTGTATATATCCTTTTTCTTTTGTGGGTTGAGTGCTATGTTTCCCAGAGTTGTCAGTGTTTCTTTGAGTGTTCCATTACGACGTTGAAGATAAATGATTGAATAAATCAGAACATCATGTAGAACAAACAGAAAAACCCAAGCATGATACTAGTTTGTATTGGCTTCTGTAGCAGAAAAGATTCTGTAAGAAGTTTTCCTTTAACACCTCCTCTTCTGGGAGCCTGCGTTAGGGGAGCAGGGTGTCCATGGTGTGCTTTTTGTGGTTTTGGTTTGCACTTTCACTCCTTAGAGCACAGGGTTGATAGAAACAGAAATCTGAGTAATCTATTAAATACACTTCTCTGTGGGTCACGATATGAAACCTTCAGAATCTGAATAAGTGTTTTGCACTTTGTTTGTTTATTTATTTTTGCTAGCAACTGCATCCTTTAGGATCTTCTTGCAGAAGATCTTGTAGGTCTTCTTGTAAGTGGTCTCACTGAAGTGTTACAAAGATAAGCAGGAGAACTGTGGTAGTGGTGTGGGAGAGAGAAGTGAAAGGAATGAAGATACCACAATATAGTTGTTACTGTAGCTCATTCCGGATATGAATATAGATGACAAAATCCTCACACTGTTAGGTAGAGTGGATTTGCTAGCTGCTAAAAGATCCAGCGTCAAGTCTTGCTGGTAATTGAATGGGTGGGTTTGGGTGGGCTGGATATTCTGGGCCACAGAGGAGTTGTGAGTGAAGGGGGATTCATTCAGCAAAACACAATTGGGTGATTTTCTCCAGCTTCACAGAACTTAATGTTGCCTTGAGTTTCCATACAAACCTTCTTGCAGTTTTTTACATCATTTTGTCAAGAGCAGAGATTGTTTGCTTTTGTTGCTGTAGCTTCTAAAATACGGAATTATGAGCGTGCTGTAAATGCTTGCCCAGTGCCATTGCTCCTGTGAGGAACAAAACATACTGTATGGGCAGGTTATGTTATATTATTGTAGGACCCAAATTGCTCTCTTTACGTGAAGATCTGTGGGAAATGTGCTTTCTGTGAGCTGTTGTACAAGTGTGGTGTACTGAGAGACGCATACCATTTCATGGCCATGGTTAATATGTAATTGGTGATAATAGATGTAAGTTTCTGGTGAAGTTAATGGGAATGAGCCTCGGCTTGCAGCTGGGCCCCTACTTCGCTGTCCTTCTCTGTGGCCTGGTTACCTTCCCAGAAACTTGGTTCAGCCCGCAACCTTAGGCAGCAACTTTTTTGTTGTCTGCATTATGGTAGTCAGTGACCCTACATTTTCCACAGCATCTGTTCAGACCTTTACACGGGGTGGCTTACTTGGTAGCACCCGACATAGATGAGTGTTTCCCCAGTCCGGTGCTTTCTGGCTCTTTATCCATATCTTCTATCCCACATCTATCTTTTTATCCCTACATGATGGTCCCATACTTACACCTCTGTTAGGCAGTACCCACCCTGTATTCCATGGAGATGCTACGTGTCCTGGTGGGCAGATGCTGGCGAATAGGAATACATTGCATAGGAGTAAATTGGTACTGGTCAGCTGGCTGGTTCTTGCTTACCTCCTGGTGAAGCACTGACGTCTGACAGCTGGGCCATGAATAAAATAGCCTGTTCAAATATGAGGTGAAGTATGTTTGTTGTCTTTTTTTTCCCTCCCTCCCAAACAGTTTTTCTGGAAGAAATTTCTTCTTAAGATATTAGAGTTCTGAGGTGGTTCCAGCATTCTACCAACATGGAAGAGCGTGCGTGGCCTGCTGCATGGCTGCAGATGCTGTATCAGGATCCAAACTTACCCAAAGCACTGCAGAGGAAAAGAGGTGCACAGTGCAAGCTCTCTTCACTCACCCATCCCTTTGCATTGTTGAATGTTGTTATGCTGGAAGAGCTACCTTTCAGGTCATCCTGGTTATTAGCACAAGCTAATAGGTGCAGTCATTATTATCATGTGTTGAGAACTCTGCTCCTGTGGGGGTGGGGGAAGAATATAATTGGGATGTCTACTTAGGGGATGTAGGCTGTTGTGCAACTTGTCAAGACTTGCTCTGAGAGCCATTTTGTCAGCATTTGATCTACATATCATCTGTTATTTCTGCTTTACAAGAATAATTACTGGCTGTTACCTTCAGTACAAAATGCGTTATTACCACCTATGCAGACATGAAGTGAGATACAAACCTGCAGTCTACTCTCAGTTGTACAGAAAATGTGGAAAAGTCTTTAGGTTAGCCTTGACACTGTATTTTGATTGTGAATTACTAAAATCTTTGCTTTGCTTCACAGTTATGTTGTATTAAAAGAAAAATCAATGTTACGGTCTGACTCTTTTGAGAATGATTTGCTGTAACTGGCTTTTCATGTATGCTTGGAAGCATTACCTCATGCAGTGAAGTATGTATATAAGAAGAAAAAGATAAAATGTTGAAGTTTAAGCAATCTAGCAATGACTACGGTAGGCTGTACTCTGTGGTTCTTCTCCTAATAACATTAACTATTGCAAAGTTTTATCTTGAGTATGATCTGCTAGTGTTCTATATATCCAGCTAAAGCAGTGCTCCCCTTCATGAGGAAGAGAGGAAATTACTTTCATTGATCCAGTTCATTCTACCACTTTCCATTACACTTGTACAAAAACTTTAGAAATCAATCGGATCAGTCTTCCGTGCTCAGCTTCCATGAATTTTGAGGCTGTTGCTTGGAAGCATGGTATCCTTGACTGTAGTTTTCAGTTCTTTGATTCAGGACTGGGAGATAGACTTCAACCACGTTGTTCAGCTGCAAAAGCATTTGCTGAGCTATTGCTTTTGGTCTGCCAGACTTTGGCTGAGAAGAATTGAATGACCTCTGCCCCTGCTAGTATGTCTGTATTTCTTTTTATACAGGGAAGCAGTAGCTTTACCTATTAAAAAGAAAAGGCCACAGGAAAGTCTGGTAAGAGAAGGAAAATTTAAAAAGGGTATATTTAGGACTCATTGCAGTACAGTAACAAAAGAAGAAAAGTGGCACAGTACTCAGAAGGAAGAGGAGTTGATTTCTTTTTTAAATCAAATTTTATTATAATTAATTGCGAGGAAAAATAAAATATGAAACAGAACCAGTGATATGATTCAGCTGGTCTTTTTTTCTTCCTTGTTGCACGTAGGCAGCTTCCAGTTAGAAGTAGAAATTTCGAATGGAAATTATTGTATGTGTGAGGAATTTTATTAATAATGCCAGTTTGCTGCTAAGATCAATTGGGTCTTATGTGGACACAGCACTGCACTTGTATGCTTCTAGCAGGTAATGTACTGAGTATTTTCAAGCACAGTTTTATATGTCAGATAAGAGTACTTTTCTGAGGAACAGCGTGGTTGACAGAGAAGTGGGATGTACTGCTGATGGTCATGCTTGAACTGTCCTCCTCTCCCTCCATCTCTCATTACTCATTTTGCAGACTTAAAGTTTTTTGTGATTGTATTGAAAACCTGTAAGCTCTGAGGAGTGATTTTAATCTATTTGCTTCTACCTCCTCAGCTTCCTACTCAATTAAATAGCTTTTAATAGCAGTTTTACATAGTTGGGACAGCTTTTGGACTGATAGAGGTACACTTTTATTGTAACATATAACTTCATAATATGGTTCTTCCTGAAGTTAAGTGTAGAGGAAAGAAGCTGGTAACTGAAGTGCAGCTTTTGTGTAGGCATAGAATTGTGTGTTTTTATTTTTTAGTGATGGATTGTTCCAGTATTCTTTGGTAGTTATGGAGGCCTATGTAAATCCTTTAGCCCTGTTAACAACAGATTTACTTATCCACTTTTGTGGAACTCTTAGAAGTTTCTTGGTGATCCCCTGGGTCCCATTTGATGAAAATTCCCCAGGATCCAGAGGAGTTCAGGCTCAGAGACCTGAGTCAGCATCTGTGCGTAATGGAGAAACATGTATGGTGTCTTTCTTTCTTAATTTCCATGCATTTGACTTAGCTGCAGAGGCGTTGCATGCGTTTTTACATAGCATTTTCATAGTACTTTGATGCCTGATAATATTTAGGGCATACTAAGGATTCTCTGTTATGTTTTTTATTAATTAGTGATCAGTTGTGGGGCGGATATTGGGCTCCAGATGGAGTTAGGTGCATATGCTTCATTTTGCCTAGGGATTTCTGAAAGGTTCGCCTTGATGGTTATGATTAATCATAAATCCATTTTACGTTTGTTCTCGTTTCTTGGAGAAGTCCATGCATTTTAGCTATGGCTGCTAAATCATGTTTGATTTAAGTACTTTAAATTTGGTGCTAAAAGTGAACTGCTAAAAACTTCTGTGCCAATGTATGGTTAATTAACCAGTTCTATTGCAGGGTCTGATTTGAAAAACAGTGCTGTTTTCTGTTCTATGTAGGGCTGAAAGCTACAGAATATTCAAATAATTCTTAGGTGCTGCAATAAGATTATTACCTCAAATGAGGCCCATCTGCATACAATCCCCAGGACACAGTGTTCTGACTCGGTTGGTTTTGAAATTGTTGTAGCCACATGAAGTGTATTGTGTCTTGGAAGATGAAGGGTATATTAAACTAAATATTAAGAGTTTGCTAAAATAGTAATAGTGCTAGCTCAGTTACCTGAAAGACTGTTCAGAAATGTGAAAGATACCATCTAAATGTAGCAGGCAGTCACAATGTTTACGTGGTAACTTTCAGATGCACTAACACCATAGCTGGCTTATTAACCATCTCACTTTAACGTTTGTCAGTTTTGAAGGAGTTGCAGCTAACCCAAAAAGCAGTCATTCTTGCTAGAGTGTCCAAACAAGTCACATGTCAGTTTGAGTATAGCTGTAGAAGTACAATTATACCAAACTTTGTGAAGTCCAAGCTTTTAGACTTCAGTCTTGCTTTGAATTGGATGGAGACTTTCTGCTTATGCAAATTCAGCAAAAAATTAAATCCTTAGATCAGAATCTTTACCATTTAGTGAAGTCCTTTATGTGCTAATTCATTTCTTTAGTTTTCCCCACGCACAAGCTTTCTTCTTCTGCCTACCCCATTAAAAGACCTTACTATAAATGTGGGCAGGCTTCAGGTTTTTTATTACTTCCTGTTTTTTTTCAACATCTATGCCTGTGCTTAATTAGGATATTCCTCATATATTCAAAGTAGGATTTGATTGCTATAAGTAATACGCTTCTTATTTTTAATGCTTTTGAGCAACTGTTACAACATTTATTATTATTATTTCACAGGCAAATTTAGAAAACAAACCAGTAAATGGCCGCAGACCAGAACTCATGGAATGCAGTATATGCGGTCATGGTGAAAAATACAGGGTGAAAACAAACCAAACACAACCCTTTGAAAATGCACAGTCTAAGGAGAAAGAAAGAATGACAGGCTTAGAAGCAGAGAAGTGGGCACATAACGAGAAGCCATCCTTTGGTGTCCATGTCAATGGAGATACCCATGGAACTGTGACAGGCCACGAACACTTGAGAAATGCAGAAGAAAGTGAAAGAGCGGTCTCTCCCAGTCAATTAGCTGAGCCAAAAAAATCATTTGCACAGACCATCAAAAATGGCATAAAAACCCTACATTACTTATCACCAGAAGCAGTTGCTTCACTGAAAAAAGCATCTGTAGTGGAAAGGACAGATTTGACAAGCAACTCCCATGCCCAGTGGATGAAGGCTACCAATCTGAATGACATAGTCAGCACTCTGACAACTAGTGTTAGCTGTGTTCACCCAGACAAACAAGGAAATCTTTTCATGAAAGAGGAAAACTGCACTTGCAGTGTCTTTCAGGATTCTGATAAGTCAGTACTGCAAACCAGTTCTGTTTTGGATCTGCAAGAAAGCACATGTTGTCCTCCTTTGGTTAAAGAGGAAGTGCATGGAGAGGATGGCTTCAAAGTACCTAACGCAGAGACACAGCATGAAAGTCCTTCAATCCAGCCAACTTTCTTGTCCCTGATTAAAAACAGAAACCTAACTGTGGAGCAGGTTGTAGCTATTGAAGCTTTAACACAGTTATCTGAAGTCCCTTTAGGAACATCTTCCCCAGCTAAAGCTGAAAATAGTGAGTGTACAGAAGAAAGAACTTCCAACTTGCTCCATAGTTATAAAAGAGATATTTCATCCTCCTTCACATCTTCTACATTAAAAGAAATCAATGACACTTACTTACAGAAAGAACAACAGCTCTTGACTCACTGTGCTCACTCACAAAAGCAGCTCCCGAATAAGCCAGCGTTGTACAATGGCCAAAGTTCGATTTCTGAATTGCGTGACAAACCTGCCAATCTTGCTAGCGAGATGTATAAACTGCAGTTATCCTCAGGAGATACCAAAACTTTATCCGAGTTAAGATCTAATGCAAAATCATTTTCAGGACTTAATACCAAGAAAAACTATGATCCAGTCACCCTTTCACGGTATTGCAATGTTCAACATGTGAGCAACAGCTTGGATACTCTTGGCCAGTTAGATCAAAAGCCAACCTGTAATGATTTGAACTTGGAAGCTGGTTCTTTAATTAAAGAAGGAGGAATTCACAGCCAGGATGAAGAGGATGTAGCTACACAACTAACTCAACTTGCAGCATTAATTGAATCAAACCGGGCAAATCCAGAACAGAAGAATGACATAAAGACATCGCTGCTTAACTTAATATCCCATGAGAGGCAAGCAAAACATAACCAAGATCTGCTGCAGAGAAAAGAATCTGTATTTTTTAGGCATAATTGCAGTTCCTTACTGTTAAAGCAAAAACAATCAACAAATAAAAAAGGAAATGCTGTACCATGGAAACCAAGACACAAAAAAAAGCCTCAAGAAGCACGCTATCAACAAATTAATCGAAACCAACTAGAGTTGTTGTCATGCCAGCATAGTGAATTACAGGACATTTGGATATCATCAAAACTGCACAAGCTTGGCCAAACCATGCCACAGGACTCCAGAATAGCTTTGTCGGAAAAAAAATCACCAAGAACCAAAGTACAGAAAGCACTGAGTCAAAATGCGCTAACATTACAGGAAAAACCTAGGTTGTTTCTTCCTCAAACACAGATAAAGTTCCACAGATTATCTGAGGTACCGCAGGACAAAAAAAAAGACAGGTTGTTTGGCTATGAAGTGGTGAATGAGCAAATCAAAACTGCAGGCTCCAGTGACCCACCAGGCATCATTCCACTGAAAAACGATGTCGCAGCATGTAACCAATATAGTGATCTGCTCTCCCGTAATCCTCTGTCAGTTTCGCAGTTGAAAACAGCATCCTTGTTAACCAGACCAAGTGAAAACACACAGATGTTTACAGAAAAATGTAATTCTCAGGTACAGCAGGCAGTGAATGTTGGTCAGACACATCCTTTGCCTCAAACTTTTAGTCAGTCTAACCTGAGAGCTAGCGAAGCGTGCAGTGAAGATAAAGCCTATGTCCAGCAGGGTGCTGTTGATCGACAGGTAGATCCGAAGTCGCAGATGCTGCCTGTTTCCTGCAGTGCGGGTCAGGTGCCAGGCACTGTGGAAGCTCTCAGGAACATGGAGTGTGCAGGTGAAGTTACCATTCTAACATCAAGAAGTTTGGGTACTGACCATCCGCACAGCACAGGCGACTCAGGGTGTTCTCCAGCAAAAAACACACTCAGCAGTTTTCTTGAATCACCGATGAAGTTTCTCGATACTCCTACAAAGAATTTAATAGATACACCTACAAAAAAAGGACAGTCTGAATTGCCAACTTGTGACTGTGTTGGTAAGTCATCCTTTTGCTAGCTTTTACCTGTACCTCTCACGTGGGCATGTGTTTGTGTTGCTCCCCTTAATGCAAGAAAGTATACTTGGTGCATAGGTGTTGCAAAAAGATACTTGTTTTGCTGTTAGGAACTAGAAGAAAATGATTCTTTCCCTTTCTGTAACCTTTGCCTGGTGTTCTTCAGGCCTGCAAATAACAGCAAAATTCAGTATTTTTGGCCTTGCATCTGACCTGTTTAAATTGAAATTGAGGAAAATGAGTTTTTCCAGTTGTTTTCTTGTTACTCGCTTGTATGCTTGTAATTTCATCTGAGTATATCAGATCAGGATTTCTATGGTCTCAAACTAGTTTCTGCTTGAGATGAGCTGGGCAAAAACTTTCCCAATACCTTTTCATTTTTACCTAAATGCCTCCTGGCTAAGCAGCAGGGAATTGTTGAGGGCAGTTGTGTTACTGTCATGGTTTGCCCTGAGGGTAGTGGGAGTTTCTGTTATGATTCTTGTCAAAGGCTTGTAGATGTCTCATCTCAGAGATAAGATGAGGTGGAGATTAGGTAATAAATCCAGATACAGAACAGTTTGTGTTGTAGCATGAGGTGTCGGATTGAACTCGGTGCTGAGAATTTTGCAATACAACTTGATTGATGGTATTGGACATGCTGTGTTTTCAAACTATCAAAGCACATAGATGGGGAAGAAAAAACCACTGCAGGGACTGTTAACATTGTACACAGGAAGATTTTTTCATCTTTGCTCTAATGTTCTGAAGCAACAAGCTGTTAGTTAAGAGGCCTGGATTGCGTTTTTTGTTCTGTAGTAGTGTATGACTGTCAGCTGATGTTTTTTGGCCTCAATTCTCCGTTGTCTAAAATTAATTGATAATGTTTGCCTACTCACAAGGGCATTGGAAGCTTACTTAGTCAATATGTGTCAGGTCCTGCAATGAACATTGGTAAAGAATGCAAGATAGTATTATAAATAGGATCTATTTGTAGCACCAAGAAAGAGAATCTACCAGAAGATTAATAGGAGAAAGCAAGCATGAAATAGTATAATTATGATGTCTCTGAGGGGAAAAATCAATCATGCTACTTATTCATTGCATTTCAGGGGCAGATTTTGTGTATTTAAGATGATGTTTCTGTAAACCATTTCTGTGCTGATTTGTAGTGATGTAAATGAGAAATGATGTGCGAACTTATTTTTCTCAACCTGTTTGTAGAGCAAATTATTGAGAAAGATGAGGGCCCATATTACACACACCTCGGGACAGGACCAAGCGTTGCTGCTGTGAGAGAAATAATGGAGAACAGGTGAGAAAATGTGCTTTTTAGTGCTAGCAGTGTTTTTGTGTAAACAGAAAAGAAGAAGAGCTGTGAGAAAATGAGTGCTGTTTGGCTTTGTTTTTCTAATACTTTTGCTGTACTCATTTGTAAAACATTTTCCTGTTCTGATGTGCTTGAGGGAAGCTCTCACATTCTAATTCCAAATTCATGCATCTTGTCTGAGCTCCAGCAATTTTAGCCAGTGTGCTCATAGGTGCTGTTGAAGTCCATAGTGATGACAGAGATTAGCAGCTGGCAGGAGTAGGCTTTCTGGTGTCCTGCATGCAAACAACCTGTCTCAAATTGGACAGAAAGTGACTAAGTGCTCTAGGATTTTCAAGCAGATAACATTTCTTTTCCAAGTAATGGAAGCCACTTAGTGACAGAAGCCTGTTACTGGAATAGATGTTTCAAAATCGCTTTTGCGAACAGGACTTTGAATTTAGTAGTGTTCTTTGTTGTGCTATGTATTTTTTTCTCTTCTGTTCTCAATAAAGTTGAGAATAAAATTGTTGTTCTTGTTTTATTGAATGTGTTTACTGTTTTAAAATGTGTTTTCAGTTCCACTCCTGAACTTTCTTAATGCAGGTATGGAGCAAAAGGAAGCGCTGTGAGAATAGAGGTAGTCGTTTATACAGGAAAGGAAGGAAAAAGCTCTCAGGGGTGTCCAATTGCCAAGTGGGTAAGTTTTTATGTTACAGTAGTCAAATTGGTTTTTGTGGCTTTGAAGTATCTAATGATGTATAGTCTTTGAGCTTATATATAATCTGGTCTTTAACCAAGGTCTGTTTCTTCTTCATTTAATTGATTTACAAGTCTCAGTGAATGATGAAGCTAAGAATATCACTTTTTAATCTGTGATGCTGTGATTAGAGTGAGTTTGAAAGAGGTGCTTCACAGAGCTGGCAGAGATGGGCAAATCAAGGGTAAGAACACCTGGCAGTGTCTGGAAGCTGGAGGTCTCGTGAAGTAGGCTACTGAGAAGTGTGAAAGAAGAGTGTGTTGGAAAACCTTTCAGTAACTTCTTTTTTTTTAAACTTAATTGTATGAACTGTCTCATATACCATGTGCTACTCACTTTGAGGGACTGAACTCACTATTTCAAAACATGAATGTTATGGTGATAGTTTTCACCAAAGTTTTGTCTCACATTGCTTCATAGGAGCCAGGAAATGTGGTAGCAGACAAGCTCCAGGAAAGAGCTTGGAAAGAATTGATTGTCCCTTATCTTTGCTGAAACCACTGAGGGAGGTAAAAAATAGTCTGGAAATCTTGTACACTGAGTTTTGGAAATAAAAAGAATTTGCTTGTTGGAATATATATAAATTGTTGCTGTATTTAGGAATTTCGGACTTACCTGGCTAATCTGATGATAATAACCGTGCAGTTGGTAGACCAGCATTTGTAACTATGTAACTAAAATAAGGATGTGAATGTGTATTTACTGCATGTGTGTTTACTGCTTATATTCTTGGAACAGTTAAATGTGTTTTTCGTACTCCATCCAGAAAATGATGCTCAGAAAAGAATCTCCTATGTGTAAGTTGCTTCAGATGATATTTAATACCAAATAGGCATCCAATAAAAAAAAAATAAAGATGGTCAAATTTCAGAAATGACCGTCCCAAAAAAATGGACTGTTTTCTGCTTGCTTGATTTTGTTTTTACCACTTCAACTAAGCAAAAAATCCTCACTTTTCAGAGAGGTTAGGAGTTAAAATTCTTACCTTAGCAAACAGTTGTGAGCCTTTGAAAGAAGGAAGAGATTTAAAACTAGTTCTTAAAGTTTGTTTTGCTGTTGCCAGTATCAACATACTGCCTTTTACGTAAAACAGAGATGATAGATTCCATTGTGCATCTGCGTGGTGTAGGTGTCCAACATGTGTGTACAGTACGACAGCCAGAAAGCACTCAATGTATATAGGAAAGGCTGTTTAAGGATTACGGTACAGTTCAGTTAAATTTCTACATGCCAAGCATTTGTGAGAGAAAGCTTTAATGTTAATTGAACTAAATTCCAAATGTCTTTTGTGCAGCAAAAAACTTTTTGTGTGCAAGCTCAGACCTAAAAGGAATGAATGCCTTTCCAAGCCTGCTGTGTGACTGCATGATACAAGAGAAGGAAGGAAATCGTGGAAATCTTCTCTATGTTTCATCCTGTATACAATCCACATTTTTTTTAGTTGGTATTTTTAATGTGTGAGTTAACTTCCGATTGGCAGTGCTAATATTAATCCTTAAAATGGAGCATATTTCTGTTTTGGCTGTGACCAAAGTAGTACCATTCTGAAATTTGTTTGGAAGCATATGGAAAAAGTTTGTTCTGCTCTCAGATAATTGCAGTCACAAGGTTTGGTCAGCTGCACAGAGACTTTCACTTGCTCATTACAGAGCTCTCTGGGACAGATTCATTTCTGCTTTGCAGATGGACAAGCTGTTGCCCCTAGGGCTCTTGAGAGGCTTGCTGGCAAGAGCACCATGATGGAGCTCTGCTGAAGCAAACGCGAGGAGGAAAAAAATTGGTATAGAGTCATATTTAGCTATTTTACTCCAGTAACTTTCCCTTTTGCTATGAGTCTATGTTGTTGTTTATCAATTCATTAGAAACATCTTGGAATCAAAGGCTGCTTTATAAAATGTGTATATGTGTATGTATTATTCCATATATATTATGTATATATTTGTACATACAATGTATGTATATAATATACATATTATATATAATATAAGAATATATATATATTCTTCTGTTAATGGCTGTGTTTCACAATACTCATTTCCTCCTAAATTGTTTTCACCTAAGTGGCTCCAAATATGTACGTAGTGTATTAAACACTGAATGAGACAGGCTTTTTTTTTCTAAAACGAGCTGGCTTTTCCTTAGTTTTTGGGGTATAATAAACTTAGAATATCTACGTAGGTGATAACTGTGTGATTAGAAAATAACAATTGTTCTGTGACATGTGCTAGGGGGTTGTCTTTCGTTCTTTGTTTTTTTAAAATCTCTTTTGCTTTTTTATTTTGTGCAAGTCTATCCTGTTTCTGCTTAATAAGTTAAAGGAAAAAGAGCTTTGAAACAGTGGGATTGCGAACCCATCTTTCTTGGTTAGACTTTTCATATGATCATGTTACAGTGCCTCCCCTATCACTGGACAGCGGTGAGTGATTTATGTCATTCCCATTGCTTTATCAGTACTTTGTTTGTACTCTCCTTTTTTTTCTTATTTCTGCTCTCAATATATCTGATGGGAAATAAAGATTACCTCAATTCATTGAAGTGAAATGGTTCATAAATCTTCTATCTGTATGATGTTCATAAGTAGCTCACTCTAGGTATGATCCTGCCGCACTAAATTCAAAGATGAAGTCAGTGACCTCAGAGGACAGCTACAGGTCTTAACATTTCAGGATTAAACTCGTTTCCTTCAGGTTCCTTCTACTTGTTTCAGCAGATGTTGGCCTGGATCAGCTTTCTGTTGTCTTCATTCAGAATTGCAATGCAATTTCTAAGGCTCAGAGTTGGAATAAAGACAGGAGATGAGAACTGATAAGAGCAGCCAGGTTGGGTGGGAGGTCCTCCCTGCTGACAGCCTGTCTCCAGTGCTGACTGATGGTGGAAGAGCAGGGCAGCCGGCTCCCAGAAGACTCACTTATTTTCCAGTAACTCATTCCTCTGAGGTTCCCTAAGCTGAAGGCAGTGGCTTGATATTCCCTGTCATAGATGGTTTTGTCTTTATTTCTTCTTTCTTTTCTTTTTTTGCTCTCTTGTACTTGGAACTGTAGTGGTGGTGTAGTAATGCTTTCAGTCTTGTGCTCTGTTCCCAGCAGTTCCTTGCTGTTTCTTTTGCTTTTCTTTCTGTTGCAAAGCAGTGATTTCTATCGTTCTGCAAAATTCTCATTTCTGCACAGTAATGGCTAACCATGTGCTTTAACAATGGACACTGCAGTGAATTTTATCTGCCATTCTTAGTGCCCCCTCGGCAGTATGAACTCATCCTTCATTTATTTGCAGATTGTGCTTGTCTTTTCCCTGAATTACTCATCAACTGTTGTCACGCTTTTATTTACCTTTGACAAACACAGAGGAGAATACAAACTTGAGCAGAATTGTGCAGAGCTCCCATCAGACACATACCTGCCTTTGTTTCATGTCTTTTCAGCAGTTATTCACATATGGTCTTTTCCTTTGTACCAAGGCATATTAATGTTTGCTTTTTTTTTTTTTTTTTTTTTAAGAGTCTTTACTAAGGTAAGTGCCTTCTGAGAATCTAGAAAGCCATGCAGTATGGCCAAAAGATTCACAAACGTTTGGTGTCTCTGTGCATCATGCTTATCTACGTGATTGCTGGTTTGTGCCACAGAGCTCAGATCTGCTCCGCACAGACAAAACGGGGCTAATGTTATCGTTGAACTGGAATATTCCTCCTAGGACCATTTTCCAAACTGTTATCCTCTTAGTAATCTTCAAGCCTCCTGATACTGATGTATTATAAACCAAGACTATGCATATTGGATTTGAAAGTTCAGTTGTTTCACCACTGAGTTTCTGGGGTGGATGCCATCTGATCTTGGAAATCGTGACTATGTTTTGGGAAGTGATCTTTTTCTTCTGCCACTACTGTCCTATGACTGCTTCTTTGGTGGCTTTTAACTTTGTGAGGGGCACAGCCAAAGCTTTTTTTTTCTGAAGTGGGAATCCTCTGAGATGGCTTTCAAAGGGTGGTCAGGCACTGGAATGGCCTGCCCAGGGAGGTGGTGGAGTCGCCGTCCCTAGTAGTGTTCAAGAGGCGCCTGGATGAGGAGCTACGAGAGATGGTTTAGTGCTTGTGGTACTGATAGGAATGGGAGGGTGGTTGGACTAGATGATCTTGCAGGTCGTTTCCAACCTTGTGATTCTGTGAACACAGCAAAAGTAGTTTTTGCATCTCTGGATTTATCTTCCCTAAGTGCTTTGTTTTTTTGTTTTACACCTGGATAATCTGTTGACCTCTCAGATTCTGTTAGCCTGCTGGTGGCTGTAATTTGTTTGAGAAATGTGGTACGGTGCAGCTTCTATGCCTTTCTCAAACTCTTTCACTTCAATTTTGTTCTGGTTCCCTTTTTGGGCTTTCTGCTTATAACTTAACAGAGCTTAGTGGTCTTTCTTATAGCGGCAGTGTATCCATTAAAAAAAAGAAGGGAAGGCAACAGATTAAAAAAGAGAAATTACAAATGCTTTTGCAATGTAAATATAGTTAGAAATATAGAATCCTTAGAGTTGGAAAGGATCTCTGAAGGCCATCTAGTCCAACTGCCCTTGAAGTGACAGCCTTCTTTTAAGGACCTGGACTTAATATTAGCCACTGAAATTGATCAAATTTTCAAGAAGTGATGCTTAGACAGTGCACTCTTAAAACAAAGGCTTTACAGATCATTGACCTGGTAGGAATTTGTGCCTGAATACTAGAAACTACATTTTGTAGAGTGCTCTGAGCTTCCGTTAACAGTTGATTCTCTGCAGAAAAGTGTGTTTGTTTTTTCAGTTTGCTAGCTTGGCTTCAGTTGAGAAAGAGATTGGGAATAGAGAAAATAAGAAAACTGAGAAGATACTTGAGCTTCTAGGCTGTCTTACGTGTAAGTTAGGGTTAGAAGGGATGTACAATTTATTAAAGAAAATTTAGTGATAAATGTTTGAAATACTGTGCTCTGGCATAGGTGGCCATTACTAATCAACACTATCAAAGGACTGCTTTATGTGGAGCCCAGCACCTCTAAGCAGGTTTTATTATTTCAGGGTTTTATTTCATAGGTTAAACTCTCTCTGTGATCAGATGGTGATCCACATTTGAGAAATCTGGAAGGAAAACATTCCTGAGCGTGGTCGGTGGTCATTTTAGTTGTATTTTTGGAGACCATTGTATTGGAGCAGCACTTTCTTGCCATCCTTCAACATATGCTGAAGGTAGCTTGTGTAATGGGTTTGATAGCTATGGGGGCACTATTGTCACTGTTCGTATGAAGACTTATCTGTTGAACACAGAACTAGAGTTTATTTTGGATGAAACATATTTGTAATATCCAAAGTCAAGCTGTTCTTTATGTGTTGCAGTGCTTTGAGATGAAAATTATTATAAATTTTTACACGGTTTCTGAAGCATCTTAAAATGTCTTGTATTTGGAAAATCTACTCAACAATTAGAGTAAATATAAAAAAGCTAAGTTAAGGTAAATAAATCAGGGAAACCAAAGTTTGCTCTGAAAGGAATGCCTTCCATTTATTTTGATGGAAACTACAGCAGATAAAAAGTACAACAGCACTGTTTGATAAAGCAAATTCTCACAAAGTAGTATTTTTCAGCACAGGCTCTGCAATTAGCTATGCATGATGAACAAGAGCCTGCTTGTGTCACTCTTGTGGAAAATGTGCACCAGTGGAGCTGCCTCCTTGTTGCCATTGCTGAAACACACTGTGCATCCCACATCTGTTTGGTATCCATAAACACTCAGCAAGCATCGATAAAGTCACTGGGTGCCATTTTTTCCATGTGGAGGTATTCAGTGACATGCCTTCATCCTCATTTCCATGTCAGGCACCATTCTGTCAGACTGCATCTCTGCTGCCATCTGTCACACAGCAACAACCTGTAGCAGGGTACTGGTCCAGGGAGGTTCGACCTCTACTGCCATCCCACCAACATCTGCTTCTGAGATTGCAGGCTGACATCATAAAATAGGAGCCATTACTTTTGGAGCAGCCCTCATACTAAGAAAGCCTTAACATTTCAGTTGCTGTTATCTCTACATTAAAACTAATGGTGATATCTGAACAAATGGAGCTCAGGTTCTTGTTTGTCATCCCTATCACGAAGTTATCAGTGACGTAACAGGAAAAGGAAATTTGAGAGACCAAGGGGGGGTAACAGGGCACCAGGAGGTGAAACTTCAATTTTGGCATCATTTCTGCAGCATCGGTTGAAGAAAATGTACCTATATTCCTGTTCACATTTTGGAAGGTTTCCAGTATTTCTTCTGGTATAAATTTTTAAGTGATTTGGTAATTCTTCTAAAATGTTGCAGTGGTATTCCAGTGAAGTAACACCACGTATTGATGGCAACAGTTCCATTTTAACTTAGTTGATGTAGTCTGCTGGTAATCTTGAACAGAGAGTAATTCGGAAAGTGAAATTTTTTGCATTTTAATCTCTCTTAGATATGCTGAGAACAAAAGGATGTAACGCCTTGCAGTGAGAAAAGAGCTTGATGTCATTTATCAAGTGTGTATGGAGGGGTGAATTAGGAAACTAAAGGGCGAGCTTGCTTCTGCTGCAAACAATGTTTGTTTCTGCTCCTGCTGAACAGCCTCACCTGCTAGAACAGCAATTAATAGCAGCATTGTTTACTCACTTTGTACAGATACGGATCATTGTGGAATTGTATCTTAGCAGACCTCATACTATGTAGAAAGGACTCCAGTAGGCAGACTTCCCACTGAGGCAAAATCTACAGCTCAGAAAATCTTGAGACAAACAGTTCTAAATGAGATGCCTGTTTCAGGAAATTACAGTGGATAATCAGGATGCATTCTCACCTTAAGATCATCTACTGCTACCCTGCAGAGGAGACAGCTATTTTACCAAAGAAATTTGGAGTGGGCTGGAAGAATTATTGCAGTGGAACCACATGGAGACAAAATAAACCTAAAAAAAAGGACCTTTTTGTTGGTTGATTTTTTCATCCAGCATTGTTTTGTATTCAACTCGCAGTTAAAATTTTTTGTATGTATTTGCTAGCGGTGTCTCATTTATGTCATATCAAAGTTGACACAAAGGATCTTGTGATCCTAAATATGAAATTAATTTCTCATCCACAGGGTAATTCAGCATCTGGTATTGGTGAGCTTCTACAGTCCCGATTCTTAGTGACTTTTATATAAGTTATGTACAGGACTTGTTAGACTGGCTTATGTTTAAGGACATCAAGTAATATTTCATATTCATAGTGCTCCTGCCAAGAGACATGCTGACAAGAAGTATCCACTGCATTTACAACCTAAATGAAGTAATTAAAGTAAGCAGAACTAAAGCATTTGGGTAGTTAAAGCAAGTTTTATTGATACCCTTTATTGATGCTGTTCACTATATTCAGAAATGATTTGAAAAAAGTGGAAAACGCTGTGGTGACAAACTGCTGAAGGTACAGAGTTGTTCCAGGTAATGGAGAAAAGAGGGCCAGCTATTATGAACTGCAGGGAGAGCTCATTGTGCAGGATGGACAACCAGTAAAATGTTAGCTAAAACTCACTGTTGAGAAATGCCCAGTCATGCAAGGAGTGTTGTCCTTTTATGTACCTGGTGATGGACACCAAGTTTTGTGTTACTGCCTAGGGTAAAAGTTTGTTAGACATCCTTAATTCCTACCTCTGTGGCTTGTAGAAACAGAGGTTTAGCTGTGGTAGCCTCTGATTGTATTTCTGTCCTGGCTGGCAGCCCATGCTTCACCTCAGGGGCTTGCTCATATTGGCTGATTCTGGCATTTCAGAATGTATGGGCTAGTTAATAAAGGAAATTACTTCAATTGCCATCTTTATAGATGTTTGCATAAATAAGAACACACGGCAAGCTGTAATAACACAGAACAGGCACGGTACAGCAAATGGTGGTGATGGGCACCAGACTGCAGCACAAGAGGAATGCACAATTTTTATTTTTATAAGAGATGAAAACACATGGATGCCTTCTACACTGCACTGGTGAGACCTCACTGGGAGTGCTGCATCCAGATGTGGAGTACTCAGTACAAGAAAATGTGGATCTGTTAGAGTGCATCCAGAGAAGGGCCGCAAAAATGAGCCAAGGGATGGAATACCCTAAAGGACAGGCTGAGAGCTGGGGCTGTGCAGCCTGGAGAAGAGAAGGCTCTGGGGAGAGCAGAGAGTGGCCCGTCAGTATCTACAAAGTGGCTGTGAGAAAGAAGGGGGCAGAGAATTCAGCAGGGTGTGTTGTGGCGGGACAAGGGAAGTGGTTTCAAATTGGAAGAGGGTAGATTTTGATTGGATATATGTTTTTTTTGCAGTCACAGTGGTGAGGCACAGGCTGCCCATAGAGGTGGTGCATGCCTCCTCCCTGCATTCACCCGAGGTCAGGCTGGATGGGGCTCTGAGCTTCTCATGGAACTGGAAGTGTCCCTGTTAGTTGCAGGGGAGTTGCGCCAGATGATCTTTAAGGGTCCCTCCCAACTCAAAAGTTGATTTTATGATCCTGCTCAGATCAGCTACCTGCAATGATGATGGCTGTGTACATCCAAGCACACATGCACGTTAGAAAGCTATTCAGGAGGTGTTTGTCCCATGTGTTTTTTTCTCTTGTCCCAGATGTTGTGATGTTAGGGGACAGGCAAGAAGCAGCTTCATGTCCAGTTGAAGAGGGTACAGAGCAGTGCTGGCAGGTATCAGTGAAGTGTTGGGAGGAGTTTGTCAGATGTCTGTGTTGCAGCTGAAGCAAAGTATTTGTTGTAAATGTTTTGATGGATACCCAGTACTGCTGTCAGTTACCACTTGCTAAAGAGTTTTCAGGGATAATACAGGCCTGTGTAGCTACGAAAAGATGATGCCATCACCTAAGTGTTACATAATTCTTCACAAACTTCATACAAGTCTGGGTTTTCTGACTGTTATTTTTCTGTGTGAGACACCAAGAAACCATGGGGATTTTGGTGTGCAGTAAGTTTTTAGTTAGCCACTTTAAAAAGCTCTATTTAAAATTCTGTTGCTTAACAAGCAGTTATTTTCTCATTCCTCCTTAAGAGCATTACAGACCAAAGTTAACCAAAATAAAATATTTAATTATTTACCTGAGCATTTCTTTTAACTACACGTGTGAACCATGCAGAAGTCATGGGCAGTATCTGCAGCTTTTGGGGCTTAGACTTGCCAGCTGATTTGTGCATTGTTTGCAGTCTGAGAAGCACTCAGATTGCTCTGCTGCATTTTTAATTCAATGTTCAGCTTCTGAGTGCTTCATACAGAAGCCATGAGTGCACTGGGAATTATGTTTACCAACTTCCAATAGCACATACGTATATGTTTTAAATTACTGCATGAAGAATTGATTTATAAATTATGTTACCATTGCATTCCGTGGCTGTAACAGCATACTAATTCCATTTGCCTACTGAAGAGGACCTATATCAAATACATGCTAAAAAAAAAAAGTGTGTAGGCTGAGACTTCGTGTGTTGCTGTGTTGGTGACTTTAAGATGATGCATGAATTAAGATGTGTGATGTCTTCCATAAAGTACCAGGGGAGGAAAGGTGGAAAGGTGGTTAAAACACTGCCTGGTCTAGGGATATTTAAGGGTTAAGAGATCTTGGTACCATCCCCAGTCATTTCAAGCTACAGAAACAGGGACAGAAATAGAGAAATATCTTGGAGATATTTAAAGTTAAGAAGAGTAATTCAGTGGATCATCAGTCAGTAAAACCTTACTAGGTCCATTACTTGGAGAAGCAGTGAAAGATCCGGCCTGTTAACTTATCAAGCAAGATAAGCAATGCACAGCTTGTGCTCATATTTTGGATTTTACCAGTTACTCAGATAATCTCAGGTTCACTTAAAAAAAAAAAAAAAAAAAAAAAAAAAAAAAAAAAAGCAGACAATTTAGCTTAATATTTTACCATTTAAGTTCAGAAATGTATTGGATTGTTCATTACTGTGAGAGTGGTGAAGTGCTGGAAGAGGCTGCCCAGAGAGGTTGTGGATGCCCCGTCCCTGGAGGTGTTCAAGGCCAGGCTGGATGGGGCCTTGGGCAGCCTGGTCTGGTATTAAATGGGGAGGTTGGTGACTCAGCATGTGGCAGGGGGGTTGGAGATTCATGATCCTTGAGGTCCCTTCCAACCCAGGCCATTCTGTGATTCTGTGATATCAGCAAGTACTAGAAAACAAATGACAAGTTGGAAATAACTTTGATTCCATCAGTGTTAATGTAACTAATAAGTCACTGAGTCAAGGAGCACAGTAGGAATTTTCTCCATCAGAAAAGCTGTTGTCAGGAATTACATGGTGTTTCTGTTGGCTCGGCTTGTCCTCCTCAAATGTGGTTCTCTGTGTATTAAAGTTGTGTGGTATTGCTGTGGATTTTGTATTATTGCAAGAGAGGCTCTGTTTATTATTGCCTTGAGGATAGCATCTGTAACACATGCATGGACATCATCAGTTTATATGGGAAAAGCAATGCAGCTCCAGCTGTGCTGCTGGCTGCAAGCCCCGAGGAACTGCAATTGCTTCAGTGCAGGTTGTGTTCTTCTAAAACTAATAGGTGAGGAAAGTGCCTTATCTCCAATTACCTAAGGACAGGAGTGCTCCAGCTGCAGCAGGAACCTCTTAAGGGCCACAGATATAAAATCCAAATAACTCATAAATCCTTTAGTCACCTCTGTGGCCTGAAAGACAGTGGATTGCAGAATGTTTGTGCGCCCAGTATGAGCACTGCATTCTCTCTAGCATGCACAACAAAGCAGATTCCATCTGTGTTTAACTGCAAGGTGGTGTGACATTGCTTTGAAGCAGATTATAAACTGTGTTCCTGTCCATTTGTTTCTTTTTCTGGACTCAGCTGAGGACTATGTGAAAGCTCACGAAGAGCACCCTGATGTTGTACTGAGAAACTAAGAGATATTGCATTTCCTCATTGAAGTTACAAAGTCTAGAAAACTAAGAAAGAAGAAAGAGATTAAAAGCATCACCCTTCATGCTGAGTAACAGAATTAAATTCTTCTGTTTCTGACTGGAAGGAGCTATGCTGCCTCGGGAATGTACAATTCACACTGATGTGAATAACCTGTATTATGGATCAACCATAATAGATTTTCTGTAAGTCTCACTCAAATGTAAATGAGCTGCATTATTTCTCTTTCTTTACAGAAAATACTGTACCAGTAGTTCAGTCACAACCAAGAGGAATGGTAACTCAGATGCATTTACTTTTCTCATTGAGTTTAAGGCTGATTGTGAGACTGTGTAATCAACTTGAAAAGGGCGATTCTTTCTCCCTTGACACAAACTAACTTGCATCTTGCTTCTTCCTGCAAAGCAAAAATGCATTATCTGAAACTTTTGGTCTGTTGAAAATCCTTTCATTTGCAGATTAACTGCAAGGGTATTTTGGTTCCCACTTTTAATTAGCTTAAATAATTTAGATATTCACAGTTGATCAGGCTAGGGGTCATATGAATGACCACTAGCCACGTGTCTGGAAACAAAGAGGCTTTGGCATCAGTCTGATAGAGAATCTACTTGAAAACCCAGACAGCTGGAGACATCCAATGAATAGGTGAAATTGTTGCCTTTCTGCTTTTATATTCTATCATTATTAGCTCGGCTTATCCTATGAAGCAGTGCTTCTGACAAGTTCTTCACGAGGAATTGTTGGGAATACCAATAGTCTCACACAGAAGAAAAGGTTGATTCATCCAGCTGGTGATGGCGATCTCTGGTTGTAGAACACTCCTCCCATGGAAGCAACCTTCATCTAGGAGATGTTCTCCCTTTAGAGGCTAACCCTTAAATAAGCCCAGAGGAGACTGAGATCCTGGATTCACCCATTCCTGTCACCTTGGAAGCACATGTAAATTGTCTGTACCTGTGCTTCCTGGCCAGCCATACTCCTTCACCAGGTGCTCCATCTTCAGTTCAAGCTGTGACCTAATGGTTCCCTTACACACACTTATGGGCCTTCTACCAATAGGGGGTGGTGGTTGGTAAAGCCAGAGTGGCCAACTGCTTGTACTGAGTGAGTGTTCTGCTGCAGAGCTGGAAGAGTATCTGCAATTGGAAGGGCTCACCAGCTGCATAGATGTATCTTTTTTAGGAACATACATGATGTATCTTTTCTTAGGAAGAGAAAGCTACTCATCCCCATCCTAGAGATGACAGAGCAGGGAAGGAGATTTAGCTTCTAGGCTTACTGAGGCCTCATAGGGGCTCTGATGGGTCAGACATGTCTGAAGAACAGACAATGTATGTCAAGGAATATATTCTATTATTACCTAGATGTAATGCATCTTTTTGGTCTTATTCTGACAGAAATTTGTGTCAAGCTACGATAAAACAGAAATATGTGGCATATAATTTTTTTTTTAGTTCATTGATATATTAAAAGCCACTGTAGTAGTGTTCTGTATCATATTAATCTTTTATGTATTATATGGATAAAATTGACGAAGAGTTCTTTCTATGTCATACAGGTCACTAAAATATTTCAGCACTCTGCTAACTACTTTAATGTTATGAAAAATCTCTGATTCCTTCGCACAGTTTATTTCATTGCTTCCATCGATTGTTATGTTGCAAGATGGGGATAGTTCACTGTACTGGTATGTAACTGTAGTAATCATCTTAACATGAGTGTGTGTTTGCTTTTGGGGTACAGCTTATGCATCTGCTTTCTGGGTTTTGATAATACATTCTCAGTATTATTTGCAAGGTAACTATTAGGTTTTCAATGGCTCTGTCATTGCAGGATTGTTATATACTTCTAGTGGATGTTTTTTCCTCAAACCAGTCGTTGTTTGTGTAGAACATCTAAGATACTCCTTCTGCTATTTCTTTTATAGGTAGAAAGGCAACACAAAGTCACATGCTACACCAAGAGACCAGCGTGTGATGCTTTCCCGGCCCTACGTGCTGATAGACACTTCAGACAGCAGTTTTATTTTCTTGTCCAGGCCTCATGTGTTTCCTAGTTCTATCTTAGAATAAACAAAATGATTCTTTCAGGTGATACGAAGAAGTAGTGATGAGGAGAAGTTGCTATGCTTGGTACGTCAGCGTGCGGGACACCACTGCCAGACTGCTGTCATAGTGATTCTCATACTGGCGTGGGAGGGGATCCCTCATCTCCTGGCTGATACGCTGTACAAAGAGCTGACGCAGAGCCTCAGAAAATACGGCTGTCCCACGAGCCGCAGATGTGCACTGAATGAAGAGTAAGCTCCTGAAATTGTCACCCACTGTTGTGTTGCCCTTCGAGTGTTCTGAATTTAACAGCATGGAAATTCAATAGTAGTGCAACTGATAAATGCAGGGAAACTTATTTAAAATTACAAGCCACTAGGTGTCATTTTAGTATAAAACTTAGTTTCTGGCCTTTTCTACAGACCAGGCTCTAAGGGCTACTTGTACAATGGGAGCCCAGGGAAAGGATTGGCAGTGAAATTCTCTTCTGTGTTTGTACACATGCAGCCACGGTAAGGAGCTGCTAAAAAGGTGGTTCCTGACTTCCACCACATCTGTGAGCCAGGCTGGCCAGTTGTGAGAGGAGGGCGTTCTGCCTTCCCTAATAGCTGTGCAGTGATCTAAGTCTAATGCTTCTGTTATTAAATGGCCAGGGTAAGTGGAGTTGTTCTGTTTTAAACACTGGATCAATTTGGAGATAATGGTATTGCCTCATGTAACATTTTACTGTATTTACGGGCAACCTTCAATAGGAGTGGTACTATTTTGTACTTCTTGTACTTTGAGATGTCAAAATCAAAAAAGCGTGAGAGTATATGTAGGTAGCTATAACTCAATGTTATGTATTTCCTGAGAGCGGAACTTGTGAGACTTCAGAGAGTTGGAACTGTCTATAAGGGAAAGAAAGTCCTCTGAAAGTTCATTCTGTTAATGAATACTTCATTAACAGAAAATACCTCATTAAACTACAAATTTGTAAATTCCTGCATTGTTTTGCTATGTATTTAAAAAAGAAAAAGCAAATAGCATTGACCATTAAGAAAAAGGCAAGCTGCATCATCAACTGACTTGTCTTTATCTCCTTTCACAGCCGTACGTGTGCATGTCAGGGACTTGATCCAGAAACGTGTGGAGCATCATTCTCATTTGGCTGTTCATGGAGCATGTATTTCAATGGATGTAAATTTGCCAGAAGCAAAAACCCCAGGAAGTTTAGACTTCTCACTGATGACCCTAAACAAGTAAGATTTATTTTATTGTTTTGTTCTGTTTGCCTTCAAGTATTTATTCAGATGATTTTAAGAACTAGAAACCATCCACAGATACCGATGCTCTCTCACACGTGTCTGCATGGCTTATCACACAGGCATCTGATCAAATATTTTGGAACTGTAGCAACCGGATCCTTTATCTGACATCCAGAATAAACTGGATTTTTCTTGGACAACATGTTTCTTGAGAATTGCAATAAAATATGATGCATCCAAGTGATGCTCTAATTGCAGCTTATGAACATTAGTAATGACATAAAGTTCAACACAGAAAATAAGACAATGGATACGATGAAAAGTAATGTACCTCTTAAAAGAATTACTTGTCTCATGATGAAGGAATAATGGTGGTGTAAATAGATAACCACTGCCTGATGAACACAGAGCAGAAAGATTCTTCAGGGTATCTCAAAGGTCCCTTTTTTTCTGCTGTGGATCAGTCTAACCTCATTGCCCTGTCGACCTCCCAGATAAAAGAATTAGGTATTTCCTAGCACATCTGACATGCTTGAAGAGGCATGTAGTATATAGCAATCTGTTGCCTACTTCTCCTTCTGCGAGAATTTCTTTGTCAGCTCCTGGACTCTACTGCTGCCAGATACAGAGAAGACCTTGCTGATTGAAGGCCAGGTAGTAGTAGAAGTATTTTGGTATTTATAATGTTAGTGTACACATGTAAAGAAATATGGTGTTTTTTGGAAGAGAGATGTCAGTTCGTTCACTGGAGCTAAATATTCCTTGAAAATTTTAACTTTTTTCATAAAAGAATTGATTAAGCATCTTTTATGCTTATGTGCATGAGTGTAAACCCCTCAGTCTCCTCTGAGTTGTGCTGTCCACTTACATCATGAGTATTTACAAACTTCATTAGCCAAGAATGCTGATGGGGCTTCTGCCTAAACAGATTAGGGCACACACCACATGTCTCTCCTTTTTCTTGGTGAATACCTGACTTAAGGCAGTACAAGCTGAAAATATCTCCACTTGTCTCAAATGCCTTAAGGGTAATAAACTTCCATTTTACAGAAAGATGTGTTTATTAGATATTCTTGTTCCCCTTCTCCTTTGTCCCTTTCCATTTTCTACGTTTTAGGTTCCCTCCCTGCTTATTGTTGTGTTTGGAGCATTCTGTGCGTGTAGATTTGTAATGCTTTTAATAACACTATCTTGGGGATCAACAAAGTCTTCATATGTGCTGTCTAATGAAATTTTAGTCTGCATCCAGATCTCCTAAAGGACAGCTCAAATAGATTTCTCTTTGATCAGAATGCACTGCACAAGGCTGCAGGCTCAGCTGGCATTGCTTCCTCTGTGTCCATGAAGTTGCCACCTTGAGCTGCAGAGCTGCATTCAGACACTTGGCTAAGTATAGCAGCATTCACGGTAGCATCTAGAAATGGTGCCCCACCAATGGGAGCTGTTTTGCATTGCCTGTTCACTTGGCAGGTAACCAGATGATTTTTGGAGGATAATACTTTCTATGACAGTATATCATCAGTTGGCTGAAAGAGGTTACTTTAACCAGTAGTGGGATGTGTTCTAGATGTGTAATCTAGAAGTGCATTCTCTCATTTCCCCTTTTCCATTGAGATTTAAAAACTCCTTAGCTTCTGCAGCAGAAAGCATGAGTCCTTGCAGAGCACACAAGGACTTGTGGTGTTTGCCTGTGCGGGCAGCACGTGCACCCTCAGGCTACTGCTATGCAAAAGCCTCAGCTCTGGGTGCCTGCGGCGTGCAGATTGTCACAATGTCTCAAAGAACTGAAATTGCTGGTAAATAATTTTTCTCTTTGTTTAGTTTTGTCATTAATTTTCTTAGCAGCTAACTGGAGATTGATGATTTCGCAGATGACACAAAGCTAAGAGGTACAGCAAATAGAAGAGAAGTTAGTTTGGTATCCTGAAGGATTTGGATCATTTGATCATTTGAGGCACTGGATGGAGGGAGATGAGGTTAAGGGTGTAATTTACCTAGGTAAGAATAGTAGTAGATAATTAAGGACGCATTACCTTCAGCAAGGCTCAGAAGTACATGTGGTAGCAATCAGCAGTTAATAAACCTGCTATCAGGCAAATTAAAAACACAGTATCATTTTGTAATTGAAAAATGTGAAAATAATCTTGTAAACACTTAAGTACATAAAATATATAATATATGATGACTAGTTTTTGTGTAACAAAATAAAAGTAAGCTGTTCTAGACTATATGCTATTATAGTAAGCTGTTATAGACTGAGTGACCTTTAAATGTCCCTTCCAACTTTGTGGATTCTATGAGTCCATATTTTACCACTACACAGTGTGCAAAACTGAAGCTGGAGGTGTCCCCAAAAGCCTGCTCCTTGCAGGAAAACAAAGTAGAGGGAGTACATCACCCTGGATTCAGCCTGCCACCTTTTCTTTCACAGCTGGTTGGTGTTTTTCCCAGAAAAGCAGGAGTTTAGGAATTGTGTTTCTCTAAATAAGAGCTCAAGTGTGACGTTGCTATATAGCTAGTTCTGTATATATATGGGCTTCTCCCAAGGAGCTGAATACTACTTTCAGTTCTAGTAGGTGTTTCTATAGCAGAAATTTATCAACAGAAATGAAGGCCTCATGAACAAAACGCTTTAAGAAGGTATGGGTTTCCATATCCACACAGAATGTAATCTAATTTTTCAGTATTTCTCTATTTTCTGTGGAATAGATCCCTTTCCTTGATTGTCTGTATATGAGCAGGAAGAAGTGACATGAAAAACAAATTCCTTGCATATTGGGTTTCTCTATCCTACCACACGTCCTCTGTTGCTATTTTCCTGACTTATAATGATCACTTTGGGTATTTTAGTTGTGCAAGAATAGGCTTGTTTATGTCCAGTGACAAAAGACTGAGGCATTGAAGTCTTATTAATAAAATAAGATAGAGGTGGACATTATTAGCTTTGCTGACTCGGGTCAGACATCTCTAAACTGGATTCTTCTAAATTCTTCTGAAGTAAATTGCAGCTCTCTAAGCATCATCTTTCCCTGCAGGAGGAACTTCTTGAACATAATTTGCAAACTTTAGCTACTGATGTGGCTCCGGTTTATAAAAAGCTTGCTCCTGAAGCTTTCCAGAACCAGGTAGGTCTGATCTTCAGTCAGTGTAGCTGTACCTCTAAACAGGCAGTGTTGCTGGAAAAGACGAGACTCCAAAGTGTGCTAATGGGTAGAAGCAGCAGATCTCCGATGTGATGAATCCCACTGCTTACCTGCAGCCAGTACTTTGCATGGTTAGTTCTAGAATAATGTATCTTTTCTGTTTCAGCTAGTGATTAAGTTATGCCCTGAGCTGTGCATTTGTAAAAGTCATACCAATAACACTGTAAAAAAAAAAAAATATATATATATATATTTAGAGATGTTTTGATTCTGGTGGAGCTGATTGTCTTGTTGACAACAGTAGTAAGTATTGAATGTTTCAAGGGAAAATACATGCTTTCTCATTATTCTTCCTGGCTGTATTTATTCAGCCATAAGTGCATTTGCGGATAACGGCGTTTTAAGTCACGCACTTTCAGTCCTAAGTACCTGTAGTTTATTTTATTTTTAGGTGGAAAATGAACACATGGGCCCAGACTGTCGGCTCGGATCCAAGGACGGTAGGCCTTTCTCTGGTGTCACAGCTTGCATAGATTTTTGTGCCCATGCCCATAAGGACACACATAACATGCACAATGGAAGCACTGTGGTACGTACATAGGATTTTTTCTCTTTCGTACTGCCTACCCTTGTGATTACTGTGTGTTCTAAAATGTTGCTTGATTTAGTGGGTACATTTGCAGAAAGTTTTTTTAAGGCATTATAAAATGAATTGCACGTTGTCATTTATAAATTCCCATGCTATTTGCATCCATTTACTATTAATCTACAGAGGGCATAATTCCATTTTGTTATAAAGCGAAGCTATGTGAGTGATCTTTCTTTAAAAAATACCATAATTCTTTGAGGACACCCAAGCCTTTTGGACAGGATCGTCCATGGGACAGATAAGTTATTCAAGTTATTCAGAGTAAAGGCTTGATGTTCAAAGGCAAATAACAAGCTATCCAGGGAGTTGTCTGCAGAAGAACTTAAGCAAACTGATTATTAATTTACTTCCACCAGCCTGAATACTTTTAAAATTCACTTTTTAGTTGCACTGTGTACTTAGCAGACCCCACTGTTGGTAGTTACAAGTGAGAAAATACAAATGAACAATGTAATGGAGTAGGTAGTGGAGTCAGGTATCTGTTGTAATCCTTGAAATTAAATCTGATCATCTTATTAGGAAAGGAAAACTCACCGGTGTGGGTTATTTCTGTTTTGGTTTGATGTTGATATGTACCAAATACCTAGCTAGTTTGCTAGTGAGAAAATTAATCACTCAATTAAGTGATCTTTTAGATCTGAGACCATAGTGGTGAAGAGGGACAAGCTCAAAAGCAAGCAAGATGAAATAAAACCAACCATGTCTGTGTAACTATGTGGGTTTAATAGTTAGAATGTTGAAAACATTCTAACATTTCATGATAACTTCTTGTGCGTCAGTGGAGGTGACAATCGAGAATACCAAAGGGTGCACATACAGAAAGAAGAAATATATCTAAAATCTCTGCCCTTTTGGAAACAGACACAAAAATGGAAATTCAGTTATGATGTTGCTGTGATTCAAAACAGCATTGCGTTTAGGCATACGCTTAACAGCATTTTTATGTACAGTCAGTGAACTGACTGGAAGGATTGTTCGTGTTAAAGCTCTAGTTGTTTGCTGGGTAAACACCTGTTAGTTTGAAGCATGGAAGCAGATCTCAGTATTCACTAGGAATGCCAGTCCTGAATAGACTACTATTTTTTTCCTAACACTGAATGTCACTTATCTGCAGGTATTTAATAAGATGCTGCTGAAAGCAGACTTTGCAAAATATCAGTAAGCTGCTGCAAACAAGCTCATGCAAGGACAGTCACTTCAGAGCTGCTGAAGCTTAGTAATGCAGACCTTTTAAAGATCCCAGATTTGAAAATGAGACTTTCTTTTCATGACAAACTGCATGGCATAGTTTTTAATTAAATGTAATTTGGATATTCCCAAAAATATTATTTTAAGTGCTGTGCTGTGTGTTAGTATGAAGACAAAATGGAAACTGAGCTTGCTGCTCGTTCAACAATATTGGAACCGAGAAAGAAAACAGTTATCATCTTGGGAGAGTTATAATGTATGGCCAGAAATGCCTGGAGGGATGATTAGATCTGGGGTGGTTTGTGTTGTTGTTCCTTGTTGGTTTTTGTTTGTTTGTTTGTTTTCCATTTCATTTCTATGACTGTATTTATCTACAATGATCTGATGTTATTTCGCCTGTAGATTATGCTTGGTATTTCTTTCTGTGGATTGTACTTGCTTTGCTTGCTAGTAATTCCACATCTAAGAGGCATGGAAAATGGTGGCCTCTGTAAGGTTTCTCATTACGTAGGTCAGAACTCATCCCTGTTTTCTTCAGGTCCACTTCTAAATGTTGCAGAACACTGAAAAAAATTGGTTTAACTGCTGAGAATTGCACCTTGAATTGTGATCTTCATCAGATATCTCACTCATACCAATAACTGTTGTACATTTCCTACTCTCTCTGTTTAGGTTTGTTATCTATGGATTTTAATATACTTGAGATAACGGGCTATATGTAAATAGGGATGGTTGCAAATGTTAACACTGAATTTACGTAACAAAGTCAGGGTTTTTGGCAAGAAGGTGGCATTCAGAGTTACCTGATGATCTTCATACAGCCTCCACAGTAAGATGTGACTGTGATTCATAGCATGTATAGGCTGTTTTCTATTAGTATATCTAGATATACAGTTACAGTGATGCATATGGAAGGCTAAGGCAAATGAATAATTTTGTTGTTTTGCAGACAAGGTGACAGGGCGTTAGGATAGGAAAGAAGGGGACAGACTCTTGAGCAGAGTCTGTTGATAGGACAAGGGGAAATGGTTTTAAAAGAGGGGTTTCAGACTAAGAGATTTAGATTAAATACATAGGGAAGAAGTTTTTTGCAGTAAGAGTGGATTGGCACAGGCTGCCCAGAGAGATGGTGGTGCCCCATCCCTGCAGACCCCCAAGGTGACAGAGCTCTGAGCTCCTGATGGAGCTGTAGGTGATCCTGCTCATTGCAGGGGAGTTGGACCAGATGGCCTTCAAGGGTTCCTTCCAACCTTTAATGGTTCTAGGATTCTGTAATATGCTGGGCTTTCTTCAATCTATGTCAGATTGTTGATCATCAAAATTAGGATTGTTGATTTTGGCTCGTAACCAGATCTGGTAAACAAATAGGAAAAATGGTGGTAAGCACATCAAAATTACCATGTGTGATTTTAACAGCTGTCCAATCACCTCCTACATTCCCATCTAACTCCAGCAGTTACTCCAATTCCCTATTTAGTCTCAAATAAATCGCCATTTCTTATAGGCCACCAGAGGTAATGATGGAGCCATTTGCATCTTAACTGTGACATATTTTGTGTGCAAAATGTAGTATGGAGCATTGCACCTTACTGAGGTGACTGCTAGAGTTCTTATGGATGTTCTCTAATAATTTTCTAATTGTTTTCTAATAATGTGCCAATAAACAGAATATTTTTTCCTGCTTTTTCACCCTCAAACAAAGTTTACTTACTGTTTTTCTCCTGTATTTCTTTTATTTGATTTATATATATATATATATATATATATATATATATATATATAACTGCACCTTGCAATTTTAAAATTTGTACAAAGCACACTTGTCATCTTGCACCTCATTAGTGTTGGTAAGATTGCTGCCCTTCTTATTCAGGCACAAAATCTTCATTTATAAAACCCAAAGCTCCTCTAGACTAAAACAGTTGAAATAAATACCTCACCGGATGGTGTGTGTAAAATGCTGCCAGCTCTATTACCAGTAGTGATGGCATAAGTGACACATTTTCATTTCTCCTTTCAGTTGTTGGTGAATCACTTTCACCACAAATATGAAGGGAATACTGCTCAGTGCACCAAAAGTAAAGGAAAAACTGAATATATTGAAATGGTTTAAGTCAGACACGGACGTGCAAAGCACTGGAGTGAGCTCAATGACCAGCACGGAGTTTACTTTTTATTTAAAGAATATCATATCTAATCAGCTGCTAAGAAGAATTTCCCCTCTCTGTCTCTGCCAGAAAAGCAGAAAAAGCATTCAGAAAAGCATTCCTGTGTTATTCCAGGTATAAAAGGTTTGATGATTAGCTGAATTATTTGCATGTGATTTTGAAAAGAAATGATTCTTCTTTTTGCTAGCAGTGGAGGAAAAAAAATCTTGAAAATGTCTTTTGTAGATACAAGATAGAATAATACATTTTAACTTAGAAAAATTGAGGTTACTGCAGGAATTTGACTTGCTGAAAACCTTTCCTGGCTAACAAAAACAGCCTGCACTGTGCAGAACTGCATTCTGGAAGAAAAGCTAAAGACAAAAATGGGTATTTCTTGTTTGTCTTTGTAGTAGAACGAAAACATTGGGTATTTCTACAGAGGTGTAAACTGATGTATTTATCTGAAAGAAGCAAAAGCAATCTCTGCCTATGAGTTGAATTTTTTACAAACTATGAAGTCAGTAAACACACCATCAGTGACTTTTTGTCATCTTTTAGTGTTGTCCTAAGGGCCATAGATCTTACAATGCAGTGCTAGGATACAGTGTTGCTTATAGACTGTAAATGAGCAACGCAAAAATAAAGGCTTTATAATTGATAATGGATTCTGTGAAATGCATGTTTTTAATGGCTTAGCTGCTAAGGATTATATTCTTAATATTTGTGCAAATCCATGTAAGTCACAGAAATAGGAGGTTTCACAGCGAGAACAAAATGCTTAATGAAGGCTTTGCTCATGGTACCATGTATGGCTCTCTCTCACCATGTGGGACCTGGAGGAAGGCAGGGAACAGCTGCAATTCTGTGTAGACATTGGTGCCACATGATCGATCGTAGCATGCAATGTGGAAGAAGGAAGGAGAAAAGAGAAATCTATGCTTTGTGGGCTGCTACCTTATAACATTTGTTACTGGCAGCAGAACCACGTAGTTAGTGTCAATAAGCAACTGCCCACAAACTTCCTCTTCTGTTTTTTCTCTATTATATTTTTAAGAAGATTCTCTGCTCCTGCAGTGAGTTACTGTATTTATGTATTTACGGTTCATCAAGTTATCACTGCATGTCCAGGCCTTTGCAGTAGTGACAGAATGTGTCTGGCATTGGTTAACGGCTGCCTGTTGGATCGTGTCCATGCTGCTTTCTGAGCTACACATGTGCTTAGATCCTTCAGCTGGTGGGTCAGATGATAACTGATCAGGGAAAGGGTAAACAACAACGCTTTAAGGGAAGGATTTTTGTTGCTCTCTGTACTGTGAAAATGGAGAAATGCTAGAATTTCTCTCCAGTAATCTGTGAGCTCCCAGACAGCAGGTAGTGCACCACGTCATGTTGCAGCACACAGCATGGCAGTGCCATCCGATGTGTGTGTAGCCAGCAGCTGCTGTTAGCTTAGGGTCAGGTGGTCCAAGGGAGAAATGTCTGGCGTTCTCTTTGATGACTCTGGGATTTACACAGGCTTATTCAGGTTATAACAAGCCAATAAAATGGTGGTTCTTCAGCTGCAACAGAAAAGAAAGCAAATCTGTTTGTATTTGTGATGATGAGCAGTGACCGCACATCATCTCAGAGTCCCGAGCGGCATCCCCTCTCCTTTCCATCTGCACAGGGGAGATGAGTATGGGAAATCTGATTTTCATCTTTCATGGTTACAAGTGCCGTTTGACTGCTTTTCCTACATCTTGAATTTGAAACATCTGTTCTTACGACACAGTGGAAAAGGCTACATCATTTCTGCATGTGAAGTTCAAGAGGCCGAAGGCAGATCAAAGAGGCTCAGAATTATGCATTCGGAGTTGCGTGGCTACAGATGTGTAGGAAATTTCTTGGAGTTCATGGGTGCATTTCAGTGGGGAAAAAAAGTCTCATGAATATACAGGTTTTTCCATGACATCACAAACCCCAGCGTTAGGCCTGGATTTGATCACCAGGCGCTCTGGAAACATCAACAAACTACCTGACCAACATTTTCTTTGGCTTTTGAGCAGCCTGGATGATTTAGCTGCACATTCTGGAAGAAGTATTGAGCCTAGCAGGACATGCAGCTTCACTGTGTAAGTGAGGTTTGACTGAGTCCATGATTCTCTTGTGGTTGGTTTTAGTATTGGGCGGTTTGCACGCACTGTCAACACCGATGGAAAATGTTGCTTTTAACTTCACAGCAATTGCTTCTTAGTGAAGATTTTGCACAAATTTCAATATTAGAGTGGCTTTTGAAACGGATGTTTCACATTTGGTGGATTGCTTCAGCTGTAAATTGCCAAGTCATCTGTAGGGGCCTGAATTTGTAACTTGTCTCCTGGTAACATGAAGTTTTGGGCTATCCTCTTGCAGTTATGTCTTTCTTTTCATAATAAAATACATTGTAAGAGACAGTGCCCCTGAAAAATTACATGCATTAAGTTTTCTTTTACGGTTTTTAGGCTTTAGGTGTACTAACATTCAATTTTTTTTCTGCATGATTTTTAATATACATTAATTTCATTTTTTTCATTCAGTAGTTAATATATTGCACGTTGGAGGTGCCTGTCACCTCTTCATAGTCCTGCCAAGATAGTACAGCCCTTATCTTCTCTAATTCCTCAGGAGTTCTTTGGCTTCCTTCTTGTTCCTTGTGATTGAAATTGACCAATAACTCATTTCTACCTACAGGAAGCTCTTTTACCAACTTGGAGCTTAGATTTTCCTCTGCTTACATGCCTTCCCCAAATCAAGCACTGCAAAAATGTGCATTTCATCTACCATTGCCTCTTAACAAATCAGATTAAAAGTAATACATTTTTAAGAAAAAAATCTCTTTATGAGAAAGAATAAATCTAATAAATGTACAAGATAAGATTTCCATCAATATATCTGGTGAAATGTGTGAAAATGCAGACTGTAAGTTGGGTGAGGGCCTTGATTTTCAAAATGCACAAGACTGTGTGGATTTAAATCTAAGATTTAGACATTTTTCAGACCAGCATATGAGTACAGACACAGGATGGGCAGAATTTTTAACAAGTGAGAATCAGGCAGTTTTGAATAAAAACAAATGGAAGTTAAATGGCTTTCATGCAAACTTTGTTTTTGTTTTCAGTTTGGGAGTGGAGGATGCGCTGAGCCGTATGCAGTTGTGCTGTCTGTGTATCTCACCCTTTCTTCCCTTCCTTGATAACTTTGAATCTGATGTCAAGTTTCAACCAAATTTCACTGAATTCTGCAGAATCTTGCCTTGGAGACTTCAGCCTCTTCTTCCACGCTTTGCGTTGTGAGAGCCCACTGCTGAGTGGGTGAGAGCCTGGGGTTATCCTGGCCTGTAGCCAGGAGGCACAGAGTGCCAGCAGGGCCTGATTGCTGTTGGCTGGGGCAGTGAGGTGGCAGCGAGGTGCGGAAGGGGCAGAGATAACGGTGCTGGGATGGGGTGTGTGGGAGTGCGGGGACAAAGAAGTCCATAGGAAACCAGGTGTCATTCGCTGCTCATGGAACAACCTGTTTTTTCTAAATCTTCCTTGTAGTCCAAAGGCTGCGCAGTAGAGGTAAGTGCGCATGGAGCAAGCACATCAGTAAATGCTACTCATCAGCTTCTAATTGCCCTTTCACCTTGCCTTCTTAAGAATCCCTCTCTCAATCCTTTTAAATGCCACCTGAAAAGCTCTTCTCCTTTGTCTGTGCCCCTCAGATTTTCTCCTTTTGCTGCTCTGCGACTGTTAAGCTTTGCATATAGCTATTTCTAAAGCCCTAACAACCACTTCATTTATTTAGGATTTTTAGTTTGTGATTCTGTAATTCTATTGTGGAAATAAATCTGTGATGCTTTTATGTGAAAGCTGTGCTATATAAAAATTTGTTTTTTCCTAAATTATATTATTATTTTCTCCTGTAACGTTAGGCATGGTGGCAAGATTTTGGAAAGTTGAATTAACTGGTGATATGCAGTACATTCAACCTACGCAATGGCGGATGAGAATGCCTCCATTTAGGGGGAGGATCATCTCATCCTTGGATGGTGCTCAGATTCCTTTGTGTGTGTAGTCAGTGACTCCCCATGAAATAGAAGATTAACCACGCCGTGATATGAATGCATGGCTTTCTAGTAATGCAGTACGTTGTGGAAAAGCAGCATTGTCTTGCGAATTTGATGAATGAAATTATTAATGGTGATTATATGGACACTTGCTTCCAAAGGCCATCCCCTGGAAAGCACAGAGTGAAGCCATGTGAAGGTGGTCTGCTCTTCTGTTTTTAAGAAGGGGATTTTTTTGGCAGTTGGTTGGTTTTTTGTTTTTGTCACTAGAAAAAAAAGAAAAAGCATTTGTTTTTAAGGTGAAGATTTAATACTAATAACTGCAACTCTAGAAGAGCTGAAAATGGTAAAGTACTGAAAAGGTTCATCAGTGACTTGGAAAAACTTTAATAAGAATATTGTTGCAATGCGTTTGGATACTACTTCACATTTTTGTTGTGCTCTTATCAAATTGGATCTAGCCAGCATTTTCCTCTTGGCTCCCATATCCCACAGCAACACATAATTTAATAAGAGAAAGTAGGTCAGTGGCCTGAGAGAAACCAAACGTCTGCCGGGTCTCATGACTTTGTTACAGCACACAGAGCTGGGCGAGCGTGTGTGCATGTAGACAGACAGAGAGTTAGAGCTAGATTTGTTTTAAAAACCAGCAACAAAATAAGCAGCAATATGGATAACTTCATCTGTCATCTAAAGCTGTATCATAGAAACTCCTGGTAGAAATAAAAATATTTTTGTGTTCATACCCTTTACTTTTAAAAAAAGATTTTGAGCATCAAGTACATATAAAAAAAAATCCCACTGTATTTACAACTCAGATTATTTATGGAGTTTGGGAAATATTTGTGGGTAGTGTGAGCTGAATCGAAGTTGCATTGTTCCTCTTCAAGACACAATGCCTTCACCTTATCTTCAGGTACGGGTAATTTTTCTGCATCACCATCATAAATCAAACAGTGCTTGTCAGATGGTTCTGCTTGAGAGTCCTATGGCACTGAGATTGCCAAACATGAGAATACAATGGAGTCCAGGCTGAATGCATAAACATTTAAATAACTTCTGTATTCGGATTGTTTTTGTAAATGTTCCCGTTCTTGCCAGGTCTGTACGTTAACAAAGGAGGACAACCGGAGAGTCGGGGTGATTCCAAGCGATGAGCAGCTCCATGTGTTACCTCTATACAAAATTTCACAAACAGATGAATTTGGCACTGAAGAGGGATTGGAAGCTAAGATAAAAGCCGGAGCCATACAGGTGCTCACAGCGTTTCCCAGAGAAGTACGGATGTTAGCTGAGCCTCTGAGAGCTACAAAGAAAAAGAAACCTGACACGAGGAGGACCCCAAGTGAAAAGCAGCAATTAATGGATAAAAAATATTCAACACCAATAAAGCTGAAAACTGAAGCGACAGAAAATCTCAGTAACACTTTGCATTGCTTAGGTGAGTGCTGCCCATCAAATTCAGCTGGTTTCTTTTGATACGGTGTTGTGACTCAGCCATCCCAGGGGGAGGAAAAGCTCCTTTGTAACTCTTTGTTGTTTTTTTTTTTCAACATACTTCCATAATGGGCATCTTAGGGGCTAATGAACAAGTTGTAGTTGATATTCTATTGGCAAGGGAAAAAGCAGGTGAAGTTTGTGGTGGTGTGTTAGCAATCGTGAGTAATGATAATGAACCAATGAAATGTTTTCAAGACCCCATATTCTGATAAATAATACTAGTAGAAGCATCTTGATATACTGTTCTGGGAATGTTTATCTAAAGAACAGATATTAAATTCCATCATTTAAAAGTACAGGAACTGCTGTCTGCTTTGTATGAAAGACAATGGCTTTCTGACAATCTGAGCTGAAGAGCATTTCCTTCTGATACTTTCAGTGACACGGATTCTGCCACAGAGCAAGAGGCTTGCAAAAAAAAAATAATAGTAACACAACAGTAAACTTTTGTTAAATCAAACAATGCTTTTCACATTTTTTCTTGAAATACTGTCAGGAGGGTGAGAGCTAGATGCTTTTTGCACCTAGCTTTCTGTGTCACAGGAATGTCACTATGCCCACAGAGTCTTCTGAAGCCATATGTGCATGTGCAGCATAGAGCTGCTCCTTGACCAGTTACTGTGTGTAGTTGCTGCTGTACCTCAGGTCAGATTTTGGACCACCATTTTGGAGAACACAATTCTTATGTGGGACTTTTCAGTCATGAAAAGTAGAAAAGAAAGGAAACCATGGAGTAAACTCTGATTAAAAGAGAGGAAACAAATCTATGGCATTAAAATACAGGCTGTCTACCTTTGGGGAAGTATAGTGGAGTCTTAGCCTACCTGCTGCAATTTTAATTCATGAGATACGTGGTGATAGATTTAATGTAAGGAATGATAATCAAATATATTCAGAAAAGTAGCTACACTTTCTAGGAAAAAGATTGCAAACAAAACCAGAGTCTAATTGACATGTCTGTAATTTGTATTCTGTACCCTGACTACACGTTTCTCTCGGCAGAATCAGGGCAACAAATAAGGTTTTGCATAAAGCAAGATGGAATAATTAAATCCTAGGAAATTAGACAGACACTGAGTTAATCTTCATGCTTCAAGTCTGGGAGATGCAGTCCAGGCTCTGAAACAAATATAAAGGTTCTTCTCAGGCTGAGGACATCATCCAACTCCAGTGCAGTGATTAATAACTTCCAGAGTGCGCCGGGTGGACTGGAAGTCTTGGAAGGATGAGAGGACTCTGGCTTTTGAAGGAGCTGTGAGATTGTTTGACTCACTGGAAAGTTGTTATGAAACGCTGAAATAGCTACCAACTGTCTACCTGCATGTGACTCTGTAGCTAAGGCATGACTTCTTTATTTGAAAGCCATGCCTTGAGTTAATGGTATGCTGTCCAGAGTTTTGCTATATGCTTTGGGAATGTAAGATTTTCTTCCCTTAAACATACAAAAATGATTAAATAACTGCGTAAGCAAGTAAACTTCCGTAATTTGTTTGGGCTTGAAATATTCAGGTAATTTAAAGGGGCTGCTGATAATAATAAGAGTGATGAAGAAATACTCAAAGGAGCAAGAAAGTTTTTCAGAGATGGAAAAATCAGAATATGAATTATAACATTTTGCTTCTATCATGAAACCTTTTATCATGGAGATCGTGACAGTGGAATCCCTGAAGATTCTGTAAGTGAAACACACAGTTTACGTCATTATTTCTGACTCTAGAAAGAAGTCAACTCAGTAAGCCCGAATCTGCAGATGGCACATATAGCTGCAGACAGCCAAGATTAATAACCAAAAGCATTTATGCACATTGTGTGTGCTTCCTGTACAGGGCAGTGGCTGAATTTCACTGTAAAGATCTCCGTTCTGCCTTTTGCTGAAAATGTAAATATCTGTAATTATGAATTTAGAGCATTATGGCATTAACTTACACATACAGCTTTTTGCTATAATAGGGGATCAGTCCTTTGGTTGATCCTTTCTATTTTGCCAGTGGGAGGTGTCATTTTAGTCCTGCGAAATAATGAGTCTGGCAGAGATTATTAGGCTCATTATGAAAACAAATCAAACAGCCTATGAGACGGAGGAGCTGAAATTAGACTATGCAGCAGTAATCACTCCTGATGGCAAACTGGAAACAACTCTTTAATAGTATACTAGCCCTCCATATGAGCAGTGGGCATCAGTTCTAGTCATACCTTTTAAACAACCAAAAAAAAAAAAAAGTTCGGGAAATAATGAAAGTATGGAAAAACTAAATAGGGGAAGGTTACTGCCTGTAGTTTTAGGTAAGCAGTGAACAGAGTACTGCTTACAGTTTCTTTAAGCACATCAAATACTGCTGCTAAATTTTGTCCTAATATAAGAAGAAAAGAATGCATGTATTGGAAAGGAAAAAAGTAACGATGAACAGTATCTGTGCTTACTCAGTTTACAGGTGAGTACAAGAGTTTTAGAGTGTTGGTTTTGCTTTTTAAATGAAAAAGATATGGAAAACATGCAGTTAGATGAGAAGTGTTGTACATGCAGTCATTGTCATTCGTGTTTTAGGCCATGTGAAGTCAACACCCTTTAGTGTTGGCCTGGGGGGATTTTGGAGTCACAAGGCTGGCTATTTGGTATTGTCCATTACTATTGCCCAATATCCATGTAGTATTTGGAAGAGATTTAACCATCATTTCAAATTCAGTACAGTATTCTCAGCTGGAAAGAGAGATCCCTGTAACCTGCAAGTCTTCATTATACACAGAGCTGGAAATTGAGAAGTGATAAGACAGGATTATCTTCTGTTTTTACCTAGCAGCAAAGATGATAGTGAGGAGGACCTTTATGGCGCTGCAGCCGGCTTAGGTCTGCCTGGGAGTAGAGCATGCATATGTGAAGACATAGTCTGAATCCAAGATCTGCCAAGTCTTTTGTAGAAATGCTGTATGTTCAGTAGAGTGCATATATCATGAACTCCACTCAATATCAAGCAGAGCAACTTGTAATTTTTACATTTATGCTCATGCTGAGAGCTTTCAAAATCCTAAATTGATACAAAATACAGAGTAAAGATAAAAACCATACATCCTGTTTTATCCATCATTAACCATGTTATTCTTTAAGACTAAACTTTAAAGATGGCAATGTTATTTTTGTCTCCATAAATATTGGCAATTCTTCTTGGCCTTTGTTGGATAGAACGGGGGAGCCAGCTGCTCAGCTGCCCACAGCAGAGAAGTACTTTAGCCAGCAGATCCTGTTTCTAGAGAGAGATGCCATCTGAGCTGAACCTGTACTGTTTCCTCTATCCAGACGTTTGAATTAACTTCTGTTTATTAAACACCTGTAATATTTTCTTCCTAATCAAAACATTCTCTGACTTTGGTTTGATCTTACATCCAAACGAATGTATAGCTCTCTGTATATTATCAAAATAAATACAGTTTTGTATCTTTCTAATATGCATATTCCCTATGTAGAGAATATTGATTCCAACTGATGCTGTTAAATGTAGCTTCAGTGTCCCAGATGGGTTGCTAGTGGGAGTATATTGCTAAGCAAGTAAAAACAGCAAAACAGTGGGAAATTCTTTTTCACAACAGGATTTGTGGCAGTGCAAGATACCGTTTGAATTACCATTTTCCACATTTAGTTAAAAGTTAAACCAGTACAAAACCCAATCCAATTTAGAAATGATTAAGTTGTGTTTTCAATTGAAACAAAATGCACCTCCCCAAATTGTCCTTTCCCCTGAGACACTGCTGCCTCTGTTGCCTCAGATCCCACCTCCTCTCTTCCGCTAACTGTGCTGCTGCCTCAGTCTCTGCCCCTTTACCCGCAGAGCAAGGAGCTTCTGGCAGGCGATGAGGAGTTTGCTGGACTTGCTGCCTGAGTGCTTGCTAGAAGTATATTTTCAGAAAACAAAGGTCTCTCTAAAGAGATGATGGACAGTGCTATTCTCAAGCACTGCATTTCAAGTCTTTTGAAGGAAGGCATTGTTCTGGATGTGTTTTGTTTTGTTTTGTTTCTTAATTAAATGAAATGCTTTGAATTTGATTTCATAAAAAAAGAGTTGACGCAGTTTCCTCACGTTGCCCTCGATTATAGAATTTGTATACTAACACTTTCCCTTTTTTCCCTCATTCCTGAAAGAATATTGAAAGAATATTTTTTAATCCATCACTTTTAATAAATTAGTAGAAGAGAAAGTAGTTCTTCTATATTTGGTAAAGCAGTTAAACATTGAGTATTTATGGAACAAAGAAACAACGCTGACAGAACCGGTCCTTTATGAGAATGTAGAAGAACTCAGTGATGCAGCTTTAGGGTACGATGCAAAGCCCATCAGTCCATGGAACTGTTTTCCACTGTTCTGTGGACTCTGGCTGAAACTCATTACCAGAATGAGTTGTTTGACACAATTCTGTTCCACAAATGAGCAGAATTGCAGAGACCGAGGACTAGAAACTGGGAGCTGACGTAAACTGAATAAGTGATCCCCCCAGAAATTTGAAATAATGAATGTCTGCCAATTAGATGCAAGACAGAGCAAATCACATGCTGCGGTTTGAATTTACCTGCAGTATGTCGCCAGATATGTTTTAATTCTAAGCGGTTAGATGCTAATGCACAAACTGTAATTCAGTAACTTCCTTTTCTGTGATGGACAGGATCTGTTAAACATGCTTTCTCCTCTAATAGCTGGGGGTCGATCATTTTTGTTGTTTCGCAGGCTTAGTTTCAGACATACATTTCAGCAGCCACAGCAGATACCTAAAATCTTCTGTGCGCTGCTGTCTGCAAGAGGGAGCATTGCTGAAGGCAGGCAGCAGCTGCTGGGCGGCATCTGTGTGAACTGCAACTGAGCACTGAATTGATTTTACCTGTTTATTTTATCCATCCCTCTGTGAAATACCTTTCTATTTTATATACCAACAGTCTGGCTGGAAAAGGTTAAGGAAGTAATTCAGCAAGGTAATTATGTGTGTAGTTTTAAGTTAAAAATCACCATTTTGAAAAATGTGTAGCAAGCATGAAAATACCATCAAAGGTATGTTTGATTAACCGAAGAAAAGTACTTACACTTTGGTGTGCATTTCTTTTAGGGAACAAAGCAGATGCTTTAAAACCTGGGATAAAAACGGAGACTTCTGATCACCTCTGTGCCATGAAACATACTTCAAACACTGCTAAAAATTGCTCCTTATTAAAACAATATACGGCTTCCTCCCCTTTTAAGGTGGATAGTTTACATCCTTATTCATCGTTAGCACATAAGCCTGGCATAACAGCAGTGACTAATATTCAACAAGATTTTTCAGTTCCCTACGGGTATTTTGAATGCAGTAGTAAGCAACCTCACGTGACACCTTATATTAATTGTAAGAACTTTGATGTGTCTGTCAAAGATTATACTGGAATTTTGCTGAATGATAAGATGAACGGTGTGCCGCCAATTCTTCCAGAGGTCACTGCTCCAGGCCCCCCAGCCCACAAAGATCCCCCGCCCAGTATACTTGAACATCAGCCAGACAAGCAGAATTGTCAGCCTCAGTCAGACAGTTCTCCTTCTTCACAGATGATCGGCTCTTGCGATCTGTCAGTACCGTTAAGCTCTCCAGCAAAGGACGCAGTTGGAAATGAAGCTGACTGTTCCCACAGGTGCCCGGTGGAGAAGGGTGGCTCCCATCGAGAGCAGATGTGTGGTTTTGACTGCATTGACGAAAAGCAGAACAGCGCCCTGGGACAACCGACTGATTCTGAAGAAAAAGCCGAGGAAATGTGGTCAGACAGCGAGCACAATTTTTTGGATGATGACATCGGCGGCGTAGCTGTGGCACCTTCTCATGGTTCTATCCTAATCGAATGTGCGCGACGTGAACTCCATGCTACCACACCTATTAAAAAGCCCAACCGCAATCATCCCACGCGGATCTCCTTAGTTTTCTACCAACACAAAAATTTAAATGAGCCAAAACATGGTTTAGCCATGTGGGAAGCAAAGATGGCTGAGAGGGCGAAAGAAAAAGAAAAAGAAGCAGAGAGATTAGGAACAGAGAATACTGAACTGAACTCCAGCAGCAGGAAAACAAAGCAAACAAGTGAAAACAGAGAGATTTTTTATGAAGACAACGAGTTCAACCAAATTCCATCACGCAGAGCATTAACAGTAACTAAAGATAACGTAATAACAGTATCTTCTTATGCCCTTACCAGAGTTGCAGGGCCTTACAACCATTGGGCATAGGCTTTAGTATCAAATGCCTCCTCTTGGTGCAGCGTTACGCAGTGTTTCTTTAAGGTGCTGTTAAAGAACAAGTCTTGTGTCGTTTACTATTTGCTCATCTCAACCATTTTAAGGCTGAGGTAAAAAAATAAAAAGAAAAGGGGGGATTTCTTCTTAAACTGTGACTTTAACATTTGGTGGTGCTCAAGCACATTTTAAGCAAAAAAAAAAAAAAAAAAAAAAAAAAAAAAAAAAAAAAAAGTTGTATAGTTTTAATACATTCTAAAAAAAGATTTTGTTTAGGTTATTAACCTTGATTGAAATCATTCAGTTTATTACCTTTAGGAATTTATATTTTGGTGCTTTAAATCAAGTCTGTTTACTACAAAAATCATTTATAGGGATTTTAACAGGTTCACATTTTATGGTGTTAAATCAAGTTATACAGTAATAGCTCTACACAGCTCTTGGTGCTTAACCACATCAAACAGTTAAAATAAATAAGCTGAATTATTACTTCATGGTGCCATTGCTTTAACAACTTCCAACCATTGCTATGTAGTACAAATTGCAGAGAAACCTTTTAGAAAACCAGTGATTCTTTTTCTGTAGATTTGTCCTTCCACATGAAATGAAGTTATTGGCAAAGATGGCTGGAAGTTGTTTTTAAGCTGTAAATATATATTTTAAAAGCACTTTCTATTTTTAAAATTAACTTGAAATAGTATAGTATAAGGATCATATTGTCTAAGGTTTGTGCATACTCTACAGAAGAAATCATTTTATTCTTGCTGTGTAGAGTTCCATATTGTTACAGCTGCAGTATGTATGCTAATAGTATGTGATTGTTTTTAGACTTGCCCTTTTTTGTGGAAGATTTTATTACATATAAACAACTTATAAAGTGCAGAAACATTTTATTATTTGAAAGAGAGTGTGCAAACATGATATTAGGAGACATCAATACGTGTGTTGCTATTGAGGAGTTACGATTTTTGTTTTTTTAAAGGCAGCATTTGTTACGATTTCTTTGAGCAATAAGTGCATAAGTCTCATTCATTTGGAACATTATAAGTTAACGTGACAACCAAATGTTCCTAAGACCTCAGGGGTAGAATTGTTTTGGGATAAAGAATACCCCCTAGAGTTGCCTTATTCTATTCTGAAAAAATATATATATTAATTTGAGGAAAATATAAAGGAAGCGTTGAAAAAGAATAACATTTCTAATATTTAACAGCAAATTTTTCATTGAGAAAACCCATCTGCAGTGTTCACCAGCTAAGTTCAGGTTTTTTACAAAAACGTTTTGTAAATTGTTAAGTGATTTATACGTTTTGAGTAGAAAAGGTTGTATTCTTCCTTCCAAGCATACGAATTTTTGTTTTCCGGTTCTCTTGGAAAAGTGTCATATCACGAAACCAGTATTTGCCAAACCAGAGAGAAAACAGGCACTCCATTGCTTTTAAATGCTGTAGCATCCCACTCTTCTTTCTGATTCTTCTCTCCTATGTATTTCCTTTTGAAACTTATTTATTAAACAAATTACCAAATGACAATGTTAGCTAAGGACTGACCTCATCCTGCAACTTCCTCCACGAGAACAGTTCCACGTAGCCGTACCTGCCAGTCCGAGCGAGGAGCGCTGCTCAAGCCAGGCCTCCTCTCCGGGCTGAGAGCTGCAGGATCAGGGCCCAGAGACAAAGCTGTACCTTAAGTCTGCCTCAGAGTCCTCCCAGCTGGGTAAACCCAGGGCTTAACGAGGTTAGAGTTCTCCCGTGTGAAGGTATACTAATAATATACTTGATATTGTTATACTGTAGTGGTGCTGTAACAGAGGAACATGAATTTTTCTAGGTCTCCTTTATTTAAAATCTAGACAAGGTGCTTTTTCCTTGAAAAGTTGAGCTGTAAATGGAATGTTTACAGTTTTGGTACGAAAAGTACTTAAATGGTGTTTTTAATATATAGTGCCAGTTAGAACCTTGGTGATACAAATACGTAAATACGGCTGTAGATCATTGAGACTGTTCTCCTGTATAAATGTATACACATGTAGTGTTTGCAGGAGCAAAGTCTGAAGTAGCAATCACTATATAATGACCTGGGGTTCAATTGCACAGATTCCTGTCGAAGTCAACAAAAATACTGATGGCAGATGATGGCTGAATTGAACCCATTCTTTGCATCTTAAGTAAAATTTGTAAAAACCGGGTATGCTGCAAAATCTTAGTTCAGAGCTTAATATTAGTTCAAATAGAGGATATGAAGGGATTGTAAATAATAATAAGACAAAAACAATATTACACCATCATTTTGTACCAGCAGTTTTATGCTTCTTGACTACGTAATATACAGTATACATCAAATCATTATGGTATTTTGTGTGCCTTAGATTTCCATTTTGAAACTCATATTACATTTTTAGTGAGCCTAAGACTAGTAAGAACTCCAGCTGTCCATACAGGAAGTAGTGCTGCGTGTTCTGTAGCTATTCCATTCACATATTTGCTATCTGGAAACCCTTGTCCAAGACCATGAGCAATCATGTACAGGACATATAGTTGATTGGTTTCACTGCTAGTGCTGATGGCTTTAATTTGTGTAATACAAATTGAAAATACCATTCAGCACTCCTATATGAGTAACAACTTTTCTACACAAAACAATGTTACAGAGCCATCTACTTATCGTTAGAAATGTTCCGATCGTTGAAGTGGATCAGTTTCACTTGAATCGCCCCCAGTGAATGTCCAGGTTTAAGTTATGTATTAATAGAAACTTCAAGATGAAAACGTTCCATTTAAAAACCAGCAGCTTTCCTCAAAGAAGTGAGAAAGAAGTGAAAGGTAGATCTGAAAGGATACCTCCAAACAGAGCTCGTGGCAAGTCACTGCAAAAGTGACGGCACCAGTAGAATTTCAGCAAGTTCAGGTCTACCTTATTTGAAATGGCAGTTTTGAGAGAAAAGTTATCTTAACACAATAGTAATGCTATTAACTGATAGGTGCTAAAACTCAGAGTTACTACTTATTAAGATTACTTATATGAGAAATATATATCATCTGTACAATAGGTGCTCTTTCCTCGATTGTCTGTAATGTAACTACTTTCTCAGTGTGTATCTAACAGGCAGGTTAGCTGGCCACTTCTGTTTCCTGCTGTGGCACATAGCAGGTTGTGATTTAAGAAGTTAGTATTTTCTATTGCTGTATTGCGGTGTGAGAAATACAACCATTTACTGTTTTTACAACTGTGTGCTATTTATTGTAACATTTCAGAATATTTATCAGCCTCGTATACACTATGGTCTTGGTTGGGGATTTTTTATTATTATTTTTTTTTGTCTGTTAAGCTTTGTAAATCTGTGGGTGTATTGCTTTCCTTCACAGCCCACATTCCCACATTGCCACTTGCAATTTGCTCTTACTCCATAACAAAGTCCTTCCAGGGTGGCTGGATCAGAAACTGGATCCAAAGTTAACGTAGATGGCTAGGCCAGACCCACAGATTGTACTTGGTTTCTAACAGCTGGCATTGTTCCTGGTGGGGAAAAAAAAACAATGGATTCAGGTATGGGCAGCTGTTGGGATGTGGTTGCCTTTGGATCCTTTTTCACAGTACTCTAGCAACAATTGTCAAGACCCAATGTGGAACACCTTTGATTTTCTGGGAGAGATGTCTCTCAGCCCTTTCCCCATTGGGTCCAGGACCACCACCCCACCTTTACTGTGAAGGAGTGAGGAGAGAGTAGTGCTTGCTGCAGGAGCCAGTTCTGTGCGAGACACTGAGTCCCTCCTGGGTTACTGCAGTCATGCCCGACTAAATACTGAATGTAACCCATAGGGGTTCTTTGTGTTACTGTTTGTAACGTGCCATCTTGCATTACAGAACACAGCAAAAATAATTTCTACAAATATTTTAGTCACAAGATCCAAAAAGCTTTGTAAGAACTTACAGATATTAGCTGCCTTCTGGCTTTAACAGTTGTATGCAGTCTTACTTTTTTTTTGCAAGGACTTTCTAAGCTAACTCTTTTACTTAGGAATAACTGCTATTAAAAGTCCTTATCTGACCTATGACAGTACTTCTCTATACTTAGAACAGGAAATAACTGTAGTATCTATAGTAACACTTTATGGTAAGCATGGGTAAATTATGACTTTGTTAATACTAAAGATAATCCGTAACATACAACTGTTTGGATTTGGTTTTTTTTGAAAATGCCTTTATAATATCATTGCAGTATTACTCTAAATCTGATGGGTTAAATTTGGGTCTCATTTGGGTCATTGCTGCAGACCTGTTGATTGCAATATGGTCATTTATCAAGCTTTCATGCAATTTTCATGCAATTTTAACTAAATGGATATGGGTAGAGTTGACCAAAGTCAGTGCCAACTCAGACCCTTGCAATACTTCCACAATGAATAGCTCTTGCAAGGACGGATGCAGAGAGATTTGGAACCAATGTACTTCCTGTTAAATGCAGAGGTTATGTTGTCTGTAGCTCCAGAAGTAATTCCTGGTCTGTAGAGACAGTACCTTCACCTTGAGTTTCACACATGCAAGCAGATCTCTTTCAGACCTGTTTTGGGCTTAAGTTCCTATCAGCTTTTTAGACTTTTCTTATTTGATACATTATCCAATGACAAATTTTAGTTGAAACCCGCTTAGTAAAACTATATCTTCATGATTTTACATTTAAAACGTATGGTTCCATCTTGTTCTTTAATTTCCTATGAAATTCCTCTCTGAAATCAGCTCATTTTATCAAGTAGTCATCAGCTTTATAATCTTTTCTTGAAACTACATATATAAGTACTCTCTTCTACTAGCCCCCCATAACCCTCTCCCTAAATACTCTAACTTAGGCTAACAGGAAGAAATAACCACACCTTCATGTATACAAAAACCAAAATTGCATGTCTGCTTCTCACTTGCTATATGTGACTACAGTTGTATCAATGCAGTGTTAAGTGAATTCTCTTTCAGGTCCACTGTGGCCATTAAAATTCAAAGTGAGGTCTTTGTGATGCATCTTCCATAAAATTGTTGGTGTTTTATTTCTTCTGTGTGAAAAATGTCTGCCCAGCTGTGCCCTGTGATCACTCTCTTAAGTAATTTAGAGATAAAGAACAGTCCAATCACACGTGGAAATACTGTCTGGCTTTCTTAATTTTTTCAGGCCATCTGACTTTCAGGAGAAAATGAGAAGGAATATCTTACTTTAAAAAAACAAAAAACAACTGCAGAGAAAGCCTGTGTTGACTGTTGTGACACCATGGTACTGCACTGCAATCTGCATTGCAGAACTGTTTCCAACCAGTAAAAGGACGTGTCATTGTGTCCCACAGCTGTGGATGCATGAATGCATTCGTCTGCTTCCATAGTTCTTCTGGGGACAGTAATTGTTGCTTTGTTCTCTGCCTAAGTATATTGGTTTGTTGGAGGAACAATAAAAGAAAGCAAAAAACAAAGAGGAGGGGGAGAGTGTTGGTCAGTGTGTGTGTAGACAGCCATAGGCAAATAGGTAGTGGGTACAGTGCTTCTGAAAGGGCTTTCTCTGTTCACATGGCGTGGCTGCTAGGGTACTTCTTTACACTGACCCTTGTTTTGGTACCTCTAATTTTAAATACAAAAGCTTTTTAAAGTCCATGTTACATTTATGTCCTTCTTTAACATGAAATAGAGAGGCTGCTTAGTGGAACAGTACACAAATTGGTTTTGGTGTCTTCTGCCGTGATCTGATCCATAGTCAGCTTTCACAAGTTGTCCACATGGTGCTTCAATATGTTGCTGCAAAATGTGGAGATTTACATGTGAGGTTTTCTCAGAGACCAAGGATTTCTAATAGTAATGTCTACTCAGGTGCCAGTAAACATAGAGGCCATTTTTTTCTTCTAAGTCTTTGAAAATTGATTTAATGTGTATTTTATCATTGTCCAATTAAAACACTTTTAGTCATGTCTGAAGAGTAAGCCAATTTTTTTTCTTAACACTTTGCATACCTGCTTGCTAAATGTAGACAGTTCTCATGGTAATGCAGTGTTATCTCCCTGAAGAACACTTCATGTGATCGGTGTCAGTGGGTAGGCACTGCTTTCTGCCCTGTACAGACAGCGCCGAGTACTGGCAGCTTTCTCATCCCAAGGTCTCTTTATGGATCATCTGTTGTGGCAAGCTGTCGGCCCTGGATGATGTTATAACCAGCTGCCAAATGCTTTAAGCACTTCCAGCTGCTCCAGAAGTCCTTCCTATCACTCTGCAGATCTGCTTAGGTACTCAGCAGCAGGAGTGCAGATGTCAGCCTGCTCATGCTAACTCCCCCACCTGCTACTGCTTTGCACATTAGTCATCCGGCCTTCATCTCAGGAATATCATAAGAATTTATTATTCTTGTGACTGTTCCAAACTTTGTTTTCTTCATTCACCTTTTATTCTGTTTAAGGTAGCTCTATTTTTCTAAATTCATGTTCTGTCTTAGAGAATCCAGAGTATTGCAGTTGGATACTTTTTCATTCCAAGAAAGAAGGACATTTCAGAATCTTTCATCCATCAGTGTTTTCTTGCTTTTTACATGTTTCTCCAGTTAACTTCAGATCTCTTGCTGTAGCTGTTATGCTGTTGTTACGCGTGCGTGCAGCTAAAGAAACCCTTTGCTCTCAACCCTCACTCTCTAGAGTGGAAGATTTTTCTTCCTGTTGCTAGCACCTCTGTGAAGTGAGCCCTCTTTTCTTCCAAGTTACTCTGCCAACTCTGCCCAAGCCTTCACTCAAGGTCCGGCAGACCTTGCACCATCATAAAAGGAGTACTTCTTTACATCTCGCAGCTACGTTCTTGTGCAGAGGTTAGTTATCATCCTTGTGAGAAACCCCAGTATTGTGCAGGTGACGTGCCTTAACTGCCAGGACTGCTTGGAAAAAAGGAGTGGAACAATGGATTATTTTGTTTGGTACTTTCTCTGTAACAGCAAGTAGAACTGATTGAGGTTGAGCAGAAAATAATTACATAGTGACTGCTTTTTATAGAAGGGTTATAGGGGTGTTGCCATTGTCTTTCTGAGATTCAAAGGCTTTAGGATTCTTTTTCCAACCCAGTTCCCCAGTTCATCCCACTATTGTTTATGCTGCTTCACCACGTATTTGTGACTTCAGCTTGTAAAGATTAAGATTCTTCTTAATGCTCTTTTCTGAATTCTTCTAAAACAGCATATTTTCTTTTTTCTACTGGACCATTTTATATGTCATTTTTTGTGGACAGTTACATGAAAATGCTAGAATCGTCCAGCAGTGTACTTGCAGTGAATGCAAGATTAGGGTGCTAAATGACTTACGTGAAGGTGACTTGTTCTGTATGGTGTGACAACGCTGTTTTTACCACTTCGCACACCCTTGCAGCTTTCCTCACAAAATGAGAGGACACAGGCTGTAGATCTGAACAACCTACTCCTGTAAGCTTGGACAGATTTGTCAGCTAACCTACCAGTTTCAGCAGATGAACTGAATTCCAAAGAAGTGCTGCTGCAGAGGTGTGAGGGAACGGCGAGTTTGATGTTCAGTATTGCAGTTCTCACCACAGAACATTCTAATGCTGTTGTGGAAAGTTTTGTGATCTTATCGTTGTTTTACATGTATGTCTGTAGTTTTATTACATTGTAATGGAAAAGGGTCTAGGATCTGGGAATCTTTTTTTAAATTAAGAATGAAGGATTTGATTCTCCTTTATACCACTGTCCTTTGCACCATGTTGAAAGGACAGAGAGGCTGTAAATGAATGCCCACTGAGCTTACATCCTTTGGAGTACCCCATTATACTGATTGTGGTTAAAAGGTCATTAGTATAAATTGAAACTGTTACCCACAGATGTGTACAACCATGGGAAATCGATGTCTTGATAGCCCTATTTTGTGCATACTGCCAATTAACATCCAGATTGTTCTCAGCTTAGAAATACAGGTTGAAAAGAAATTTCTCTGACCTGTTTTGTAATGAATACTTACAAATTTGCTTATATTGGCTGTGCATTTCCCAACTTTGTCTGCAAAGAGAATGTGGTAGAAGATTAATAACCTCAAAATAATGATCTGGCCAGAAATCTCACGGAATTGTCAACAAGACTATTTCTAAGCTTAGGCAGTTTTTCTTAAAATGCCTCTTTGCTCTTATTGTATTTGAACCTTTTACACAGTTACATAAAGTGGGGTTGTGAGAGTGTACCACAGTCCATGCCTTTCTGACTTAGTCCCCAGCAGTGTGTGTGGTGCTGTGTGATGTTGCCACGCTGGGATAAGTTTTGAGAGACAAAGCTAAAAACCAACATTCTGTGAGTGCCTGCTGTGTGGCACTGAAACTGCTGGCACTGCCCTGCTTGCTTGTGACATGCAGGGCTTCCCTTGCTGGCAGCACAGTGCCATCCTCCATACCCTTCTGACAAATGTTTCTCTTTCAAAAAGATTTGAAGAAAAAAATCTTATATTTTCATTTTTTTTAATTTCTAAAGTGCAATGATACCGCAGAGCCTAACAGAAACAGATTCTGTGCTAACTTTGTGGATGCCAGATCCATGCGACAGAAGTGTCTGAACATCACAAATCTCTTGTCCTGTGAACAAAAAACAACTGCAGGCAAGAAAAGCAAAAATATGATATCCCAACACCACTGAAAGAAACCCAGTTCTAACCAATACAAACACTTAGATGTTTTCAAATTCAACAATCAGTCTAAGGCAATTTGTTCGGCTTAGAAGAGACAGCTCTTCATAATGTGACAGAATTATACCAGGTCGTAAATGTTGTTCAAAATCTGCTATCACAGAAGCATTAATTTTTAAGGACACACTGTACAAAAATGCTATATACATGAATTCTTTCCGGATTTAAAAAATCAAAGGACCTAACAGTATGCCAAAAAAAAAAAAAAAAAAAAGTATTTTCTGTCTTCTGTCCTTCTTCCTATCTCTTTCCCTGTTTTTCTTTCTCTTTCCTTGGGATGTGTTTGATATTTATTTTTCAACTTTGAGGTTTTGCATTTTTTCATTTAACAACCTACTGTATTTAGATCTGAAACATAACTTTTATAAAGCAAAAGATGATGTACAGGAAGAAAAAAATCAGAAAGAAAAAGCACTTCATTATGTCACCGTATCTACAGGAAAAAGTGTAAAAATTACTTCTTTTCTCAAAAAATATCTGGGGCCTGATTCTTTCCTAGTATAACTGAGCATAGCTTCATGAGAGTGGTGGAGCTCTGAAGAGTTACACTAGCTGAGAAACTGAACCTTACAATCTTTGCAGACAAGGGAACCCTTACCAGCAGTACTTGAAGACTTGTGAGTTGTGACTGCATGTTACTTGAAAGATCTAATTAAGCTATGTTTTTTGGTGCAAGCAGTTGTTGTACATGATTTCATGTTTATGTAGCAAGATGCATTGAAATGTTGATACTAGTATTGAAACATACATGTAAAAATTGTTGTTGTGGAAATTGTCTGTTCTGTTCTATTTTTCTTGTGTGTCTCATCTGTTTAGAACGTAAACTTTCATTTTTTTTTTATTGTCCTAACTGAATAAGGCTAAATGAATACTGTAATTGAAAATATATTTTAAATCTTGTCATGAGTTTTTAAAAAGACTATTACAAATTGTATCATTCCTGATTACACAGAACTTTGTGGGTGGTTTTAAATAAATTTTATACTTCTATTTTGCACTTAGTCGTCTAATTTTTCTTTCCTGAAGTGAAACATAAACGTTCTTGTAAAATGCTTTGAGAGGGGGGAAAAAGAGTTGTTTTCCCAATACAAAACAGAACAAAATCATACTGAAGTAACTAGAGATTGAAAATTTATACCCTGCAACATAGAGCAAAGTTAATGCCCTTCTTCATAATACAGAATATAAAGTTATGCACTTATTTGTGTGTATATATAAATACCCACATGTATATATGCACCTACAATGCAGAACCTATTGTTTACCATTTAAAACACGTATGTCACTCAGCTGTCTGGTTCCCTCTGTTGTCTGTCTGCCTTTCCTCACCTGCCACACTATTCTGTCCTACGCAGGGCCGTACAGTAACAGGAGCTGTCAGAAAATCCCGGAACTGAAAATCTGAAAAGAACAAAACAGTCTGTGATGATCATACATACAAACAGTGACTCGCTATCCTACCTGTGTTACCTGGCAGAGGAAACTTATGGGGATCATTACTGCAGCTCTCTCTTTGGTTCCCACCCAGTGGAAGGAGTCCAGTTTTTATTTGCTTCAGCTCAGAGGTTACGTTATATTTTTCTCAAGACAAAACAGGCTGTGGCTCTAGACAGCTTTATTATGTAACATTTCAGTGTAGAACAATATAAGGGAGAAATTCTGTTTTTGAATCTGAAGGAGGAAAACAACTCTGAATGTTTGCATTTGCTTCTTTTCCTTTCCAAATAAATGTAATAGCAAAAATTATCTGTCAGCACAGTAGTCTTCCAGATAACTTGACTCTCCCAGAGGGCAGAAAAATGCTGCTATCCTCAGGCTTCAGTAACTCCCTAGCAATGTAAAATGCATTACATGGCACAGCATGTCGAGTCCCTGGGAACTGAATATGGTAATCCAATAGGAAGGCCTTTAGCCTGCTGCGTAATTTGCTGTGCTTTTAGAGGATAATCATTAATGGGTTTTCACAGCAACAGATCTCCCAAACTGCCCCAGTCCTTCTCCAAACAATACTATCAAGCCTTTCAAGCAGTACACATTCCTTGGTTTGATATTAGAGCCAGCATTCTTACAGCACAGGTGTCAAAGAATGCACATGGAATTTGAACGGTACTGAAGATTTAGGAGCAGACTCAAGAACACGAGGGACAGACATGGTTGAGGAGCAACATTTTCCAGCTACTTTTCAGCTACTGCCAGCCAGCTGCATTTTGCCTTGTCCTGGCATTGCTGCCACCCAGCTTATTTCCTGTTAGGGGTAACTTTCTTTGTGTTATAGAGCATATGAACCACAGAGATTTTAAAACACAGCTTCCACCCATAGCTTGTGGGAACAAAACCAAACCTCGGCTTCTGTTTCTGTGCAATGATGACTCTGACTCCCTTCATCTGAAAAATTCTTCTGGGAAAATGAAGCATTAATCCTGTGTTTCTATGGCAGATTCTAACTCTTCCCTCATAGCAGGAAGCCTTGTTAGGGTCAATCTGAGTCACAGCTGCTCTGAATTCCAAAGGGTGAGATCTTTTGGGCTGTTGTAAATTACTCTCTTTGCAGAGGGCAAGAGGCTGTAAGTGGCACAGGTGTGCCACCACTTAATCACTCTCACCACAGGCTGCGGCTCTTAGGAGAGCTGGCTAGCAATGTAGTCAAGGGAAGAAATAAAAGGAGGGAGACTTCTCTCTGCTAAGGATACATCAGAAAGCCTTGCGAGTGCCAGAGGTTTTGCATCTCCCCAAGGAATACAGGCAAGCATTCCCTTTGAACAAAACGTCTACTGCCTGAGCAAATGAGTGCAAACCAGAGCCTAAGTCCTTCTCCTTTGCTCCCTCACCCTGAAGGAGGTGCTGCACAAACAAGTTGTGTGCATGTTCGCTGTTCTTCCTGTGAATTGCAGCCTGTGTGGCCATAGCAAGCTAAACCTCTATCTCTGCACTATGCTGCACCACAGTGTGTCTGCCTGTCCTTCAGGTCAAAGGCCTTTGCCCTGCTGTGGGAGGAGGCTAAATACTGCGGGCGGTACTGGCAGGTGGGTGCTTCTGATCGAAGTCAAATGTTAACCAGTTAAATATAAAGCAAGTCATAAGATTTGACTTTAGTTAAGACATTACTTTACTCTTAAAAGATGAGGTTATGCTTTTCTGAAAGAGATTTCCCCCTTTTGCAAGAATGTGTTTCTCTGGAATTTCAGCACTAACTGATTATCCAAAACAACTTTCAAAAGTGTCCTTCTAATGCATCTTTTTAATCATAGGAACACTGCTTTGTTTTAATTTTGAAGTGTCAGGTGGGGTTGTTCATAAGAAAAATATTGGGAGAAGATATTTAGTTGCTTATTTAAGATAACTGACAGAGCATTGGTTCAGCTGAATGAAAGCCAGCCTCTCACGGACTGACAAGACAGCTGCAAACACAGCCCTCACTGTGGGCTGTGATCAGATCTCTGTTCTCTGTCTCAGATCTCTGTGGGATCTGAGTGTGGCACTGAACTGGCAATGCAGCAGCCACCAGACTGCTGGTGAGCTGCCCTTCTGGCACGGCGCAGAGCTGGCAGTTTGGCTGCACTTCACCTGTCCGCTGCTATCAGTCTACTCTCTCCTCTCATTTTCTCAGAACACCCTCTAAGCGTTAAGAGTTTCCTTATTGTTGCAGAAACACCTTCAGCTCCTGGTATTTATGTAACCACAGAGGCAGCCAGTAGCTACAGCTTTGGTAACAGCTGGGCTCTGTTGAATAGCACCTCCCCTGAGCTGCTGCCGCCACACTGCAGCAGCTCTGTAAAAGGCATTCTTCACTTCCACCTAAAGAATCCCCTTCTTCCTGGGGGCAGCACTATCATATTAACAGACTGCTTTTTATACATCATTTTTACCTGATTTCATTTTTTTTTTCCATCACCATTTCTCTGAATGTTATTATTTCATAATTTAACTCTGGCTGTGGACATGGCTATGTCACAATGGAAATGCCTTCAGCTCTGTTAGGCACATTTGTGAACGGAGCCAGCCTTGTTTGCATCCCTGGTTTTATTCCCCTTATCTATCGCAGCAACAGTAACCAACCTGTTGTGTATGAACTGTATCACACACGCTGCAGGGTGAAATACTGAGAACTGCATTTGATTCTTTACATAATTCCACAAGCTTCCAGCAGCCATTCGTTATGTGCCCATCTGAGAGAGAATTCCAGGTAGTTCCTGCAGAGCTGACTGGGTTTCCTCAGCAAAAGTGTGCTGTAGCCCCGTGTCAGGAGTGATGCCAGACACTCCACTGCGGCTAAATTATAGCTATTAACACCAACTAGCCTTAATAAAAGGGTGGGGTTTTGTGTTTTTTGGGTGGGTTTCTTTTTCTTTCTTCTTTTTCATGCCTGAGAAAGGCAGCCATTGCATTTACCTTCTAAGTTCAATGTCTAACAACACATGGGAGTTAGAGGGTTTTCTTTCCAGAAACATGCTGCAGATGAGATGTAGTAGAAAACCAGCATCGTGCTGGCTTTTCTTAGTACTTTAAGACTTTTATGAGTCATTTCTTCACTCAGAATGATGAATGTTCTCACCAGAGTTTACAAACAAAGCACTCAGTAGTAGTCCTAATTCTAGAAGGTGGGCCTTTTATAGACTGTCACTTCCTACTGCTTTGGCAATGTGAATAAATGAGGACCAAGAGATAAGATTCTCTTCTTTGAGCTCCCTGAAAACATGATCTCTAGTTGTTTTACTGATTTACTGCCTATTCCTTTAGGCAGTGAACTTTACTGGTTAAGTGCACTGTGTCTGATGGTCCCTGTGCTCCTTGTGTGTGTTAACTTCAAAATAATTAAAAGTTGTTTTAACATCTCTACCAATCCATATTACTACAGGACATCTACAGTAATTCACACTTTGTCAGAAATCTGTTCTCAACTTCTTTAACTTTGTCCCAATACAACAAACCATAAAAACCTTTTTCTCTTTGCCTTGAGACTCTTAACAACAAGCAAACACATACGGAATGTTATCTGCAATCCACTAAACCTAGTCAAGTTGATTTAACTTGATGATGTCCCCCTCATGTTTTTGAGGGGTCATGCCAGTTCAGAAACACCTTTGTCAAATCCTCTCTAAAGCAGGGAAAGACTACAGCAGGTGATTTTGTGCAAGAAAAAGCCTGTCAGTGTCTCTAAGGGCTCTACACTACAAATGACTCCTGCAATTTGAGCACAAAAAAAAAAAAAAAAAAAAAAAGCTATTAACTGAACCGTTGTTATTATCAGGTATTACTAGATATCTGCAAAAGTAAAAATGCTCAGTTCTCCTAAACACATAGTACAGTCAAAACTGGTTACTTTTCCGACCAAAGATAAGCCTCTTACGCATTTCCTTCAATGTTTTTCTTTCACAGTTTGCACCTGAAGTATCTCAGGTTAGTTCTACATGTTGCAGGAAAATATCACAATAACCCTTATGCTGCTGCATAGTGACAGCTGGTTGATAAGTATGTTATATAAGTTATTATTAACTTACTTTTTATGAAGTTCACTATTTAACAACTGTTCAGCCAAAACGTTTTTATTCTGGCATGTTACTCTCTATGAAATATCAATAATGTACAGTGATTTATTGTAGAGTAATACTGAAGCAGCCTGTGGTAGTGCAGATGGTGCCTCTGAAGCACATGGTTTATTGTGTCCTAACAACAACCTCAACCCTGCCCATATTTTCAAAGGAAGGATGAAGTGTTATAACAGTTTCTTGTTTCATTTTATTACAAAAATAGGACTTCTACTTTTCTAAGGCTGTCAGGTATAACTTATTTCTCCAGGCACTGACAGTTATTGTTTGCAGCTGATACCCAGTGACTCCGTTAGACGGCAAAAGCCCAGCAGCAAATGTTCTGTTTTGTGGTAATCTCATGATACAATCACAGTAAGCAGATATCTCAGGGGTGCTTTGAAGACAGTAAGGATTTACTTAATGACAAGTATATCATCATTTTTCTGTGGCTTCAGCTTCTCAGAGATCTGAAGTTAGAGTCATTTGTTTGTTTCACTAAAGTCAAATGTTTGTATCTCTAACGTGAATTACAGGACTTACTTGTGTGTGTGTGTCTTCCTTCACTGGAAGGTGAGATACTGCACTAAACAACAAATACAGTGTGGCAAATGTTGATGATATCAACATCAGTGCAGATGTAAAACTTACATCATATGCAGAACCAGCACAGCTTCACAATCCCTGGGCTGATGGGGAAACCCCTCTATCTCAAAGCACATCACACGTGAGGGTTTTGAACAACCAGCATGCTCATTAGAGACCTGTGAAATCCACATCTAAATCTGCTCTGGTTACACTCGATATCAAGATCAGCATGCTTCCCCTTGTGTGCTTATGATTTTTGGTGCACTTGTTTCTTCTCTACTGCTGAATCAGTAAGGCTGCCTGCTGTTGTCACAGTGGAAAATGTATCTATTTCAACGATTGTGCTGTGACATACAAAGAGGTGTTTTTCTGAGAGCTCTTTTAGTCATGGATTCTTAAGAACTACAAACAGAAAGCTGTTAGTTTTAAACACTTTGCAGTAAGTGTTTCATTTACTCCCAAATGAACATCAGTTCAAAAAGGATACATAATTTTTCACTCCAAAAAACTTCTGCCCGGAACTGTAGCACAGACCACCTTCACAGCTTTCCTGGGCAAAGCTAGGCAGCAGAGTATCAAAGACCAGAAATCCCAAATAATAACTATTTGCACCCAGAAATTTTATTGCTATGTAGCATTTCCTGATACCACAGTTATTTCCTTTGGTCTTCTGCAGTCATCCTTGTTAAATGTGACATTCGTGCCAGAACACATAGAAAGCTCTTTAATTATAGTATCTACAAATCATCTTTTCTCTTCACAATATACCCAGCTTGTTCTTACAGATTTCTGTAACCACCAGGAATGCTGGATGCCAGGTACACAATATAGCTTTTTACCTTCTGATTCCTCACTTTTTCTCAGTTTGCCCAATTAAACTAACTTGTAGAACTGTCACATTTTCCAGTCTTCTGTTTCTGTAGCAACTGTCTGAACTGTCTGGTGTACTTAACAGATATTTAGGGCTTGGGGAAAAGAACACACAACTTTCATTTAAGCCTGAATTTTGTTGTTGCTGTTTGTTCCTTTCTTTCTTTAAAAAAAAAAAAAAAAAAAAGCCTAGAAGCATTTACTTTTTTTTCCCCTCACTGTTTCCCATTTAAACTGTTCCTTGTCATAACAGCAGAACCCAAGAAAATCAAAAGGAGTCATGAGTGTACTCTACAGGGCAACAGCAGTATGTGCCAGTTATGGCTGCAGTATGCATACACGGAAAGGACAAAGTACACGAAACCATCTTCTATTTTAGGCTTTCGTATGAGCTTCTAAGGTTTTCTCTGAGAGCATCACAAAGAGCTAGGCATCCTCAGAGTGAAAGGCCCTGGCCTCAAGGGCTGAAGAATAGAGCTACTTTGTAGCATCCTGATATTTGCTGACAAATTTCTGCTTTATAAAATGTTGCCACTGTCCTTTCCATTTATAGTATTAAACAGCACTTTTTCAGCTTCTAAATCGTTTGTGGGTCATGGAGTACAGATCCTTAGTCAAGGCAACTGCATTTGATGTAGTTACATCAGGAAGAGACATAAGTGCTATTTAAAACGCGGAAATATTTAAAATATGAAGAACCATGCTGATTGGTCAAAAGCATTTAAACTTCTGTGTAAGCTCCAAGGCAGCTGTGTCTTTGTGTATTACTGAATACAAAGCGCTGAGAGGAATTGATGTGGCGGTCTCCTTTTCCTCTAGCTCCCCTCCTGTGGCACAATGCAGCCCGCTGCCCCTACAGGACAGCCCACTCCGTGTTGTTGTCCCTCAAGATCTCGTTTCACTGTTAATTTTTGTTTCTAATTACAATAAAACACCGTGAAGTCCTGCTCTGATTCAGTGTCTTCTTGACTTTGCCCTCCAACTCCGAGTAGCACCCTGCGTGCGTATTTCACCTCAAAGTAAACTTGGCTTGAAAACGCGCTATTTGCGACGTCATTTAAAGACGGATGAGAGATGAGCGTTGCCCTCATGCTACTTACTGCAATGGTTTCTAACTGCAAATTGCCCCAGAGCAGCTCCTGGGCAGCCTGCTTTCTGCCACCTCATGTGCTGCCGTCACCCCGCGGGCGTGAAGCTGCCGTGCGCGCCAGAAAGATACCGTGAGACGGCTTTCCTTTTTGCCGCTCTCTCAGTGGCTTTGCCGGGCCCGGAGGCGGCCGGGCTGCCGGGACGAGCGTCTAGCGGTGTGCTAACACACGCCAGAGAAGAAGGGACAAAGGGAACGAGCCCGCCACCTCCGTACATCGCAAGGGAGGCACTGGCCAGACCGCAGTAGCTGTCCCGCCCGCAAGATGGTGGCCCGCCGGAGCCGGCCCGCCTCGGCCAAGATGGCGCCCGACACCTCCCCCTCACAGTCTCGCTCGCGGCGGGCCGGGCGCGCGCCCAACTACCTGCTCGGCTCCGCCCCGCGCCTGCGCGCCGGGCGTCCCCCGCCCCGTATGGGAGGAGGCCGTGACGTCAGCAGCGTGCGCCGCTGCTCGGCACCGCCCGCGGGAGTGCGCGCGCCTGCGCGGTGTAGGCGAGCAGAGGTGCGGGCGGCGCGGAGGGGCCGGCAATGGCCGCGGTCGGGCGGCGCTCAGGTACCGGCGTGGGGCGGGCTGGGCCGCGGGGCCTGCTCGGGGCGAGCCGCGGGGGGAGCCGGGGCCACAGCGGGCGCGTGGGATGGCGCCGGTGGTCAGGGGAGGAAGAGGAGGAGAAGGAAGAGGAGAGGTGGGGGGAGGGCGGGCGGGCGGGCGGCCGCTTCCCGCCCGGGCCGTGCCGTGTCGTGTCGTGTCGGGCCGTGCCGTGTCGGGCCGTTCCGTAGCCCGGGCTCGGCGTGCGGGTCCGGCCGTGCCGAGACGGCGTTTTGTTGCTGCTGCTTTCTTTTTGCTGCCTTTGTACTTCTGGCGTTGTCTTAGTTAAAAATCTCCTCGTGGTGAAGGAGTGGCGGCGGGCTTTCCCCGAGGCTGTGCCGCACCGTGCGGGGGCCGCCGTTCTGCCCCCCCCCCGCCTTTCCGCCCGCGGCTCCGGGAGCGCTGCGCTCGCTTTGCGTCCCGGCCCGCCCGCGGCGGCTCTCCGGCGGCAGTTTGTGTTTCCCGCGGTGCCGCGTGCTGGCGGGCACTGAGCGCGTTTTTTTTCTTTTTTTTTTTTTTTTCTTCTTTTGTTTGCGTGTGTTTCAAAGCTCGCAGCTGCGCTCTGTTCTCGTAGGTTGCGGTTCCAGAAGCTAGGCGCCGGGAGCTTTGCCTTTCGCCATGGCTCAGTTCGGAGGACAGAAGAACCCTCCGTGGGCCACTCAGTTTACAGCCACCGCCGTGTCCCAGCCAGGTCAGTGACTGCACGGCATCTGCGCCGGGCTCCCACGGGCGCGCAGCCCTGAGAGGTGGCAGTGTTCTTTATAAACGGCTCATGTTGGCAGCTTCCCACACCGTACAGATGCTTAAATATATTGACTTAATATCAGTTGCTCTGTGAGGGGAGATGAGTAAAATCGCAGATGGATTTCTATTGATTCACAGGATTAGTAAACAAGGTATCGAGTTATTCATATCCAGTGGTGTGTAAATCACACCGCGCTGCTCCATGTTAAGTAATGTCAGCCCCAGTAAGGCACTGCTGTTCTTGAAGTGCTGCCAGAGTTTCATTTCCAGGGCAGCCTAAATTGGTGCTTACAAAGTAATTCATCTTATTAATACTGAAGGCATGCTTTGTACAGTGAAGATGTCCCTGAAGTTTGCTACTTGGTGGGGAGCAGCTGTATATATGTGTGTGTGTGCCTGTATACCTATATATATTTAACACCAACCTAGAACCCAGAGACATCGCCCTGCTGGTATCGGGGTGTTTTTGCTTTACCTGAGAGGCCTCTTTGGTTGCAGCACGGTATTTTTGAAAACTTAACAAGCTATATTTTGTTTTCACGTTGTTTTATAGTGCTGAGGATTTTGAGCCAGAAATGTGAAGCTTGCTGTGTGGTGAACTTCAGGGCTGCTTTTTTTCTTCTATACAAACTTTCCTTAATATTACAAGTTTCCTGATGTGAATAGTAGTTATAATGGTTTAAAAAAAAAAAAAGATGTGTAACATCTTCGAGGACTCCGGATAAAGAATTGTCTGTTTCTTGTTTCATTATCCCTGGAGTCTTACTCCTGTTTGATGTGAAGCAACGTGCCATCCCTACCTGGTCAGGGTTTGATTTCTGAGCACAAGCTGGGGACGCATACCTGTGATTTACAGGAGCTGTGTGCCTGGACAGACAAACCAACAACTCTCTCTTGACTCTGCTTTCCCTAACTTACTCTATCTCCAGTTTTTCCTTTGGGTGCAACTCCAGCCTGAAGGCATACCCTAAGGACACTGCCTCCCTCACCTATGACCTCAGCTGCATGCAGTCCCAGGTTACCCCTGTGCAGCCCTTTGCCTCTGCTGTTGCTGTGCCCCACCAGCTGGCTGCATGCAGTTTTCCTCATTTCTCTGAATAACTCATGCTTCCCTCATTCAAGTGGTGCCACTCCTCTGAGAAGTTGCTTACCAATGGGCAAGGGCAGCTGTAGTAAGCATGGGAGAGACCAATGTTGCCATTGGTTGTAGTGTCTGACTTAGTGCCACCTTGGAGCAATTGAAGGACAGCAGCCTCGGGGCTGGGGCCTTCTCAGCAGCCAGCACATCAGGGAGGTGGATACAAGGCTGGCCTGAGGGCTGGCTCCATGCTTCTGTGGAGGGAAGGCCACACAAATCTGGAGAGAGTAGCTAGCAGCCATCTTACATCTCCCAAGGTAAGAACCAGAAGGGGCACTGGGCAGACAGTGGGTGGAGCGTGGGCACTGGAGGCACAGCCTGACTTCTGATCCCTAGTCCTGGGCCTGCAGCTCTACCTTTGGTTAGTCTGCTTCTCAGCCTCCTTCAATTAAACGAAGTGCAGAATTTAATTGGGATAGGACCATCAGTTGCTGCTGTGTGAGATGTTTCAACAGTTAAATGAGGACAGGGAATCTCCAGGGATTTTCAGCTGTTCATCTAATCCAGGAGCACCTGATGCTAACATAGCAGCCTCTGAAGACTAATGTTTAACTGTAATTCTGCCATCTTCTTGCAGCGTTTCCACTGTCCTTCATGATCGCTTGAAAGCATTTACCTCCTTACATCGCTCTCTGTGGTCCCTTCCTGTTCCTGCTGCTATATGCAGTTGGCACGTCTGTGTCCTCTGTCATTCTTGTCTTTATTACTAATTCCAGTCACTGAGATACTGCCACCCTGCTCCGTTTGTAGTGCTCATGTACACAGAGTTTCCTTCTTTATTGGCTGTCCTGATTTGTAACAGGGAGTGCAAGAAATCTTTCTGAAAAACATGTGCTCCTTGGCCTGCTGAGAGCTGAAGCACTTCAGCTCTGAGCTGCAGTTGAGCAGCCCCCATTCCTGCAGCTTTCACACGGAGGTGTGCCTGCCTGTCTGTTGGGCTGCTCTGCTGATCGGGGGTGCTGACTGGCACGTGGTGCTTCTCACCTGCAGCTGAGCTCAAGAAGTTGTGCAGGCTGGCTTGAGTAAATCTTTATGTTCATGAACAGACTGAAAAAGAAATACCAATATTTTGTAAAAGCTGTTAAACAGATTTATGAATGGCAGCTGTTTTTATTGGAGTGTTGGGCTCTTTCTCCAAAGCATCAGCGTGCTTGCATATTGAGGAAAGAAATCCTGATTTTCATAATGCAAGCTGTGTGATGTGGAGCTTTTCCTAAATTTTGGTCACAAATGGCGCCTGATTATATTGCAAAATCAATTTGATTGTTGCAAAAAGATAATTTCAGGAGGATTTTTTTTTCTCTTGCTGACTTTAATAGTGTGTTGGCCATTTCTGGTGAAGAAGTCACTATACTAGTTTGGACTTAATTATTAAAGTACATCACTCTAAGGTACTTGTAGGGTTACATACCATGTAATGAAGTGTTCCTGGGATTGTTCTGGGACAATTATTTACTAATTGCTGTCTGTGCCTCTGGTGTTAGAAGACAGGTAATTCCAGAGGCCAGTAAATGCCTGGTGAGGAGAGACTCTGACGAGCCACGTTGGTGAAGTTGTTGTCTAGTGGAATGGTTTTGTGCATTGCATAACTGAAAACAGAATGAAGTCCCTGCTATGCTGCTTCAGAATAGTTAAAGCGTAGATTGTAGCTATTGCAGAAACTTGAAAGGTAGGAAATTAAAAATGTGAAATTTCTAAATAAAACAAAGTGCTTGTTCTAAGTACTTCTGATTCGTGTGATGATGCATGAATTCCTCAGATACCTTCCTGCTCTCTCAGTGTGTTTTGTTGGTGGAACGGTGCTTAGCATGTGCTATCTTCAGGATTGAGATGTCCCCCTTGTGTTTTGGAACCTGTTTTTGTGCAGCTGTGGTCCCAGGGAAGTCCTGGCTGATGAGTGTTGTCTTCATTGCTGTATCGAGACCTAATGCAACAGTTGTGCCCTGTTGCTGGTGGCTGCTATAAGATGACTAAGAGAAGTGTCGGTGAAGGACAAGTGTGTGGTGGGAAGTCACATTTGCTGTCAATTCTGAGAGGCATCCAGAGCCCTGGGTAGGCAGGCTGCTTATTTACTGTAACACATAGATCTATGTCACTTACCGCTGGAATTGAGAAGCAAGAGGAACTGTTAAATATTGCTTTAAAAAAAAAATTAAAATTTGTTTGTAACAGTAGAAATTTCTGTGAGATAGAAGGATGTTTGAGCTGCAGCCTAGGACTCAGATTTGGCCACAGGTGATTTAGAATAAACTTCAGAGTGAATGATGGTAGCTAGCGTAGTCAAAAGATTCAAAGTTAGTAGCATTAAGTGAACTCGTGCTAATAGGAATTTTTGTTCAGCATTTGGAAGTGAAAGAATAATGCATTTGGCGGTTTGTTTGTTTTTGTCCTGAATGAGCCAGCAAAGTAATATTAGACAAGAAAAGTGGAAGTTATTCCAGGATAACATCAGCAGAGCATTTTGATTAGATCTAGGGTCTGTTTAAGGTGTGTTATATAAGACATTGGCGAGAGTGTGCTTCTGGGTGGTCAGGAACTCGGGTTGTAATTGGAACTGGCAGAGGGAGAAGCAGCAGTAGGTGTGAGGATGGAGGCAGTGCTGGGCCCGTCCTGGCAGGAGACCCACATTTGGTTTACTTGGCTTCTGAAGCCAAGTGAATGTTGGAATTTTCCAGGGGGAAAGTGGCATCGTATTGGAAATACTGCTATTCTGCTGTACTGTAGAATGGTTGATTTCACTGTTAAAATAGCTTTACTTCCTGGAATACTTATGTGAAATATTTGATATAAATCATAGCGGTGATCATTATTTTCATGGTTCTTAATGGATTTCTTACAGATTTCATTCCAAAATTGTAAGATGCTTAATGTCATCAACTTGTTTTCCAAGTATTTTTACCCTCCTGCAGAGAACAGTGTAGAAGAGGGGATTGCCTCATTCAGAATTTGTTATGCTGATTACAGCGCCTGTGTATTTTCTGTTGGTCACTAAGCACAAAGCATCTTACTGCATCTGTGGGTCAGAAGTGACAGCTTCGTTTGGGGTCAGGAACAGTGTGGAGTGTGACTCCGCAGAAAGAATGCAGTGTATGTGCTCTTAATATTGTGTCTTTAGTAGCCCTGTTCACCTTGAATGTTCTGAAGGTGGCTGGCTGACCCATTTTTGCTGGCAGCATGCTTCTGTGCCGAGCTTCTCTTTAGTTCCGTTGAAGCACGTGAACCACTGATAGCTTGCTTAAATGATATTTGATCACGCAGTTGAACGTAGCTTGCTTGACAAACTCGTGCTGTAGGTGGAGCAGGTTTCCAGATGGGTTTGCATTTCTTTACTGAGATTTGCATTCTACGGTGTTTTCTGTACCTAGGAGTTCCTTAAATAAAACATAATCGTTGGAAGAGACAAACCACGTGGATAGCTGCTGCTTATGATTTACTTCATATTCCACAGTGAATTAAAAGCTGATGTGACAATAAAATTATTACTTTTTTCCTTCTGTACGGTGTGGATTTGTGCAGCACAGACAGGAGACAGCGTGGCTGGCTCCCTTTATGCGTGAGGAGTGATGAAGCTCCCTGTTGTTACAGAGCTGCTCACTCTCTACCAGCCCCTACAGCTATGAAATTCAGCTTGTTCTGGGACAAAGACAGCACTGAGTGAAGCCAAGCCTTGTGCATTTGCGGAGCACATGTTCTATAAACCTCACCCCAGAGCTGCTGCTACAGTAAGGAGACGGTTGCTACAGTAAGGTGGTTGGACTGGATGATCTTATAGTTCGTTTCCAACCTTGTGATTCTATGATTCTGTGATTTCTCGCACCCTCAGAATGAAATGCTAATTGATGTGCAGAAGAGAGCAACAATCCTTACTACGCTCATCCAAAGCCTGAAACACGCTGCATCTTTTCTTGAATGCATGTGTTGGGAGCAGGCGAGAGACGGGGCTGACAGTTACTATAGTCGTGCAGTCATATGCAACTTAAGAGAAAAGGAAATTCAAGTCTCCGTGCCTCTGCTGTATTGTACTATTTGTAAATACATTTAGTAAAAGAGAGTGTGTGGCGTGATCCCTTATGCTGTTTTTTTTCCCAAGTGGGATTATGTACTTCAGGAGCTTGACTGAGGAGTAAAGCATCATGTGCCGCGTCTAATACAACTGCGAGAAAGTGAATCTGTTTAAAGCCACTCCTGGTGCTGATGTGTGCCTTCTCCTTTCAGCTGCTCTTGGTGTGCAGCAGCCGTCGCTGCTTGGAGCCTCTCCTACAATATACACCCAGCAGACGGCGCTGGCCGCGGCAGGGCTGACTACGCAAACGCCAGCCAACTACCAGCTAACTCAGACGGCTGCTTTGCAGCAGCAGGCGGCAGCTGCAGCAGCTGCCTTACAGCAGGTAAAGAACAGAGCGTTTGCGGTTGTTGTTAGGAACTTAGAAATATAAAACACTGGCTTTGTGAAGCAGAAGTATGTGTAAGGAAAGAAAATGGGGAAATATTTACCTTTGTTTTGTAGACTTTAAAACAAACAAACAAACAAAACCAGTAGGATCGTAGGTGTGCAGCTATTGACAGATGGATCAATTGGGGAAGGTGGGAATTTTGGCTGTGGAGGTGCTGACTGTTGGCTATGGAATGCAGTCTAGGAAAAGGAGTTCTGCCACACCTAAGCTGAATATCTCCAATTGCAAATATCCCCAGTAACCATATGTAACTTGATGTCATTTTTCATGATTTCGTGCAGATTCTCCTGTATGTGCTAATGTAAAGCTTTGGCTGAGAAGTCCAGTCAAAATCCAGTCTAAAGATGAAGAATATTTGTTATAAAAGTAGTACATATTGATACTATTTCTATATTCTATTGTTACATTTGAATAGTTTTTATCTCAAACATGTCTAGAAGTTAATTGGATTTGATATTTTGGGCCTAATAATACTTCCTGTTCATGAAATATTTTGCTTTTATCTGTTTCAGCAATATTCACAGCCTCAGCAGACTCTCTATAGTGTACAGCAACAGGTTTGTCTGATTCTTACTGTGTACATCACAAACTTGAAAAATAATGTTGGTTGTGTGTATTGTAGGAGTTGTCTACAAAAACATCCTCACGTGGGAAGTTATTAAAGTAATTAACATTTTGTGTAGTGAAAGAGAGCTTGAAGTTTACAAACTTGGAGAGATATATCCAGAACGGAAGCCTGCCTACCTTAATGCAAAAAGAAAATAAAACATACATAGTATTCCATATGTACACAATTCCTTCTAAACTTTGCTCTAATCAGGGCCATGTATTTTAACTGCTGGAAAGATGCTGTCCAAAAAAAGTTCCCTTTTACATATTTCATGGTCTTTGAATTTACAGGACTTTGAAAAAGACTAAAAGGACATGGGGATTACAGGCCTAAGCTTCTCCAGCTGCCAAAACTTTTTTATATATTCCTGTTAACTTTCAGTTACAAGGAAACGTCTGCTTACTTAATAAATCTGAATTGCACAGTGTTACAATTAACCAAGTGAACACAATTTTATGAATATGCAATCTGCTTAAATGACCGAACCCCCAAAGTTTTAGTGACTCAGATTAAGCAAAAACTGCTCTTACTTGTAAAGAGGAGGTGAAATTGTACAGTTTCCTTAAGCATATAAAATTAATTTATAACTTTATTTATTTTAAGTTGCAGCAACCTCAGCAGACCATTTTAACTCAGGTTAGTTTGGTTTTATTGTTTGGTCTTCACCCCCAAACACAGATAATGCAAGAGCACAAATTTCTGACTTCCTGAGCATTTCAATCTGTAAAATGAACTAATATGAGCGGCCATCTTATTGGTATAGATTTATTTTATCCAGATGTTAAAATATGCATAGCCTTGGTTTCAAAAGTTTAATGGCAACTGCTTTTCCTTCATATTGAAGGAAATGTATGTTGAATGCTTTTTTTTTTTTCTGAACTTCAAGTATTCAGTTGTTTTGCAGTAACGGGGAAAGTCCTTTAAAGAGGAATTTAACTTTGTGCTGACCTTATTGCAGTATGAATACTAGAGGTCTACAGAGAGTCTTGCTGAGCTTGAGAAGGTTGAACATACAACCATTTTAACACTTGCATTGGTTCTAGTACTGTTTACATTTAACATAATCATTCTTAGAAAAAAAAAAAATGAGGTAAAAATAGTTTACTTAATTTCAGTCTTCTACTGTGTTTTAATAAGAAGACAAGCACTTAAATTTGTTGGGCTAGGGAAGGGCTCTGTTAGCCTCAGCCTTTAACCAACTCGGAATAAGTAGTTGGGGTACAACTGGGGAGTGATCTGTAAGCATGTTTTAATAGCAGAGTTAGCATTTCTCTCTCTTCAACCCACTGTATGGGTTACTTACAAACGATAGTGAAGTCTTCATTTTTTTCTAGACAATGTTAATATTTTAAGAAAGTTGACTTTTCTAAAGAATAAAGCCAGACTCCATTCAAAGTCGAAAGATCGTTATCTTCAAAAATAAAAAAAATAAAGACTTCCACCTTCTGAAAATCTCTGTTCAGAATAGTTGCTCTAGAGATTTCATAAGCATTTCTCTACATTGGTTAAAAACTTCCTTGTAGATGTATCATCTGGTTAGGTGATTCATAGTTTTGTTTATTTTGCTTGCAGCCAGCTGTTGCACTGCCTACCAGTCTTAGCCTATCTACTCCTCAACCAGCAGCCCAGATAACAGTTTCTTACCCAGCGCCCCGCTCAAGTCAGCAGCAAACGCAACCGCAAAAGCAGCGCGTCTTCACTGGGGTTGTTACTAAACTGCATGATACATTTGGTTTTGTGGATGAAGATGTCTTTTTTCAACTTAGGTAAGGTGCAAACACTTATCTGCTGATGTGTTCCGTGCTGCCCTTGCTAGAGAAAAGGTTTATGTTACTGCATTACAATTCTGTGACTCAACTCACAATGTCTGCAGTTAGCTTTTCTCAGTCAGCACCGAGTCAGATGCTGAGTTAGTAGACAGTAGATCTGAGTTCCTTACGTGAATTTTTGAGTTTTCTTAATGCAGAATCCGAAGTTAAGAGATGCAGAAGATAGTGAGCTCCTTATAATATGAAATTGCAGAATTTGTGGGTGATTAAATGCATATATTTTGCTATCTGCCTATCTTAATACAGTATAGTTGAGGAATTTGTGTTAGAGCCAAGGACAGGTAAAACATTTTTTCTCATACTCCAAACTGAGTGTACCTTGTACCTTTCTTCCTTTAAGCCTTCTTTGTGAACTTTCATCTGCTTTCCCCAACTTCAAACATAACTTATAAATGTAAAAATAGTTTCTGTAGCTAAATAAGACTCACAATATGCTTATTGCAATATTTGCAGTGCTGTTAAAGGAAAGACACCTCAGGTGGGTGACAGAGTTTTAGTGGAAGCTACTTACAATCCTAATATGCCGTTCAAATGGAATGCACAAAGGATCCAGACGCTTCCAAATCAGGTAGGAGGGTTGTCCAGTGTATCTTTTACTGACCTCTTCTGGTTTAAGCGCCTTCACAACTCATTTTCTTTTCTGCTATTAGAACCAGACACAGGCTCAACCATTACTCAAGACACCTCCTGCAGTTCTTCAGCCCATTGCGCAGCAGACAGCGTTCGGTGTTCAGGCACAGCCTCAGCCTCAGTCCTTGCTGCAGGCGCAGATATCGGCAGCTTCAATCACACCTCTGCTTCAGACACAGCCTCAGCCATTGCTGCAGCAGCCACAGCAAAAAGGTGCTCCTTCAGCATGCAAAGCTTGTTCTAGTTCTTACTGTGCTTAGTGTGATTTTTTTTTTTGTCAGCGCAAAGTCTGAAGTAACAGTTGAAGTAATGTGGAAAGAATTCCACAGAAGGACAGGTTCATAATTTTTCAGTTAGAATATGCATCTTTTTGCAACTATATGCATGGCACGTTGCCTCCACTACTAGCTCAAGAGTCACCTGGTTAGTGACATTCCTACAGACTCTTGTCATTCCTACTAAGATGTCATAATCTGAAAGCAAATTTGGTGTAGTTTTTGTTCTGATACTTTAGCAGACAACGGGGAGAGTTGAAAATTGTAGTAGTGTTGTAGTTCTTCAGCACCATTCGGAATGTTCAGCAAAGTCAGGTTTTGCATAATGATGTTCTAAAACTGTTATTTCTATATTAGTGTTTTATTCATTTCAGTCAGCCAAATTGACACTTATGAAAATAAAAATTACTGAATATGGCAGATCTGAAACAAAGTCTGTTATCATTTGATCTCTGGGTGACTGACAAATCAGTAATAGAATTGATGATAAGACAATCAAGGCATTGTCATCCTACCTACAAGAAAAGCAAGGAGAGGGCATCGTCTAAGCAGAACTGTTTTGGATAAGTGCTTATTACAGTCTAATTGGTCCCGGTTGTTCATCAGTGTTTATTTGTTCTATTTATAATCAGTTAAGTGTGTATTGTATTGAGCCAGCAGAATTGTATGTTTGGGAATTGATATGCCAGGATAATCAGATGATACAGGAGTAATTTTTACGAGAAGCTAGTTGCTATTCATAGGTAAAAAAACATGATAAATAGGTTGTAGGTTTTCTTTATTTTTTTGAGTATGTGATATACCCGTCTTAAAAGCATTACTTTTCTAAGAGAAGGTTTAGGTATATAGTAGTTACCCTAGTAAATGCTTAGATTTGTATTAACTTTTGTGTTAAAAATATACTTTTAAAGCAGTTTTGCTTCTTGAAATAAATTCTAGAGGCTAAATTTGTATCAGTGAAGAAAAGCAAAGGTCTATAGAGTTTCTTGGTGGGAACGATGTTAATCAATAGATCAGTTTGACTCTAGAGATGTTTTAGAAAACATACATGCACACAAAGAAAACAACAGTGAAGTGGCAGTGTTTTTAGGGACTTACGCAGTTGTCCTCTGCTAGGTACTGATTCTGTACGTTTTTGTTCCAGGTGGTTTGTTACAGCCCCCTGTCCGTCTAGTTTCACAGCCTCAACCGGCTCGGAGATTGGACCCACCATCCAGATTTTCCGGGAGGAATGACAGAGGAGGAGATCCTATGCCAAACCGAAAAGATGACAGGAGGTGTGCTGGTGACAGATCTTTGTAGCCTGCTCTGATTATAATCTAGTCTAAGAAAGCTGAGCTGCTTTCTCTAGGCTGGGACAGTGATATGCACAACCGTTTGTAGCACTAGATAACTGATAACATTAGTTAAATGTAACTCAGTGAAGAGTTCTTACCTGTTTGAAATAAAATAATTGGATTTATCAGTCTCTTTTGTAAAGAAATTCCTCATCGTTTTTTTTTTTTCCGCAAATTCTCCTTTCCTTTTTGTGAGTCGTCCCTGAGAAATCTAGCTTCCTTTGTGGTAGAAAGCTTTTTGTGTTACACACATGCTTTGCATGTTGCTAGCATGTATGCATTTTCTTTTAAAGCCGTGAGAGAGATCGGGAGAGGCGTCGATCTCGGGAAAGATCCCCGCAGAGAAAACGCTCCAGAGAGAGATCGCCTCGACGAGAGAGGGAGAGGTCGCCCCGAAGACCGCGACGTGTTGTTCCTCGTTACACGGTTCAGTTTTCTAAGTTTTCATTGGACTGGTATGTTTATAACACCAGATTTTCACTTAAAGATCTCATTTTAATAGTGGGTACAAATTACCGTGGGAAGTGTCAGCAAGTGTATTTAGCGGGCGTTATGATCCTGACTTCAAAATAGCATCCAGTACTTCATGGCTGAGAATCGTAAGTGAAATGTTCTGGGCTCTCTGTTAACCTTTTGGTGTTAGTGCAAAATGGATTTATAACCTTATTGTTTAACGAGTATTCCCTAGTTTGTAGACACCTTTATTAGAGGAATGTTTAATAGTTGTTTTTTAATACCTGACTCATTAGATATATTACTCTTTAACGTGTCTCCAATTAAGAGGTATATTTATACTTATAATTATGTGCTTTTCTTAACACTTTTTATTGCTGTACCTTTCAAATACTGTTGTGTGTTTCAGCCGCAGCTGTGATATGATGGAGTTGAGGAGGCGTTACCAGAACTTGTATATCCCAAGTGATTTCTTCGATGCTCAATTTACATGGGTGGATGCTTTCCCAATGTCTAGACCATTTCAACTGGGAAACTACTGTAACTTCTATGTAATGCATAGAGAAGTAGACCCTATAGATAAAAATGCTGCTGTCCTCGATCCACCTGATGCTGATCATCTCTACAGTGCTAAGGTTTGTACAGTTGCTGGTGTTACAACTGCTCCTTTGATTTTTTTTTTTCTTTTTTTTTTTTTTTCTTTTTTTTTTTTTTTTTTTGCCAGTAGGGTAAGAAAATATATATATAATTGAACTGGTTTTTTTTTATTTGAGCAAAATACAGTATTTAAAACCTTTTAGTGATCAGCTAGTAGATTGAACTTGAATTATGATGGAAATTAATTGGTCTTTCTGCTACTAGAGCTGTCCTAAATCTTGTTTTTAAGGAGATACTTTTGTATTCTCTGCACCCAGGAAACAAAGCTGCAGGATCTTTGAATACATCTCTTAGGCAGTTTTTATCTGAACAGTTCCTAAAACCCTTTCCTGTGATAGCTCTTCAATTAAAATAAGTCTGAAATTTGTGAATCAATTAGGTTTAGAAACAAAACTGTATTTATTTTAGAAAGTCTTAGTGTACTGTTTTTAAAAAAAAAAAAAAAAAAAGGAAGCCTTGACTAAAACATCAGGTGTACTGTTTTTTTTTTTTTTTCCATTCTACCTATGCAACTCCTTCAGAAAGTTGAGCCTTAAAATACAATCTTTAAATGAGAAAGCAGCTTTCTGTTTCATAATATTAAGCTATTTAGGTTATTAAGAAAGCTTGTTAGATTTGGCGGGGCCAGTGGGATTGCTAAGAAGGTGCAGATGAATGTCAGCCAGCTCTTGGGATTGCAACAAAATGGGAGAAGTCTGTTACTTAAACTAGGAATGTACCCAGTACTTCTTAATATAAGCTATTTGGCTTATAGTGGAAATGTGAAGAACAGCAGTCTGCATGTTGCTTTATATGCTTTCAGTTGATTTTTTTAAGATCACGTGGCATGCATATGGAATAGTGAGGGACTGAGAGAGGACATTTTAAGCTCAAGTTCTGTGATTTCTATTTACTTTATCCTGATATTTTGTGATATTAAGGAAAGCATAGGTGTGTATGGGTACACAAGTTCTGGTCATTGTTTACCAGTTATATTGGGAGACCTTCACAAGACTGACCTGATTTACACAACAGGTGATGTTGATGGCTAGCCCTAGTATGGAGGACCTCTATCACAAGTCCTGTGCTCTGGCGGAAGATCCCCAAGAACTTCGTGATGGATTTCAGCATCCTGCTAGACTTGTAAAGGTAAATATGCCAGATACTCTTGGCAATGAAGGTTGGTTATGCCAAAAAGGGAAGAGTTTGTAAGCAGCTAAATGACTTCATTTCCACCAAAAGATCTAGTTCGGATATTACTTCTTTTTCCAATTTAATGGAGTTTTATCTTCGTTCCTTTCATACTTAGTGTTTTCTTCAACTCACTCAACATAGGTGTTTGGAGAAACCTATTTGCATTATTAACTTCATTAGCCTTTTTTACAAGTGTTTAAACCTTTTTAAGATCTCAGCTGTGACAAGAATACAAATGAAGCAGTAGTTCAGTACCTATTGTAGTGAAACTTAACAATTGTTAAACTGAACAACCTGTAGGTGCTATAATATTTCAAGACAACATATTTGTTGTTTTTCATTTAAACTCCATCCTAGAACCAGTGGGAATATTGAGTTTGCAGATACAATGCTCTTGTGATCTTATCTTTTGTAGCGGTGCTTTATCACTTCTGAGCAGGTACATCTGTAAATATGTGCATCAGAATTAAGACACCATTTAAATTACTATGTGTTTGTTTTCTGTGTTAGGAAGGTTTTAATTGCAGAGGAACAAGCCTCTACCGATAAGGAAACTTGATGGAAAGTCTTGCAAACAAGAATGAGTGATGATGTTTTAAACCTATTCCATTTCTGAAATAGTCTGTGGAAAAAAATAACTGAACTCTTTCTTGACTGACTTTCATTTTCAGATTTCAAAATAATCTGAGAGTTTGCTCGTGGATTTCAGTGTGTGTGCTATGAAATATTCTTTACGCTTTGGGAAGATGACTTTTTATCCCTAGCAGGGGAACATTCAGAAGACTCTTTCTGTCTAGTTTTTAGTGGGTATGAAAGGCAAAGATGAAGCTATGGCTATTGGAGGACACTGGTCCCCATCACTAGATGGACCTGATCCAGAGAAGGACCCTTCGGTGCTGATAAAGACGGCTATTCGTTGTTGCAAGGCTCTTACAGGGATTGACTTAAGTGTGTGCACACAATGGTAAGTACTGTACTGCAAAGTAAAGTAGAAGTATTTTCTGTTACGAGCAAATAAAAAAATAATAATTAAAGGAAAAAAAAAAGAAGACGGGAAAACTTCTTTTTTCCTTGCCAGCTGCTGTTGGTAGTGCAGGTAAACTACTCAAAGGGTGTTCTGTTTCCGTAATAAGTTTGATTGGTGCTTACTTTGCTGAATAATGTATTAAGGACTCATTAAAGATTCTGAATTTATTCTGACTTGTTATGCTGTAATTTTTAATGAATGTGTGTTGAAAATATTTTTCATTTTGTACATAGCTGAAGAAGATCGCCAAGAGAACTTCATTTCATTGTTCTTTTGTAAATACTTAGCTGTTGGTTATATAGCCATATTTTCTCTTGATGAGTTTATTTGTCCCGCGTTAACGTAACTTTATTAATATCACAAAAATGTCTGTTGTGTGCTAAATTTCATGTACTTCAGTGCCTCTTATTTGCACGTTAAACCTGTGTATACTAAATAAGTAGTATGAAACAGGATTTTGGCAGTTGTCTTCCTTTCCAATTGCGATGCATCTTTACAAACATGCCGAAAGAGAAAATATGGCTTCCATAATTTTTTTCTTTAGACAAACTTCAAGGTCTTGCAGCAAAATTTCTTTACTTGATGTGCTACAAGTGATCTAGGCTCTTTAAAATGTATTGTAGAATTTTTTTTCCAACATGCTTCTTCCCTTGCAACAGGTACCGTTTTGCAGAGATTCGCTACCATCGCCCTGAGGAGACGCACAAGGGGCGTACAGTTCCAGCTCATGTGGAGACAGTGGTTTTATTTTTCCCGGATGTTTGGCATTGCCTTCCCACCCGCTCAGAGTGGGAAACCCTCTCCCGAGGATACAAGCAGCAGCTGGTCGAGAAGCTTCAGGGTGAACGCAAGGAGGCTGATGGAGAACAGGCACTGAACGCTAATCCCTTTTTCTATTTCTGCTTCTCACAGGCACAGGAACACAGGCACAAAATGCACATCACATACTACACAACATACATACATAGGAAGAACATAACTGGTAACAATGACTGGTAAACCAGCTTTCAGCAGTGTAGTGAATGGTGGTTTTTATTTTTATTTCAGCTAGTTTACTAACTTTAACTGTGTATGCCGATATCACAAATGGAATTAAATTGTGCTTACGATGCGCAGAACAATTTTTATCGTAGAAGTAGTTGCTGGAATCTGGGACCAGTTGTTGAGTGAGATGCAGTTCATGAATAGCTGTCTTCAAACATTTTGCCATTTTCTAAAATTCCTAAATTCTCTCCTGTGGCCAGTTCTAATTGTGATATTTGAAACTCAACAGACACTAGTCTGAAACATCTGAATTTCAGGCCACGTGGCTGATCAGCATCTTGGATTAAGGGAAGGTCTGACTGAACAAAGAGTAACTTTGGGGATTTAAAACCTGGGGGAAGATCACACACTGTGCGGTTAATGGAGACCGGCAGTGTCTGTGTAACCCCGATATTCTTTGTGGTGTTGCTTATCACCCTTTTGTGTTCCACAGATCTGGCTTGTATTGGCTGAGTGGCACTGTGATCATTTATGAAGTGGTAGAATGTGTGTGTGAACTTGTCTAAACAATAACTTTAGGAGAAGACTGTCTGAAACAGTTGTGACCTTGCACAGATCAGCAACAGAATTTTAAAAATTACTGAAATACTTTCAAGCTTTCTGAAGGATAAATTTAAAATTTTGTTTGTCAGGATGAAGAGGAAAAGGATGATGGGGAAGCAAAAGAGATCTCCACACCTACACACTGGTCTAAACTGGATCCAAAAACGATGAAGGTAACTACATTTCTAAACTTGATTCCATCATGCATTTTCTTTTCTAAAGCAGAATCTGAAATACAGCTGTCGTTCCCTTAACCAAGGAGAAAAATTTAGTAGTGTTTTTTGTTCCTTGCATAAGTATTACATTTGGGATCACAGTGTAAAGAATGAGACTATTTGAGTAGGTGATTATGGGTAATTGAAGCTTTTGTGACTTCTGAACTTTGTGTAATTAAAGCTTGTGCATATGTTGCAGTTTAACTGGAAAATGAAAGTTCTGCGTTAATCTGGTCATCTCTATTCGCATTTAAAATGTGGAGCCTAAAATAGTTCAGTGTTAGTTTAAAAAGGCAATAATGAGATGCAAATGTATGTCAGGAGACATAATAAAAAGTTTCCACAAAGGAGATAATAGCCTTAAACTACCAAATCTTTCCCTGCCTCTATGAAACCCTTAAAAAAGGGGTCTTTAAGGAGCAAATGATTATAAACGTAATAATTTGTATCGGTACATACTGGTGCTACTCAGTAGAGATTTAAAAAAATACACTTGACTTTTCAGTGATGTTGATTTTTACTTCACCTTTTCTGCTAATCACGTGTTTTGCGATGTCACTGGTTGATACCACTTACAGAGCTTTTATTTACCAGGTAAATGACCTTCGCAAAGAATTAGAAAGTCGAACTCTTAGCTCTAAAGGACTGAAATCTCAGTTGATAGCTCGACTGACAAAGCAACTGAAAGTAGAGGAGCAAAAAGAAGAGCAAAAGGAGCTAGAGAAGTCTGAGAAAGAAGAGGAAGAGGAGGAGGATAGGAAATCTGAAGATGACAAAGAGGTTAGGTTTTGGATATATTTGGTTTAAGTCTTATTAAATATACATAAATACATAAAAATATAGATATAAATTGGTTTAAATATATAAGTATAAAAAGTACAGGACTATGCCTTATTTTATAGTTCTCAGATGGCTGTGCTGGGAACTCTTGCTGTAATTTGAGATGCTAAATTAGATTGAAATTTTGGCAAGCTTCAATTCTTGTGTCAGCAAAGTCAGCAGAAATATGCAGCTGCCCTAAAGGTGACTGAATTAATGTCAGACAATAAAAATAAGAGGAAAAAACTCCAAACTTGCCCAGAAATGCTCATTTGCAAACGTGTGAATGCATTTAACAAGATCTTAAATTCTTAAACCTATCTGGAAAGTAGCTGCTTAGTTCTATTTGTATTTATTGATGTTCAGGCTATAGGGAGTTACTGTGGAAATGTTTATTTCAGTCTGTAAAAGGTTATAGTATCTCAAACAGTCCACTTCTTTCACATGGCTCTCGTTTTGGTTGTTTTTTCTGTATCATCAAACTTCATTTTTCACTTTTGGATAAACACCCCATGCAGTGAAGTTTCTCAGTGTTGTAGCTGATAGTTTCAGTACTGCTAAATTTGTTTTTATATTTCTTGAGGGTGAGCAAGATCTGTGCAATAATGCCAAAGTCCAGCCACATCAAAAGGGCATAAATGCATGGAAAACATTGTATTACTTGCTTTTAAACCTGCATTTTTGTGTATTTTTACCTGCTAACTAGTATGGGATAATTTGGAATTTTGGACATCTGTGTAAACCTTTTCCTTGTCAACGGAGCAGAGGCTATGTTATGTGCTTACTAATTCTTTCAGCTGCTGCCTTCTTCCACAGTTTGGATGAGCTGAACAGTCTTGGGGATCCCTTGTGATATCTTCCTTCTATGATTAGGAGCAGGAAGATTTAATTGTTTGTCTTTAGGAGAGCAAAAGCTTTGCCATGACTTCTGTATACTTGTAAGACTTCAATGCTCTTGCCTTGGCAATCAATAAGCTGTTTGGTATTTTACCTTTAACCTTTATTTAATTTTGCACTAAGGGTGTCTCTGTAAACTCTGTTTCCCATACTCAAAATTTGAGTTTAAAATTTTCTGCTAGTTGTTGAAGCAGTGCTGGATAACTTTGGTAAATTATCAAATAAACTTTAGTCTTCCTATGTGAGAAGTAAGATACGGCGAGATTTCCCTGTGCTGCTCAGAATAAATGAAATGCTCTTACAGATCTCTGACTCCTTTGCTGATTTACCTACCATTTTTTGAAGTAAATTAGTTCTGTTCCTTCCAGTATTGAGTGAACATGCTGCACCTAGCACCACAAAATAGTTGGAAGATGCTCATTGCTTTGAGGTTAAAACAACATGGCATGTCCTGCTTTGTATTGCTCAAGTTTCCAGTCTTCACTCTTAGGCTTGTGTTGGCAATGGATGTGGAATACATTCTGTGGGTACTGGTGTAATTTCTGTTATCTATCGGTTATCTGCCTTACATTTAGCAGTCTTAGGCTTTCCTTCTCTTTCTTCAAAGCAGTGAGTCCTAAAATCTAACATAGATAGAAGCTGCAACTTTGGGAATATGCTTTGTGTTATTCTTTGCCTCTTCAGGAAGAGGAAAGAAAACGTCAGGAAGAAATGGAACGTCAGCGACGAGAGAGACGGTACATCTTGCCTGATGAACCAGCCATCATTGTGCATCCTAACTGGGCAGCAAAGAGTGGGAAGTTTGACTGTAGTATAATGTCACTCAGTGTTCTTCTGGACTATAGGTTGGAGGATAATAAAGAACATTCCTTTGAGGTAATTTAGCTGTGCTAGTATATTAAAGCAACCTTTTATTGAGCTATGCATTGTGATGTTGTGTTGAAGGAAAGAAATGCTGCCTAGCAAGTGCACGTGTGTTTATAGTTATTTATTCTTTCTTTTTAATTCTGTGGTAATCGTGGTTTTCTTAAATTTATGATAGCATGATAAAGTAAAGCTTAATGTAAAATTAATTTTGTTGTGCAAGACCTAGAAAAAGCAATCCAGTATTTGGTAGCAGATTTATAATAGCAATGTAATCAGGTGTAATATCCGGAAGGAACAGAGATTATAATTTTTACAGCTAGTGTAGGTCCTAAACTACTGTGATACAGGAGAGAAATACAAAGTTCTTTAAGGTTTGCATGTGCAAAACAGATGGTAAGAAGTATCAAATGCATGAAACTCTGACATGGTGAAAATTAAGATAGCACCTTGTTACTTTTTTTAATCAGAAGTGTAAAAATATTCAATATGCGCATTGAAACTTTGTCAATTCTCATTCTTTATGTGCAGGTTTCATTGTTTGCAGAACTCTTCAATGAAATGCTTCAGAGGGATTTTGGTGTCAGAATTTATAAAGCACTGATTTCCCTCCCAGAGAGGGAGGACAAAAAAGACAAAAAAAGCAAAAAAGATGAACGAAAAGAAAAAAAGGAAGAAAAAGAAGAAGAAAATGATGAACCAAAACCTAAGAGAAGAAAATCTGGAGATGATAAAGATAAAAAGGAAGATAAAGATGAAAAGAAGGTCTGTATTAGCTTATATTTGAAGTACTATCCTGTCTGGTTCCATATTAAACTGTTACTTGAATTTCATTTTGTTGTTGCGTTCTCAAACTTGGTTTTTATAGTGTTAGTTCATTGATCTGACTCGTTAATCTGTTTAAGTTTCATTCAGTCATTCTGAAGTTTTACAGATTTATTTGAGGATTATTTTAAACATCTCTCCCTCTCTCCCCTCATTTACCTTTACCGCTTAGATTTGAGTGTGTGTGGTTTTAAGTGACTAAACACAAGCATACTCAAATTTAGAATGAGTGCTAGGGTGATGTGTTAAGCTTTGCTGTTTTTCAGTTCTGATGGGATTAATTTTTAGGAACTTCTGTTACAGAAGGAAGAGAAAAGGAAAGATGATTCCAAAGATGAAGAAGAAACTGAAGATGACAATAATCAAGAAGAATATGATCCAATGGAGGCGGAAGAAGCTGAAGATGAAGATGAAGGTATTTGGGAATTTTTTGGCTTCCGGATTTTCTTTCCAGATGGAAAATGCACTGAAACTAGAAATCTGGAAGTGCATTATTGCACTAATTCTATTTCAGTAATTCTGACCAGTGCTGCTTAACATGAGCCCTTCTGCTAGCGTTTTATTAACATAGCTTAAATAAATCTGTAGCTGTGGTATGTGGTAAGGCGTGCATATAGAAGTGGTTTTATTTTTTTCAGAATGCAGACCACTCGCAACTCCCATTGAAGTCAGTAGGAGATGTGAGTATTCAGCACCTCTGAAAAACCAAGCCACTTTGAAGTGCATAACTTCATATTCATCAGCTGTAAAATGTCATCCTGTTTTTATTAGACTGGAATGTAGTGTGGGACATGTTTTATGAACCTGCAAGGAGTTGATTTCTTTTTGAGTGGAGTTAGGCTTGCCTGAAGAAGTGGGAAAAAGGACTGGGGAATGTTTCTGTCTGCACGAGCAGCAGGTAGCCCTCTTTCCCACCTCAGAGATTCAGGAAGATGTAAGGCATGCTGTGTGCTTTTTGGTTTGTACTTTTCAGGTGGAGGAAGGTGCCAAAACAGGGTTTTCACCAGAGACATAGGTTTGAACTTGCTTACATATTGCAGTCTCAGTGTTTTCTAGCGAGTGTTTTCAGTTATATTTTTTTAGCAAAAAATATTGCACCAACCTGGATCTCTTATATCTCTTATTTTTCCAAAATGACTCCTCATTGCTTGTAGTCTGACCCCTGAGCACATGCCCTGGAATCTTCTGTACAAGCACTGCAACTTCCCATTATCTGCCCTTGTGCCATTCTCAGTGAGAGTTGGTGAGACCTGATCCAACTTCCCATGGAGGTGCAGAAGAAAGCTTGTAGTTGCTAGAAACGTATTGGCAAAATTAGAAAAATATTTGCATATGTAGGTTTTTCAAAGTTTTCCTCACAAGAAAGGTGAGCAGTTTCATAAAGAAATCTGCCATGTGATTCTGTGACAAAAAAAACTTGCGAGGTACGGAGCTGCATGCCCTGATACGTCCCTGTAGCTGTCACATTCCTCTTTCTTCTAGATTTAGTTTCACAGTGCTGTCTTACCTTTTAAAAACAAATAAACAGAGCCACTGCATTTGGTGCTTCATATCTAGCAAGCAGTGCAGTCCGTAACATTGAGACTCTCAAGTTCAGGATCAAGTACACCAGTCATACCTCAGTCAGTCACGAGTACAAACATGTTTTTAATACACAGTTGTTACCGTTTTTATAATGTAACCTAAAATACTGAAGAGTAAACAACACTGATTTACTTTTTTTTTTTTTTTTTTTTTTTTTTTTTTACCTAATAGGAATATCCATAGCTGAATGTAGACTTTGGCAAACCTCTTTAGGAAGAAGTAATTTTCTGCACACCACTTAAACAGATAGTGATGTTGGCACAACTGATTTTGGTCTGGTTAGCATTTATTTCAGCTCTTCTATCCTGTGTGTGTGATAAGTAAGAATCTACAGGATAAAATAGTCAAATGTTTTAGGTTAAAATAGGGTTAAGATAAGGACAGCATCTACGAGGAGTGATTTAATCATGTCATAGAATGCCTTGGGTTGGAAGGCACCTTAAAGATAATTGAGCCCCAACTCCTGCTGCGGGCTGGCAGGCTGCCCAGGGCCCCATCCATGGCACTGTGTACTTCCAGGGATGATATACCCACAGCACTGGGCAGCAGTGCCAACACCTCATCACCCTCTGAGCGAAGAATCTCTTCCTGACATTTAACATAAACTTGCCATCCTTTAGTTTAAAGCCATTCACCCTTGTCCTGTCACTTTTAGACTGTGTAAGAAGTTGCTCTCCATCCTGCTTGTAAGTTCCCTTCAAGTACTGGAAGGCCACAATGAGTTCTCCCTAATAAATGTCATTTGTTTTTCATTTTGGGGGGGAAATATAATGTTTTCAGATGTTTGAGGGCTTATGTGAGCTTCTTAATGAACATGTATTTTTGAGATAATGCTTATTGAATCATTTACTGTGGGAATGTTGAATTTTCTTTCTGTCTTATAGACCGGGAAGAAGAAGAAATGAATAAACGAGAGGACAGAAGAGAGGGAAATAAGCATTGTAAAGAGAGGTCATCTAAAGATAAAGTAATTAACATCTTTCTTAACTTCATGTAATCAATCTTGTGTAAAGATGTTATAATCAGAGTTTACCTTTGTTTTCATTCTATTTACACTCTTGATTACTTCGTCACTTCTAAAGTGAACTTGTAAAGAGGTGTGACAGCTTGGGGTAAGGTGCCTACAAGATGCTTTAATCTATATATTGAAAATTGTTGGATAAAAGTTCTTGGGGAAAAGAATCTTGCATAAATTTGAACTGCTTTGTCTGAACATGTGAGAGGCAGGTGATTATTTGTGGTTTTCTGTTGCTGCATTCTTACATTAAAAAAAAAAAGTGGCTTTTTTTTTTTTTTAATCTTGCCTCCATAGTTTAAGGTTAAGGAATAGCATAGGTTAGATTTGTTATGCTTGAGTTTTCCTTATAAATGCTAAAATAAAGTGTCCAACCCTTTTATTTTCCCCAATGGAAATTAGGAGATAAAGAACAGAAATAAGGGGGGAAGAACAGATGGTAGAACTGTTTTACCTGTGAGAGCTGTGAATGTTCATTCATTATGTGCTTACAGGGACTTTGTTTTAGAAATGGCTCTTCAATGAAATCTTTGGCTGGGGAAATAAGGATTTTTTTTTTACTGTTTTTTCAAACTTTGAAAATGAATGTCATATGCATGACATATTAGTCTGGACAAAATGAAGCTGGCTGCTAGGTGTTTCTGTTCATTGTGCTGCAAGTCTTCTAAATAATTAAAAGAATAGTCTTCCTAAATAGCTTGCTTATATTGTACTTGAGTTCAGTAGGTAAATATTAGCTGTATTAATCCCTCTTCTCTAAGAAACAATAAAAGGAACATAGTATAATGAACTGGGTAAATATCAGTTATCTGAAACGTGCACTTATTTTTTGGTATAGGATGTGAACATGGTATTTTTGACTTCCTAATGATCCCAGTATGAATTTTCTGCAGGAGAAAGACAAGACACAGATGGTAACTGTTAATAGGGATCTTCTGATGGCTTTTGTTTATTTCGACCAAAGTCACTGTGGGTATCTTCTGGAGAAGGACATGGAGGAGATACTGTACACTCTTGGACTACACCTGTCTCGTGCTCAGGTTTTGCATCTTCTTTTCCTAGCTTGTTTTCATTTCAAACCCCAGTATGTTAAAATTCAAAAAGTTGTGCAGTTTCTTTAGTTAAGTTTTTCAAGTTAAAACACTCTTGTTTAAGTAGCTTAATTTGTGTATTAATCCCATACTTCTTTCCTGTGTTTTAGGTCAAGAAGCTACTTAATAAGGTAGTACTTAGAGAGTCCTGCTTTTACAGAAGACTAACAGATACTTCTAAAGATGAGGAAAACCAAGAAGAATCAGAAGAACTACAAGAAGATATGTTAGGTAATGCCTTTTTATTTTTGAAACTGATTGTTCCTGTGTGAATGTTTTGAGAGTTGTGAGTTGCTTGCTTCCTTATGGTAACTCATTCAGATCTGCAGATCTTGGAAAAGTAAATCTTGGTAGTTTAGCAGTTCCTAAATTTCTGTATTTCTGGCTTCCCTCAGGCCTCGTTGTGTTTACTGGATGAGTCTCAGCGTCCTGGAACAGGAAGGAGGGATAGAAGTTAAAAGTGGGATGTTGATTAACAACATGTAACTCATTCATAGTAGGTCTGCAGTCAGGGGGATCAGTACTGTAGGTAGTAGAACAGAGTGTGTTGTTTTCTGGTTATTTTGTTTGCTTTTAAGACAAATTACTGCAAGGAGGGAAAGAAGAATGGTGTGAAATAAACTTTATTCTTTTTCTCCATGTGGGAAGAGACCACATCATAAAAACTTGTCTGTAATGTTAAAGGCATGACTCTTGAAGTTAGTATGGAACAGTGCTTTTAAACTGATGTAGGAAGTTGGAGGTTGATCACTGGAACTGTGACCAAAAAATGCCAAGGATTATTTATTAATCTTAATCTAATTTAGGAAACAGATTGCTGTTGCCATCACCTACAGTAAAGCAAGAATCAAAAGCTGTAGAAGAAAATGTTGGCCTTATTGTATACAATGGAGCTATGGTGGATGTTGGGAGCCTTTTACAGAAGCTGGAGAAGAGTGAAAGAGTTCGGGCAGAGATAGAACAAAAGCTTCAGCTGCTGGAAGAAAAAACAGGTGTGACATTGCTTTGAAGATGGCACTTACATAAATGCAAGATATGAATTTTTTTTAGTAGATCAACTAATTTGTGATGTAGATTTCTTAGATCTTTGTATATTATTAACTCTCATATTTTCTGAGTTCCAAGTCCTTTGTACTTGCACACCAGTAATAGCTGAAGTACAGTTTGTTGCCATGCTTTGCCATAAGGCTCTGAAGTGTAGTTAGAATTCAATATGATAAATGGTAATCCAATGCAGTCTTCAAGGTTTCTTTCAAAAAATATTTAGGTGTTGGCTTGTAAATGGAATATTAGAGTGCAAAACGTGGTGTTGGAAGTAACTGACTACTTTCTTTTTTTTAAGATGAGGATGAAAAGACCATACTGCAGCTGGAGAATTCTAACAAAAGTCTGACTGCGGAGCTCAAAGAAGTCAAAAAGGACCTTAGCCAGCTGCAAGAGAACTTGAAGATCTCAGATGAGAAAAATTTGCAATTTGAGAGTCAGCTGAATAAGACAATCAAAAACTTAGCTACTGTTATGGATGAAATGCAGAGTGTGCTTAAGCAGGTTCGAATTTTTTTACTTTCATTTTTGATGGTTAAAATTATGTGTTTGAAAAGAAAATATAACCTTCAAAACAAACCCTTTAAAATAAAATTGAAAATTCACGTGAACCCAGAGCAGTGGTGTCTCAGTGAATATTAGAGGCTCAGAGATAATGATTTTTTTTTTAAAAAGAAAACAAGTGCAATGTATAAAATGGTTTCTAAAATGGGAACACAAATTTCTTCTGACTTAAATATGAGAAATTTTATAGATTTCAAACAATCATAATGTTTTCATGATCTGATCTTGTCTTTCTCCAATAATCCAAATCTGCTGTTTCATTTGATAAGTTAAGAGTAATTTTTCAAGGCAGAATGTAGGTATTTTGATGCTCCAGAGCATCTCCATCCTATATGGAAAGTTACTTGCATCATATTCCCTGGAAATGCTGTGGAGACCCTATAAGTAAGGCTGAACAGCTGTAGCTGATGAGGGCAGCTCGGTGGTAAACTGGTACTGTGAGGGTGCTTAGCTACTGCTTCTGTCAGTATAGAAACTTGCCAAATGTTTGACGTTTGTCTCCTCGTGGGATACAAGTAGTGCATCAGATAAGGCACTGTAGCTTATTAAAATGGCTGTAACTTGCAGCAAATTACCATTAGTATTGTTACACAGTGCTGCACCTCACTGTGTGCCCATAGTAGACCCATTGCTCTGCCAGAACTGGCTGCTAAAGGTGCTATGTAATTCTGTACAGTTGGTACAGTTCAATAGCCTTGGTGTCATCCTGCCCAGTACTTCAGAGCTAAGTGGCCTCATGCTTTCAGGCCAAATGAGGTATTCCGTGTTAGAGTTACATGTTACCATAACTTAATGGGTTTGGTCAAAACTGTTTTTGTTTATTCATTAGAAAGAAAAAAATAAAAATAAAGCAAAGCTTCTGGGGGTGGCTGTGTGCTTTTTTTATAGGTAGGTCAGTCAGATTTAATTTGTTCCCTCCATTTTTCAGGAAGATATGAGAAACTTGAATGGGTTATAAGTAAACTTAGTAATATACAGAATTACAAGTTCTTAAGTTGAAACCAAACTGTATCTGTCTCGCACTGCTTTACAGTTAACGTGACAAGTGTTACTTCCAGAACTCACATTGTCTTCTCCCTTTTTTTCTTTTAAAGGATATTGTGAAAAGTGAAGATAAAGATCAGAAATCCAAAGAAAATGGAGCAAGTGTATGATAAAACTGCTGCTGTTTAGAAGAATGGTGTTACATAATGTAATATAAAATCATGATACCAGAATGTATGGGAAGTGATGCATGTTTGATTTTAGTAGTATAAATATCTTAGTTCCAAAAAGATGTATAAAGTTTTATGAAAGTGGATGTCTGCTTCTGGAGATTGCTTGTAATTCTTAGCATTCAATTTGAGACACTCCTTGAGTGAAAATAATTTTGCATTGCAAAATATTTTAGGATGAGCTTTGTTACAGTTTTAGCCCTAATAAAGTTCATCACCATAATACACAGTAGCAAGTATTTAATTACCAAATGTTTTTCATAAAAGTCTAGTGAAATCAAAATTTTCATAATTTATAGAATGCCATTTTTAGGTTTTTATTTTTATTTCAGCCTAATTAGTCTTTTTAAATTCAAATATCAATCACAAAATAGCATGCTGCTTAATTTTGCCAGTAAAGTTTTTTGTTTTTTTTAAAGAGCTTCTTGGATTATTTTTTTTTTTTTTTACTTGTCACAGTTTTCTTTTCCCTTTGCAAATGTAACTTCCCAAAAGCTGCTTGTATTCAAGCTTCATGATATACAATAGTTCAGTTAAGTATGAGTTAAGAAAGCAATAGAAGCCTACCAAAATACTGGTGGGGCTGTGAGATTTATATGAAAACATGGGCCTGTTTTAATGTTTGTCGTTTGTGTTTCTTTAACTGTTCTTACCTTTGGATTAATATATATGCTCCTTTTTAACAACAAATGTGGTGTATTAATATGTATGGTTGGATGCCAGGCCAGTAAGTGTCAGAATAATGCCTTACATGGAGAAAATGCTACCATTGTAAGCCAACTCTAATTAAATTTGGACTTCTTTCCTACTACGTGTAATTACTTCAAATGCTCTAGTCCAGCAAAATAATAAGGAAACATAAGTATCTATGCCATGTTATAATTCCTAAGGAGCAGGACACAGTTTTTGTTGCAAGTGGGTAAGATTGCCTTTCCTTGATGTTTGTAAGTAATCAGATACCGAAACTTAAGATGTAACTTGACATTTGTCGAAGGCAATCTACTCAAGAGATATGAAACATGAACAATTGGAATTTGGTTCCACTTCCAGGAAACTTCAGGATTTTCAAGGTTGGGCAGGAGTGTTTTATTACAGAATTGGTTAATTTTATATATATATATTTTTTAAAGCCTGGGTGGCCTAGGTAGCTAAATACCTGTTTAGGAGAGTCTAAGTGCCATAATATTTATGAATTACTTACATAAAAGCTCGAGTAAGCTCAAGTGGCTTTTCTGAGAATCACATTAAAATGCCTGAATTTACGTTCAAAAAATCAAAGCTGGTGCTTTTGTCACTTACCTTTCTTGGCTCTTCTGGAGTCAGACGAGTGAAATCTCTTTTCTATTATGATAACATGCATAAACTTCCCCCTCCCTCATTTCAGTTGAGTAAACATTAACTGTTTAAACTAAAGTGGGAGTTGATATAAAAACACTAATTATTCCATACAAGTACACAGAAAATGCATGCTTTATGAATTGAGGTAACATCTAAGAGTGAAGATAGTTGTAAATTAATCTTATGAGAAGCATCAGCTGGTATGCAAATATCATGAAGACAAATTCTTTTGTACTCATTTTTCACCTTGTCCTTTGTACAGACTTGACAGTATCTATCATTAGCATTGAGCACCATTTAAAATATTGAGGAAAGGATCAAGCTGGAAATACTTTTTTTCATGAATTTTCAGTAGAACATGTGAATGTGCAAGAGATTGATTTCTAGAGTACAAGAACTTTAGATGCACTGTGAAATTTCTGTTGAAATCTCTTGCTGTTTTTTTGTTTCTTCCTTACATGGCTGATATAAAAGCAGCTGTCACCTCAAACAGGCATCGTTTTGTGAGATAATTGCTAGTGACACAGATTTTCTACAGTATTTAAAAAACAGTACTCGAATGAGTGTAATCTTGTTCTATATTGCTCGATGTAACAGTGTTTCAATGTTATGTACAGTTTGCATTTATGTTGGAAGGAAAATGAAAGGTTAAAGAATAAAGGGGAAAAAAGCCTACACAGAGCTTGACCGGTCTCCTGAAGAACAATCTAAGGAAGAACAGACAACTTCACAGCGTGTTAAAGTAACCTCACCAAGTGACATAAGGTTCTGTATGTACATAGCACCCGTGCTGGTCGTTACCTAAAGCCTCTGGGTAACATTCCCAGGAACGTAAGTAGTTCTTAGAGAAATTTAGTGGAGTATCATTGGTGGGATTTGGAGAGGCAATCTTCTTATCTGTTTCAATTTTGAACAGTGTTTTTGCATTTAATGTCCACACTTCACCCCTCACAGGCTTTGCACTGCTGAGTATCACTGGGTGACGGTTGCTGGCTGGTCAGAGAGCCAAAGAGGCAAATCTTAGCTCTCATATTGTTGAAACATACAATTTATTTGTAGTTTTGAAATCATCACAGAAGTGCTTTGAGAAGTAGCAGATCTAGGAGTGCCTTGTTCTCTACAGAAAGCACTGCTACACCAGATTGCTAAATAGGTTCTGATGTCAGTTTATTGATATATTTTTTTTCCCCTTTGTATTTCTCTAAAATGATTAAATTGACGACATGAACCCTTAAAGAGTGATTCTCAGGCCAATGGATGCCCGTGAATAAAGCTGAGAAGAAAGTTCCTGTGATCCAGCTGCATGCAAAGTGTTCTAGAGGGGAGTGGACTCTCATACTGCTCCTTTGCTTGCCCTGGTAATAAAGGTAGAACTGCATTGATTCAGAGCTAACACAGAAACTGTGGCAAAAAGACTAATACCTGATTTTTTCTCAAAGCTTTTTGGAGAGTTGGGGATTGCTGGGGAGATAAGGGACAGATAATGTATTGTAGCTGTAGCACATGGGCACTTCCAGAGTCACTTCCCAATTGTAGTTCTGTTTAATCTATGTCCTACTCAGCCTGTGGAGCCCCGAAGGGTGAATGCCAAAGTTAGTTGGACTTGTGCTGGTGACTGCAGGTTCCCACAGATCCAGCATTTACAATTGAGTCATTTCAAAATGTAGCTTTATAAAGCCTGGTTCATGAACATAACATCTTTTCAATATTCACGCTGGAATAACTGCTCTGGGAGAGAGAATGGCTTTCAGCCCATCTTTCTGCTGAGTAATGTACTGTGTGAGTATCTCTTTGGATTTATGTAACAGTAAACTTTCTCTGAAAACTTTATCAGGAACATGCACAAAATGTGTTTTGTCTTTTCTGTAATCTTTGTGTACCCAGGTCAGATTTTTAAATCTGGAGTGCATTTGTTTTGTACAGCTTATATTTAGAAATATAATTTTTAGTAACTTAGTCTTATGGCCACTGGTTGTGAAAAGCGTAGGTAGGCACAGGCAGTGCACTTTAAGAAAACAGAAATGGTTCAAATAGAAATTCAACTGGAATTTGTATGTTGCCATGTAGTATAACAATAAAAATAGCATAAATAATAAATACCTTTATTTGGCTATTGGAACTGCCAGTGTTTTCCCAACGAACTTATGTTTCTGTCTACTCTGACTCACTGGATGTATTGCACTGCAAAGCAATTACAGTAAAGTATTTTTCACTATAGTATTACTAGTAATGTTAATAATGAGCACAGTATTTTTTTTAAGCTATTGTTACTCATTATCTTATCAGGGCATTATGGTACTGTCCATTTGTTTATTGTTCTTTTTTTGTGTGCTGGGTATGAAGTTAGATTGGTAGAGTTTTTCCTCTAGTTCTTGCAGTGCTGTACCAATTACACTCCCACTACTCACAGACGTGTCAGCTTTATTTTGCCCTATTGTTTGAATACTTTAATGATGTCCTACTTAGAAATACTATCTATATCAGATTCCCAGATATTTTTTCCTTAGTCTAGTGCAGGGCACAAGTGAAAGGATCCTGCTGACTGCATTGTGCGTGTTTTGTCATGAACGTGTCTAGGGAGAAGGAGAGAGTGAAAAGGAGAAACAGAGTGAATGCCAACCTGAACTCCCCCTTCCACTCCCCCCCCCCCCCTTTCCCACCTCTGTGTTTCAGCAAATATTTTTAGAGTAGTAGTTCATTTTGTTAGTTGCTTGCATTTTATTTTTTTAATGTTATACGAAAGTTTGTATATCAGTTTTCTTCCCTGATTTACTGTTTTTTGGTCTTCTTGACAGAGGGTCATCTGGTTACGTTCCTGCAAGGGCAGAAGCAGATGGTGAACATTGCCCTTCATTTCTGGTCCCTTCTTAGCGAGGCTGGGTAGTAGCCAACAGATTTGAAAATTAAGAACAGAAATCTCTTGCACATGTAATAGCAATGAGCAGTTGGAGATAATGATACTGGTCTCAAAAAGACTCTCAGACCAACACAAACAAACAGACCTATGCACACACAGCAGCATCAAAGCAGAATTAGCTGGTTGCCACTGCATGCCAGTAAAATGCATGTGCTGATGGGGAGATGGTTGTTGGCTTTCAGCTTAAGAGTTTAAGATTTAGAGATTTTCAGATGGTCCCCCATGCCTTGTTTTATCCAAGTGCTACTCAAGCAAGTTGAAGTACTTTTAATGAGTATATTACCTTAAACATAAAGTAGCAATTGGATCATTCATGTTGTATGTTACAAAATGACAAGGAACAAACAATTTGAGCGTATCCTTAAAGTATCTTCCCACAGAGATAAACTTGTAATTATCTTCTCTGATACAAGAGAGCCTTGCTTGTATTGTATCACTAAACAGCTGAAAACCTTAGCAATGAAATCAAGCCAATGACCCCTTGGTTTTTGTTGGAGGTGGGGGTCAAGGAGAAAATATGTCCTTAGACCAAGGAGAGGAAAAATATATGACCTATATGACATTGATGCAGCACATCTACACATCCTTTGGTCATCCGTGCATACACTCACAAGGAATGTACAGTCAGTATTTTCAACCTTGTGATTTTGGTTATAATGATGCACAGCATGAGAAGGGACTTACATGGGTTACACAATGGATAGTAACCGTGAGCCACTTGCTAAAGCAGAAACTGTGTGCCATTTGGGTGGCGGGGCTCGGAATTGGTGGAGCTGGGGGTGGTACATTGCAGTGAATTCATTCAGATGTTTATTTTACTTAAAGTCTGAGAAAAAGGAAATAGTCCATTTTAGGTCCCCCTTATTCCAAAGTGAGCAGTGTCTGTGCCTTGCCTGGTAAGTGTTTTCCCCAGTGAACGAGAAGAGACACTATGCAGATTTGTCTGTCAGGAATGAATGAGTAAAAATGTGCAGAGCAAGACTAATGCTGAAGCGTGGCCTGCAGCCCTTTCGGGACTTGCCTGCCTCCTCAGCTGGGGCCTCACTTCCTGAAAGCACGAAGTAACCTGAGACAGGGTGAGAGCCATGTTTTGGGGGAGGAAAACACAGCAGTGAGATGGGAAGAGGGAGTCTTTTGTCTGGTTGAAATTTTAGTGCAAAATTGAGGCAGTTTCCTCCAGTGGGGAGAGAGCCCCATGCTGGAGCAGCAGGATGGGAGAGCTGGGGCAGGGCAGACTGCAGTGACTGCAGATGATGCTCCTCCACAGGCTGGAGCAGGCAGCCCTTTTGTGCCACTGAATTTATTTCCTCTCCTGACTGTTGCTTATCATCGTTGCTGACTGTCTGTGTTATCCTAAAGGTGAGATCCTTTCTGGTTGACTGAGTGGGGCAGCTTGAGCTGCTATCAGAGACTTTATTTGCTGCAAGAGCCGAACCGCACTCTCAGAGCAGGTGACTTCTGCCTGTGTGGCATTTTGTGATTAGCGGCATCACTGTGAATCCTGGCAGGCTGAAGTCCTGCAGCTGGGCTGCTGGAAAACTAAGGGAGCAAGCAAGGCAACGCTACCACAGCCTTTCTGCAATGTAGATGTCTGCACAAACCAGGGTTCAGCTGCTAGTGGCCTGGTTTGAAACCAGATTGGTGTGACCTGGTGAGTTGTTACAGTGTAGGCACAGGAAAAATTCTATAGAAAGCAGGTTGTTTTAGGTTTTGTGCAGATTATGTTGTTTTCTGGAGCAGATGCCTGTCTGGAGAGTGAAGCTCAAGCTACCTGGAAGATGCGTCCATAACCAGTGGAAGACTAATTCACCTTCATTCGTCATGAATGGTTTTAGATAAAGATGATGCCTAGACCGAATCACTGACGCTGGATGTTACGGATTGACTCAACACCAAGATACCTGAGAAACAGCTACGGTATGTGCTGCCACGGGGCAGGGAAAGGTGGAGGGTGCAGCACTGGAGGCTGCCCGGCAGGGAAAGTATTTTCTTACCTAATGCAGATGTGATGCTCTGATCTCAGCAGCTGCTTTTTAGCTTTAATTCTGCTAGAAATGTCGACCAAAAAGAAGCTTCGAAGTAATCTTTTACAGCTTTTCTGAAAATACAGAAAAGAGAAATTGATGAAAGATCTCAGATGAAATCAGGCTCAGAAATACTTATTTTGTTACCTTAAGCATATAATTATTCACACACAAAAAAACTGAGTTTGGCAGATGATGTATTGCAGCTGTAGCTGTTTGGTCCCACCTTTCATTTTCATTTATTAACATTAATGGAATACACAGAGAACAAACATGCTATCAGATCTGACAATAGGAACAACAATGACAAAATAACCTTGGGGAGAAATTGGTGAGTATTTTTAAGGTAATACTGGTGAATATCATATTTAGCCATTATTTCTGTTTATTACCTACAATTTGTTCATATTCAGTTAATTGCACTAGTGATGTTTCTAGTCTAATGAGGCCAGGCTGTAATTAATGGATTTGTCTAATATATAAAAGTACAACTGCTAGACTACTGACTGCTGAAATGCAGTGATTGCATTGAATACATTTCTGCTATTGAATAGGATATCTGCCCTAGAGCTCCTCAGCTTTTATCTGAGGTATTGTTTTTTGTCAGTAAAGCCCTTTTTACTGTTGGCGTTCCTGGAGGGGGAATGAATATCGGTATGCTGAGTCTGTTAACCCTTGGGTCTGTTTCACCCCTTGGTCCTTAAGAATTTGTACTGACTTGATCCTCTGAGGATCCGGTAAGGCTGTTCTCTTCTGACTGGTCCTAGGTGGCAGAAGCCATTACCGTGGTGCTTTTGTAGATCTTGGATTTTTCTGGGTAGTTTCTATATCTTCTACATCGTTAACTATTGCCTTATTTGGAAGATGATTATAGGAGACGCTAAGTTCTAAGTGATAAGCAAGCAGTGTAGTTCTTGCTTTGTTTCAGCTCAGGTATCCGCTTTAACTTTTTAATCTGATCCACTTTTCCCTAAGAGCCTGTAAGCATTAGCAGCCAAGCCAGAAATGCAGTAAACTAAGATTGAGTAGAAGCTGCAGAAATGAAGATTTGTAACTGTTCAGACCCACAGTAACAACTTGGTACTTGGTGAAGTGTGAACAAATCCTTGAATTCCAAATTGATTTCCAAAGGTCAGTAGGGATTTTCATTACTGTCATGTTTGAGAGTTTTATTATTTTTTCCTTGAGTGTAGCTCGGTAATCATTTCTGCCCAGGGGTGAATTAAAGGCAGAAGTATATTTTTCTTTGGGCAGAACTGGATAGCATTACATCACAAGAACCAGCAGTTGTTCAAGTGAGAAAAGCAGCTTTGAATTCTTTCTCAAAGCATGAACTTCGTCACCCATTGGAAGACTTGAGGAATTCATTATCTGTTTCAAAACTGTTAACATTTCTGGTGTCTAGCCTGTGTTGTCCTTGGCCAACTAAAGCTGCTTACGCTTCTCTTTACATTGGCTTTAGTTTATATCACATACTTTTTTTTTTCTTTTCCTTCTTCATGGTATTCATCTTTCTTTCCCAACAGTTTGTAGAGAATACTCTTTTCTGTCTCAACCCTGTTTTCTGACTCTTCAGCTTCTTCATCCAGTCCCATTTCTCTGGGCTCTGGCAACTTTCTGCATCTGCTCCTGTGTGAGGTCCACTGACTTCTTATCTGTTAATCCAGAGAGGTGTTATAAAAAGCAGTGTCCTACCCATTGGGTTCCATCTAAAAAGATGTAATACCTCTAGATATGTAAGGAAATATTCTCTCTTACTATAGTTAAGTTTTGTACTACTTGCGATTCCTTGATTCATTTGTTTTTCACCTTCTACTTTGCAGTAACCTATTTTCTCAGACATAGTTTGATAGGCCAAGTCCAAATGGAAATTATTCTGGTAAATGAATTACACTATTTTCCCTATCATCTTGTCTCTCACTGCACTAATACCCAAAGGGGCTTCTTACAAGTCAGAGTTCTCTCCATTTCTTTTATCAAATGTTTCTTTGTGCATTTCCTTTTCTCAGACATTTGATGTTGAAGGGGTGTTTTCATGGTTTGACTTCTGTCTGTGGAAGCTCAACCGAAACCAATTTGCAAATCAAGTGGCTTTATCTAGGTGATTTTCTGGTAAAAACAGATGTGTTGTATGTCTCTTCTTCCATCACTCTTCCTTCCGTTGTAAGGACTATGTTCTGCTCTGGAAGACTTTTCTCCATCCCTTGTGTATACTTTATTCCAGGAAAACCAGTGACAAGTTAGGCAACTGAAATGCAAAGTAGAAAGATTCCTTGATTTTATTCTTTAAAGAAGTTGACATTATTTAAAAATGAAGTTATTGGTATCACATTCTGTCTTCATTTTATAGAAGGAGATGTGACTGCTTGTTTTTATTTACTTGCTCAGAAGCTGTTGTTTGCAGTGATAGGAAATTCAAGCCACGTAGATTTCTTGTGCTTCATGACTGCGATGTAGGGAAGAAAGTCCTAAAGAATTCTCGGGAAACATTCCCTTACTGCAGCACACACGGTAATAACAGCGTCTGTAAACTCCTTTATCGTTGGGTGAATTTCTACAGATACCTCAAACGTCAGCTGTCAGCGCTGGGAATCACTCGCCCTTGTCCTGTATTATCTTCGTCTATGGCCACAGCACATGAAAAAGGGCCAAGACTGAGTTTGCGTGCTGTATCCACAGGACCGGGTGAGAGCTGTTGTATTCTCCCCCTATGGGGATGGAGGGGACAAAGAAGTGAGAATCCAGATCTCCCTCGGAGAGCTAAGAGGGGGGTGGGAGACAGTTTTGAAAACGCTTTCTTTTGATCTGATAGCTGAGCAGCCTGCGTGAAAATGCTCACATCCCTCCGCCAGACCATCTCCGGTGCTCAGCAGAGATGTGCGGCCAGTTGTTACCCAAATGAGGGCTATCCCTCCCGCCCTTCCTAAGCAGCGCCTGGAGACGAGCAAGGGACTGAGATGAAAGTGTCCTACTAAAGACTGGCGTTGAAAGGACAATACGCCTTTCTGTGAAGGTGTATTTTTTGCTCCAGGTGTTGACAGAGCTGTAATGAGATCAGGCAAAGAATTGTTTTATGTTCTATTTGCTCATTTAATGGAGTAGTCTGATAGGTGTGGCTCCCCAGCTCTCCTCTTTCCCTGCTGCGAGTCTCTCCCAGAAGTTAGGGAGAACTGAACGCGGAAAGGAGCTAAGTATCTCAGAAGTGGGCAAAGATTGTAGCTGAATCTTTGAAGATTCGAGGCATCTAATGCTAAATCAGGACTCGGATTCCCTGTGATAGGAAAGGAGTTGAACTGACTTGGCAGGCTTTGAAGACAGGTCTATTTTAATTTAGTAAGTTAAATTTGTTCACAGCAATTAAAGTCAGTGTCAGCAGCGTTTCGCTACAGTCCAAGGAAACTACGGCTGAAATTACGGTCTTCTGAGAACGGACTCTGCTTCGTCACTTCTATGTTTTGCCTACGGCCGGTGACGCCACCGGAGCGGCTCTGTTTATCGGGCTCTCCATGGGAGCACACGGCGCTGTAGGACTGCAGCTCAGCGAGAGGCTCCTCAGCCCGCTTCCTGGGATTCCTTTCTTCCGGAGCCCCTTTCTTCCATTGATTTCCATCCTGCCTCACCAGAGGGGATTCAAGTTTGCAAGTCAAAGAAGAATAATCTGGTATTTCAATGGCGCTGGCTCCTGTGAAGTGCGGCTCACAGTAGGTGCTCATACCTCCTACAGACCGATACGGATTGTTCCAATTTCTGTTCCTTCTCATTTTCTTCAGGCTTGAAAAAAGAAGTGGATGATAGTGCCTTATTTTTCACTGTCTGTCTACAAGCTGTCAGAAAACAAAGAAAGTTTGAGTTTGTAAGCGTTTTACTCTCAAGCACTGCTTTTACAGTTCAACAAGGCCTCTGAGTCGGAGCTTGTACGTTCTGTTGTAACTGGGGTTTCCTGGTTATCACAGTTGTTTTGGTGGTGACTGTCAGTGCATCTTCAGGAGGAAAAAAGGAAGAAAATACTTGTACTTCTCAAAGGACAACTTTTTATGTAGCTCGCTGTCTTTGGCTTACTAAGTCAATTCTCCCAGACTAATGGCTAGGTAAACCTCACGTTATTTCATCATTTGAACTGATAGCAGCAAGGTGTGCAAGGCACTGTAATGTTCTTCAAAATCGTGATGGATTTCCTAGATCTGCTCAGTTTGAATTCCCTGCAAGGTTGGAGCATTTCTGTACATATTTTTTCACTCTTTCAGCATGCGTGCTGTAGTCACACCATTGAACAAACAAGTACCGTTGAACAGGAGAGTATTTTTTTTTTTTACTACTATATATAGTAGGCTCCACTCAATGTAATTTACTTTTATTTATTTATTTATCTTTAGTAAGATTAGTTGTGCAGAACTTCACATGTACTGTATATTTCTCAGTGCTAGAGATTTTCAGCAAAATAAACTCCTGCTTCAGTCTTTGGAGAGAGAAAACAGAACTCAGGAACTCAGGCTGAGCCATGCCTGTGTTTTGCGTTCTTTTGTATTCGTGCACTTTGAACCCTGCACTGTAGGTTTTAACTCCCTTAGTGTGGGCGAGGGTATCCGAACAGAACTCATTTGCTGTTACTTTAACATCGTGCAGTTAATGAAATAAATTACATGCATTAGTCAGTTTTAGTTGTTGATACAGCTTCAAAATCAGTAACTTCATTTCAGGATTAGTTTTAACTTCTCTCTACTGCCATCTTGCCTTAGCACACGTCCACTTCATCACTGAAGAGCACCAGGCCTAAGTACAAACACAAGCAGATGGAGTTTGGTTATGACAAAAAAAAAAAAAAAAAAAAAAAATTACGAAAGCTGTATGAAAGTTGAAGAAAAATCCAACAGTCTTTCCACTCAAATGCTGTTTGCATGGGCCTCATTTACAACATGATGTGAGAGTGGCCATCATTCTGCTCTTTAATCTCATGTAACTCAAGAAAACTTCACAGGAAGCAGAGGTCAGAAGCACTGTTGCAGTGGCTTGCAGAAAACAGGGTGGTTGAAGAGGTTGATGAGGGTGGCAGTGAGAGGCACAGGCACCACTGTCCAAATAAATCAGATGAACTTGCTCCTGGGAGCCTGTCCTGGTCCTGCTCCAAGTGGGGTCAGCTGTGGTGTTGGACCAGATTGCTCAGGACTTTATCATATTACATCTTGGAAACTCCTCGGGACTGGAAACAGCAGAACTTCTCTGGGCAACTTGCTCTCTACTGCTGAGCTGTCCTGAAGGGTAAAAAGATTTTCCTTACATTCAGGCTGAAGCTCTCCTGTTCCAGCTGATGCTTGTTGTCTTTTGTCTTCCAGTCATATACTGCTGTGCAGGGACCAGCTCCATCTTCTCAAGGGGCTGCTGTCAGGTCTCCCCTAAATCATCTTTTCTAAATTTAAATTCATCGAAATCATCTCTGTCCATGCTGAACAAGCCCCATTCTGCCAGCTCCTTCTCACACTGTTTCAGCTCTGATCATTCTGGTGGCCAGCTACTGAACTCAACCCCACATACAGATGCCCTTTCAATACTGAAACCAGGCTTACTATGCAAGATGTGGTATAGCAAGCACTAAAGGTAGGTGAACGAATAATCACTTCTTCTTGTCTGCTAGCTCTGGTCCTGTTAATTCAGCCCAGGATGCTTCATTGCTGCTGCATCACTCCTGAAAGAACTAAAATAGAGAAGCTAGTGTTCCATATGATTGCTGTGACTTACACAGTAGGTTTACAGCTAAGTGAGAATTCAGTGAAGCCCTTGGGAATAATGCATGACATTTTTTTTCCTAGTATGCTTTATCTTGCATAGATACATCTGTGGTGATCCACAGACTATTTGCTGGCAGATTCCAGCTACTCAGTAAACAGCCTGATTTGTACTGAAGCAGAAAGCTTCCTGGACAATGACACAATTGAAAAAGCAAGTGCTACTTGTTTAGTAAACTCAATCTGTCTGAAAGCTGAAATGCTTGTTATGTTTTGCTTCAAATTGAAATAAAGTGAACCTCTGAATTTTATCTTACTTTTCTAAAACAAACGTATGTTGGGGCTACGTTCTCTTTTGAATAACTCTGGGTGCTGTTTCTCTAAGAGACCAATGTGTTTACTCCTTGGCTGGGATAAAGGTGAGCTGAAGCCGGGGAGCAATGCAAAGTGAATTTGGGTCCATTCTGGGAAGAAGAGCACAACTGCAGTTATATCTTACTCCTGTAATTGTAGCTTTAAGCTGTGTGCTTCTTTTCTGACTGCCTTTTATGTGGCAGCACGTTTCCAGGCAAAGCAGTACTGTTCAGGAATATTACAGCAGTTAGAGCAGACCTTTAGCTGAATGCACAGGAATGTGCAACTGCATGATGGAGGTTTTATAGGAATTCTTTCACTGTATAGATCTACAGTGCCTAACCAGCAACCAGTAACACCTTCCACACAGGACAAAGATTTTGACATTACAGAGTTATCTGGATGGCTTGAGATTTATTGCAGATAGGGGGTGGGACTGGGAGCAAAGAAAAGGCAGAGCAGTTTTAGTGGAGAAATCCCAGGGCTGCAAAGGGACTTTCTGGACCAGGCCAAGTGGAAAAGATGTGCTTGTGTTACAATCCTGTAGCACTGGATGGCAGCATCTGCAGGCAGTTACAGGAGCCAGAAACATTGCTGCTGATGATGACTTGCTTATTCTTCTACTGTTTGCCTCTCTGGGCTGTTTGCGTGGTTTTTGCAATTTTACTGAGACCACTTCATTTTATGTCATTTTTATCTCCTTCCAGTAAAGCTTTTGAATCAATTTGTTTTTTTTTTTTCTGCTAGACATTGAATGCTGAAACAGTTAAGGATGATTTTCCTTGCTCTGAGCTGTGCTGGAAGTATCCAGTGCTACTTGTGATTTGACTGAAAAGCTGTAGGCCTGTTAAGGTATAGTAAAAACATTGTCTTGAGTACTGTTGCTTAGCCAGTTATGCTATGAGAAGTGCCATAAAGGCAGATGTGCTTATATAGTTTTGTTAGTTGGCTGTTTTGACGGTTGTTGTGGGTAAAATAAATCTCTAAGCACTGAACAGTTTGCCTGCTAATTTTCAACTAGCAAAAATGCTCTTCTCCTTTCAACAGTCTGTATGAAGCTGTATGCTTGCTTTTGCTTATGTTAGTGCCTTTGGAGCTTGAAATCTGCTCTCAAGATGTTCTTGGAGCATCAAAGCGAATATGCCAGTGGCCTCAGCAAGTGTTAAAGAAGGCCAGCTGCACATGGCAAAAACTCTTTCCCACTAAGTTTGGCCTAAGGAAAATCACAGTGCAGTGAACACATTGCTGACTGCTGTGCAACTTGTTCTACTTGGAGTATCAAATCACAGGTTTCAGTAGGGAGCATGATTGATCTCAAAAGCCTTTATTTTTTTCCCTTCACTTTTAATCCTGCTTTGTGTTCACCATACTTACCTGTGATGGCTTTGAGTGGCTCATTAAGCACTGAGATTAAAGCAATTGAAAATATTCTAACAATCTTGACTATGTCTTTAATAACATACAGAGAAATTTTATCTTTTAATAAGGCCTTGAAAATCCCCATTAATGTTCAAAAAATGCTATTGCAAAATTTCTCCTACTTTCTGTGTTCCTATTAACATTTTTCCTGCTTAAAATTATTCCTAGTCATTAATTATGAAATGTGATGTTTACTATAAAATGTGACCAGGATGCACTTTAGTATATAGAAAAGAAGAAGCCTCTCAGTTTGTGACAGAGCTGTACTTGCTGCTAGCTTTCCTCATGCATTTGTGCAGAAGGTGAAGTGAATCAAACACAGTGGGGCTCTCCTGCAGGAAGGCACAGGATCAGTGGGATCATTATCATAGAATAGAATCACCAAGATTGGAAAAGATCTCCAAAATCATCCGGTACAACCATCTGCCTACCATCAATGTTTCCTCACTAAAATATTTCCCTTTATGCTCAGCTTAACACTCCTACATAGACCTCTCCGACTATAGAACAGAATTTTTAGCTGTACTTGTTATTGTGTCTGTTCTATCTCAGTGAAAGTGGAATCATATAGTAGAGATCATTATTGATTTGTATTTATTTTTTTCCCTAGAATTATTTACTGTGAACCCTTTATGGTTATGAAATTGTTTGCCTCAATCTTTAAGGACTAACTTGAGCTCTGGTGCAATAAAATGTGCTTCTGTTTATTTTCTGAAGACTTGCACGAGCAACAACTTACATGTCATTCTTCCTAGAGGCTGGAGATGCAAAAAATCTGCAATTATTGAACAACTTAATGAAAAGTGGTAGAGCTCATGTTACAGTCAGGATAAAAAAAAAAAAAAAAATAATCACTTTGTATTAGTCAAGAACAACCAGAGGCTTTCCTGTACACCAGTGCTCATGTTACAGACAACTTGCCCACACTGTGATGGATATGGGCTCTAAAAGGGTATTCTTGGGTTCTGAGTGCCCAGGTAATGAGCAGAGTTTGAATAGACTGGCAAACCAAAGTGAAAAGACAGTAATACATGATTGCTGGCAGACTGCCTAGATAGGAGTTGGTAAATACAATTCTAGCTTGTATTTCAAAGTCAGGAGGGAATGATGTTTAATATTCCTATTGTTAGCACTATTGATCTACTCTGGGCATTTTAAATAAGTTTGCACTGTGAAAAATGCAATTTCAATATATACTGATTTTCCTTCAGTATCAAGCTGGTTTTTGCTTGCTACTTTTCTTAAACGCTACCTTGGAAGAGCCCTCCCTTAAAGACGATGTGGGATTTGAGGCTGTGAGACAGACACAGAGAGTGATGGAAGATAATTAATATTAATAAAGATAATACATTCCAATTGCATTAGGTGTTTTACTCCCTAGATCTACAGGAACAAATGGTAAAACTGGCTGCAACACCGTGCCTACAGCAGAGAGCTGAGACAACAAATTGTTCTGAAGAGTTATTAGTGAATGCTGATGGGTTTTTCCCATACAAAAAGAAAGATTGCAATGGTTCCTGCACCTGCAAAGAGTATCCTAGAAACATCACCGGGGAAACCATGTGCCAGGACTTTTTTTTTTTCAGTGCTTTTTGTTGAAAGTAATCGCAGTTGGAAAACAAAGGCCAAGAGCAATTTGAGCTTTCCCAAATGCAATAGCTTAACTCATTACTGAAAGAAATGTTTGTGTTGTCGTTTTCTGCTGAAAGGCTAAATATCAGGTTCCCGAGTCAGCCACCAGGCTATCCAATTGCAGCTCAGCCAAACCTGAATGTCACTCAATCTCAGATGTCACCTCTCACTTGCGGGAAAATTACAGTTAGCATTTAACTCCAGCTTTTGCCTCATGAAGTAACCAGCTGGTGCTGAGGATAGCTGGAGCTTTCTCTGCAACAGAGAACAGGGAAGAGACCACAAAATACCAGCAGGTGTAGGGAACAGATCATTGGTCTAAAAAAAGGGGAAGAAAAAAGCCTGTTTTTTTTTTTGTCTGAGAAGGTATATGTTGTCCTGTCGTAATGCATGCACAGACCTCAGGTAAGTTCCTGCTTTCTGCTTTGTCATCAGCTTTCAGGGAAAGTAATAATTTCTGGTTTTCTTACATTATTTACTTTTGACTATTGGATGTTGACGTTTTTCATCAGTTACTCTGAGAACTATATATTCTGTATGGTTCATACATAAACAGTCATAAAATAATCAGCAGTTATCAGATGAGCTTCTCTCTCTTGACTACCTCATTACTGAGCTAAGGCTTAAGCTAGACTTTAATACCAAACAAACAAATGTGCTTGAAGTAGCCTTTTGCTTCCATCATTACAAAAACGCATTAAGTACTTAGAGCCACTTGTCTTCCCTGAGAAATCTTTGAGGTTGAGTAATTGAGGGTAAGGTGCTCGTGTTGAAGCAACAAAAGAAAATCTAATTGAAAATCAGCTATGACTAACAGAGAAATGAAATACTGTTCAATTCAAACTGTTTGTTTTCTTCTTTCTTGTTCCTTCTGGAGTACAGGTGGTACACTCCCTGCTCTGATGAATCCATGCTCACTATCTCAGTCTATTCCTCTGGTAGAAGGAATCTGCTGTGCCATATCAGATATGAATGCAGACCAAAGGATGGTCACACAGAAAACTTTAGTGGAGCAGTTAGTGAAAAGGTATCCAGGTAATGTGTTTGTTTCCCTTCCTGTAAAAATGACTCTATCATCAACCTTGAGTATCTATTCATATTGGATGAGCAATGCATAAGAATATCAGCAAGCAGATGAGAGAATACTTGAATATATATACAGTCCTTATCAATCTGAAAGCAACAGTAACATTCCTTTCAGTATGAGGATTAATAAATCCTTGAGAATAACCAAGGGAACTGGGTGCAGCAGTGTGCTGAGAGTATGCTCCTCGAGAGTGGGAAAGCATATATGAAGTGTTCAGTGAACAGGTCTGGAAAAGCACAGAACAGACTATTTGTCATATCAGTAAGACTTGGGGTCCTTTTTAAGAAGAAGCAGAAATGCATTTGGCTTTGGTGGCAAAGGAGTTTGCAGCCCGGGAGCTACAATCAGCATCTGCTATCATAAACGCAAGTGGTCTCAAAATCAGATTTGTTGGTCAAATTCCAGCTCCTCCTTTCCTGAAAGCAAGTTTATTACACCAAGTCCTCCTTTACCGATGGGACAGCAGACACTTCCATCCAATGCTGCATTTTCCTTCAGTGTGAAAAGTGTTCAATTTCCTTCAGGTTATTGAACTGGGGTGTGGGAACATGTATGTGAGACTCTGTAGGAGCTCATTATAGCCTTCTGCAGGAGGTTGTTCGGTTTCATTCTAAGCTTTCTCTTTTGAATGGTTGTAATCTCATAGCTCTGCAATTGTTATAAGTAAGCTTTCCCATTATTGGGAAAAATTTTAATGCAACCCCATCAACTGGTTCTGAAAGCTGCCAGCAATGTGTAGCCTATATGTGAACCGAGATTCCACACAGTACCACTTATAGCTCAGCTGGAAGGAGCACTCCATGTTTACAGAAGGAGAGAACGTTTTTCTTGCTGTTTTCACCTTGTTTTGGGAATCTTCACTCTTGTGGGCCCAATGATGTTTCCGTGCTGCCCTCACCTGGCAAGCCCAGGGGGTTCTCCTTGATTCAGGGCTGCAGTCTGCTGTCCCCAGCCAGATTTTGGGGCAGTCACTGCCATCTTAAGGGAGCCTCAGGCGAATGGGTGGCAGACGGCTGGGTGCTAGCACTGTTGCTGGCTTTGGTGGTGTGTAAAAGAACAGTCCTGCTATTTGTCCTGAGGCATCTGACACTTCCATGTTGAAATTGAGCATTTCCTATCTGTACTTCAGCAGCCACATCAATTTCAACCTTCTTTCTGAATCTTGCAAACTCATTACATTGGGCACTTCATATTGACTCACTTCCAGATCTATCGTAAGCTATTTTTTGACCAGTTCTCATTTTATTTGAAAAATCTTTTCTAATTTGAAGTATCTGTATCTTCCTTGTAGGCATTGCAGTTCCCTCCCAGAAAATCTTACACAACATCCTTGGCACTCTAATTAAAGAAAGGAAGATCTATCACACAGGAGAGGGATATTTCATCGTTACCCCCAACACCTACTGTGTCAAAAATGATGCTGCAGAATACAATAACAGGGGCTGGCGGACAGACAGTGAGGATGCTTACCAGGCAACCTGGGAAAGCTGTGCAGACCCAGTGGAAGAAAACATTGCTAAAGTATCCCGTTGTCTCCCTGGCCAGAATATGCTCTGTGAACAAAGACTCGAGCAGCTAATGAACCAGGAACCTGAGGGAGGAGGCAAGAAAGGCTGCAGTGACGGAAAGCCTTTGATTCAAACTCAGGTCATCTCTTCATCGGCTGAAAACCGTGCCTGGGACACCATGAAAACCCTGACATCAGTGAAAGAGAAACTGAAATGTAGAAGATTTGGCCTTGGCCTTTTCTGGAGAAGTACTTCTAAAAAAGAAAAACATAAGGAGTACTCAACGTTTTCAGCCCAGTTTCCCCCCAGCGAGTGGCCAGTCAGAGATGAAGATGACTTAGATAATATTCCACGTGATGTTGAACATGAAATCATCAGGTGTATTAACCCCACTCTTACCGTTGATAATTTGATTAAACACACAAGATTAATGCAAAAGTTTGAGGAGAGGAAAACAAATACCACTAAGGATATCTCGGCTGAAGTGTTAACACTACAGCAAAAGTATCTTTCAAAGGAGTGTGTTCAAAAGGCACAAATTAGAACAGCAAAACACAAAAGGAAAAAGAAGCCAAACAGAGAGAAGCAAATCAGCAGAAACAACTTGAAACCTCATGTGCATGAGCCAACACCCCAAAGTGAGAAGCTGGAAGAGAACATTTCACTGCTTGTCACAAACCAACAGCCGCTGGATGCAGCAGTGGAATCCCAGGTCCTATATAAAAAGCAAATTAAGAATCCTTTTCAGGGTCTCTCATGGAGACACAGCTTTTATGCAAAAGCATACAAGGGTCGTATTAACAGCCAGCGGAAGTCCAGGAGACGAAAGCGGGAAAGGGATTTACAAAGGCTTACAAAGTCCTTGGAGTCACCCGGAGCCTCCGAATATGAAGCTGAACAACTGCTTGCTGAAATGCAGGCTGACAACACTAAGCAAAACAAATCACCCCAAGCTCATAGGTTTTCCTTCCAATTAAAGAAAAACAGTTTAAGTGACAATGTTAGTTATCTGCACAGCAGTACTTTGCGAATAGATGATAAACATAAATACTTTCTGGAGAGTAATGTTTCTGAAGACAACATCTACAGAGGAACTGTGAAAAGAAATCCTGGGAATATTAAAAAATCCCCAGACTTCTACACTGAAGATAAAAGTGTGCGTAAAGAAAAAGCAAAACATTTACTACATCTGAAAGGTGAATGTTGCAGGTACAAGGCTGACGCTGTTTGTGAGTTGTTGGACCAAGCAGCAAATGAATTTCAAAACGTCCACCTCTCGAATTATACAACCAGTGTTACAAGGGAAACAGAATTTGGTGTGACACACAGACAAAAGACTGATAAAAAGAATGAACTTGTATTTAAATACGACTGTACCAACTGTTCTGGATCAACAAAGCTGGAAAGTGATAGATTTACTAACAAATGCCATCTTCAGAACCAGAAGGTACATGATTGTGACAAGTGTAGTTTGTTGCATCTGGATGACAATTTTGAATGCAAAGAACCACATCAGTTGCTTTCTTGCCATGCGTTTTCAGTCGCAAGAGACTGGAGTAAAGCTGTGCAAAAGATGGGGACTGCTCTAAAAATCTCTAAGGTTAATATTTATTCAAACCAATACAATACCACTGTAAATAGATATGACTCTGGAGGGTATGGATACAAGGGAAGTGCTGATTTTACAGAATCAACTTATGGCTCAAAAAAGCATCAAAAGCCAGACCTCGCAGAAGAAAGTTGTTTGTGCAGCCAGGTTCTTCCAATGGTATCCAGACAGGAGAAAGAAACCAGCTTTACTGAATGCATGAAGGCTTCAGCTGTAGATTTTTGTGACACTGATGAGGCTGACGCTTTGCAGAACCGCACCTGTGAGATGGCAGAAGTAGTGGCATGCCACAATCTGGGCCCACAAGCCAAAGAAGCAAGAACCCCCCCAGGAATAACAGGTCTCATTTTAATGAATGAATACACTGTGATACCAGGACAGAATCACACAGGAGGGGCAGAAAACCACAGCATTACAGGAGACAGTGGAATTGACTCCCCAAGGTAAGAAAATACATGTAACATAGTTACATGTATCATCACCTAGTTAACAACAATCATATTTGTGTAGACCTTTTGCTGTATATCATAAACACCCCTCCCCAGCAGCAAAACTGATATTATCTTTTACATATGACACAGAAACACTCAACATTTATAGTGCTCCCATGCCGTATTCCATAAACCTTCTGCTTAAATCTGCTATGCATATGCTGCTGTTTGTATTTTGCATTTGCATTCACAGTACAAGATGGAGATGCATAGTTGCAGAAATGCTCAGGAACATGAATAAACTCAACGTGTTTCTGTTGGCAAGACTATCCATCTTGCCATATGACATTATAGATAATGTCATAGTTACCCTGGTTGTAGGTGAAGAATAAAATGTGTTTTATAAAGATGTCCAATCATAACTTAAAGTGCAAAATATCCAACTTGCTCACAACAGACAGGAGAATGTTCACACCACCTTGAGGGAGAGGGTACCTGTAGCCTGTAACTACGTACTTTTTCGAAGAGATTTTTTGAAAATTTCTTAATGGAAAACGAATTGATATTAACCAAATTTTACAGAGTTGCACATGGGTAAGACTTACACAGCCGTTAACTAATTGGCAAGAACCGAAGTTAAAATGCTGTGTGGGGAAAAATTACATCAATTTTTAATAGCATTCTATGTGCCTAAGACCTTAAATGACCGATGCTTAAGTGCAATTAAAGCACTCATTTGAATCCTTTAATTAAAGGTCATCATTTGATATGTGTCATCACCTTGAGCAGCTTATATATATACAGGAGCAAATTACATCTTCCAGTTTTTAAGGAAATGCTGCTGGAGTGAGGTTTTGGTTGCGTGTTTTTTTTTTTTTTTTTTTTTTTTTCTCTCCCTTAAGCAGCTTTTTGGCACAGTTCTCCTGTATTCCTTGGAGGCGGCCACTTGGAGCCCCTTGGTCAGTCTGATGGTACTGATGCCATCCGAGGTAGCAGAAACCAAACCAGTACTGCTTTGTCTTTAGACTGTGAAGTCTGACATCTAATAATTCTTCTTTTAGATGGACTGAAAAGAAGATGAAGCTTCCTGCCAAACTCTGACAGCATCAATAGCAATGTATGGAGAACATATAGAGAGTGGAAGGGCAGTGACAAAAAGTGCCTTGTTTCAGCTAATTCTAGCCAGGAAGGCTTGCTAAGTTTTTAATAAGATGTCAACTTTTTATTTCTAATAGTGCAAGCATACTATAACTGCGCTTGGTGATGTCTGGGGCTGCCTGTAAATATAAGCCTTTTGTTAACATTTTGGAGATATCAATAGCAGAAATGTATGGTTTTTTGTTGGTTTGTTTGTTTGTTTTTGCACCTCCTCGTCTAATAAAAATGAGGGCTGACACGGTGCGTTTGGGTCGGCTGTTCGCTGGGGGCGGGCACGCACTGCCCAAGCACAACTGTATTTGACCTGAAAATTGCTGAAGGCGTTTCCTTCTCGAGCCACGGGACCGACGGCAGGCGCTGCACCTCCTGTCAGTAAACGACGCAGAGCACTGGATCGGCACGCACCTTTTCACACGCAGACTCCTTCACCGCCGAGCCTTTCTCGCTGCCGCACGGGGCCAACTGTGGGCTGATGAGCTCTGCAGTGTGAGGGAAGGCGCCCAGCCGCGCGCCCCTGCCTGAATGGGGAGCGCGCTCTGCCGCCCCGCGGATAATTTTGATGCCTTATTCCCGCCTTCTTTTTCTGCCCTCATACACGTGCTTTACATGTACAGTCACGGAAGGGCGCCAAAGCACTCCGCCGCCGGGAAGCCCGGCCACGCCATCGTGGCGGCGGCCTCGCGGCCGGGGCGCGCGCGGGGCACGCTGGGACTTGTAGTTCAGGCCGAGCGGGTACCCCGGGGCACGCCGGGATTTGTAGTCCGGCCGAGGAGCGGCCTCCCATTGGCTATGGGGCGGCGGCAGTTCGCTGGGATCGGCACCAGTTTCCGGGGTGGGGTCCATTCCTGTCACAGCGCGGTTGCGGCGCGGTGGCCGGCGAGCGACGATGCCTGAGGCTACCCGGATCCGTGCCGGCAGCGGGGCCGAGTCGGAGCCCGACAGCCCTATGGAAAGTGAGGCTGCGCCAGACGGCAGCCGGCGGCGGCGCAAGGTACCGGGGAGGGTTCTGAAGCCTGCCGAGGCCGGCTCCAGCCACTTGTGCCGCTCCTCCCACGTGCCGGCGGTCGCGCTTCCACCTCCCGGCACGGCGTGGAGCGGCGCGGGCTGCTGGAGGCCCCGTCCCCCCGGAGGAGCTCGGGCCGGGTAAGGCCTGTGCCGCGGGGTACCCGGCCGGGCCGGCCACGTGCATGGCCTCCCGGAGGCCTCGTGGTGAGGCGGGACCGCCGGGCACGCGGGGTTGGCCCGGTGGGGCGGCTGGCCGGGTAGGTGTCCTTGGGCGGGGGCTGAGGTGGAGACCGAGCCCTACGGCGTGGGCTCGGGTGTCCCGATAGCGGGAGGCGCCCGGCCCGCCTCTGAGAGCAGCCGGGAACGCACGTGTGCGCGTCTCTCTGACGGCCTTGTTGCTTTTGGCTCGCCAGAAGGAGAAGAAAGAGAAGAAATCCAAGCGGCACGATAAGGCTCGGAAGAGGAAAGCTCAGGCAGATGAAAGTGAGCAGTCGGAAGAAGAAGAGAGTGACTCGCCAAAGCCCAAGAAAGCAAAGAACAGAGGGAAGCAAAATGGGCACGTGAGGGAGGAGAGCCCAGAGAATGCCAAGCTGTCTTCTATCAGTGCCAAATCCACCCACAAGAAACAGCCCAGCAACTCCAGCGAAACGTCCAGTGGGGATGGGGACAGTGACCAGGAGCAGGTAATGGGGGTACCTGGTGTGCCACAGTGACAAGGGGAGCTTTCAGCACCTGTGTTACAGTCAGCCTACGTTTAGAGCAGGTTATCTTCATTTCTTCGTGTGTGCTTTTCCCTCACAACCAATGGGAAGACTGCCCTGACTTTCCAGACTGAAAGCTGCTTGGTTGTTCTTGCTGGCAGTTGTTTACAAACAGTTGGAATTGTGAGAGTGCTGAAGTTCTAGATCAGCGCCCGTGGTTTCCTCGCGTCAACAGTGCCAGTGCCGTTGGAGCTGCTGGTTGCTGCCTTCAGGCTGCATGCAGAGGGCATCTGGGTGTGATTTACTGGCAGTGGCTGTGATCACTAGAGATTTGTTTTAATTGGCTTCTTGCCAATACGAGTTCTTCTGTGGTAATTTTTTTTATTATAGTTAGTGGAGAAAGAAACGTAACATTTTTTTTTTAATGTGTGATCTAATAAATTGTTAGCTTTTAATATGATAAGATCCACCTTAGTGTAATAAAATGTATCACTGTAACAGTTTTGTATTTTTCAGCCCTTTTGTAGTAATGTTTTTAATTTTTTGGACTTTGATTCTACCTGCTAAAACATACATTTGAAGTGAGGAAGATTTGCTGGTCTGCCTTGTTTTGTTACTCCTAGGAATCAGTTTGTGTCTGGAAATGACTGTGCTGTACAAGTTGGGCAGTAGATGGTTAGCTGGGTCTCAGGCTCGTTTCTTGCCCATTACAACGCACTCTGGTTGCCTGTCAGTAATTGTTTAAAATATAATTTTGAGAATTTTGAGGGGTGGAGTTTGGATGTCTTGCATTATTATGCCATTGTATTTAAGGCAAAGTCTTCATTTGAATTACAGGTTGCTTCTGTCTAACTTTGAAATATAATAGTAAGTAAAACAAAGAAGGCTCTTCAGCCACAGCTATGATGTTGTTACTGAAAGTTTGACCTTTGGCTGGGACACCAGTGTGTATGCTGTTATCCTACATTTTCTGATTGTCACACACGGTATTCATAGGAAACATTTTATGAATTATTATTTACTTAACAGGAGATGACTGAAGAGCAGAAAGAGGGTGCTTTCTCCAATTTCCCTATCTCTAAAGGGACCGTTCAGCTTCTTCAAGGTAAATTTCTTTTCATGATGTGATTTGCCTAGCTCAGGCTTTACAGTAGAACTTCAAATGAAAGATAGCTCAAAAAATGGTGTGGGAAATTTTCGGTTCAAAGTTATTTCATAGCATGTAAAGGAAAACCAGTTATATTTAGCATCTCTGACATTAGTTTGTGAATGAGTTAATGTAAAATTAAGAGATGAAGTAATATTGACATTTTATTTGAAAGTAAAAGTTTTTCTTAGCTAAGTGGGGAGCACTACATAAATACAGTCAGAGTATTTAAGAGCTTTCATTAATGGCTAAGAATTTCATCTGTCCCTGACTCTGGTGCTATGAAGTAGGAGAGTAAGGCGGGCAGCCCTAAGGTTGTGTCAGGATTAAATCAATCCTCTGTGATTAAATAAATCAGCGGAGGTGAAGATAAAGTCTTGACTTGCTCTAGGCTTGTTTGGTGGATGTTCTGCTAAGGGTGACCTCCTTTGAGGAGTGTTGTATTAAAGCAGTCTGTTCTAATTGTTGCAGCTCGAGGAGTGACGTACCTGTTTCCTGTGCAAGTGAAGACCTTCCACGCAGTGTATTCTGGCAAAGATGTAATTGCTCAAGCACGAACTGGAACAGGGAAGACTTTCTCTTTTGCTATTCCATTAATTGAAAAGCTTCAGACGGACTCGCAGGAAAGAAGAAGAGGCCGTTCACCAAAAGTAACTACCTGGCTAGAATGCTGGTTTTGCGTTTGTCCTATGCCCAAGTGATTCAGAAGATTAACTCGCTAAAAAAGTGCTTCACGTTTATGCAGGGATAAAAGCTATCTCCTTAAATAAGTTTGTTGAAATGGTGGGAGATGTTAAAAATACTTATTTTTCAGTAGGACAAGCAAAAGATGTTGAAACTTTTGTTCCAGAGAATGCACGTTCATTACGAGATGTCAGCATTCTGATCAACTAAGTTTATACTCTTAAGTTTATTTTACCAAATTCTTATAGTGTATCCCCAAATTAGATAAGCCAAAGCTGATCATATGCTCTTCTGTGGTGGGAAATGTTTTGTCTGTGAAGTTCATCTTGTCACTCATCTCATGGGCTACGTGAAACTTAATTGAAAAAACTAAAAGGTATTAGGTGCATTTTTTGCATCCAGCCATCATGTTGGCTGACTTGGGAGAACTGACTTGAGATTTCATCTTGCAGAGAAGAGAGAGTTTTTATTGAGGGAGTCTCTGTTGTCAGATTTGAGAGTAGTATTGCAACTATTAAAACTCCTGTGGCATGTCCATCATCTACATTGAGGCCTGTGCATTGGGAGAGAAGAAAGTTGTTGGGCTGCTTTTGTGGGGATATCAGTGCAGGTTGCAGAACTGTGCTGAGCTCCAGTTTGCAGACCAAATGTACGTTTCACTGAGACAGCTGATAGGTTTTGGTGGCTTTTCCTTACACCTTCTCACAGGATTGTAAAGGAGTACCAAACTTGCAGGGCTTCTTGTTTGTATGTTTTTGAAGAAACTTTTCTTATCCAAATTCTTTGATCTTATACTCAAGCAACTGTTCAGAAGCTAAAGTTAGATAAGATTTAAGTATTTCCTATCTAATAATTAGAAACTCTGTCTTAAAAAGGATAATGCTAAAGGAAATTAATGCTGTTATGAGAATCTTAATCAGTGTGCTTCCATAATCTTTGCTTAGATAACTATTTGAACCAATTTTTTTTAAATGATGTTATGGTCAGACCTAAACTGGTGGCTGAAAGTCTAATGTTGACTAGCTTGCCCAGATAAGCTGTGGGTGCCCCATCCCTGAAGGTGCCCAAGACCACAGATTGGGGCCCTAGGAAGCCTGAGCTGGTAGGGGGCAGCCAGCCCGTGGCAGGGATTGGGACTGGATGAGCTTTGAGATCCCTTCCAATGCCAGCCATTCTATGATTCTGTGACAGCAGCAGCTAGGTAGAAGCCATGTTGAGAATTTATCTGTTTGTCATCCAATGTAGGTTCTGGTTCTTGCTCCAACAAGAGAGCTGGCAAACCAGGTTGCCAAAGATTTCAAGGACATAACGAGAAAGCTGACAGTAGCTTGTTTTTATGGAGGAACACCATACAATGGACAGAGTAAGTGCCACACCAGCAATAACTGACATGTCAGTTGACTGGTGTATTTGAGAAATGCAATTGGGTCTTTTCAAATGCAAGCTTTAACTCTAGATCTGAAGAGCAATTGTGGAGTATTCAGTGGTTCAGAATATCTTTTTAGGGTGGGAAATAGCTGCAGCTCTCAATTATATTCTTAGTGTTCTTTGTGTGCTCTCATACTTTGAACCAAACTGAAAGAGCTTATATTGTATACATACACAGAGTATTTGGGGTAAGTTCTTATAAACGTTTGTATTTTGTTTAAAAAAATGTGAAGTCTTATAGCTATGAGTGGGTGTGGCTTTCTTCCTCTTCGTGGTGAGGGGTATTACAAGATTTGTAAGGAGTAAGGAATTTCTGTATTTTGCCTGCATAATTTGCTGTGTTGATAGCTTTAAACAAGACAAGGGCAGGAATGAGAGTAAACTCTTTTCTTACAACACATCTTACATCATTAGGGATGAAATTTCCTTTTCCTGCATAACTTTGGGAAATAAATTATTTCAATAATTTAGACAGATTTTGTTTGTTTTTCAAATCTGGCTAAATTAAACAATCTGGAAAGATGCAACTATTTCACAGGCACATTAAAATAACCTCTTTGCAGCGTAATTTAAACCATGAGCAACATGAAGGGAAATGGGGAAGTTTTCTTTTTTCTTTTTTTCCCAGGGAGAGCAGTAGAATGTCTGATATCACTTTTGTTATTTTTCCCCATTTTTTCCTCCTTGTCATCACTTCTCACTTGTTTGTAAATAAAGTACTTACAAGTGGTTTAAGAAGCTGATATTGATTGTTCTTCTGCTACCAAGTGTCTCTAATGTAGAGAAACCGCATTAGTTGACTGCTAACTCATCTTCTGCTCTTTCTTCTTTATCAGTTGATCTCATTAGAAGTGGAATTGACATTTTGGTTGGGACACCTGGTCGAATCAAAGACCATCTTCAGAATGGCAAGCTGGACCTTACCAAGGTGAAACACGTTGTCCTTGATGAAGTTGACCAGATGTTGGACATGGGATTTGCTGAACAGGTGGAGGACATCTTACGAGTTGCGTACAAGAAAGGTAATCTCAACATTTTACTAAATAGTAGGAAATAAACAATCATTTTGTTTCAGAAAATATGCTCAGGTTTTAGCAAAGTTGCAATCTGGCTTTATTTAGAAATGATTTAATTCTTCTAGGAAACGTGAATGTAACATGTGAGGAAGTGTGAAACTGGGAATTCATAGAGCCATCACAAAGCTTAAAATCCAATACCCAGGAATCTGTAGATAACTTTCCTTGACATACGCCTAGAAGTTGTACTTGATCTCTCTCCTGTTAAAAGGAATTTGAAGCTTTTCTTTCTTTCCATCACTTAGAAGCAGACTAGGTTTTTGTTCATAGTGATTTTATTCTGTAATCTTGAAAATACTTGTAATTTTTAAAGCCTTTTTTTTTTCCTGGTCTTGATAATGCTTAAATTAAAAAGCAGATTTTCCTTTCGTATTTTAGTTGGTGAGATTTCGTGTCATATTTTTAATAACGGTGTAATAAACTAGTATGCGTCTATAAAAGAAGACGTTTTGAAACATTATTATTTGTTTTAAGATTCTGAAGACAATCCGCAGACGCTGCTGTTTTCTGCAACATGCCCAAACTGGGTGTATGATGTGGCCAAAAAATACATGAAGTCTAAATATGAGCAGGTTGACTTGATTGGGAGAAAAACTCAGAAGGCTGCTACAACAGTAGAAGTGAGTAATCTGTCTGAAGGAAACATTTTCAGATCTTATCCCTGTCACTTTTTGACACATCATCACATCCTAAAGTGCTTTATCGGGATAACATTGAAGTTTTTGGGAGTTATTTTGTGGAGATTTACTGTTTAGATTTAAGTATTGTCTCACAGTTACTTTGATAGATCAGTTGGTGGCATCATAATTGTACTGGAGGAATTGAAAGAATGTTAATCTTGAGCTTGAAAAAAAGCTTGTAACACATAGTATTTGTTTCACTTTATCTGGCATAAAGCTGTAGCTACTAGAGCTGCGTTAAATTCTGCACCTCTTTCTGTCCTTCAGAAAAGTAGTGTATTAACTGCAGTTTTTTAAAGCAGAGGGAAAGCAGATTTGAAGACTTATTTTTTTTTCTTACTGTAATTACTTCACTTAAAGTTAGACTGATCATTGTGTACATAAGGGCTTTCTGAATCTTGCATGTTCCAAAAATGTTTTGCCCAACAAGGAATTGTATAGCTAGTATTGCTGAATTTTCCGATTTCAGATGTTTTAAAGAGTCTTGTGGGATTTGTATAAGCTAACCTCAGGAATTCCTTTCCATAGCATTTGGCCATAGAATGTCACTGGTCTCAGAGAGCTGCAGTTATTGGAGATGTCATTCAGGTCTACAGTGGCAGCCACGGGAGGACCATTGTATTTTGTGAAACAAAAAAGGATGCAAATGAACTGGCTCTGAATGCGTCAATCAAGCAGGTATTCCATCAATTTTATTAAGAAACAAGGCTGTCACAGGAATCAACCCTACATTGATACTGAACCAATGCTGAGTTCAATTTTAGGGTGACTTTGAAAGTGAAGGAGACAGGATTTTGGAAGTGGTCAGATCAAAACAAACCCTTAAAAAAACAAAAAATGGTTGAAAGTTGATGCATTATAGTCTTCTGGACTAGGCTGTACTAACAGGCGTCGGGCTACATTTTTCTTAGGGGTTCTTGCTGACATTAAGTGAAGCAGTTGTGAGTTAGTTTCTGTCCTTTTATAGAGAACTGTCTCTCTTGGATTAAAACATGGTGACTGACTTGGAGACCTACTGGGATGGTAGCTCATGGTACTGGAATAGCAGTTACTGAGCTGTGATGTTGATGTTAATTAGTACTGTCAGAGGGCCCCAATTAGGATTTAGAGTAGTAATGTGTCAGCGGCTCTACCTGCTGTTAGCTGCTGTGAAGAGTTTAAAGCTGTACACGTAGGAAGAATTCAGTCCTGCTATTTATCTCCTGTGGATGAGCTTTAGTGTTTTTCCTGCAATTTATGCTGCAGCACAGTGGAAAAACACTTGTGTGCATTATTTATGATGTGCTGAGATGCTGGGACTACATGCTGCTTTCTGGTGAAAAGTTCTGCAGCAGCCACTTTTTCTGTATGTATTTTCATTAGGGAAATGGGTTAACCAATGTCTAGAAAGCAGGTTAGCATTATGTTCCTAGGGAAAGGAGAAGCTTGTTGAACTGCCACAGCTGTATTCAGGAGTGTTGCTCCTAGGCTCCTAGATGACCTCACTAACAGCTAAACCTGAGCGTGGAGCCTTGTCCTGCATTACTGGTGGTGTTAGTGATATCAAATCTTGCATAGGCAATGCAGAACTGATCTTGGCAGGTAAGAGAAGTGAATTACTTAGACGTTTCCATTTTTGCACTTTAATGCTCACTAGCAACATATATGCCTATTCCAATTATTAGGTGACATTAACCCAAAGCTGTGTGAAAAACTTATTGAATCCAGTTGTGACTCTAGGATCGCGTTATGATTGTTTGTTTTGCTTTGAATACTGCTTACATGTGGAAAACTTAAATGACTATGAGCAAAAGGTGAAATGATTTTTGTATGTTTTGTTCTTTGCACTTGTTATTACTGTAATACTGAAGAACTTCAAGAAGTACTAGATTGAAAAAAAAATCACTGCAACGATAGGGTGTTTTTTTAGCAGTACTTCTGTTTTAATCGTTTAATTGGTAGCGGGGGCAATTAATATACTAAGGGGGATTAAGAAACAACACTGGTTTGGAAGAGATGTCTAAATTAGTGCTGTGAAGGCCTGAGATGGTTGGTTTTTAAAAGACTAAGCTTTGCATAGAGAGCCTGGTTGGAAAGTTGAGGCATCGTTGTTCTCATAGGTCACAGTAGTTAAAGATGGAGATGAGACGCATGTTCCTATTCTGTGGTTTTTTTCTGTTGTTTAAAGGTCTTTGAGATAGATAAATAAGAAGCACTGAGTACATATTCTGAAACCACTGAATTATTAGTTGGCAAACTCAATTTTTCTATACAGTGTCATAGTAAGATAACAGTCAGAAGTGACCATAAAACAGAGCACCCATTGTGCTGAATTTCACAGTGCTGAATTTCAGTGCAGTCCTGCAATAATGCTGTTTTTCAGGATTGCCAGTCATTGCATGGTGACATTCCTCAGAAGCAAAGAGAGATCACACTGAAAGGTTTCAGAAACGGTGCATTTAAAGTTCTGGTTGCAACCAATGTAGCTGCCCGTGGTTTAGATATCCCTGAAGTTGACCTAGTTGTACAAAGTTCACCACCAAAGGTAAGTTGAGTGTCTTGCAATAAGAATATATTGTCTTGTTTTCAAGCAATAAGTGTTAGTAATTGTTAGTATGCACCATAGAGTTTATCATCATTGCATTTAAGCGTAAGGAATGTCTTGATATACAAAGGGAATTTCTTTGAGGATTTTTCGGAATACATCAGTGCCCAGAATATTTAAAGATGTTCCTAAAAATGCTTTCTTTTATGGCTTTCTGAAGCCTTTCCCTCCAAGGCTGTATATGGTAGTTACAAGTCTGGAAGCAGTGAGAAGCAATGAAAAGCTGCTGGTCTTGCAAGAGTAACAAAGGAGGGGCGTGTGTGAGGAGGAGACCTCAGCAGTGAGAACAGTGCCAGGAGTTAAGAGAGTTTAAAAAAATATATTATTGTTTAATGAATTCACTATTAATAGCTCAGAAACCGTGCTTTCAAGCTAATAGGCAGGAGATTTGAGAGGAATGCACACCATTTTTTGTATTCTCCATCCTTTTAAAGTATTATGGAAAAGCTTGCTCTTCTGAATTTAGTGAAACGATATTTTTTAACTTAGTTCTTAGATGCAGTTTTTGTGCATTGCTCAGTCTAAATTGTCATATTTTCTACAAAGATATGTAAGTGCAACTGATGAAATTGCAGTGAGCTGAGTAAGTCATAATGCTGTTTATTTTGAAGGATGTGGAGTCCTACATCCATCGTTCTGGACGCACAGGTCGAGCGGGCCGGACTGGGATCTGTATCTGTTTTTATCAGCGAAAGGAAGAAAATCAGTTAAGATATGTGGAACAGAAAGCGGTAAAGTACAGTTTTCCTCTGTTCTTGAGCACCAAATGTAATGTTTTAGGGCAGCATATAAAATCCTCATGTCATCTTTTGTTTATGTCAATAAGAGTACGCTATGTAAAACATCCAGGTGAGGTTCAGTTATTCTGCAATGTGGGTATGCTGTGTGGAGCAGGCAGCACACTGCAGATCCTTGTACTCACAATTTGTCAACAAAGGCCATAAGATTCTACCTTTGGAGATGAGAAGGGCAGGCAAGGGGAAAGCTATGACATGTTCATTGTAGTTTTCACCCTGGACTTATTGTGTGATTAATGACTGGTATGCGTGTAGCTTCACTGATTGTGAACTTCCAGCAGTGTTCCATAGGATGGTTTTCTCATACAGTTCAGATGAGATGGTTTAGTCTCAGGCAGGTAAAACTTAAGCTTGAGCTGAGAAAGGTGGCATAACTCGTACTTGAATTCTAGTCTGATCTACTTGGATTTCTAATTTTGTTGATAGTTTGTGGGATTTTTTCCCCCCTAGAATATGTCAAAATGGTCTCTATTCTTTCCAGTTTAAAGCCAATGGATCACTTAAACTGACCTGGTACATAAACAGTGTTTGTTATCCATTTTCCTGTATGATTAGCTTTGTAGTTTTCAGTACCAAAGCAGAGAGTCAAAATGATAAGAAGACAAGAAAAATGTAAGATTGAAGTGGTTGTTTCATTAAGTGTCCAACACTATTTCTTTAAAATTTAATTATTTATAGCTACAACTTTCATCTCTATTTTGTTTTATAAATTTCAGGGCATTACATTCAAGCGTGTTGGTGTTCCTACTGCAACAGATATAATAAAAGCTTCCAGCAAAGATGCTATCAGGTGTGTTGGGTGATTCAAGCTCTACTGTATTTTCCTATCTTTCTAGTTCGGAAGGGCTGGTTGGACTGTCCATTGCTGTCTCTGAGCTCTTTGAACTCATCACTGTTAAAGTCTTGGACTGCTGGTTTTTATTTCTGTTCCCAAACTAGCAATTTTTTTCTTCTTAGATGTCTGGATTCTGTTCCCCAGTCTGCTATTGATTATTTCAAAGAGTCTGCTCAGTTGCTAATAGAAGAAAAGGGACCAGTTAATGCTTTGGCTGCAGCTCTAGCACATATTTCAGGTGCTACTTCCATTGAACAGCGCTCCCTGCTGAACTCAGATGTGGTAAGTGTGCATGGCTTTCAGGTTTGTCTTTGGAAAAGCAAAAACAAACAACTCGCCCCGCGTTGCTTACATGGAGAATCATTTATGTCTGCTCATGGAAACTGCATTTAGGCTACTAACTGCTTGTATGTTAGCTAAGAATGTAGGGCCTTTAAGTATGCCTGTTCTCTCATAACAGAAGCTATTTGAAAGCATAGTTTATCAATGGTAAAATAGCAGGTTTTTGTCTGATTGATGAGCTAAAGCTTATTCCTTTGACTGAATGGAACATGTCCCATTTCTGCAGGGATTTGTTACAATGGTACTGCGCTGCTCTGAAGAAATAAACAACATGAGCTATGTTTGGCGAAAACTACGGGAACAGCTGGGTGGTGATGTTGACAGAAAGGTGAACAGAATGTGTTTCATCAAGGGAAGAATGGTAAGAGTTTTTTGTTGCTGTTTTGTGTATGTGTGTGGTTTTTGCTACTTCTTACTCCTCTGGTTGTAGCCTTTTTCCTCAGCAAATGGATGAGTAGGTGGTTAGTTTTTCCTGCTCCCATTCCACGCTCTGATGAAGATCCTCTGACAAAAGGATGGCCACGATCTATTTGGTCAGTGGTCATCTCAGCAGCTTAGGTTTCTGTTCTACTGATGTGTTAAGGAGTACAGTGCAGTGTAACTGGCATGTCCAGAGAGGTAGCAGTACAGGTAAAAGGTACAAACTGTGTTTGCTTTTATGATAAAACATATAACAGAATTTTTCAGGACAGTTAGCTCTCATAATACACGTTATATCTCTGTAACCTAAAAACAATCAGAAAGTTACTTTTTGGTTTGTGTACATGATAGTTGTACAGTTACTGTTGCAAAGCTTAATGTGGGACAATATTTTAAGCAAAACTAATTTCCCGTCCTCTTAATATCTCAGATTCCACATGCATTTTCACAGACATGAAAATGTGATAAAACTGTCTGGGATTTGTAGTGACACAGAACAAGGAATGCTTCTGTGAGCTGTTAGGCAGTGTTGCTGATTTGCTCCATTGTTTTGCTTTTTTGGATGTGTTTCTTGTTTCTCAGCATGCCCAGATCAGCAAATCTGTAGAGAGAGACTGTGATCTTGATGACTTAATTCATATATGTGCTATCAACACCCTCATTCTTTCATCTCTTATTCTGCTCTTATTTTTCCACACATATACATTTCCATACATCCCTCATTCTTATCAGTGCTCAAGTTCCTATTGCAGTGCCATGTACCAAGTATTAAGAAAGCAGTCTGTGTTTGCCAGTTTTTATGTGGTTTGTGTAGCCTGGGATGCGAAAAACAACCAATAAACTGAAAACAAATTGAGAAAAAGACATATACTGAAGTTATGCATTTCTTAGTATAGGAAAAACTTTGATTCGAGAGAATTTAGGGATGAGTAATGGCAGATGTGATGAGAACCACAATTTGTGAAACACTGGTACTACTCTTCTAATGTTCAGAGGTTTTGAAGCATCTTAATGCAACATAAAAAGCTTTGAAACTGAAAGTTTGTGTTAGCTCAAAAGGTTTATAGGTTCTGTTAGACTCTTTTTTTCTTTAGCTAACAATCAATTAAAAGGCTAGATTTATATCCACTGAAACTGTTCTCTCTTTTTAGGGTGTGTGCTTTGATATTCCTGCAGCAGATCAAAAGGACATAGAGGTATGTGCTTCACTGAAATTTCTGGTCACAGCGGACTTTAGATGAAACTGGCAAGACAGGGTTAGGCTGAAAATGTTACCGAGGCTGTGTCCTGCCTCTTCTGGCGTCCAAAAGGGATGGCTGTGATGGAACAGAAGAATAAAACAAGCATCCAGTGTTCTTTTCCTAAATTATTCACGTATCCACTGAGAAGAGTGGTGTGAATAACCCACCCCTTAATCCTGCTGGATTGCTCTTGGTATGCAACATGTTTCACTTTAATATCACTTTGTTTCCATCCATCCCTCAGTTCTTTTCCTCAGAGAAATCAGTTTTTGTCTGGCAGAGTTAGCATTCTCATGCCAAATTGCCTAGACTTCCAGTCTTTCATTCCAGTATTGCTTCCTCAGTGCATCTCCATTCCCTCATGCCCCAGTGTTTGTTTGCTCCTAAAGCAACTTCTAGTTCTGGATCAGAGGTGGTGAAGATGGAGGCTGGTGAGTGGTGGATCAGTAATAATTCTAGTGGAATTCTTAAGCAATGCAAGGTGGGGTAAGAGCTGAGGCTCCTCTGTAAATCTCTGTGGTTGGTGTTGCTTCTGGTGTATGGTGTCTGAGGCATACACAGACTTCCAGCTTCTACGTTGGAAAATTTTGAAATCAGTATTGATCAATAGTTAGAAACTTGAATACCCTGTATTTAACGGATCTTTTCAATTTAGTAATTAGGGAATATACCATATTTACATTCTTCAATTTTAATTTGATACATGTGATATTATTTCAACAGGAAAGATGGGAAGATTCCAAGCAGTGCTGTCTGTGTGTGGCGGATGAATTACCTGAGCTAGAAGAATCCCAGCGAGGAGGTGGAGGAGGAGGAAGAGGAAGAGGAGGAGGAGGAGGAGGACGAGGACGAGGAAGAGGAGGAAATAGCAGAAGCTTCTCAAGCTCCAGGAATGGACGGCGGGGTGGCTCGGGAAGAAACAGATTCAAAAGCAGCGGCCAGAAACGAAGCTATGACAGAGCGTTTGATCGCTGACCTCAGAAGCCTGGAGTGGAGAAGCAGGATGGCAGTATTTTATAATATGTTAAAATAGGCTGTTCCTGTGTCTGTACCACTTCAAAAAAACATGTCATTCATTTTTTGGGGTTTTTTTCCTCAGTACTACTTTGGTCATAAACAAGATCATGTTGTCCATTTAAAAAAAAAAAAAAAAAAAAAGCAACTGTTTCTTTACTGCCATTTCATCTGTGTGTAGAACCTCCATCTTTGTTCCAGAATCCGTGTGTCGCATCCAAACCTGTAGCCTAGCTCACTGTATAAAATATAGATCTAACTGATGGCCAAACCTGTACATTTTCCAAAAAGGTTACAAAAAAGTAAAATATTTTACAAACTTGTTTTGTATGTGAGATGTTTTTAACATAGTGCTGAGGAGTTTGAGAGAAAGCAGATGCTTCTCACCTTACATGGTATATATGGGCAGCGAGAAGTGCATGAAGGCTGAAGGACAGCCAGTATCATTCCAGTCTCTAACAGGGGCTGTGTGGATGAGGGTTGAGTTGTGTACCTTGACTTCAGCAAGGCGTTTGACGCTGTCTCCCACACCATTCTCATTATAAAGTCTAGGATGTGTGGGATAGATGAGTGGACAGGGAGGTGGACTGAGAACTGGATGACTGGCAGAGCTCAGAGGGTGGTGATCAATTGTGCAGAGTCCAGGTGGACGCCTGTCATTTAGCAGTGCTCTCCAGAGGTCAGTGCTGGGTCCGGTCTTGTTCAACATCTTCAATCAGCAGTCTGGATGAAGGGGTGGAATCCACCCTCAGTAAGTCTGCTGATGATACAAAGCTGGCAGGAGCGGCTGACGCAATGGAAGGCCACACTGCTGTTCAAGGAGACCTGGGCAGGCTGGAGAGTTGGGCAGAGAAGAACCTGATGAGGTTTCACAAGAGCAAGTGAGGGGTCCTGTATGAGTAGTGTGCGGACGTCAGCGCGCACAGCGGCCCTCGGTTACAGGAGGCCGCAGCACTCACCCCGTTCACCACGGCGCGGGAGGTGGGAGCTGCGGGCGCGGCCGGCAGGGCGTCCCGGAGCGGACGAGGCGGCTGCGGCCCGGTACCCGGTTCCGGGGAGCTCCGGGCCGGGGGAAGCCGGAGGAAGGGACCGCTGTCCGGTGCCGGCGGAAGGGGCGGCGCAGCGGCTGCATGGGCGCCGCGTGGGGCCGTGCGGCGGGGCTCGGGCTGCCTGTGGCGGCGCGGGCGGCGGTGGCCCCGCCGTGCGCGGGGCTGTGCGGCGGGAGGATCGCACCAAGGCCGGGCCTCCCGCTGCTGGCGGCGGCAGCTCTGTCGCCCCGCGGCCCCGCGCCGCGCCTCTCTCCTCACTTCCTGCTCGCGGGGGCGGGGCGCGGCCCCTGGAGTTGTGCCGGCGAGGCGGGAGCGCGTTCCGTCGCCGACCTCTGCGGAGAGTGGCCGTCCGTAATGCCCGCCGCAGGGCCCGCCGCCAGCCCCGCCGAGTCGCGGGCACCCGCGGACGCCGAACCCCTCCGTCGCGGACGCCGGAGGAAGCCGAAGGTGCTGGGAAGGGCGGGCGGGTGCGCGCCGGCACGTGTGGCCGCGGGGGCGGCCATTTTGTTCGGCGCGGGGCGGGCGGCGGCGGCTCGTGGCGTGACGGCAGCTTCGTTCCTCCGGCAGGAGGACGGCAAGGGGAAGAAGCCGAAGCAGCACGAGAAGCTGAAGCGGCGCGGCAAGGCGGAGGGCGAGCAGAACGCGCCGGAGGAGAGCGAGCCGGGCGACGGCGGGCTGCGGCCGCCCTCGGCTAAGAAGGCGAAGAAGAGCGCGGAGGGGAACGGCGCGGCGGAGCTGAACGGGTCTGTGCCCGCATCCGGACACGGCGGGGCGCCCGCGGCCGCGGAGCCCGGTTGCGACGCTGAGGTAACCGCGGTTCGTGGTGCCGGAGGGCCGCTCCGCTTCCCGGCAGCGCCCGGCAGCGCCCGGCAGCACGCGACTATTATCCCCGCTGCTCCGCTCCTCTGCCGCTCCCTGCCTGCCCGCTTTTGGGTTTCCAGCGCAGATGAGGCAGACGCGGGGCTTTTCTGGTGTGGCTGTGTAGGTTATGCCGTTTAGTTACCTTTCAAGAATAATAAGCTTTTTTTTTTTCTCTTCCTAGGAGCTGACAGAAGAAGCCAGAGAAGGCGCATTCTCCAATTTTCCTCTCTCCCAAAACACCGTCAACCTGCTCAAAGGTTTGTTGAGAAGAGCCTTCTGTAGGTGTTTGCCCGGGACTGCGCTCTGTTAACCGTACAGGCAGACTGAAGCCGAGGGTTAATTCCCAGATCATCCTGCATTTATTATGCTGTGATGGCATGCATGTGAGCAGCCACTGTAGATTCAAAGAACCTGCTGTTACTAGTAGGAACCAAGCTTCTGATTTGCCCACTTTCAATCTAGAGTTTATTGTTTGGGGTAGGGATGGAAAAAAACAGGTGTGTTTTTCCTAGAATCATCACAGAATGGCTTGAGTTGGAAGGGATCCTTAAAGGCCATCTTGTCCAACTTGCCTGCAATGAGCAGGAACGCACACAGCTCCCTCATGTTGCTCGGAGAACTCATACCTGCTGTGCAGTGCAGGATTTGATGTGATCTGTCTGAACATGATCAGTCCAGTTCTCAGTTAGGGCTTCAGCTAGTTAAGTCAGCTTGCAGGAGCACTAATTAGTGAAACCTCTTTGGATTTACCTTACAGGTCGAGGTGTCAAATACCTGTTTCCCGTGCAAGTGAAGACTTTTCAGCCCATATATGATGGCAAAGACCTAATTGCTCAAGCTCGGACAGGAACTGGGAAAACCTTTTCTTTTGCTATTCCACTGACTGAAAAGCTTCAGAGTGTCTCACAAGATGAGAGAAGAGGCCGTTCACCAAAGGTAATTTATTAAGGGTTAACACCAGAACCTTTGAGTGTGGCAAAGCAGATTTTTTTATTGCTTTGAGGATTTTTTTCTCCTTTGTTTGTGCTTGTAGTTCTGCATGGTTCACTTAGATCAGTACATACAATGTGTCAGGTTTCAGACCCCACTTTCCCCCACAAATACAGTGTGTATACTTCAAACTGAATAGTTGCTACAATCTACACGTATGTTCTCTTTAAAGTTAATAATAGATAACATACATTTTAAAATGCTGTTGTCTGAAAGATTTGTAGGAGTGAATTTAATTATTTATCACTTTGTTCTTAAAATGTGGGTGAAAGGAAAGATGATGTAGGAAGGCAGGTAGGTGAAGATGGAGGGTACATGGCCAGGGTGTTTCATGCTGTGTATCATTTCAGATCTAAACGATGCCAAATTGTTCAGCATTACTTTTTGTTCTTTCACAATGAATACTGCCTTAAATGTCCTCAGTGATGTTACTGAAACTCTCTTTCACCTGATGTTAAGAAAAACATTGCCATTCTACATCTCTCGTTATCTTGTAATGGTTTTCCTTGTTTCCTCTTGCTGACTTTGAGGCAGCGATGCACAGGATGGGGAGTTGTACCACCTTCGCAGTAAGTGTAGCATAAAATTGAATCACAAACAAGCAAAGAAACCCTACAAAATGGTATCAGTTCTACAGCACCACTCCCTTGTTTGACATGAATCTTGTTCTCTGTGTCCTCTCTTGGGAGGGTGCTCAGCTGCATGTTTTGTTTCTTGTCACTCACTCCAGGTGCTGGTTCTGGTTCCAACCAGAGAACTGGCCATTCAGGTCGCCAAGGACTTCAAGAATCTCACAAGAAAACTCTCAGTGGCATGTTTTTATGGAGGAACTCCGTATAAAGCACAGTGTAAGTAAACTCTAAGGATGGGAGTCGACTTCCTCCAAATATATTTCATGAGTAAAACTTGCTTTTCTCCCCATCAGTTTCTCTTCAGTCAGCCATGATGTTGTCTGTAAAGGGATCGCGCAGTAGAGTTGAATTATTTTACCTGTAATAAATCTAAATTTAAAAATGCAGTTGTAGGTCTGCCAAGTACCTAATCCTCCTTGTTGCTTCTTTACTGTGAGTTTGTGTTTTGTGAATGGACATACACGGGGACTGGATGACTGTCCAAGGAAAAAAGAGAACTGTGTATGTGAGTGTGACTCCATCTGTCTCCACAGCCAGCAGAGAAAAAACTTAGCTGAAAAAAACAAGCTTTTTTTTTTTCCTTTTCTTTTATAAAGCTGTGGAATTTTCTAATGCAAGCTCATTGCAGTTTAGAAATCAGATCTTCCTGTAAACTTGCTTGTAGTGTGGTTACTGTTCCTGGCAGAGAACTTGGAGCACCATTGGGCTTGCTTGTTTATTACTTGGGCTGAATACTATCCTTTATTCAGGGATAAAACAGCAAGACAGTAAGTTTTTGGTACTAATATTACAAACATTGCTGGTAGCTTTTCTACCTTTTGTCTCAGCATTCTGACAATTGTGTTTCTCTCTTTTTTTCCAGTTGATCTCCTTAAAAGTGGCATTGATATTCTTGTGGGAACTCCTGGACGGATCAAAGACCACATTCAGAATAGCAAGCTGGACCTTTCCAACGTGAAGCATGTTGTTTTGGATGAAGTTGATCACATGTTAGACATGGGCTTTGCTGAACAAGTAGAAGAAATCTTAGGATTTGCTTATAAAAAAGGTAAGTTCTGGGATCAGACATGACGGATTTGGTTTGTTGAAGTTCATGTTACTGTAGTTTTCCATTTTGTGTGAAAAGTATACTAGAAATGTTTTCATTGCTTACAAGATTTCTTCTTGTAGCTGACTTCCTGTACCTATAAACATCTCTGTTTGAGAGAATTCACTTGCTTTGTTTAGTCAGTTTGTGTAGACTTAACTGTGAGTCTGTGGTGATGGCTGAAGTTGGTGATCTTTCTTGCCAGGTTCTGAGAACAACCCTCAGACATTGCTGTTTTCTGCAACTTGTCCACGCTGGGTATACGATGTGGCAAAAAAATACATGAAAGATGAATATGAACAGGTAGACCTGATTGGAAAGAAGACTCAGAGGACTGCCACGACTGTGGAAGTGAGTGATTCTTCTGCAGAGTTGTATGGGTCCAGAAAGCACATCGCCTGCGTGAAATGGGTTCACACTGGCTTTCTCAGTGAGGGAATGGAATTACTTTTCCCTTAATTGATACATGAATTTATAAAGCAGGGCTCTTGTGTAGGGGCAGTAGTCTACAGTTTAAAAATAAATTAAATACAGACATCCTACAACTGAATTCATTTTGTTTCTCCTGTTCGGAGCTTAGATTTAATATGAATGCTTATTGTGCTTCTTTCCCAAACAGCACTTGGCTATACAGTGTCGCTCATCTCAGAGAGCAGAAGTTCTTGGGGACATCATTCAAGTCTACAGTGGAAGCCATGGGCGGACGATTGTCTTCTGTGAGACTAAAAAGGAAGCAAATGAGTTGGCTTTGAATTCTGCACTCAAACAGGTACTGGGGTCCAAATGGAGAGCAGATGACCTGAATGAGATTGGAGGTTGGCATTGCTTGGGTGCAGTTATTTCTCCATGTTTCTCAAGAATTCTGAAATCCATGCCTGAAAGCAGAGCTTTGCAGTTAAAATACCCTCTTGGTTGTGATCATGCAATTATTCCTTCAGCTTCAAAATTGTACAGAACCAGATCAGTAGGGAAATGTGCAGTTTTTGCTGAACAGCCTGGAAATACTACCTCTTAATGGCACCTGTTCTTTGATCAATCACTATTCAAGAAAATCTACCTAACACAGTACTGGTATGGAATGTTCTGTTCCCTTGAAAAGTCATTTTATGGTTTGTTCAGGCCTTGGGTGATAAATTAAGCAGGTTTTCTGTGCTTTCTTGAATTGTTACCCTCTTCTGAAAGTGGACAAAGGTGCTGTTTTTCTGTTTTTTTTGTTTCCCTCCCCTCCCCCCAGAGAAATACCTGTTTGATACAAAATACCACTAATAAATTAGTGATGGGAAGGCATGTTTAGTTGTGTGAAACCCATGTGAAAATCTTGCAGGAGCAATTTTGATTTGTCTGCCTGTTAAATTCATACCCAATAACAATTTTGTTCTTCTGTCAGTATGTCACACATTAGTTTCTTGTGTTATTAAGTTCTGCTTTTGCATGTTGTTTGTTTAAATTCTGAATGCGTGACTGTCCTTTTTCCTTGATAAACACTCAATCAGTCTCGGCTCCCATTAGAAAGTGATGTGGTTTGGATCACTAGGAAGGTTCAGCTGTGCCCTGGAGACCTCATGTCAGTGTCTGTGATTGGGTTGGCTTCCCAGGGCAGAGAACAAAGCTTGTTGCTTGTTCTTTACAAGCAAGTAAAGTTGCTTCCATTTGTTCCAGTGAAAGTGACTGCTCCAGTCACTGAACAGCCACTGTTCCTGTGTCCACTGTTGACAAGGCAGGCTGGAAATTACATGTCATCTGTAGGTATGCTACAGATAATAACAATATGGTAAAACACCACTGCTGAGTGTTGGTGGCCCTGACAAGGATGAAAACCACAAAGTAAGATGTTCTGTATACCCTTGCTATCAGCCATGTAATTCTTTTCAGTCACTGCACAATATTTTGTGTGCGTGTGTTTTTTTTTTTTTTTAAATTAAATATGTCAAGCTGTTGCAGCTGTGTTCCCTGTTAAATAATATCGGAATGGTTTGTTTCACTGACAGGAAGCCCAGTCATTGCACGGTGACATTCCACAGAAACAGAGAGAAGTTACACTAAAAGGCTTTAGAAATGGTGTGTTTGAGGTTCTGATTGCAACAAATGTAGCTGCCCGTGGCTTGGATATTCCTGAAGTTGACCTGGTTATACAGTGCTCACCACCAAAAGTAAGTTATTAGAGAAAATAGAGTAAAATGATTTTTTTTTAATATTTTTTTTGTGTCAGTATGGTGGGCAGTTCCTTTTCTGTTGCATGGCAAAGTCTTTAAGTTGCTTTAAGCGTTTTTTCAGTATTTCTGAATCCCTTCTGAACAGCTTTGGGCTTTGTTTTGTTCCAATTCTAAAATACTCCTACAGCCCTTTTTCTTATATTGAAACTCCATTGGAGCTTTTTAATTCAAAAAATGTGTCAGCAATGTTTGTTAAACCTAGGATAACAGATCTCCAGTGATTAGTGTGTAGTTATAAGCTTGGGTATAGAAACACATCATCCTTAGCATTCTAATTTAGAATTTTCAGCTTACCTTTTTCTCTCTTACACTGTATAAATAAATAGTGGTTTAAACGATACAAGGTTTTCTCATGTTAATCTGGATTTCTGAAGGATGTTGATTCCTACATCCATCGTTCTGGACGCACGGGTCGAGCTGGCCGCACTGGGATCTGTATTTGTTTCTATCAGAGGAAAGAAGAAGACCTTCTGAAGCAGGTTGAGCAGAAAGCGGTGAGTTCTGCTTTGGACTTAATGGAATAATCTGAGTCCTGAAGAGACAGCAGCACTCTTAGATTAGGCTGATTATGGTTGCATGAGGCCAGCATGGGAGTGGATTGACCTGAAATGCTGGCATTTAAGTGCTGGTAAATGCCTCAATATCAGCTTATTCTATGGGTTCTCGTGAGTTTGCCCATGCTGGCAGTACTCAATTGCTGTCAGCATGTAGACTGTAGCAGGAATGTATGAAGGAGACCATGCCTTTCATTAGTCTTGTGAATTGGTATAAAGTAGCTCCAGATTAACAAAGGCAGCAACTTAAATAAAAACTTTTTTTCTAGTTTTAGAAATACTTTCATTTAAGTAAAGACGTGTTGCTGTAAGCATCAAGTGAATGCAGGTCTCAGTAATGTGACTCGTTGAATTATAGAATGCTGAAAATACCTTTGATTGTAATTTGTTTTCTTGACTTCAGGGGATTACGTTCAGGCGTATAGGTGTTCCGTCTGCTACAGATATAATTAAAGCTTCAAGTGATGATGCTAAGAAGTAAGTTTATCTGTCTATTCTTAAAATACTAGAGTTCTTCCAGCAGCTGGACTGTTAATGTAAAGTTCTAAGGTTCTAATCTAAAGTTATGCAAGTCTTTCCCTGTGTCATAGAAGTCAGCTGCTTTGCCTGTAGACACTGACCATTCTTCCTAAGATGATACCAGTAAATCTCTGTGTGCTTAAACGTAAACCTTTTCATAGAAGTAGTTGTTCTGTATATTCTTTCTAATGTTAACCCGTTCTTACAACACAAAAATCTATTGATAGCAGAACAAGAAAATTGCTGTTGTATGAAGAAACTGAGTTTAAAGAACAGTACTTAGTAAAGCAAAAAGTTCCACTGCTCTTAGTGAATGGTGAGGGTGTTGTAGCCCATCCTGTATTCCTCTGACATTTTATTGGTGAAGGTTGAGCATTTTGTTCCATGCAGCTCTGGTTACACTTGCTGCCCAATTGGTGGAAATTGCTTTGGTGGAGGTTTTGGTAATGGGTGAGAATTTCACAGGTGTAAAGGAGATCGTAAGCATGGTGTTGGATGCACCTTGTATTTTAAAAGTTGAGCAGTTGTTTTTAATCTCTAAACTGAAATATTTGTGTTGTCTTGAACGTGACTGCACTTCACACTGATGGTCAGCGTGCTGATCTCAGCTGGTTGTTGTCAACATGCAGGTGTTTAGATGCCGTTCCTCCTTCTGCAATAGACTACTTCAGGCAGTCTGCTCGAGAGCTCATAGAGGAGAAAGGGGCAGTTGATGCCCTGGCAGCAGCTCTGGCCCATATTTCTGGGGCATCTTCCATACAGCAGCGTTCCTTACTCAACTCAACTGCGGTAAATAACGTTATAACTGCTTTAGCAAGAACAGAAAAAAGGATTGCTGGAGTTCTGTGCAAGTGTGGTATCTTAGCACCTTCTCTTCAGGGCCTTTCAGTATGATTTCTTAAAACTGTTAGCTCATTCTAGTTTATTTTTTGTTCTTTAACGGAACTCTGCTCCTACTGGCATGCTGCAGACAACTAAAGAAACTTGGTATCAGTCAGTGTATTTTCTTGCAATGAGATGTCAAGTAATTGTGCTGTACATCTAAGTAACTCAAGACTTTGATGCTACAGATGAGCTTAATTAAGGAAACTTTACAGTCTGATAGGTTGGTTCTTGCTGTTGTAGTTTTCCTTTCTTAGAAAGCACTTTAGATTTCTGCATATTGCAAGTAGCATGCAAGTACCTCATTTCAAAGAAATCCTGATAGGTGAAAAGTTCAGTGTTGCTTTTGCCTGATGCATTTGAGGATAACCTGGTGCAGTTCATTGAGAATAGCACATGTCTGGACTATGCTTTCTGTATTCGTTTTTTAAATCCCTTTTGTAGCTGTGACATTCTGTATGTTTTGAACAAATGTCTCTGCTTCCAGACAAAATGCAGGAATGCTATTGGCCGTCTATATCGGTGCTCAGTCCTACGTTAAATGGATGCCTTCAGTTTCTTAATAGGCTTTTGTTTGCTTCACTTCTGGGAAGCTGGTCCCTTAGGGTTACTATGTGAGAATACCAGGGGTTCATTATGGTTAATGAGTTACAGGCTGTCCAAGCAAGTTCAGTCTTTTCTTACAAGTGTATTTTTCTGTTACTCCCAAAGGGCTTTGTGACCATGGTGTTACAGTGCTCAATAGAGATGCGTTCCATGAGCTACGCTTGGAGAGGGCTGAAGGAGCAGCTTGGTGAGGAAATAGATGGCAAGATATCTGCAATGCGTTTCCTCAAGGGAAAGATGGTAAGATAGCCCACCTTTGGGAAGGAGGGGTGGTGGCATTGGTGTATGTGTGGGTATTCAATTTTATGTTCTGGGATATGTTTTTGGAAAGAAAATGTCACTTTATTTATTTATTTACTTGTTGCTATAGGGGGTGTGCTTCGATATCCCTATGGACGAGCTGAGTCATATACAGGTATGTTACAGCTGGAACTTCCAGGGGTGTATGCAAGGCGAAATACATGGCAATCGTCTTATCTGAGGTTTTATACAGGGTGGGTAAGAGGATGGGGTGTGTGACCTAACAGGGATGTTGCACTGAGAGGTGGGCAGAACCATTAGGGAATTCCCTCTTGCTTGTCCTTTTGCTCTGTCCCTGCGATGGGATTTAGGGCTGGGGTTGGTGCTGTCTTGCCAGGGCTGTGGCACACGCAGGGCTGACTGTGCTGGCTCTGTTGCAGGAGCAGTGGCGGGACACGCGGCGCTGGCAGCTGGCGGTGGCCAAGGAGCTGCCCGAGCTGGAGGAGCAACCACAGGATGTGAACCGCGGGCCGCCGCGCTTTGGCGGCTTCAAGAAGAACGGCAGGTTCGGAGGCTGGAAGCAGGGCCGGCCGCCCGGCAGGGCCCTCGAGTAACCGCGGGACTGACCGTGTTTTTTACCCACAAGTAAAGAGCCGTTGGACACTTACTGGCGTCTGTAGCTCGAGGAAGCCGCGCAGGTCGCCGTGACGGCGGGAGGGTGGGGCGGGGCCTCCGCGCTGCGCGGCGGCGATTGGCTGGCGGGGCGCACGTGACGCGGGGCGGGCGAGCGGCGGCGACAAGATGGCGGCGGCGGCGGGCAGCGGTTGGGCCGCGGCGTGCGAGAAGTTCCGCAGCGCTAGGACGCTGTCGGCCGTGGAGTCGCGCAAGGACCCGGAGACGGAACCCTACCGATCCAAGTACAGCGCCCGCGCGTTGCTGCAGGAGGTGAAGCAGCAGCTGAGCGCCGCCGAGGAATGCTGCGAGGCGCGGCTGCTGGCCGTGCGGCGGGCTGTGCTGGAGTACGAGTTGGGCGTCAACCACACCGACACGGAGGAGCTGTCTGCCGGCGAGGAGCACCTGCAGCGCTGCACGCAGCTGCTCGAGCCGCACCGCCTGTCCCGGGACTGCGTCTCGCTCTACATCCAGGCCCAGGTGGGCGGGGGGTGCGGGGCTGGGGCTGCGCGAGGCGGCTTCGGGTGGCGGAGTGACGCCTCCGAGCCAAGGAACGTTCCGCTCCTCGGGGCTGCGGGGCTGGCGGAGGTACGGCACAGTGGGAGAAGACTGGTTTGCGACCTTATTGCGGTCCCTTCGCTTTTACTTGCTGCCCAAGTGAAGCAGAGGGATGCTCATGTTCTCAGTCTTAAGCGTAAGGAGAAAACACTGAAGAATGTGATCACATCCTTCTCTGAATGTTCCTCGCGACAGCTGCTGTGCATTTATACGCACGCACACGCATGCTTTCACTGAAGTAGAGCAGTTGTCTATGTGTCTGTCAGAAATGTCTGTTATGATTTGGGAAGGGCTCACGGTACTTCACTGCCACACAGCGTAAAGCTGCGGAGGGATTGTGTGGTCCGGTGAAGCACGGATCAGGCAGTGGCTTCTCTTTGCACTACGTGAGGAGAGGCTGTAGTGAGGTAGAGGTCACCCTTGGAGCAGGTAATAGCAATAAGATGGGGGGTAATTGCCTCAGTTTGCACTGGGATGGTTCAGATTGGGTATTAGGAAAAAATTCTTCAAAAGAGCAGTGATGCAGTGGCACAGGCTGCCCAGGGATGTGGGGGAGTCACAATGCTTGGAGGTATTGCAAAGCTGTGGGGATGTGGCACTGAGGGATGTGGGCAGGTGGTGGTGGGCTGGGTGAGCTGAGAGGGTTTTTCCAACCCCAGTGACCCTGTCAGCTTTTAGTTATTTGGGACTCATGAGGTTACATCTGCTCCGTGTCCTTCAGAGGGGTGGTTTGGGTACTCTGCTGTCAGTCTGTTGCCAGTGGTGTGATCTGAGGTTGCCTGAGAAGTCAGGCAAAACCAAGGAGCATCTTCTCAGTGTTTGCATGGGGTGCTCACAGTGTGCTGTTGGGGCATTGCTGCCGTTATGGCTGAGGGACAGGGATTCAGGTGCCTTTTTAAAACTTTTTCATAGAATGGCTTGGGTTGGAAGGGACTGTGGAGCCCCAGTCCCTGCTGTGGGCTGGTTGCCCCTAGCAGCTCAGGCTGCCCATCTGTGGCACTGGGCACCTACACGGATGAGACACCCACAGCTCTGGGCAGCAGCGTCTCACTGCCACTGCAAAAGAATTTCTGCCCAGTGTTTTTGCTGATGTGCTGGAAATAACACCTGAGCATTTCAATAACAAACAAAAGCCAAACCAAAACAACACTGAGTATCAAGGCTGTTGGTAGTCAGCAGTGGCTGTATTTGTACATGAGCACGTTATACATTGTCACCTCACTGATGCCTGTTTGGCAAGGAGGAGCATTCCTTTTCCTTCTGGGCCTGTTTCTATAGCTGTTCTCATTTGTTTTTTTGCTTAAGGATGCATGTGACGATTTCTGTCTAATTAAATTTGGTCAATTCCATTGCACAGCTGTGGGTGAAGTGTTTTTGTTCATAGCCGTCATGATACATGGGGCTTTCTCTCAAAGCATAGTAAAATAGAAGGAATTGAAAGAGCTACAAGTCTGACGTACAGCTATACGTAGGAGCTTTCTGAAGGTTTTTTATTCCCAGTCCTATTAGATTTTGTAATAACATATGCTAGGAATTAAATTAGTCCATTAAACATTGGTCTGTAATTAACATCTCATCTTCATAATAAAATTTGGGTTGTTTTTTGTAAAAAGTAGGTGCAGTGAGACGTTACCATGCACGTTGCTGTGATATTCACTCCTTTAAGCTTATAGCTTTTGCATCACAGCAGGTTTTAATTTCCTTGTCAAAATGTACATTCATTCCTTTAGCACTTTTTCCCTATTAGATTTTTCCATGAAGACACAGTGGCAAATTTCTATGTCTGTGTCTCTCCTTTATGATTTCAGAGTTGCTTGAATCAGAGGTAGAACACACCGTGTAGAAAAAGCTTTCAATATGAATGTACCAGAGATAATTTAGCAGGGTAAACACGGAAAATTGCCATTTGTGAGGTGACTTTGTGTGCTTGCCTCTGTGAAAACCCTCCTCTTTGAGCAGCTTACAATAAAATGGGTGGGAACAATTTTTGCCTTTTGGAATCTGGTATGTTAGGAGTGTGTGTGTATGTAGGCATGTACATAGCGATGAAGAGTGATAAATTATTTGGAGAAAATGTTTAGTGTAAGTGGAATTGATTGGAAAATAATTGTTGTTTTTCCTTTTAACTTCAGAACAATCTAGGTATCCTGTGGTCCGAAAGGGGTGAAATTAAAACCGCACAGACTTACTTGGAATCTGCAGAAGCCTTGTATAATCAGTACATGAAAGAGGTACGGTGCTTATTAATCTGGCAGCAGGTCTTACTTTCATGCACCACTTACAGTTTTGATAATCGTGGAAGAAAACATACAACGGAACTTGAGTTTCTGAGCTTCGTGGTGTGATAATGCTTCTGAAAAACAGTATGGTTTGTTTGCTGGCATAGAAGGCGTAGGAGGATCACTTGATAATTCCAGCGTGGATCTGGGAAAGTAGTTTGTCTCAGGAAATAGTGATCCTTGTTATAGGGTCTTTGAATTGATACTCCAGTGCTGAACTTGGCTTCTGATTTAGATCGTCCTACTTTTGTCTTGGGAATGCTGTAGGAGGTCAAGCAATTGCTTTCAGTAGGAAAAGGAAAACAAACTGTATTATCTGCATGGTTTGCTCTGACTGAACATAATATCCTGCTGCGCAGAGGCAAGTAGTTCAGCTTGTTTCAAAGGGGACAATCTTCTGAACAGCTAAACCCCGTTTGCATGTTAAATGATGTTCTGAGTTGTGGATTCTGCTGTGTATCAACAAAGGCTCCCTTGTGCTATTGTTATGTTCTTTGCAAAGCCTTTCCAACACAGTCTTGCTTCAGGGACAGGGCAGTTGTTGAGTGAGCTGAAAATATTTGTGGCCTTAAAGGAGCAGTGTTCTGTGTTTCAGGTTAAACAGAAGGTTGTTTCATGAAATTATGGTTTTATGGGGATATGGCTTACAGTACAGGTTACTCTCATGGGAATTTTAGCAGAGGTTATTCCTTGCTGGTTATTCCCTGCCATAGTGCTGCCTTTGTAGCTGTGCTAGTCTATGGTTACAGGATAGGTAGTGGATATAAGGAATTAAAAAATGCCCGTGCTAAAAGTCTTCTGTTTTCTGCCTTCTGGGTCAGTTGGTCTAACTAGAGATCTCTCCACAGACCCTCAGTGTAATTAATTCCTGATGTTCATCTTTGATATTTATACCCAGCCAAGCATGATATTGTTAGCTTACTTTTGTTAATTCCAATATTCCAACAAAATCTTTCTGTTCTTGTATGAAGAAAATAAGCCATCTTGTACATATCACAAGATATATCTATGTAAAGATTTGGACAGAGTTTTTGGTTTAAATAACAAAAAAAACCTCAATTCAACTTGCATATGGGTCATGTAGATCAGGATTTAGCAGCTTCATCTTCCAGACACATTGCCTGCTGTCTCACTCATACAGTTGAGTAAATAGTCTCACCAGCTTGTGAATAAAAGGACTTGGAGTCACGTCAAGGCAGCACGAGCAGTCTTTACAGCTGAGCACTCCTGACATCATGTTCCTTGCAGTACTTTCTGCAGAATGTTTTCACATTGCAGATCAGTGCTGCTGGGCAAGTGAACATTTCATGCTTGCAGACACGCTTAGTAGTAAATGCTTTAAAAAGCATCGTGTAAAGCCATTTTGTTGCCATGCAATCTACAGACACTCCATTTGTAGTCCTGTAGAATTTAAACTACGCAAACAAGGTATTACAAGCCAAACACTTTGTACTTCTGTTTGAAATCACAGAATCACATGAAATCATGGCCTTCTTTCCCTAAGTTTCTTGAGGTTTGTAGAATTGCTCCAGAAGTATGGCAGTCAGATAGCAGTAGATGCATTATGTGAATCTGTTCAGTTTAGAAATGGAAAATGGGTAAATAGTCTGCAGCCAGAAGAGGGAGTCACAAAGTAAGAAAAATGTATCTTCCTGAACCTATCATGTTCATCCATGCAGGATGGAAATCCTCCTCTGGATCCCAGTGAACACTTCATGGCAGAAGAAGAAAAGCTTACAGACCAAGAAAGATCAAAAAGGTGGGTGAGTAACAGCAACCTAGATCTTTCTTATTTTTATTTTGATTTTTGTTTAGGAGGTTGTTTTTAGGGACTTAAGAAGAATTAAGAAGTCTAAAGATTTTTTTCTTTTCCAGGTTTGAAAAAGCCTATACACATACATTGTACTATCTGGCACAAGTCTACCAGCACCTGGAGATGATTGAGAAGGCTGCTCAGTATTGCCATACTACTCTTAAACGGCAGCTTGAGTACTGCGGCTACTACCCGGTAGAATGGGCACTTAATGCAGCTACCTTGTCTCAGTACTATCTCTCTAAGGTAATACACCTCATGCTTTTCTGCTGTAATTACATAAGAAATTGTTTACCTCCACACGTCTTTATTGCCTCTAAATAATCCACTAAGCCAGGAAATACTTCAGGTCTTTCTTTAGGGGTTATGTCCAGACTACTCAGATACTTTTTCCTTTACATAAGTCTTTTACCATACCTACGTCAATTAATGCTAATTTCAACAGCAATTAATGATTTCCATGTTTTTTGATGCACTGACAACCATAATCATTAAACAAGGCAAATATGAGTAAAGAGATCTAAATCTGACTTGTAATGTTGACTTGTTTGTCCAGCTGATACTGTTTAACGCCCTCTGATACCACCAGAAGGTGGAAGGAAGTGATGGTAGAATCAATCAGAAAATGTTCACAATTGTTCTTGTGGCTCTGGTAGCACAAAAAATGCTTAGCTAAAAATACTGCATTCAGTGGTAGGTGTGGAAAAAACATACTTTCTTCCAGTGTCCTGGGGAGCAAGCTGCTGAGCCTCAGTTCTGTAGTTTGTCTTGTGCCCCGTTTCTTACTGCCTGAAATGAGGGGTTTAGCTGAGAGCAACCTTTCTGTTCCTCCCATTGGTGATAAACTGTTGTTTCTGTCTCTCTCAGCAATGCTTCATGGAGTCACGGCACTGTTTAGCAGCAGCCAGTGTCATCTTCAGCCAGGCTGGACAGGTGCCATCTACTGAAGACAGTAAGTTCATATAGAAGTGTTCCTTGATAAACAAGGTGAATTGTGCATCATTAGTACCTACATTAAAATGAAGCCTATGTGTATGTACTAAACTTACCCAAGTGTTAAATTTTCAGCAATCTTTTTCTGTTTACAATAAATTGGCTTGTATTTATGTGCAAAATACAGCTTGCCTTGACTTCTGAATTGCCAGAAGACAGTAATTCAATGATTCAAAACAAATACTTCCTAGGAATGGTTTTTAAAGGGGGGGAAAAAAAGAGAACTGACTATAGCTTTAAGGATCTGTGGTTATGTGACAGCATCAGCGTTCAAATCCTCTGTTGTATGCTTATGCTTTCCTTATCTACAGCACAGCCTTTTACATTCCATGTCTTGGGCAAATGACAGTTTCAAAATGACAGAGCTTAACTCACGGAGAGTGAGCAAGCACCCAGGGCAGCCCTAGAGTGAGTTTTTAACTCTGGCTTATAACAGTGCGTATTGTTCAGCTTCTAATGGTTTGAGCTGTTCAGAATACAAGCACTTTAATCCAATGATGTTATTACACATGAAATAGAATCTTGAATAGGTTCAGATGAATTCTATTTAATCCACTGTCACTGAACTTCAGTTAGTTTCATTGCTTTTAGAATTTCCCTTAGCTCAAAAACACAGAACTCTGTGCAGTTGCCTTTGAGGATGGTGTCCAAAAGACTTTTACGTTCAGGGAACAGGGCTGTCAGAGTTAAGTTGTTCTTATCTGTAGGCTGTTTTCAGACAATATATTTTATGAAACATTCAGTAGATCTGAGTGAGTGTGTGTTTACAGACTTCTGTAGCTACCTGCCTGCACTGTTGTTTTGATTTAATATGATTCATGAGCCAAAAATGGAGGTTATATGTTCAGTAGGAACAGAACACAGGAGCACACGTGCAGTTATGCTGTAGAATTCAGGTCTGAGACTGAGAAGAGTCCTGGTTGTGCTTGTACTTGATAAATTTCTTGTGTGACTTCTGGGCAAGTCAACCAACATTTATCTGGGTTTCTTCCTACACTAAACAGTGATATTTGAGTCTGTTTGGAGGAGTGAATTTTTCTCTGATATTCACTTTTCCCAGAACAAAGAGCAGGGCTGTGGACCTGAAGATCACTGTGCAGAAGGCGCTAGCTCACAGAAAGTCTAACACACAGATAACATTGGCCACTCTCAAGCACTTTCCTTCTGTCTTGTTAATCAGTATATAAAGAGGTGCACAAATGTGAAGGTGCCTTTTTGAAATTAGCAATTATTTCCTTATGAGAACAACCTGGTTCTTTTATGAAAAATAACAAATAGAGCAGATCTGAGTCTGACCTTTTATTCGGTGGCAAGGAACGCTCGCATCTCTTCGTTGTTCAGCAAGCTCAGTGCCCTCTGCCCAGAGAATGGGAAGTTAGTTCTCTTTGAAACCCTTTTTGTTTTGAAAATGAAATCTCAAGACTATTTATAGCAGTGGAGAGAACAGGGGGAAAAAATACTGGAGTTGTAGAGCTAATAGGTACTACGCTGGTACCAAAGGCAGTTTCCCTTAATTTTGTTCCCTTTTTTGACATTGAGTCTGGAATCTGTCACTGACAGAAGCAATTACTGAGCAGGCAGATGAATCTTAGAAAGCAAACTATTATTTTTTTCTCCTGCTACAGAGAGACATGAAAATCTTTTCCAGTAAGACTCCTCCAGAATCAAAAGCTTTCTAAATGTGCATTCCTTTTTGAAGAATTCATGCATGACACATCCATGTTAATCTACATGGGTTTCTGCCAGAATGACAGTTCACAGAATTGTTATATGCCCCAACACAGAATGTATTTTTGTCTAACAACGAGGAAAAAAAACAAATATAAATAATGTATTCTTTGCACAACATTTGAGGTTATTACTGGAACACTTAAGCTTTTCTGAAGGCTATGTGCTTATGTCCATAAACTAGATGAAACAGAGCAAGACCAGCAGGACCTTAGACAGAGAAAAGCTGAAATTGCAAGGTGCTGGATTAAGTATTGCTTGAATCTTCTGCAGAGTGCTCGGAAATTACTTGAGGTAACTGGAAATCTTTTCTTTTGTTGTTGTTTAAAAAATCTATTTTGATGCTTGTAGCAGTAATTGATTCATAGCTGGTAGCAAATGATGAACAATCGTCCAATTAATAATTCAAGAGATGCTGGAAATCTAGCAGGTACTTCGTGTCATGCCTAGACTTCATTGCAGTACTTAGAAATAAGAAGGAGTGGGAGATCAGCTCTGTAGTGTGATCAGTGTGCTGCTTGTACAGCAGTTTCACAAATTCCCCTCCTCTCTGTTGAGTTTTCTCATGCCTTGATTTTTGGCAGATTGGTTTCTTAGTTAACAAGCAGAACATCTTGCATTTCTGTATGCTCGTATTTTCATGCTTAAAAATGAGCATTTGCTGAAATCCTCTACTAAAACAGGAGCTTTCATGGTTTGGCTCTGTTGTTGTGGAGTGGGGAGACTTAAATTGTTTTAGCATCGTTATTGGTTTGTTTTTTTTTTTTGTAGAATGTAGATGTTATCAATGTGGTTTTTAGTGAGTATAAGGTTAAATAACTCATGTGTCTTGTCTTGTTTGGTTGCTAATTACTTTGTGTTTGAAAGATAACTCAGAAGAAAAATGATGCAGTGCAAGCTTGTCTTTGCATGGCACGTGTTTTTAATTAGTATGCTTTATCTTTTCAGGATAACATAGGAGAGCTGGATCCAGACAGGCAATTGGAACTTAAAGCCCAAAGGAAGAAAGAGGAAGATGAAAAAGAGAATGGCATGAAAAAGGCTGTGCTTTTTGGGACGAGTGATATATGTGACTCTGTGTTAGCCATGGAAGAGAAAGTAAGCAGTGTATATCCTTTAGATTTTCAGGAAGCCAGAGAAATCTTCCTAGTGGGTCAGAACTACGTTCAGGAGGCAAAGGAGTTTTTTCAGGTTGATGGTTATGTTACTGACCATATTGAAATTGTTCAGGATCACAGTGCTTTGTTTAAGGTGCTTGCTTTCTTTGAAGAAGACTATGAGAGACGTTGCAAAATGCACAAGCGTAGAATAGACATGTTGGAGCCTATATATGCAGACTTGAACCCGCAGTATTACCTGTTGATTAGTAGGCAGCTTCAGTTTGAACTAGCAGATACCTATTATGAGATGATGGATTTGAAGGTAGCTATTGGTAACAGGTTGGAAGAACTAGACTCGCACACAATAAAAAAAATTAACTCTCTGGCTCAGTTAGCCATCAAATATTATGAACTCTTCTTAGATTCTTTGAGGAGCCCAGATAAGGTGTTTCCTGAGGAGCTCGAAGAAGATGTTCTTCGCCCTGCAATGGTGGCTAAATTTCATATTGCACGACTGTATGGTAAACTTATTACTTCAGATAGCAAAAAGCAGCTGGAAAATATGCAGACGTCGTTAGAGTATTACATGTTTCTGGTAGACTATTGTGAGAAGCACCCAGATGCTGTCCGTGCTGTTGAAACTGAGCTAGAACTCAGTAAGGAGATGGTGGGTCTTCTTCCAACGAGAATGGAGAGGCTAAGAGCAAAACTGTGTCCATTCATATAAATGTTTGCCTTGAAGGAAATGTGTGCTATTAAAATGATACCTGTCAAAATCAGCTTCTGGGCTGATTAATAGAACTTAAGTGGCTACAGTTTGGCCGTCCAACTAGAACCTGCAGTAATACAACCTTCTGGGAAAAAAAGAGCTCTCCGACTTAGTAGCTCACCACACTAATGCTGTAAACCTTAAATGTTAAGTGAACGTCCAGCTGATGCTTTGTATTGCTTGTCTGTACATAAATATAAACCTTTTCTCCTTTTTGTTTTTTCCTTTCACTTGGGATCTAAGTGTAGTGCTGTACAAAAATGGTTTCTTCTGAGACTCTATTGCTCTGGGAAAATTTTTCTAAGAAACTTAAGGCATGTTCTTCCACCTAGAAAACTAGAAAATATTTTCTCTCTTCTGACCTTTGTCCCCAGAAAACCCTATGCACATGAAGGGAATTTTATTTTCTATATTTATTTTGTGATGCTTGATGTTTGTTTTTTCTTTCCCTGTTAATTTAGATGTAACTGATAGAGGTTCAATAAATGAGTAGCTTGGCTAAATATTTTTCAGACTCCTTTGAATTCTGTTTCCTTTTATGTTACTAAGATATACAGTACAACTGCCAAAATACATAGTGATGAAAGTGTTTCTGAGCATTTGAACTGCCAGAATGCTGAGCAAGAGAGCAGCAGACTTTATGAATGGAGGTGGGAGGGGAAACCCTGCCCTTAATACTCCTATAGGAAACTGCTGGTGTAGAGTTACTATGATACAGTGCTGCAGCAGATGCTAACACATAAAGGCCTGAGAAGCCATTAGTGGCTCCTTGCGTTAGTTGGAGCTGCAAGTGTAAGAACTGGTTTCTTATGGGGGGCGGAGGGGGGAAACAAGAAAAAAAAGTAGGAGGGAGGGCAAAGGAGGGGCATACGCAAGTGAGAAAGTACATCTTGTACATGTGGTCAAGATCTCTAGTTTGCAGAATCCTGCATAGAACTGGCCGGCTGACTGCTAATCACAAATAGGCCAACGAATGGGTCCTGGAAATGAGAGATGGCAAAACTCAGAACTGGATCACCTATTTGCATGCATGCAGAATAAGGGAGAAAGTGTGTGTGAATGTTTATTTTCCTAAATAAATGTTTGATCAGCCTTTAAAAGTTTCCGCTCTCAGTTCTTTAATTTGGTTTTTCCCTTTGCATGATAGTAAGACAGCCCACAGTTTCTTAAAAACTGCAGTACACTGTAAGTAAATTTCAAATGTATTAAATACATATAGACTGACAGAAACCAGTAATGTCAGTTCTTCGTCTCCTACAGCAGATAGTGAAGACTGCCACTGGCTGAATGCAGTTTATTGGTGAGACTATCGTGGCAGGTGCTCACTGCAACACATTATTGCATTGATACTTTTAAGGCATGTCTTTTTCGGGGAAACCTTTTGAGTAATTCCTGCTTGTGACATGATTTGACAAAGTGAACTAAGATCTTGTATTTAGGTTTCCAAAAAAAAAAAAAAAGAAAGAAAAGGAGGGAGGTGGGGCGAGAAGGGGCAGGTAGGATTAGGCAACAAAGCTCCCTTCAGGAATGCTGAGTTCTGACTGTGTGAAGTATGTGTGAGGTCAGGCGTTTATTTCAAAGATTAAGTGAAGATTAGATTCCTGTGAACTCCATTTAACCTGCATTTTTTATTCCTTTTTGTACCTTGGAAAAAAAATCTTACCACTGAAAATTCTTTATTGTTGTTCTACTAGTATTTTTTCTTTACCCAGCATAAAGCAGTGAGGTTTTCAAGACACCCACACTTGTACCAAGCACATATCAAGTGTAAGATCTCCAAAACAGAGGCTGCAACCTCAGCATCCTCTTGAAGGAGTGCATAGTACTCACTAGAGGTAATGTGCTTTGGTTAAGAACAGTTTTGTTGCAACTGAAATGCTCTCAGCTCTTGTTCTGAATGTGTTATGTAGCATAAATAGGGTTGATCCAGGCAGATGAAATGTTTCAGGACCAAGAGAATAATTACATTGGTGCCTTGTTCTGGCTCTCTCTGCAAGCCCCCCATGGAAGGAAACTCTTTTTTCCATTGAGGAGAGCAGCAGGAGAAGGCCCTCTCCTTCACTGCTCTCTCCTCTTACACCTGAAATACCAGGGGGAAGTGAGAAATGACCCCTCACTTCCACTTCTCATCAGGAAAATGGGTTCCCCACGTTGCCAAAGGCACAGGCGTACGTCTTGGCAAGGCAGATATCTGCCTTCTCTATCTGCAGAGCGGAGATGCCTCTATGTACCAGTTCAGTGCTGGCACTGGGTATGATTGCTGCTCCAAGTCTGTGCTCGGAAACATTGTAGGAGCCTGATAAAGCTGAGTATCAGACAGTGAGATATCGGACTGATCTGCTTTACTCACGCCTTTAAGCGTTTCAGTTTTGCTCGGGGTTTTCCTTTTGCTCAGTGAAACTGGGTTTTACTTTTTGAGTGTATTTTAAATGATTGAGGTGGTCAATGATATTTTGGTGTTTTCCATGAAACTTTTCATTGTGGAATGCCCTGAAGCAGTCCTGTGAAGCAGGTTCTACAAGGCTGCCATCACTGAGGCCAAGTCCATTGGAGCCTTGCAGTTAGTGACCTAAAGACTGCTGCGTTAAAATTAAGAGCATAAATTTATGGCTGGAAACATTTGTCAACTTATTCTTCTTAAATTGCAACATTTTAGCTTACTTCAGAGCTGGTCAGGAATGACTAATGCTGATTTTTAAATTCCTTATAAAAGTGCGTTATGCACTTCCTAGTAACTGTTGCAAAGTGCCTGCTGGCACTTCCACGTTTTGCAGTTTGGCTGATGCTGCGCACCTCTTCCTCATCCCAGTCAGGCCTGGAGGCAGTCTGTGTTTTCCTAATGAGAACCATTTACCTGCCTGCCCTTTTCCAAAATCTTCTGATGGTGTCTTTACAGCCAAAGACGGGAGTGATGCACTGGAGACAGTTCAGAGACAAGAATACTAAACAGCACTTTTTTTCCCCCCCTCTAACATGTCTGTGGTGTTGAGCATTTATCTAGAGAAATGACTGATAGCAATGCAGTGCGTGAGTTTGGATCAGCAGTAATAGTTCAGGAGCTTTGTAGCAGTGCTTCAAATATGTAATGCTTGAGTTTTTGGCATCTGGTATGCACGTGACATTCTCTGTGTTCTTGCTGCTGTAAAAGAGACATTGAGCAGTGATGCAAGCATTTCCCTGTTAGAGCTGTTAATATAATTTGCCCCTAAACAAAGACGAATTGGATGAGTGACTCTGTGTGATTGTGATGGAGGGAGAGGACTATGAGTGCTTGCGTTGGAGAGCCTAAAGATCCACAGTGGAAATATATGGGGTGAAAAGAAGGAATAATGAAATGACTTCCTGTAAGCAGACTGACTGGATGGGGAAGAAGAAGGAGGAGTTCCCAGGTGTGTTCTCAGGACCCAGGGTTGGGTCCATCCCTCATTCAGAGCTTTTATGGTGACAAGAATTGCTGGTGGGAAGAAGCCGTTGGCAGCTTCCTGTGGGCCATCAGCTGTGCTCAGTGCTGATGCAGTTGCGGCTTTTGAGCAATGATCTCTGACCTCTATCATGGGAAAAAAAACAGAGAACTGTTCCTTTGTGTGATCTAGATGGCAGCAAACGTTAGATTTCTACACAATGCATGTGAGCTGTAATGATTTCTTGTGAGTTCTGAATCTTATCTTCATGGGCCAGATCGTGATACTGCCCTCAGAGGCTAGAGGCACAGCATGAGAGGCAGAGATGCCATGTGCTGGAGGGGCCCCATGCTCAGCATCTCAGGTGCTGGGCTGAGGATCCATCCCAGCCCCAGGCTGGACTCAGAAATCCCCTGCAGTGACCCAAATCTACCTCCTGGGCTCATCAGCTCTTTACTATTTGCCCCAGATCCCACCATGGCAACAGGAAGAAATCTCTCCTTCCATCCTGAAGAACAAGATGGGAAAAAAGATGCATTCCTTATGTTCCGCTCTGCTGCCTTTCATGGAATCATAGAATTGTTTCAGTTAGAAGGGACTGTTAAAGGCCATCTGCTCCACCTGTCCTGCAACGATCAGAGTCCTTCAGCTCCATCAAGAACTCAAAGCTCTGTCCAGCCTGGCCTTGGGTGTCTCCAGGGGTGGGGCACCCATCACATCTCTGGGCAATCTGTGGCAGTGCCTCACCACCCTTAGTGTAAAACCTTTTCCTTGTACGCAGTCTGTATTTGCTTTCTCCTCAACTCTTGCTCACTGTCTGACCTTTCTTTTCCCTTTTCTGGCCATTCATCTCCCCCTGCCCCTTAGTGCTGATCAGCACAGGCACAGCCTGTCTGTAGCAGCCCGTGCCCAGAGCAGGGACCCGCAGGAGCACACCGATGTCTGTGTGCAGATAACAGTCTGACTCATGGGAACAGGGACCTGGCAGCAGTTGCGGTCTGATTTCTGAGCAGTTATGAAAGAGGAACTTCTTTATTGAGACCCCATCTGCATGGTTGATGCCTTCCCTCCTGCACATGGATATCATGGAGCTGCTGAGAAGGAATTTTCCTGAGTGAAATTCCCTACTGTCAATGGCAGGATAGATATTCCCATGCTGGACATGGTCCTAGCATGGTAATGTTACACTCAGGAAGCAAATTGGGAGATAAAAACAGACCTGAGAGATATCCAAGGAGCAGATCATCACTTGAGATGTTTGTTCTCTGCTTAGGGACTACTTCCAGGCATTTTGGTCATCTCAGGAGGAGTCCCAGGTGTCTGTATGAGAAGCTGGAGGCCCAGAGCTGCAGCAGACCCCTCCTTCTCCCTGCTCCCAAATTAATGCCTTGGAAAAATGCAAAGCTCTTAATCTGCTTTACACATGATGGGAAAGCAACAGCAGTGTTTCAGCACAGCAGTGGCAAAAAACGCCCTTTTCAACACTGATAGCCGTATATTGACAAATTTCAAGGTTATTGTTCTGATATGGTGCAGCCTCTGTGCTGTTCCTCTGCCCACATGGGGACTGTGACCACGGAAAGTCAGAGGTGTGACAGCACGGACCACTTCCGCACCCACATCGCTGTTTGCTGCTGAGCACACAGCCTGACAAAAAAAATAAAAGAGAGGAAAAAAACAAGAGAGTTCATGCTAAAAATACAAAGTAGAGAAGTCACTACAAATAACTGCTGCATGCAAGTTGATCTCCACGTGGTGTTTGGAGTCTCCTGTTTTTCCCTGTTGAGAAAAAAACATGAAAACACCTAATAAATGGCAAGGATGCTCAGCCCCTTGTCTAGCAGAGGATCCACAGGAGCACGAGATGGGCACAGGCAAAGTCACTGCTCACCAGAAGCACCGCCAAGATCTCGGTTGACTTTCCGCCATGAAAAAGTGTTCCACCACATGGCTGACACTGCTGGCCTTGGTGCTGTGGCTGCCATGGTGCTGGGCCCTGCATCACTCCTTGGTTAACCCACTGGAAGCAGGATGATTAAGAAAAGCCTGCTGCTGCCGTAGCTGTCTTGTGCCTAACTTGGCTAAACTCGAGCCTGGATGGTTGAATTGCCAACACAAAAGCACAATGTGCTGGAGGAAAGAGCAGCGGGCAGAGATGTGTGCCTGCAGGGTTTGCCTTGGGTTTGCTTCTCCGCACAGCCAGCACCAGAGTGGAGATTTCCGTGCTGGGTGGGAGACTGAGGGGCTGGAGCACTGGGCTTTTCCGCAGATGTCTCACTTCAGTCAATCAGGAAATGGTGACGCAGGTTATGGGTTGGGTTTGAGGTTTTGGAAACCTTGTCTAAAAGTCGGTTTCCTTGCCCTGCCGTGCTTCTGAAGCGCGAGGCCGTGGTGGAGGCTGGCAGGGAGCGGAGGAGCGCCGGCCAACATGCAGCTCCCGGTCAGATGTAGCAGGAGGATTTTCCTGGCTGTTTGTGTAATCCTCTTTGTGGGATGCACAGTGCAAGGTAACACCGAGCGGTTGTTCTCTCTGCAATACTCTTTCTGTGCTAGGCAGTGTGGGCTGAGGAGGCAACCTCCAAATTTAAAGGAGAATATTGCAATTGACCTTCTAGGAGGAATGAGGTCTGCTTAGGAAGCCTGCTTTGCTAGAGTTCTGTTTTCTGGAGGGGGAGTGGGAAGATAAGATACCTTTTGCAAATGAAATATTTCTGCGTCTCTCACCTGGCCCGTATGAGAAGAAGACCTTATCAAGTAAACTACTCTATGTACACACACATCTCAAATGTATATACCAATGTACATATTTATCCAGCCCTCCCTTAGAGGTCTGGTTTTGCCCTGCTATTCCATTATGCAGTTACAAATTAAGCCTGTTGCAGTCCCCATGTCATAACTACTCTGGTCTCCGGTCTGCTTTGGGGGGGAGGAGAGGAAATTGTGTATAAGTATGAGGAAACTGTACAGTTTATTGGGTACAGAAAGTATTGCAACACGCAGCACTAAACAACGAAAAGGAAATGTTGATTCATGACGACAAGTGCCCTGTGGAGTCATTTCTTGCAAGAGGGAAACACTTAGCAAGCATATGTAGGATAATTCTCCATCAAACCAAGGTTAAGACAGTGAGAGGCTTCCATTAGACACCTACTGCTGTTTCTATCCTGAGGATGGTCTTTGAGACGTTGTCTGTAGCCTCAGTTCTGTAATGCTTATGTGCAAAGTACTCGGCCACAGTTGTTTCTTCTGTTATTACAAAACAACAGTCTTCTTAATAAGGTGCTAAGGAAGGTAAATAAAAAAGGGAATATGCTGTGAAAGCAACAGGAAATCCTTCCTGAGAGATTTTTTGTCTTTTGCAGAAGAGTGTAGTAGAATGGTGAAAGTCACCTAGCACTATACGGCAATACATAAGGCAATAGAGCCATAATTACAGGCAGACATTCCCAAGAAAAATTAGATGAAGCGCCAAAAGGAGGACAGCGTGCCAGGGGGGGTTAAGAACAAGTTAATTAAACGAGGCTGAAAGGAAGGATCGTTGCTTCGGTCCTTTGGGTCTGTCAGCACCGAGCCGAAGCAGAAGCTCGGCGAGCCTTGCTCAGCTGCGGAGTGACGCGGGCTGCTCCCACCAGGTGCCCCAGCGTACAGGGCGCGCTACAAGCGGGTGCGGTGCCGGCCCGACGCCTGGTCCCCCAACTGCGTGGAGGAGATGGGGCCCCGGTTCCAGCTGCCCGACGACGCGGCCAACAGGATCCTGCCGCCCCTGGCCAACCCTGCCCTGTAAGTGCGGGGATTCGCGGGTGGGCTCGGGGCATGCGGCAGGCGAGAGAGGGAAGCAGCGTTTGTGACGGCTCCGGTGTTTCAGGATGAAGAGGTATCAGGAGCTGGGCGACATCTTCCCGCTCTCCGAGGAGCAGTCGGGCTCGGGCTGGGAGCCGGCCCTGGAGCCGGGCTCGGGCTCGGGAGCTGAGGCCGTTCCCGCCATCCGGTCCGCACGCCGCCCAGATCTGCCGGCGGGGCTGGGGCAGCGGCTGCAGGAGGAGGCCCTGCTGCCGTAGCGCCTCGGCGCCGTGACGGACGGTACCCGACCCATCCCCCGCTCAATAAAACCGCTGTCTTACAACCCTCGTGGCTTTTGTGCACTATATTTATTCGAGCTCGACCTTCGCTCGTTTTGCTACGAAGTACGCGTTCGGGGGGCGACAAGCGCCGCACCACAGCCCGGACGCAGCTCCGCCCCACCCCTCCCCTCCGCCGCGCACGCGCCGCCACCGCCCCTCCGGCCACGGGGCGCTGAGGGGAGGGGCGGTCACGTGCCGCGGGGGTGGGCGTGGCGCGGCCGCCCGGAGCGTCACATGACAGGGGCGCGGGCCGGCTGCTGGTGGCGCGCGGCGGCGGCGGAGGGCACCGACCATGGTGAGTGGGGGCGGGGCGGCGGCGGCGGCGGCGGCCGCCGTTAGTTACTGACGGCCGTGCCGCGCGGGGCCGAGGCCCGAGGCGGCCGCCCGGTCCGGACGGTGCGTTGCCGCCCACCTGTGGCCGCGCGTGAGGAGAGCCGCCCCGACGGCCCTTCCCGGCCTGCGGCGAGTGCCGAGCCGCCGCCGCCACACGGCCGGCCCCGGGCTGCGCCCCGACGGCGGGAGCGGGCGGCGCGTGGCCTGCGGGCGGGGGCGGCGGGAAGTAACGGGCCGCAGCCGGCTTCAGCTTGGGGCTGCCCGAGCCTCGCTGTGCGCGCGTTCCCCTTCTTACCGAGGGCTCGTGGCGAAGCCGCCACGGCTGGCCTTCGGTGCGACGCCGCGCCGCCTGCCACGCCGCGCGGTGCTTCCAGCCCTCGTGCGGCAGCATCCCCACCTCCTGCACGAGGGCTGGAACGCGCCGTAGCGTTTGGTTTCTCTGAGCCCTGTTCTGCCTTTATGAAGCTGGAGCGCAGTAGGACGCGGCGTGGGTTCTCAAAATAAGCCGTCTTGTCTCGCATCGTTTCCCTGCAGCAGTATCTGCTGGCAACTGGAGGAGCTGGCGACTGCTGCTTTCTCTGCTCCATATGCTCATGTCCTCCCGGCTGACATCGCAGCTTATTTCTGAGGGTGTAGCTGGAGCGTGAGAATGGTGTGCTGGGCAGGGGTGTGATACAGGGCTAGGGATGGCTGGCTGCTCCAAGCCACGGTGCACCTTCTCGGGGTGGAAAGTGCTGTGTGACCACCCTGTGTAATGCTCACCTGGAGGTGATGCGCTTTCTTGCATGGTCTGGGAGGGGGTGCAAACACGAGCTAACCTGGAAAACAAATACAAAACTGAAGATAAGAGAGATGACTATGCCAAAATAACTCGTGTGACAGTTTAAAATAACCTAAAAATCCGAAATCTTGTTTTTTTTTTTGTTTTTTTTTTTTCTGCATCCCCCTTCTGCGGGAGCCAAACTCAGAGCAATTCTACTGAGCAGTTACTTTAAAAAAAAAAACGAAAACAAACAAACAAAAAAAAACACAGCAGTAAAACCCCAAAGCCTCTGTTCTTGTTGCAGCAGTGAATGCACCTGCATGTGGTTGGCAGGCACTCAGAGGTCTGTTCAGCCTTCGGTTTGACCACCTACCTGCCAATCTGCTTTTGCTTTCCTCTGAGAACATGGAAGAGATGTACATATGGTCTGTAAGTGAAGCCTTGTAGCTGTGTGGCTGGAACTAGGGCCACTTGCTTTCTGAGCTAATACAGAGTTGCCTTAGATGTGTGTGAATGGCTGTTTTACAGCTTCGAATTGCACCATGTCTTACAGCGAGTTGCTCAGCGTTCCTATTGCTGGGCAGTTGCATTTATTTTGTACGCTCTTGTAGATTATTTTGTTTTCAGTCCTACTTCAGGATCTCAGGTTTTGGATGTGTTCCTGTGCAGCTGATGAGGCAAGAATTATGATTTCACATATTCTGTGTTTGTACAGCTGAAGTGGATGCCCTTATCCAGAACTGAGTGTAGCTTCTAAAAACAAACAAACAAGTTCTTAACAAATAGGAAAAAAAAATATTGCCCCGAATTACCATAATGTCTACTTTAGTACATCAAAGCAGATTAGTGCCTGGTTCTTAAGAAAAAAATGTAGGACTTAGTATGGACCTTACTGAGCTTCATAGAACAGCTACCCTGCTTTGCAGTTTGTTGTGAGAGATGTTTGAGCAAGGTCAAAGAATGAGGGTTGTTTGATAATAGTCAAAAGTTTGTGCCTCGGGAGTGCTGTTGTAAGGTGAGGACAAACATTTAACGTTGCAGTATATATCAGCATCTGGAGCAGTGTTACAGGTAAGCAGAAACACCTGCTGTATCTGATAGCAGACTGGCACAGCTGAGGTAGATCGTATGAAAAGCTGCTGTCTTCTGTACCTGTTGATGCTCTCGTTCATTCCTAAGCGAATGACAAGGCACAGGAAGGGGCAGCAAATAAAAGTTCCTTATTCAACTTTTTTCTAATCAGGGGATTGCTTCCTGTATTGTTAGATCCCCGTTTAGCTGCTTATTTTCACCTTGCTTTGCTCCATTGCCCCTCCTACTTCTGGTCATCTGTTACTGCTGTTTATGCAGCGAGTTCCAATGGGTACAAACCATGCTGAAAACTACACACTGTCCCAAATGAGGCAGAATAAACTTGTTAACACGATTATTATTATTTTTTTTTTTGGAAGTGTCATTAAAGAAGATTACTTTTTTGAAAGTGGAATCTGTGCTCTAAATATGTTTAGAAACTGACCCGATTGCAATTACTTGCTGGGTGAACAACTGTCCATCACTGCTAAATTTTGGGTCTTGAGTACAGAATGGCTTTGTAACTTCATGGAAGCACAAGTGTTTTTCCCACGTGTGGGGCACAGCTGCAGGTAAATACCACATTTAAAGTGGAGTGTCCACTGGGAAGTAACTTCAGAATTCTTTATTGCAGAGTTTTCTTGGAGGCTTCTTTGGTCCCGTTTGTGAGATTGATGTTATTCTTAATGATGCAGAAACACGAAAAACAGCAGAAATGAAAACAGAAGATGGTAAAGTAGAAAAGCATTTTCTCTTCTACGATGGTGAATCTGTTTCAGGAAAGGTAACTTTTTGCTATTAATTACTTTACTGATGCTGATGGTAATGCATGTAGAAAATCAAAAGAAAACACATAAGCAAGAGCCTTTTGGGTTAGGCAGTTATTCAAAGAGAAAACACTATCTTCTTTTATCTGATCTTTTTAACCATAGTTATTCAGGCAACTGGGAAATCTGAGCCCTTTCAATAGTTTGTTGTTTCTGGTAATCTTTTCCAGTCATCTTGACTTTGTGAATTAGCTGCTTGTGTGACCATGTGCAATCCTGTCTTTCCTTCTGACAAGAAAACTATTCCAAACTGTATCCGCCCCCCTTTCTTCCCTTTGAACTCCAAAATCCACAACTCCATGTGCGTATGAGTAATTTTTGGCTGGTGCAGCCAATGTACTTTGCATCCCCTGAAGCTAAGCCTTATGCTTCATGCCCCGAAGTGGTTTCTGGAACTGCGTCAGAAGACCAGTGTGTTAAGTTCAGCTGGCTGTTGAGTCAACAAGAGTTTTTCTTGGTGGGGATGAGGATTGTCAGGTGAGAGATGAAACAGGGATTGCCAGAGGGATTCCTCATCTTTCAGTATCAGACCCAGGGAATTCTTGCCATCATTCTTGTTTTACTAGAGCATTCTCATTCTCTGAATAGTTAGGATTTGCTTTTCTTCCAAGAAGCCTAAGTATTGGTTTCTGAGACTGACTTCTAAATACGTACTTCTAATACGTACTAAATACTTACTGTCACTAAGCACCTTCCTGCTCTTATGTTGCCTTTCCATGTTAAGATCTTGGTTCTCTACAAAGATCCTTAAACAGATGTGAAACTCTCATAACACAGCCCTCAAACTCAGGAAACGGAGGGAACTAACTTTTGTATGTTCACTGGCCTGATGACTTGTTGCTTTGATCAGCAGCTCCTGAGAGGCCCTGACATCCACAGGCACAGTGGGATCAGAAGGCTTGGAAGAGCAGTAGTTTATTGCCTCTTCCCTTCTTTTCACCACGGTGATTAATCATTCACTTAGTTTGCTTTCTACTCAGATATCAGCAATACATTGGATTTTAAGATACAGGAATTTCTCTAGTAACAGCTGTCTAGTGAGGGAACTTTGCATATGCTTTATCCCATGGGGAGTAACATTATAGAGTGTTTTTGTGAGGCTGAGGTCTATTTATGAAAATCAAATTCAAAAATCTTGGTAGCAGATGTTGTCATTTCTTGCTTTTGCATTGACTTCTCTAAACTGAATATTTTAGTTTCTGCTGAGGAAGAGGCTTAAGTGCACTTGACTTGAAAAGATTAAATCAGTTCTTTTTTGGACTCCCAAATGTGACTGTTGGAAGATGTTCTGAAGCTCTCTACCTTCAAAGATGGCAAGGATGTCACTGCAAGCTTAGACACACACAGCTGAAGCTCTGGCTTGGATACTGAATTGTGAGACACAAATGTTTCAGGTCTAAGTTCAGTCTTGCAGATGGTTAGATTTTTCTTAGAGGCCTCAGTAGGACATTAGTAGGTAGTGATTAATTTTAAAATCAACCATTTGATTTGATTCAAGCTCAGATTCAAGCTGTTGAGAAGATATTGCAGTTTTCACAGGCTTGTAGTAATATATTTTTGTTTTTTCTAAGACCGTGTATTAAGTAAAACCATGTATTACTAAGACCATGTATTAAGTTAAAAGTTAAACTTTTAACTCTTGCTTTTTTTTTTTTTGTCTTTGTAGGTGAATGTCTCTAAGCAGCATGGCAAGAGATTAGAGCACCAAGGAATTAGAATTGAATTTGTAGGACAAATTGGTGAGTTTTGAGCTATGAAGAGGATGTTGGGTAGGTGTGGTTTATGGAACTTTGCATATGTGGTTGCAGCAGTTTGGTTCATCTGTTGCAACTCTGTCAGGTCAGTGGCTGACAAGTACTAAAGGAAGATGATATTCTACTCTTTTTAACAGAAATGATGTACTGATATGTGTTAGTCAGAAAATCATGGATGATGTGTGAGGGAGAACTGAGATGGCAAGTATTCTGTCTCAGACAGGCTGAGAATTTTCTGAAGAACCACAAGAGACTTCTGAAAACTTAGAGCCACAGTGCTGGATCTTTTTCTTATGCTACAGTTCAGAAATTCTCAAGATGTTATGCAGAAGTGACTTCAGCTACTGTTGTGTGGGTTTTTTTTTGTTTGTTTGTTTGTTTGTTTTGTTTTTTTACTTTTCCACATTTCCTTCAAGTTTTGATGCACTAATACAGAAAACTTCCCCAGTAGTGTGACTGCACTTCTTGGAGATCAGCTCCAGCTACATGTTACGAATACATTTCAAGCCTGCTCTTCTGTGTGCTTTTCTGACTGATACAGTAAATAACTGTTGAAATGATACAAGGTTTTGTCATAGCCAGCGAAGCACACCTTTCTTTGTGCCTGTGTTAGAAAATAAGTGGTTACTAGTGACACTAGTGACAGCTTCTATCGAATTGGCTGTAATGAACTGTGAAATTATTTGCAAATTATTCTCGTCTGGAATGCTGCCATCTGTTAAAAACAAACAAACAACAAAAAACAAAACATCTGAATAAAGAGGAAAAAAAACCTCCAAACCTCATTTCTGCTGCTGCTGCTTACCTGGTATTTTCAGTAGGTAATTGTGGAGGAGCTTGTTTTTTAATATAAATAAAGTGATTTCTTCTTTAACAGTAGGGTGTGGCTTTTTTTATCTCAGTGGGAATCGCATGACATAGGCCTAGGGATGAATAATAATTGCAGTCAGTGTTTTGATTTATTGTATGTATTGTTTCTGGTTTAAAAACAAACAAAAAACAACAGCAACAAAACACTGAAACCTGCTCTACTTTACCTTCCTCAACTGTAGAGCTCTTCAATGACAAGAGCAATACACATGAATTTGTCAACTTAGTGAAGGAACTCGCCTTACCTGGAGAGCTGACCCAGAGCAGAAGCTATGACTTTGAATTCATGCAGGTTGAGAAGCCATATGAATCCTATATTGGTGCCAATGTCAGACTGAGGTTTGTATCTGTTAGGATTTTTTTTCCCCTCCTACCCTACAAGGTATTCCATAATTGAGAAATTGTGTTGTCCCTCTTCTCCCCAGTGCTGGATAATTCTGGCTAACTCTGTGGCTTTCTTCCTAGATATTTTCTAAAAGTGACAATAGTGAGACGGCTGTCAGACATAGTGAAAGAATACGATCTGATTGTTCATCAGCTTGCTACGTACCCAGATGTAAACAACTCCATTAAAATGGAAGTAGGCATTGAAGACTGTCTTCATATAGAATTTGAATACAATAAATCAAAGTAAGTGTGACTTAAATTGAAATGTGCTAATAAATGCCTTGGAAGAGAAAAGTAGGAAAAAAATACTTAGGAGGAAGTTTTTCCACTCAGAGGTGGTGACACACTGGGACAGGTTGCCCAAGGAGGTTGTGGATGCCCCATGCCTGGAGGCATTCAAGGCCAGGCTGGATGTGCCTCTGGGCAGCCTGATTTGGTGGTTGGTGACCCTGCCTGTGGCAAGGGGTTGAAACCAGGTAATCTTTGAGGTCCTTTTCAACCCAGGCCATCTGTGATTCTACTTGATGAAGAACCTGGCTTCTACAGACTTGAAATTTAAAGCAGCGCTTTTAATGACTACTGTATTGAGCTGTTTGCTTACTAATTATGATGGCCTTCTACGAGGAATCCTTGTCTGTTTTGCCTTCAGTACTAATGGGAAGGTCAATGCAGATACTTGTAGGCTTTTTTTTTTTTTTTTTTTTTTTTTTTTTTTTTTTTTTTTTTTAATAAAACTGCAGTACTTCCTTTACTGGTACTGTAGTGATGGAAAGGTGCTAATTACACTGGTCTGGTTGAGATGCTTAACTTGGTGGAGAAGTTATATCTGAGTAAGAGGTGGATAAGGTAACTGCCTATGTAACTTATTTGGAGAAGATGTAAAAGGAATGCTTGCTCTTTAATGAAAACCCCTGTTTGTTTCTTTTAAAGGTATCACTTAAAGGATGTGATTGTTGGAAAAATTTATTTCCTCTTAGTGAGAATAAAAATTCAGCACATGGAGTTGCAGCTGATCAAAAAGGAGATTACTGGAATTGGTAAGAAAAAATCCAAAAGAGATGATGACAACTTGTATGCCAATTGAGCCTTGTGCATGCTTGGAGAATGAAGTCAATAGTTGCAGCTTTGGCTGAACTGATGCTCAGCCTGCTTGTGTCTCGCTGGTGTTTGACTGCCACTTGCATGTTGTGCAAATTAACTCTAGAGCAATGCCACAGACCTTATGAGTGTTGGGCTGGCTCTACAGACTTGAACCAATGTAAACGGAGCTCATGCAGAAATACGGAAGAGCTTAAGCAGTCTTGATTTGATAGTGAACAAAGGAAAAAGAATAAAACGCATCTTGAAGACTTTGTGTCTGCAGAGATAAGTTGGTGGCATGAAATCTCTCTTCTACTGTAAAAATATATAATCTTGTATTAGCCTAAATGAGATATGATGGAAAATATCAAGAGGTTTTTAAGGAGAAGTAGTCTGATTATTGCAGACTGGGCTTGCATACTGCTGGCACTGGGAAGGCAATAAGAGGTGGCTTATGACTTCCTTCCCAAGTGGCTGGGGCCTTAGTGAGTTGCTTGTGTGGAGAACCTGCCTCTGTAGTAGTAGAGGAATGGCAGGTAGTTGTGCTTTCTTTCTTTCTTTTGTCACTAACCTAGCTGGTGCTTCATCTTAGGCGTTGCAGAACAGTGGCTCTTGTGCTGACTGAAGACCTTTCAGGTTTCTAGTCTGACCACGGCCTACCAGTATCAGTTGCTAGTGTTGGCCTCTGAATGGAGAAGTTTCACAAATCTTACCCTGCATACTTGTCCCTGATCTAAGCCTGTGTACTGAGGGCCTCCTTGAAGAGGCTGTAGCCAGAGCTACTGTGTCAGTACTGGAAGGAGATAGTAAGAAGCAGTTATTCAGTCTGGGAGATGGTTTTGCTTGCTTTAATTATGTGTGACTGAAAAATGATGGCAAAAAAAAAAAAAGGTAACTCCAGTGCTGCAGAGCAGAAATTGCTGTGATAAATCTATTTACCTACAAGGTTTTAAAACTAAAGCATGTTCTCAGTGAAAACTTGTTTTGCCAGGACCCAGTACCACAACAGAGACTGAAACAATTGCCAAGTATGAAATAATGGATGGCGCACCAGTTAAAGGTAAATACTTGTGATACTATTTTGAAGAGTAAGCATTCTCAGTTACAATTGTACTTTAAAGAAAATAAATCAGGAGGAAAGTGGCTTGTGTAAGCTTCTTTGGAGAAGCTTATTTCCTATTTAAAACTGATGTTTTCATTGACTTAAGAACTACCAGGGTCTCAGTGAAATTCCTTACATTTATTTAGCATTGAAAATGTTGTGTCTCATCAATGTAGCACTTTGATTCAAGCTTGACTGCGTGATGCAGATCAGCTGTTGAGAGTTCAAGATGCAGCTTTACAGAATCACAGAATAATTTAGGCTGAAAAAGATCTCTTAAGGTCATCAAGTGTTTTGACTTCTACCTTTGATTTCACACTTAGCTCTATGTATGTTTTATTATTTTTTTTAAACCAAACATTCTATTTCTGAACACTTGCTGCTGACTTCAGGGCTCAGCTCGTAGATGCCTTAGGCAGCAGCAGTAGTATAAAGGTGCTTTGGTAGCAAAAGATGATGTAACTTAGGTGCTGTCTAAGCATGATGATTAAATCTTAATCTAGACTCCCACTTACTACTATATGTGGGAGCTGGTGCTGGTGATAAGTAGAAAAACCTTAACCTATCAAACCTAATCAGAGGTGCAAGTTGGTGGTGAGAGGGCTGTTGCCTTGGATACTGGAAGTCTGTTTCTTTCTGTGAAAAGAAAAGGCACAGTGCTTCGGAAGATGCTCTTATTTTGCATAGATAATAAAGCTGTTAATGTTATCTGGTTGTCAGGAACTAATTGAAACTTTCCTCTTTAAGGTGAATCGATTCCTATAAGACTATTCTTAGCAGGCTATGACCCAACCCCTACAATGAGAGATGTCAACAAGAAATTTTCAGTGAGGTACTTCTTAAATCTAGTGCTTGTGGATGAAGAAGATAGACGATACTTCAAACAACAGGTATGGTCCAGGTGGATCTTGTTGCAGAATTCTGGAGCGTTTTGCATGCTGCTTTGAATGTTCAACATATTAGAAGCCTACTGTGCTTCATGTATGGTGTAAATAATTCTGCGGTTGAATGTATTGAAAGATGTACAGAATATCCTATCTTGCAGAATAGTGAAGATAACTGACAGTAAGGATAGAAAGCTAGAATGCTGCATGGGAAGTGCTGAATCACGGCCTGAACCTCTGATTGACCACCTGAGATGAGCAATGAGTCAGCCCTGGGAGCACAGGTGTAGGCAATTCTGTGCTATTGGAAGGGGTGGAGCCTGGTTCCACCTCTTCTAGACCCATTTAAGAGCTGACCACCACTGGGGAAAGATCTCTTTTGGAGATCGCTCCTCTTGGAGTCTTCTCAGTGAGCCCAGGATAAGAGTAAGCTTTCCATTCTTCTTTAGCATGATAACCTGTTTAGCCTAACTTTCCTATGTATTTCTTAATTATAGCATCAGTATATTAATTGATTATACACATGCTAAGTGCCATAAAATAACTATACTTGGAATATCAAGATTATGTGATTAAAATGAGCTACTGATGCATTTGTTTGCTTGGTTTTTGTAACTCCTGCAGAAAATTTCTATTCCCAGCATTTTCCTAGGTTCGAAGCTACAAAACTGTAGTAAGAGCAAGATGTTTGACTGAAAACTGTAAGGACATAATAGGGAAGGGAATAGTGGAAAGGGTCGTTGGCATGAAGCTATGTAAGCTATGGCAAAGTCTGTCAGAATCTTCCTTCCAAAAGACAGACAAGGTGATATGACTCTAGAAAATGGAAGGTAACTGGAGCATACAGTTTCTATTATGGACTTTGAATTTGAAAGAATTAGGGGGATTTTTCTAATACCATCAGTGAGCAGTAGGATTGTGAAGGAAGAGTTGACTGCTTTGTATTGATAAATGTGTATTTGGGCTGCAGCTAAATAGGTAAACTGAATGATTTGTGGTGTCTTTCTGGTAACAACAGTAGAGTGCATATGGAAAATAATAGGATGCAGAGTTTTTTCCAAAAGCCTTTACCCGTTCTGCCTGGAAATGTCTAATGGTGCTACTGGCTTCGTGGTAAATAGTTGTTTCATAAGTGTTTGTTTCCTCAAATAGGAAATAATTCTATGGAGAAAAGCGCCTGAGAAGCTGAGGAAACAGCGAACAAACTTTCACCAGCGGTTTGAATCTCCGGAATCACAAGCATCTGCTGAGCAGCCTGAAATGTGAACTGGTATATGGTGAAAAACTTTGCAATGCTTCAGCAGGTTAAAGATGACAGCAGCCTGTGGGAAAAGAAGGCCAAAATTCCCATTACAACCGTCTTCCTTCATCTTACAGTGCTGCATTTACCATACTACTAAAACGTTCTTCAGTTAAACATTCAAGTATGTATATACCTTTAAAATAAAGTGCTTTCTCAAACACTGGAACTTTCTTAAGCTATTTTGTACTGCATATTTACTTTTATTTGACGATGTTATACGCACTTGGATATGCATAACCTTAAATCTAGTTATTTCCATGCATGGTAGGCCGGTGTATTTGGTTTTTCTGGTCACGGTGTAGATAAAAGCATTTCCTTTTTCATATTGGTTTATTGCATGTCTTTCTCCAATGTTGCTTATTTGCATTTGTTTTGATTTGAAATGGCAGTAAGACAAATAACTAAATCACACTAAAAATCAAGGTTTGTGGACTTGTCCTAAGATTTCTAATTGCTGTATTAGACAGGGGTTTAACTGAAGCTGCATGTATATGCGCTATAACTGGAGCCTTCAGACACCTTATCAAGGTTTCTAAGAAGCTTTGAATTTCAATAGCAAAGAATGTTAGTAAACGTCTTTGCCCTCCCTCCCCCCAGTTCTCATTTTGTCATTCCTCTCTTAAGCCTTTCACTTGAGTCACCTCTGACTTTTGAGGGTTCATTGCCCAGTAAGTAATGGCTTTGGGTAAGTTCTCATGACTTCACTTTCAGCTGGTGAGTGGGTAAAGTATCAAAATGATTCTAAACACTGGTAACATTGATGTTGCAAATACACAGTTACGTGGGTCCTTGTGCTTTTTTGTTTCCACTTCCTTCATGATCTGTTTCCTCGCTGTCCTGGTAAGAGTGGCAGAATACCCTCAGAGGAGATCCTCTTCCTCATCTGTCTAAGCCTGTGAGGATGGTAAATGTGCTTTATGTGCTCTTCTAGGAAGGTACTGTGAAGCTAGGCAAGCTCCAGCGTGACCGGACACTTGTCTAGCACAGCAGATTGTTTGTCTTGATCATCTCGTATGCATTTAGTGTTTGAAGAAATAGCTTAAACAGGTTAGCCTTCATCTACTCCCTGTGAGTGTGCAGTCTGCTCGCAGACATGGGGCTTGGGCGCAACGCGAGGCCTGCTGTGTGGGAGGCTACTTGCGCTCGTAGTTCACTTGGCCTTTCAACCAAGGCTTCTTGACTTCAGTGCAAGTGTCATTGGTAACCTTACTTTATGAGTAAGCAAATAATTGAATTACATTTCTGTAAGAACTGTTTTATTACTGTGGCACTTTGATAAAGCAGACAAAGACTCTGTGTACTACATGCTAGGATACTTCTCTTCATGTGGGTATCTTCGGAAGAAAGCAAATTTAACTCCCTCATGTAAGTGCCTGTTCAGAAATTAAAAGAATAAAGTAAAAAACAAAAAGCCAAATATTTTCATGGTCACTTGCATGTTGTAATCTGAAAATTATTCTGAGATATTTTGAAACTGATTGTATTTAACCAGCCTCAGATCGTGCAACCATGTATAATAAATGAGAAACGTACTGAGCTGCTATTTGACTTATTAAAACAGCTGTATTCTCACTAAGCACTGCCTTGTCTTTGTTTGTGGGGGGGTTGCGTAAACTGCTTCCAGCTCTGCCTTTGCGGTAACATGAGTTTTAATTTCGCAGGTGTGTTTTTTGTTTTTTTTGTTTTTTTTTTTTCCCCCTCCTGTCTCAGCAGGGACGGGGAAGGCCTGCTCCAAAGGAGCCGGCTGGAGTTCCGGCCCGCAGGCAGGGAGCGGCCCGGCGCGCGTCAAACCCGCTCCCTCAGGGCACGGCTTCCGCCCGCCGCCATGTTGACAGCCGCCATGGGCGGGCCGCGCATGCGCGGCGTAAGGCGGGCGCCGCGCTGTGACGCGTTCGCTGCGACGCGGCTGCCCTTCTCTGCCGATGAGGCGGTGCGCGTGGCCGCTGCTGCGGCTGTCGGCGCGCGCGGGGCTCGCCCTGCGCCATGGCGGGGCGCTTCGCCTCCGCCCCGCCGCCGCCTCGTCGTCCTCCTCCTCATCGTCCTCGGACGGCGGCGGCTTGCGTGCCCCCGACACCTCCCTCTTCGTGCCCGTGCCGCTGAAGCCCGCCGAGGGCGCGGCGGAGGAGGACGTGGGCGCCGAGCTCACGCGGCCCCTCGATAAGGGTGAGGCGGGCGGCGGTGTCCCGCGAGCCGGGCCCGGGCTGCGGTAGCAGTCCGTACGACGGCGGGGTGGAAGCTGGGGGGAGGGGCGGCCGAGCTGCGGGCGCCGGGCTTAATGAAGCGTGCTGGTGGCGCGTTACTGTCGTTAAACCCGGTCATAGGAAGTGTGGTAAAGCGATCTGCGTTGGTTTGGATCTCTCCGAGGGGTAGCAGAGGGCTGTGCTGAGTGCTGCTCGCTGGTGAGAGATGGCAGAACCCAAGGGGAAGGCGTGGAGCTGTACAGAGGAGGGTCAGGTTGGGCATCAGGAAAAGGTTCTTCACCGGAGAAGGGCACAGGAACAGCCTGCCCAGGGAAGTGCTCGCAGCACCGAGCTTGACTGAATTCAAGAAGCGTCAGGATGATGCTCTGAGGTGCATGGCCTGATTTTTGGGCAGTCCCATGTGGAGCCAGGAGTTGGAATTGATGATCCTTTCGAACAGACAGATGTGCTGTGTGGGAAGCCAGCACATCATGCCGTGTAACTTCAGAGTTCTAGATTAAGCTGATTTGTAGCTATAACACTCAGCACGCTGAAAGCCAGTTGAATGCCTTCGGCCGTCAGACCGTGGGTGTGTGCTTGCTGATGAGAGGTGGAAGCTGAGAAAGGTGGGTGTTATCAGTAGTTCCTGCATCAGAAAGAAGAGATGCCTGAATGAGTGTATTGGTTGGTCGCTTGGATTAGACCACGTAAGTCTGATTGAAAAATTGTGCTGAGAAATCAGTAATGCTCAAGTAATTGAAGAATATGAGCTAAAATAGTGTTCTAGAGTGAGAAAATTGTTGAGATGAGGGAAGAAATTCTTACAACAGAAGTGAATGGTGGAAAGGGTAATTAGTGATTGAGCTAGGACACGTCTCCTGAATATCTACCCTGGTTGCTAGTTGTTGTTGCAGAAATAGTTTTGACTATGTGCGTTAAGTTACCGTGGCCATACCCTAGTTGGTTTGTGATGGCAGCATCATTTTGTTTAGATAGACCTTATTTTTAAGATGAATGTTTGTGCTTAGGAAGGATCATGACCTTAGATGTTTAGAGCTGTGATGGTCCTACTGTCACGTTGCCTTGGATGTTCTGGCATGTTCTGGCAGACCTTTTCATCTTGCAGTAAAGGCCAGCAGGTTGTGAGTTCAGATATGTCTGATGTTGTGTTAGCTGCTGTCCTTTCCTACAGACGCTTCTCAGAAGAAATCATTCTTTCTCCTGCTGAGGTGTTTTCCAATCTGTCTTCGGTTTCCTTGGCCCTTAACCATTTCTCTGATGAAGATACAGATGGCTGTTTATTAATGTTTGCCTGCTGACAGCAGCCTTGGTCTTACTCAGTTACCTGTGTGAGCACTCCAGAAGTAATCTACAGGTTGTGGTTGGAAATCCATTCATAACACTGCTGTAACAAGGCCTGGGGTATGGGATGTAGCCACCACTCTCACACTTTTGGCTCTGGCTGCATTGGTTTTCTGCTCTTGTCACTTGGTGATTTTCGTTATTCAAAATAGGTTACCTCTGCTCTAGAATATAGTTTTTCAGAAAAACAGGCAATCTTTTGGTTATTTAACTGAAAGCTTTCTGTGTCATGGTGGGCATTTTGTGTGAGTCCTGGCACTGTGTCGTACAGGCCTTTGTAGACATTGATTTTAAAAATAGCATAAGTTTGTGGCTAGGTGCTGATGAGATCTGTGGGGCTGCTATGAACTCCTGATTTGCTAATGATGGGAATGGGGCACTTTTGCCACTGTGATTTAACTAACATTTAATGAACTGAATTCAGAACATATATTGGTGAATGTTTTTCTTTTGTTTTTTTTACAGCTCAGAACTTCTCTTTCAGGGAAGGGAATGGGCTTATTAATAACTTCATAGTAATCAGGTGTTCATGTTAAATCTCTTAATTTGTGATCTATTTGAAGGAAGCCTGCTAAGTTTTCTTCTCCCCACCTTTATTTTAGCAGAGAAATAGGAAGAACTCTGCACCTGCTTTGCCAGATGTTCCTGAGTGTCTGTCTTAAAAGCAGAGTAGGTCTCTCAAGATGCTCATTAAAAGCTTTAATAGAGTGATTCAAGCAGATTTAATTTTAACATTAAAACCTACTGCTCACTGATAGGGGCCAGAAAAAAAAAAACAAAAAACCAACACAATGCAAACTGCCCCCAAAATGTACCTCTTGTTTTGTTTTGTAAGATGTTTGCTGCAGGTTCCCTTGCTTATGGTTTCCTCTCTCTACTGGGAGAAGCTGTTCTATTGCAGCTTAAGATTGTCTTCTTCCACAAAAGCCTTAACTAGTGATTGAGGTTAATATGGGGAGAAGTCATTTGAGACTATTCAGGATGGCAGAGAGTCCCTCTCTCCAGAGTAATGAGACTGCAAGCCATGACCCCTGGGTCAGCAAAATGTGATTTGATTTTGAGCAAGCTAAGAAATGCTATTCTTCTTCTGCAGGTGAAGTTCTGAAAAACTTAAATAAGTTTTACAAGAGAAAAGAAATCCAAAGGCTAGGAGCAGAAAATGGATTAGATGGTAAGAAAATGTTCTAAGATTTTCTTTTATGTGAAATCTGGTTTTATTTGGATATGACTATTAGTAGGTTGGGTCTTTCATGATTCTCACATCAGTGGTTGGTTACTTCTCTGTGGTTTCTTCTCTCACTAAATAAAAAAATTTATTTGCAGTATTTCATGTGAAGGAATAGATTTTTGGTGAACCACATCAGTGTTTTGTTCACAAATACAGTGTTGTGATCCCACTCACATTCGGATTTTCATTATCTTTTGCAGCTCGCCTGTTTCACCAAGCCTTTATAAGCTTTAGGAAATATATCATGGAATCCAGTTCTGTGAGTGCTGATTTGCATATTATTCTCAATGATATATGCTGTGGTGCAGGCAAGTATCTGGAGTGCTTGTAAGATAATGTGCATTTTCTGTTCCTTTTTTTGACCTCTGTACTCACCTACCTATCTGTGATCCCCCCCTGCCATGCAGAACACAGGCTGTGCTCTGTCTTTAAACCTTCTGAAGTGGGAACTAAAGAGGTGGAGATCTTAGCAAGTGGAAGCCCATTGCTTTGTAGCAGCTGCTCATTGTGAAATGAAAACTGCGCTGTTCGATGTGTTCCTTTGTCACTAGGGGGCACTTTGAGAGCTTTCTCCTGCCCTTGAGAAACTTGGGAGTGCAGCTCTGTGACCACTTTCAGTGTGGCACTAGTGGAATCAGAATCATAGAATGGTTTGTATTGGACATTTAAGATAATGTATTCCAACTCCCCTGCTATAGGCAGGGGCACCTTCCTCCAGACCAGGTTGCTCACAGCCCCATCCAGCCTGGCCTTGAATGCTTTCAGGGAGGGAGCATTCACAGCCTCACTGGGCAACCTGTTCCAGTCTGTCACCATCCTCACAGTAAAGAATTTCTTCCTAATATCTAATAAGAATCTACTGTCTTCCAGATTAAAACCATTTTCCCTCATCCTGTAGTAGGCAAAAGCTTTGCTTGCTTGCTTGCTTACTGCATTATGTGTTGTAATTAACAGCGCTTAACCAATGCTGGCTGGTAATTGTAGAAACAACTTTCTCCAGAGGTTGAACTTTAGCATTGTATGTATATTCTCAATGATAGTAATTTAAGACCCCATGTCTGCTCTGCAAGCATTCAGAACTGTGAATGGTGAACTTGGATCTCTTTTCTGAATTGACTTTTTATTTTTGATTTTTATTTTACTCAGCTAGGGGTTAGCGTCTCAAAATTCTGAAATGGGAACTCAAGTCTTTGTGGCTTCAGGAAGCTACATACTATTCTGGAGGTCCTCTGCTTTTCTCTATTTATCAACAAACACAATCTAGAAGCTTTTCCTCATTCTAAGGCAGCATGTGAATTTAGGGAGAAAAGACTCAGATCTTGGAACAGAAAAAAGTATTTCTCACCCTGCTTTTTCATAGCTTCTTATATAGAAGTTCTGTAGTCTTGGAGACTTGCAAGAGTGATAAACTGATCTCAGATATTTTTCCATGTTCTTTTGTGAGCTCACGTGCTCGTGTTAGTTTCTCGTTTTCTACAGAGAGCCAGAAGCTGAAAGACCTGCGTAAGTGTGTGGTGGACGTAGCACTGAGTTTTTTCAGAATGTGTTATGAAGATGCCAGCCTTCAGACAAGCACACCAGCTTACTTAAAAGCGTTTGCCTTCCAGGTCACGTGGATGATCTCTTTCCGTTCTTCTTGCGACATGCAAAGCAGATCTTTCCAATGCTGGACTGTATGGATGATCTGCGCAAGATCAGCGATTTAAGATTGCCACCCAACTGGTCAGTGAGGACATCACAAGTGATTGTGATGTTTCCTTTTCTTAGCGACTTGGAATTTCAAAGTCTGTGGACTAAATTTTTTTCTGAATGTTTGCGTAATGTTTTCAGATTCATTCCTCTGTTTTTATAATAGCTTGTGTCAGAAATTCTTATCTGTATTACCAGGTATATTGCAATCAATTAAGAGGGAAGTTTGGTTGTATCAATTGTGAAAATAACTGAGTTGGTATTGGCTCTCCAGAAAGCTGTCTTTTGGCTGTATCTAGGAAATAGTATGTTGGAATATTAAAATGTTAATGTACCCAAAGAGAGAGACCATAACAGTGAGAGTCATTTTGAATACTGTGTAAATTTAAATCTAAATGTTAGAAAGGATTGTATGATTAGTGCAGTGAGTGTGTAAGACATGGGAACCTCTTTACACTGGATGTATTTAAGACCTTGATCTTTATGTTTTCAATACCCACTAAAGTCTTTAAGCTTTTAAATAAATGTTTCATAATAAACGTTTAAGAATGTCACCTAAATCAGTATCCAGAGCATCAGATATAGGTTCAACAGATCTTTTTTTGTGTGTGTGTTTTAGGTATCCAGAAGCCAGGGCTATTCAGAGAAAGATAATATTCCATGCTGGCCCTACAAATAGTGGAAAAACATACCATGCTATCCAGAGATTTTTGTCAGCAAAATCTGGAATCTACTGTGGTCCACTAAAACTTCTGGCTCATGAGATCTTCCAAAAGAGTAATGCTGCTGTCAGTATGTTATATTACTTATCCATACACTTAGTATTGGAACAGTCTCATGAATGCATGTTTGTTAAGTGTTGTAACTGCTTGAAGCAGTCCATGAAGCAGCATTCCTAGTATGGTGCATTTGGCAAACTTGTGGCAGTATCAGTTCCCAGCAGTCATTTCAGCTTTAGGCAGAGAAGAGCATCACTTTCTTCAGAGCGTGTGCCATGTTGCCATCCCTGTAACCTGCGTTCATTTTCCGTTGCTATTTTCTCTTTGTGGGTTCAGCCTGGTTGTGCTGTTAACTGTAAGATGTAATTTTTTTGCTGAAATGGAGGATGACATCTAATTAAGGATATTACTTCTTCATTATGCCCTTCAGTCTAATAGGACTTAAATACAGGGCACAAGTCTTAGAAGCTGCTTAAAGAAACTGATATCTTCCCTCTTTGAGAAGATTATGTTGTAATGAAGAAATTTAACATGAGTTTTCTGAATTCCTGTAGAATGTGCCATGTGATTTGGTGACAGGAGAAGAGCGTGTGTATGCCACTGAAGATGCCAGGCAAGCTCCTCACATTGCTTGTACCATTGAAATGTGCAGCACAAACACACCTTGTACGTATACTCAAGTGTTTCACTGACTTCTATGGGATCTTTGTGTGTTAACACTGAGACATTGTGAGGTAACACAGCTATTCCTTTTCACTCCTGTTGGAGTGATTTCTGTACTTTGTTACAGCAGTTTCAGTAAAACCTGAATCACTGTAGTGCAGCATTTTTGGTGGTAGAGGTTTAGCTTGATTTCAACAACTTTTTTTGGAAAGCATTTGTGATATTTCTGCGTAGTACTGCTGTTCCTTGATACATCAATGTTTTTGTTGTTGTTTTTAAGATGAAGTTGCTGTGATCGATGAAATTCAGATGATCAGAGATCCTGCCAGAGGATGGGCTTGGACAAGAGCCCTTCTGGGTAAGCCTGATAGTGTTGGCAATTAACTTTTGTTCATGGGTAGATAAAAATAATGACAATAGTTTTTAATATAATGTAAGGTGAAATGTACAGTTCTCAATGTGTTTAGCTGCAAAATGTAGTTTTTGGGTAACTGTTTATGTCAGCCAATCTACTGTTGGATGTAAATGTGTAATGTTTTGTCCTTTGTTTCATTGTGTCTTGTTTAGGACTCTGTGCAGAAGAGATCCATGTTTGTGGAGAAAGTGCTGCCATTGATTTGGTGACAGAGCTCATGTTCACTACAGGGGAGGAGGTGGAGGTAAGCTTTTTAGTTCTGTGAAGTTATGGATACAACATCAAGTTCTTGCTGGGAAAACAAACGTGGGCTCTTGTCTGGGATACCACTGATCAAACTTACTCTTGCAGTAGCTGTTGTTAGAATGTTTTTTAGAATGTTTCTCAATTCCTGTAAATGGAAGGAAATGTTATAAAGTGTTTGTATTCTTTTTGTTTTATTTTTCGTAAAGAAAGGTAATCATTTTGCTGAATTCTCCTTAGGGAATGCTGCAGCTCTGTAGTGGCTTTCTTTGCAGTTCTGTTCTTCCTAGATGGAACTGTTTCTTTCATTTTGCTCTGGTTACTTGATCTGTTATTCCTCATATGATGAGAAAAAGAGTTAAAAGAGCTTTCATCTCTAGAAGAAAGCGACAGAAAAATCTCTGAAACCCAAATTTTCTATCATAAAAGCTGCTGTCTTCAGAAGGCTCCTTTATGAACCTTATTAAAGACATCACAATTTGATCCTAAAAAAATCCAGCCTGCATAATTCCTGGTGAATAGGTGTGGCTTTACTTATCTGTGATTGCTGGGTTGAAAGCTATGAAAGAGGGCCACTTACAACATTTGGATGACTGAAATATTGAGAACAGACTCTTATTTCTTCCTAGAATGGCCACTGTTATGTAATCTATGTATTTCTTCACTTTAATCTAGTTGACATGTACAGATGTGTAGTCTGCAGCTGGAGAAGTGCTGCAAGTATGTAATTACACCTTTTTTCCAGTAATTATCTGAAGAGGTAATTACGGTCTGTGAGAAGTCCCTCAGTGTTGTGGTCAGTTGGGGTGGTAACTGTGCTGTGTGATCTCCCAGAGGAATTTTTCATCTGAAGTCATGTTTTCTTTGATAACTGTTTTGATTCTAGGTCCGAAACTACAAGAGACTCACTCCTCTTACTGTGTTGGATTATGCCTTAGAGTCTTTGGATAACCTCCAGCCCGGGGACTGCATAGTTTGTTTCAGTAAGAATGACATTTATTCCGTCAGTCGACAGATCGAAGCTAGAGGATTAGAATGTGCTGTCATATATGGCAGTCTGCCACCAGGTAAAGCATTCTTCCTTTTATTTTTAAAAGAGTCTTCTGATTTTGATGCTTGTGTAGAAAAACTTCTAAAATGAAGTTTTAGTTGCATTTTTAAATATAGTGAAAGGTTTTTGTTGACTGATGTTGTCATCTTAGTGTTAGATGTTTTATTATGTACCATTTAATACTTAATATTGTTCTTTATATAGGCTTAATTAAAATATAGGCTGCTGTCTGCCAGCAGCTCAGGGAATGGTTTAAATCTCTCCTGTCCCTCTACCCTCAACCAAAGCCAAATACCAGCCAAATATAAAGGTTTTTTTTCTCAACTTACTTTAAAGTCATCAATCTTAGTGATGTGCTGTATTTATTTTACACGAAGAGTTTGCTATGTGAAGTGTCTGTCATTCTGCTTTAGGAACAAAACTTGAACAGGCAAAGAAATTCAATGATCCCAATGACCCATGCAAAATCTTAGTTGCTACAGATGCCATTGGAATGGGACTGAATTTGTAAGTACTCTGGACAGGTTATAGTATGATAACTATATTGATATAATAATAATAATAATGATTATGGGATCTAATTAGTTTCCTCACTTCCTCACATGGTACATAATGCTTTCATTCTGAAGTACTGATAAATTTGACTGTGAAGAACTAAGCTTTAATTTGAATGGCTTATTTGACCTAATTCTGTGTCATAAGATGGGAGGAACCTGCTTCAGTCTAAACCCGCAGAGGTTTAGATTGGATGTCATGAAGAATTTCTTCACAGAGTGGCTGAGCATTGGAACAGGCAGTTCAGGGAGGGTGTGGAGTTGCCATCCCTGGAGATATTTAGGTGAATGTGGATGTGACTCTAAGGGATGCGATGTAGTGGTGCTCTTCTGAATGATATGTTCTTAAGTAATGTCTGTAGCCATTTATTTTACAAGAGAAGGGGCCTTAGAAAATAAGGCTTTCATTCTTCTGCAGTAGGTTGTATAGTGGAAATGGTTTGCAAAAAGGATTTCTCTCTGTTTTTGTTCATATATTTCAGGTGTATAAAAAGAATAATTTTTAACTCAATAGTAAAGCCAACCGTCAATGAAAAAGGAGAGAAGGAAATAGATTCAATTACAACCTCTCAGGCCCTACAAATTGCAGGCAGAGCTGGGCGTTTTGGCTCATCTTTCAAGCAAGGAGAAGTCACTACAATGCACCGTGATGACCTGCTGCAGCTGAAGGAGATCTTGAGCGAGTCTGTGCCCCCTGTGAAGGTGGGAGTCTTTACCTGGTTTGTACAGATGTGCTGCAGGTATATTGAAACTGCTTGTATTTTTAAGAATTAAAAGCTCAGACATAGAAGATTTTAAGTTCCAGATAAGTGTGCTCTAAAAAAGGAACTCTGTAGGGTGCTTTGGAGTTTTGTCTTTCTGGATTTTGTATCTGACGCACTAACATAAGAACAGTGCTGAGAATTAATGGAAAATGTTGTCTTTGTTTTTCCCTTTAGGCTGCTGGCCTACATCCTACTCCCGAGCAGATAGAAATGTTTGCTTATCATCTCCCTGACGCCACTCTATCTAACCTCATTGTAAGAGCAACTGAAATTATTAGCTTCCATAGCATTGTTCATTGTCACTGTTTTCTTAGAAACCAGTACTTCAGGAGCCTGACAGCTTGTGAGGCATGCATTGTTTGCTGATGTTACAGTGTTATACAGCAAAGTATATAGTTTCTAACCTAGAAGTAAAAGATGATGCTTGGAGACCTGGAAGATTGAGGCTGGTAGGGTGACAGCAGACTTTTAAAATTTGTGTATTTCAGGGCTAGCTTATAGATACTGAGATTTGTTAAAGAAAAAAAAAAAAAAGTCTGTTATTGATATCTTTAAGTATTCAGTCACATATCTTGTTAAGAAGCTCAGTGCTTTTCTAAAGAACTTTAAAAAAAATCTTCAGAAGATATACAGCAGAGAAACTAGTCTTGTAGGCATTTAACAGCACAGGGCATCTCTTATTTCTCCAAACCTTGGATAATTGTCAGGTATTCTTTGGACTCCTCTTTTGCAACATCATATTTATCTTTTGATTCTTCTTAAAATAGATGCTCCTGGCATTGGCCTAAAAATAGCTCAGTTGTTGATTTTTTTGTACTGTAAAGGCAGCTTTTTGTGCCATGCTAAGTGGCAAACCTGGAAGTGATTGATTTTTATGATAGTATTCTTTCTAGCTAAAATGTACATTTCTTGAAAACTGCTTTGGGTACTTAGAAGACCGGTTGAAAATGCGTATTAAAGGACAGTGAGAGCATTATGTCTTCTCTTCTGAGCCTGTGTCAGAGAATTTAATGAAAATCACATTTCAAAGAGTAGAGGCAGCTCTTCTGATCTTCCTACTCCCTCTTCTCCCCCCCTTTTTTAAAAAAAAATTATTACTATGGATTACATTTGATATTTAACTGTTCTTTCAGTATAACCAGCATTTAAACCACCAAATCTTTTTTTTTTCTTTTGGTAATAGAAACTGTGACAACTCTTTCCTGTAATAACAAACCTCTTTGTTTGATGATGTTCTCGCAGGATATTTTTGTGAGCCTCTCACAAGTTGATGGGCTGTACTTTGTCTGCAATATCGACGACTTTAAGTTTCTAGCAGATATGATTCAGCACATTCCACTGAATTTGCGATCACGGTACGTCTTCTGCACTGCACCCTTGAACAGAAAGGAGCCTTTTGTGTGTACCACATTGCTGAAGGTCAGTTATTGTTTGTTCCTGGGAAAATGTTAACTTTATTTTAGACTAAGCATATTGTGGTGTAGTGAGCAGCTGTATTTATTGGGAGTTTTGTCGTTAGGTCATTTGAGAGCATTCTTGATGCTTAATTCTGGTCATGAAAAATAGTCCTTTAAAAACAAGGTGACACTAATTCAAGGTGTTAGCTTGTCAACAACCTAGGGGAATGTGGGATTTAATTGATGATTGATGTGAAAACACATTTAAGTAGAATTGAAATCCCACAGAATGTAATCCTGTGAATTTGATGTCAGAGTTGCATCAGTTCAGTTTTCCGGCCTGGATAAACTCTTTTCCTTTCAGGAATTTTTAGTCAGCTGATTTCAGTTTTTCAAAATTAATAATTTCTTTCAAGTATGTTTACTTGTTACTTTGTTTGACACCATCATCTTTTTCCCTCTTTAGGGATTATATTAAACATTTTTAATAATATGTTGTGACCTCTTGTGTTGTGACGGATGTTAGATATAGACTTATGCCTTTCAAAAATAGGTACTGACTTTCCTTAAGAGCTGACAGATCAGTTTAAAGAGTATAAAAAATGACTTGTCCCTTCTTAAAAAAACCAAACAAACAAACAACCAAGCATTCAGATCTTGAGTAATAAAGGTGCAGGAAGGCATAATGTAATACTGAAGGGAGGTACACTGTTAAAGGCCAATGTGAATGTAATCCCCATTGCTATTAAAAAAAAGAAATGCTGGTATTATATCTATGTGTGGTATTATATTATATATTAGCCAGCTAGGAAGTAGTTACACAAATTCATCAGTGCTCCTGAATATTTTTTTAATTTAAATCTTATTTGTCTTGTTTATCTGTTAGTAAAAGAGCAGAGATGTCTATCTTTGAAGAGCTGTTATTGCAGATTAATCTGCTTGGTTGTAAATGAAGCATTTCCTAAGTCAAGGAATACATTTAATATAATTTTCTCAATCCTGGAGATTATGAAACAAGATAATTAACAGAATAGGAGCAGGAGGAGTAGAAAACATGAAGTCTGTTCTGCTAGGTGAAATCATATATCTCTACTGTCATGTTTTTCTGGATAGTTCTGTACTTTTGCAGCTTAACTCTGTGCATGGCCCATGGACAAATCGTGTTAATGAGGTCTGGGAAAGGAGAAATGACTCTGGTTGAGTAATTAAGTAAAAGAATGTGTGGCATTTGGGCTGTGTAAAACAAAGCAGGTATTTTCTGGAGTATTGGACACAGACTCAAGGGAATTTAGTTCAGTGGAATTACTTTGATTTGGTTAGTGGTTGCTCCTTTGATAATAAACTGGCATGAAAACATCTAGGAGCAGACTACACTACTGAGTCTTCATTCAGTTCTATGCTCTGTGGGTTTCAGTAGACATTTGCTAGAGTGTAGCTGTCGGAGTACAAAAGGACATTCAGTCAGTTATGAGGAGTGCAAGCAGCCTGTTTATAAGTTGAATGAATAATACAACTCATTTCAGAAACAATAGTTTGATTTCCTCCCTTCTGACTAATGTGGATTTCACTGAATCCTCTTTTTTTTTTTTTTTTGTCTTCCCCCTCCCCCAGTTTGCCAGACAGTTCAGTAGGAATGAGCCTCTGACATTTGACTGGCTCTGTCGACACACCAAGTGGCCACTAGCCCCGCCAAAGAACATCAAGGAACTAGTGCACCTTGAAGCTGTTCATGACGTTTTTGACCTGTATCTGTGGTTAAGGTATATGTACTTGAGATTCACTTTTTTCCTGCTACTATTCATAATGTACAGTCCTAGAAAAGCAGTGTCTTTCCAGGCAGTGTGTATGTGGCGCAGACTGTGGCCTTTGAGGGTCTTGGGAAATGCTGATGTAGCTGTAGTGTGGGAGCAAGTCGTGGGTTCTGCAGAGAACAATTTGTGACTGGCAGAGAGTTAGGAGCAAGGGCATCCCGGATTGGAGCATCACAAATACCACTTAAAATACAGTGACCTTTCCATACAACATTTAGCACATTTTCTTTTTTACTTGACATATTATATGTCTCTTTTTTTTGTCCCAGTCAGTAGCTCTTTAACGTGGAGGTTTAACTGAATACTGTTGTGTTTCACCTCTTCAGTTACCGCTTCATGGATATGTTCCCTGACGCTGCCCTCGTACGGGACATTCAGAAAAAGCTAGATGACATTATACAAATTGGTGTCTGCAACATCACCAAGCTGATCCGAGCTTCCCAGTCTGCTGCTGCTTCTGGGGCAGCAGAAGTCACGTCAGAAGGCTTTCCTCTTTCAAGGACTAAGAGAGATGCTAGGACGGTTTCAGACCATCGTGATGCAAAATCCACAGAGCCGCTCTCCATTGCACTGGAGGTCCCAGGAGAAAGAAGAGGAAAGAGCTTGAGAACCTATCGGTCTGCCACAAGGCAGGAGGATCTGAAAAGCCACAGGCGTGGATCTCTCGCCAACAGATTGCTACGTGAAGGACTTCTAACGCAAGAGATGCTGAGACAGCTGGAGAGCGAGTGGCAGGATCAGCACAGGAGTGGTAGATATGGCCTTGCTTCAAAAAGAAATGACCAGAGTAGTTCAAAGGAAATGGGAAAAAAGAAAAAATAGAATCCATGTCCTGACTCTGTTTAGTTTTTATTCTTAAAATAAAATGCTATTTTAATAACTTCTATGGCATTTCATGTTTATGCTGATGCAGCTCCTTGATGTCTTTCCTCCACCTGTGACTAGTTATGTGAAGCATTCAGAGAAATACACTCGTGTAGGCTGAGAGGCCTACCTTTGCTTTTAGCAATCTGCTGTACACTTCAGTTGTGTTCAGCAACGGTGTATGATATACTGCTCTGTGAAAATTTGAACCTGATGCCTTCTTAAAATATATCCTCACATCATTAATAAACATCAGATGTTTCACTGGTGATGAATTAGCTACTCATTCCATACCTTCTCAAAGGGCAGAGTTTAGCAGATAACAAGGAGATAATGAGCAACCTGGCAGGAAATTGGTCAGAATGGTGATAGGAGTTACGTGCTTTTAACCTTTGTGTCTTGTGAAAATGTGGGAGGAGGCAAAAAGCATTTGTGTTAATACTTGGGGGTTAAATCCTAGTCACAGGATTTTTTTCAGGTAAATTCTGTTGTGTGATGGGTAATTAAACCTGTCCTTGCTCTTTGAGTTTTATTTTTTTGCTAAAAAAATTTAAAAGGCAAATTTTTTGGGGAAAAAAATTATGTGATTATTTTTTGGGGGAAAGGTGAAGATGTTAGAGGCATAGGTGTAATTGATTTCTGAGACATTCATGTCTGTTTCTGCTAATTCAGTTTTATAGAAGCAATTTTGTTATGTGGCACTTCATGAATGATATATTTTTTTTGCTTCACATTCTAGCTTGTTTGTGACAGGTGGACTTGGAGGGGAGATGTGTGAAATACTTCACTTAAAACTATAGACTGTTCATTGAGCTTTAATAACAGGTAAGGTTTGGTACTCGTGCCAGTACCATTCCTAAGTACCCTAAGTAATTTTACATTTTATTATGGCTAGTGGGAAACCTACATGATTACTGCTGGGTGGAAAGTGTAGTTTGCTGGAACCAAGTTCTCAGGAAGCAGTTTGTTTTTCTTTTCTGCTGACACAGTGTCACTCAATAATGTTTAAGGCAGTGCAACACCAGGCTCTGCTTCTTTCCCACACACGCCTGTGCTCTGTTGCCCTGGCATATGTTTGTAGTGGAAGCAGGCCCTTGAGCTCTCCGTTGAGGTAATGGGGACTGGAAAGAGTTGGATGCTGAGGCTGCAGTGTGTGTTCACAGAAGGAGGTTTCAGCTGTTGCTGTGGCTGCATGGAGACAACTGTGTTGCAGCAGCTGTGTGTGTGCTAACAGTTTTTCACAGCTGTTCTCAATGTATTACACACGCTTTTTGCATTATTTACTAAAATGCAAGCAGTGCATAAATGTTGCTAGTGCATGTGATTTCATGCTGATTTCAGAGCCAAACCATCATAGGGGGAAGTGTTCCTGTTCTTCTGCAAAGCCCCATCTTTCTTTCCTCCTCCAAGGAAAAAATAAGCAGCTATGTATGTATGGCTGAGGCCATGAACATGTGAATTTTCTGGCTTGAGGATGAGTAATTCTGCTTTGCTTCCCAGGTTCATGACAGCCTCTGCCTAAAAGCAACACAGCTTGCACAGCATGCAACACTTGTGTGAGGATGATTCCCCTCTTCTTTCCCCTGTCCCTATGGATGTGGGTTGCAGGAGACTCATGTTGCCCGTGGGCTGCTTCTAGACTGTTTTGATGAATGTACCCTTTAATTGTATGCGTAGCTGATGCTAGCATATATTTTGAGCAAGGAAAGAGTGGCTGGGTCTGGGGGTGTAAGCCAGTCTTGCAATACGGAAGCAAAAAGCCTATAATCATTCTATTTTGTATTTTGGTGAGATTAGTGCTTGGCTTAACTCGTGGCTTGTATCCATAGTGACTCCATAGTAACTGTTACAAGAGCTCTGAAGTGTATTCAGGCGTTTCCAGGCTGACTTTTTACGAAAGTTTTCTTTTCTTCTGAGCTAATGATGTGACTGTCATTGGCCGCCGTTAGTATGGCAGCCAAATGGATCCCACGTGGTAAATCCGGACTGGTGCAGTGCAGAGGTATGCATGCTGTGCATCATGAACATTCCGTGTTCAAGCAAGCCCCTGGGGGAGATGGACTGGCTTTTCTTGGGGGGGGCTGAGCTGGAAAGTGGTTTTTCTAAACAGCAGCAGCAACATTGTTCATTCGATTTGGGAATCACATTTGTAGTACTTTGTTTCAAGTGCTCGGATTTCCAGATTAATTTCAGTCATTCAACTTTCAGATGTTTGGAAATTTATTAGTTTCACAGTTAATTTTTGTTTGTGTGTATGTGTTTAGCTGTTGTACTTTTAAGGGGAGATGATGCTAACAGTGCTGTTTGGTAAATGCAAAAACAAAGCTGCCTTTCTCTTAAGCCAATGAACTTTTTTCTGTCTGTGCTGGCTCCATCTCTTCTAAATATTGCCTGTCCTTGGGGTGCATTTTCTGGTTGGTTGCCTCAGGTGTTCTGCATTAATTCTGCAGCCTGATGCTTTCTCCGCTGTGAGAGGGGAAGGAGGAAGCCCCAAGCCTCTGTGTGGCAGGCAAGGGGAGCCTATCTGTTCAGGATTGTTTCCCATTTGTTGGCCAGAATACATACAAAATGGCCATTATGTAGTTGGGAATTCAGTCCTTACAACACCGAACTGCTGCCTACATGGCAATGAAACAATATCTTGTCTTTCTGTGCACAACAGCTTCCTTGAAGCTAGGATGCACCACAGATGAGCAATTGATTGATGCAGTGGATCTGACACATCACGTATTTGACAGTGCTTGTTGCCAGCTCTGTAACATTTAGCTCTTTAAGACCCTTTTTCAGTGGCATCTGTTAGAGAAAAAAAGAAAAGAGAGAATGAGAAATAAATCTACGTATTACAGTCACAATGAGCTGTGGATCATAGTGGGATGGAGCTTGAAAGGTGATGTTTTCAGTTTTGCTGGCCAGAGGGGTTGTGGCTCGGGTGGTGTGGGTAAACAATGAGGAGAGAGACAGTCCCTCTGGGAGTCAGTGTCTGACTTAACGAGCCGGCAGTTATTGGAAGATGAATGCAGGAGAAGTGAACCGTGCTTTCTGGCTGGTAGTGTGCCTTTTTTCTTCTTCCTTTTTTTCCCCTTTCTCCTGAAGATCAAAAGCCTAATTTTAGACCAAGCCCTATTTATGAACTGTTCAGCCCCTTTGCTTTACTCTTGCTTTCCTTGTTTTAGAATAGTGGAAAATAAACAGAGCTGTTGGGATCTCCTGGTGTCTGGGGCTAATCCCTGATGCAAGTCAGGCAAAAGGAATAGAAAAGGCCTCAACCTTTCCTAGCAGAGCTTTTGTGTAATTTGTCTCTGTGGGGCTGTTCTCTACCTTCCCTCAGCTCTTTAAGCCTTTCCTTGTGATGAGAGACTTGAACAACTGTAACCTTGGCTGCTCTGATGTTCAGCAGAGCTTATCTCCTGATCTGTGTGTTCTTGAAGCTGCCAGAACTGGGTAGAGTCGTCTTTGTGAGACCAGTGCTGGGTAGAGCTGAAGTATTGCATGTCTGTGGATTTTCTCCTGTGTTCATATGGCTCAGTTAAATCGTATGCGTATATATACATATATATTTACAGTAGCATGAGACTGTTGGGTCCTTCTTAGGCTATGACACAGCATGGCCTAAGATCTTTTTCTGCTAACTGGCCACTTCTGCCCTGTTGTGGATCTGTGTAACCATATTTGACTTCGCCTACTACAGAATCACAGAACTGTAGAGATCAGAAGGGACCTCTAGAGATCTCTGAGTCCAACCCCTGCTAAAGCAGGTTCCCTACAGCAGCTGAAGCAGTATCTTTCTGTGATCTCTCCCATTGCTCAGCACATCGCACCTTTTCAGCTCCCACTTATCCCTTCCCAAGACTGTCATTCTGATTTATCAACGGAATTTTGGATTGTGATATTTTTCTGCAGAATTTTAGGTGGGTTATTTTAGATTATCTGCCAGTGAAGTAAGCGCTCCTGCTGGGGGAAGCACACAGACTGTAGGAGCAGTTTAGAGTGAGCCTCCCATTGCTCCGTGCCAATGCTTTTCTTTCCCCTTTCCCTGGGTCAATATCTCAGCTCTTTTTGTATCTTTCATTAGTGATAAACACTGGAAGCACTTGTGTATTAAGGGTAAACCTGAAGAGTAATGGTTAAAGGCTGTGTCAGATTCAACTCTGATAGTGCAAGGAAGCAGTTTTGCCACAAGCAAACTGTGCTTTGCCAGTTAAAGGTGCTTGTTGCACTGAGTGCCACAGCCTGATATCTACTCTGTTGGCTGCCAGGTAATTCTATTTTCTCCCCAGGTTTTGCAACACCGAGGATCTGCATTGGCCTGAAACTTTGCCTCCAGAGGAGGGCTGAAGGGAGGGTAATCCGTGCAAAACCTTTCTGGGCTGGGAATTGCGAAAGAGGTGTTTCAGCTGGGGGTGGGGGGCTGCGTGCCCCTCCTTACCGTGGCTGGGAGCTTAATCGAGAAGGGCTGGAGATAAGGGTGCACTGTGTGGGACTAGAGAGGAGTTAATTCATGCGGAAGAGTGCAAGTGGGAGTGCCAAGCAGAGGCAAGAAACCTAACATCCTCCCTCAGCTTTCCAGATTCCCTGCAGCACTTTGTGCTGTGCTGCTGTCAGCCAAGGGGAAGGAAGCAATGTAAGCAGGGCAGGCTGGGTGCGTAGCAACTGCGTGGCAAAGTGGTTATCATTCCCAAGTGTGGCTGTAACAAAATTGATTTTTCTCCCCTTCAGCTTGGCAGATCTCCAGGTGCCTGCTTGGGCACAATGGAGCGCATAGCTGAGAGGGAGGGACTTTGGGGTGATGGTGGGGGAGATACAAAGAGACAGAAGTTTAATCATTGAACCGATCACGCTGGATGGATTTATTTATGGAACTCAATTTCCCAGGAACTCCACTGTTTCGCCTTGGGGGAAATGCCTCAGCTGAAGTTTCTCTAGCTCTAGCTTAGTGGATAAAGACGTGTCGCTTTGGAATTACTCAACAGCAGCTGTCACTACTGACACCTCCATCTGCCTTGAGAAAATGTTCGCCGTCCACTTGCTAGCTTTCCATTTTGCAAAGCTAAAGGAGGATCAAATAAAAAAGGTAAGTTAGAGCAGTAACCTGTTTTCAGAACTGTTATGCTCTGCAGGGTCTGCAGTGTGTAATGCAGGCTACTTTATGGCTTTTTCTACTGCCGCTATGGAGGAAAATGGCATGAGAAGCATTTGGATACATCTGATGACTGTGAAAATAGGTCTGCTTAGAGCTTTTCCCTGCACAATTATAAATTGCAATGGAACAAATGATCTTCAGTAAGGAAAAATGATATTTAAACTTGACCCGGCACGGTGTGGTGTAGTCCAGAGGGCAGGAAGGACCTTTCGTTAAGTTGCTTTGTGAGTAGTGTGGAGGATGGGATTTTTAAATCTGAGTAGGTGCCTGATTCACTCCCATGATAAGAAGGATAGGAAGATCTCCTGGGGGCTTTGGAACAGGTCTTCTGTGATTCAATACACAGTTCCAAGTAGTGGTGGTGGAATTAGAAGTGGGAAAGCTAAAAGTGAACCAGATCAGAAGCTGTCAGTACTGAAAGTGAACTGCCTGGTGGTTGCTTTTCCCATTTGCTTTCATGGCTGGGCTGCAGCGGGTTGTTGTCCCTCCATCATAAGACCACGTGGGACCTGTAAGTTTGAGTTAGAGGCACTGCGGTTTCTAGACGTGTCCTCAGGGGTGCTCTGTTTTCCTGGCGTCTACACAGAGTGCTTTGTGGCTGTCACCACCCAGCCCTGTCCTCTAGTTATACGGTCAGCTGGAGGTGGGGCTGTCTGCAGGTGCATGGCAGGAGGTAATGCTGCCTCCGTGGCAGGGTGAGCAGCACTGGGGTGTCCTCACTGTGCCTGTGCTTACACATGAAGGTCAGATGTCTCTGATGGCCACAGCCCTTTTGTCCCCATGTGATCAGAAGGGGGCCCTTGTGCCCCTGAAAACCAGATCTAAGGTCTCTTGTCTGGACAGTGTGTTTTTTCCCTATGTCTTTACAAAGAAACAGAGAGGCCTTGTGGTGCACTGCTTGGGTAGAACGGGCTCTTACAAGAAACACCCAGTGTGTGTGGCTGAGGAAGGGTTTTCCTGAAGTGGGGACAATGGAGAGAGGGGCAGAAACATTCTGTGAAGCTCTTAGAAAAATAAAATCTTTTTGCTAGGTGCAAACTAGTTTTGCCTGAAGGCAAGAAAATGTACTGCTCTGCAGAGGCTTCTTAGGAAAGAAGCTCAGTGCAGGCAGTATGGAGCAGAGCTGATTTCTCTCTAATTAAAGAGAAGTCCCTCCTTCCCTACCTGACCCTGGCTTGTTTGCCTTCTGGTGTCAAGAGCAAGAGCCTCTCTGCCATGAAAACACTGCTGATTCTATGTTGAGGTAAGACATTTAAAAACAAGGACTGTACTTGTGCTGGAAGGGAGGTGGTGCAGCAAATTTTGGTGTTGCATGACCTGTCCATTCCTGCATTTGTAAACCACTGATATGGTAGTGTGCCTTTGTTCTGGTTGTAAATCAAGATAGAGAGCAGGCAGGCTGCGCCTTATCTGGCTCCTTGGAGAGGATTTTCTCCTTCTATGGCTGTAGGTAAACAGGGCAGAGAACACAATTTCCGTGGGGTGCAGAGAGCTTGTATGTGGTGTCTGCAAATACAAACGTGGGCATTTTTATTGCTTTTTAGTTTTATTTCCTCAAGGAATTATCTCAGAATGTTACGTGGGCCTGTGTGAGAGTGCATGGCTGCTGCATACCTTGAGTCATTGTGTTTCCTTCTTTCGGTATGTCCAAGAAAGCAGTGCTAGTGTCTGAGCTGGGATGGTGAATCCTGCACAGTGGCAGGGCCTCAGGAAAGCCCTAGAGGTAGTCCAGTGGTGTCCAAACTGGGGCTACAGAGAAATATGTAAATAATGGTCCTTTCAAGGCATGGCTGTGTCTTAAGGCAATTGCTGCTTCTTGACAATGGCATCTTGTAGTTTGTCTTTCTCTTGCTGTTGGGTAAGGCCTGCATTATTTCCAGGGGGCTGACACTCTCAAATGGGTCACTGCTGACCATCCATTTAAAACAGGTCTGTGAATACGTAACCAGGTAATTGGTTTGTGCCTCATTAACATGGGTGGCCACTCAGTTACAGGATAGGCCAGTTTATCCACAACCTGCCTTCTTTGTTTAAACAGTGCCACTTCTTAGATCCTCTATTTCCCTCTAATTCATCTGGCCTTTATTTTGATCGTATGTTGTGAGTAACGCACTCTTAAGTATGTTTACTGCACCCAGAATTGTTTTCTGGATGTAATCCTAACATCACAGAGAACAGAGGGCAGAACTGGGGTGAGAAAAAGGCTTTGAGTTCCAGCCTGGCATGCCAGCAAAGTTAATTGTCTGTGGAGTGAAGCAGTAGCTGAATAGATGTTTTCAGACTGTAGCCGACACGCTTGGGCACTGACGGCATTTTCTGGACCTGACTCAGATGGGTCAGATCCTCACCAGCTTTGCAGTTCTAGTTCATTATGTGAACAGGAGGAAAAGATGGGGTAAGAACAGCCTGTTGGGATGTAGGGAGACTTGCGGGTTTACGTGGGGCAGAAGTTACTGGTCCATCAGAAAAGATGGCTTACTTTCTGTCAGTAAGGCTCATGAAAGCAGCAGCCCTGCCAGCCAGCTGCTGAACACCGAGCAGTTTGCGTGCCTTCCAAGTAACACCTTCCCTGCTGCCAGGTTGACAGGTACCTGTACCACATGCGTCTCTCCGACGATGTCCTGCTGGACGTGATGGCTCGCTTCCAGGCTGAGATGGTGAAGGGTCTGGGCAGAGACACCAACCCCACAGCGACAGTCAAAATGCTGCCTTCATTAGTGCGCTCGCTTCCTGATGGCTCAGGTGAGTTCCCCCTGCTCCCACAGCAGTGCTGGTTTAGGGAACAAGATGGGTTGTTGCTTGTACTCAAGGACAGCGCAGCAAGAGCACAGGGCAGCCGGTCCCCTAGTTGACTGCCTTAACTCATGCTCAGCAAGCAGATGTCTGCTGAGGAGACTTGTGAGTGTTGGCAGGGTTTTTTCCTCACACCAGATGCATTTAGGCCAAGCGCTGCTTTTTGGAGGGAAAGGCGTAGTTATAGATCTTAGGAAGCAGCCTCTTTGGTCTGCAAATATGGCTGTACCTATTGCAGGCCTAGTAGCAGGAGCTGTGTCTGGACGTGGCAAGGGCAGCCTCTACAGCCCGGAGCCTGCAGTGCAGCGTGCTGCAGGTGTGGGGAAGTGAGCATTGCTGGTTCTTGTCACTGCCCAGCTGTAGGATCTGAAAGCCAGTTCTGCTTGGAGACATGCACACCCAAGGTAGCTCTGAGGCTCCTGGCTCAGCTGGTGCCAGCAGTGCACGCTGACAGATAATTTTCTATCCTAAGTAACATAATTTGGTTTGTATTTTTTTCTGTATAACCGAGTCTTTGAATTCTTGTAAGGCTTAGGTGAGGATGCAGTGCACAACACCTGCTGATGCAGAGAAATGTAAGAAATGCTGCTCTGTACATCATTCCCAAAGGAATTGATTCTCCTGAAGTTAATCTTCTCACAGTTAAATGAGAAATAATAGCTTTTATGGCATAAAGGGAACAATTGGTGGTAGCCCAAAGTTTCAAGGCAGTCCTTTGAAATTAGGGATGTCTAGACATAATTCCTCAGAAAGTGCCTGGTTGGAGTTGAGTGCCCTTCCTCTGACAGCAGCCTTCACCGAAGAAAACTAAATGTTAGCTGAGTCCTTGTTACCTCTGTGGCCATGGGGTCCTATGGTCTCGTATGACACTGATCCTACCCGGAAGTTGCAGGGAGCACCTCAGGTCAGGAGACTTGGGAAATTACATGTCATGTCAGCATTGTTGCAAAACTTTGTGTTCCTCAAGGCCAACGTTGGACAGTGGTCTCTTGGCCTGTGTAGCCTTTACTCTGTACCCAAGGACATACTTTGGTGTCATGTTGGGCTATGTGTTCTTGATACACCCATTTTAGGCATGACATTGATTTTTCTATTTTTGTTTCTTTGCTGAATTCCTTATTGGTTATTATGTTTCCAAACAAAACTTCCAGCAGATTCAAACACCTCCAACTTGGCTGGATTATGCCATTTGCAATAGCAGTGAATTTGCAGATTTTTCACTGCCCACAGTATTACTACCTGGAATGACCTGTGTGGAGCATCATTAATGATTTAGAGATTAATGATCTGACTAATGTCATAGTTTACTGAGTAACCCAGTTTGTCTCGTCACCTCTATCATATGTAGCTGTGATATTACAGATGTAATTTCCTGCTTCCTTCCCTCTCAGGGTCATGTTTGATGAGTTTTAGTCAGGTGCTTGGACCATGGAACAAAGATCATGCAGGGCTATGACATGCATTTTCCTTTCCTTTTCATGTGGGGTGGATAGATAGTGCTTTATTGTAGTAGTGAGTAGGAAATGTCCTTGGGCCTTTCTTTCTGCAAACTTCATCCTCCTCCAGCTTAAAAACGTGCTGCTGTGACAAGAGCAGAGGCCAGGTCCCTGACTCAAAGGGGTGAGATCCTGTGGTCATGGTGAGGCAGGAGCTCTGAGCTGCCTTCTGGGGGATTCTTGCTGCACTGGGGCTTGCTTGCCAGCCATCACCACTGATGGCTGCCCACTTGTGTTGCAGAGAAGGGTGATTTCCTCGCTGTTGACCTGGGTGGCTCCCAGTTTCGTGCCCTTGAGGTGAAGGTGTTTAATGATGGGAAACAGAGCAGCCAACTGGAGAGCAAGTTTTACCCTACACCAAAGGAAGTCATACAGGGCAGTGGAGCAGAGGTAGGCCATGCAAGGTCTTTGGTGGTGGTGCCATGCTCCAGGAAGTGTCTGTGAGTCAAAGCCCGATTCTGTTCTCTCCTTTCTCTCCCAGCTCTTCAGTTATGTTGCTGACTGTCTGTCAGATTTCATGGAGTCCAGAAACCTGAAGCATAAGAAGTTACCTCTTGGCTTTACGTTCTCTTTTCCATGCAAACAGACCCAACTGGAAGAGGTAAGGTGCAAAAAAGATATTGGCAAGCATAGCTTGTTGCAGAATCCTTAGAAGCTATTGCATGGAAGTGTTACTTCGTAGCCTTTTTGAGGTATTGCCTATCCATAGCGCTCTGAAGAAGGCATGGATGAGCCATTTAATTACAGTCGACTACCATTCAAGGACTTATCCATTATCTCAGGGCAACAAAATCTTTATTATTTAGCTTAATTAATATTCCATAGTAACCATGTGCTTGTATGAAGTCTGCAGGCCTTTAAATCACGTATTTTTGGGTCCATCCTTCCTTTTTGATCACTTCTCATTCAGTACTTTTTACAAGTGATAGTAATTAGGAAAGACCTGTAGCAGAGCTGCTTGAAAGGAAGAGCTGGTTACAAATACTTTGTAGCCTCTTATTATAGTTTTTCTTCTCGGGATCTGTGCTTTGGGTTCCAGTCCTACAAATGCTTTGTGCTTTATCCTGTTAGTGTGTTACAAACACTGATAAAACCATGCATGCTTTAAACAAAGAACAGGGAGGTGCATTTAGAAGACTGGGACTTCATTTCTATGCCCATTTAGTTGCTGACATGCACCCAGCTGAGGTTGAGATCTTTTGCTATGACTTCTTTTTGCCTAAATATTTATGTGTGTAGAGACATAGTAGTCTTCCCACAGGTTTGCATACCAAAGCTAGAACTTTTGGGTCACTGAAGTTTTACTTTGCAGGGAGTCCTTCTTTCCTGGACGAAACACTTCAAGGCCCGAGGAGTGCAGGGCACAGACGTGGCGAGCTCTCTGCGCAAGGCCCTCCAGAAACATAAGGCAAGTTCTGTGTCTGAATCTGAGTGGCCAATCTTCTCTTGGTCTGTGGGTTCTTCAGGGAATTGTTGGACATTCTCCAAGGCCAGCCAGTAGCAAGCATTCAACATGGCTGTACACTGAGTAGATCTGGCTGTGGGCCTCAGAGGGATGGAGTGATTGATGGTAATTTTTGAAGACCGTAAAGTCTTTAAAGACCGTAAAACTTGATTAAATCTGCCTTTAAACTAGTGTATTCCTTTGAATAGCATGCTGTTTAATATTTTGGGAAGTCTTGTTTTTCATACTCCATGCTATTGGTATCATAATCTAAGAAAAATCATATCTTGGCATCTCTGTAGTAGGTCTTCTGTTTTCTCACATGGCAAAAATACAACCCTAATTTTAGTTCACTTCTTTCTCTGCATCAGACTTGTAGTTAGTAAGAACAAAAGATCTGAGCCTTCCTGGGTGAAGTCTAGCCCCCTGCTTATGTTGGCATCCATGTTGCAGATATTTCTGTAATAGATATTTTGCAATAGATATTATAGATATATGATATATATAGATATAATAGATATTATGCAATAGATAACTTCGACCATGCTTAATCAAGTTACCTTCGTGTGAAAAGGGAACTGCACAGCTCTGTTGGAAAAGCTTTTTGCACATGTGTGACATTGCTGCACAGCCTTGCATTGAGTAGTTACATTTATGTCTTCTTTTACTGCCAGTTTTGCCTGGTGTCAGTTGTCAATCTGTCACTTTGCTGGGGTCTGCTCTTGAGGAGGGACATTGTTTGAGCCTGATCGAGCTGCTACAATGCAGAGTGTAAGGACAGCCACACCAGTGTTAGAATATCACAGGGCTCAAACCAAAGATGTTGCTCTTCTGGTAAAAAGGGATGAATCACATGAAAATAAGTCATGCAACCAAAGATCCTGTCTGGCTCATCACTTGAAAATCCTCAGATATCTTCTGCTTTACAGCGTTGTAGGGATAATGTTGTAAAGGAAATAATGTTTCTTTAAAGGGAAGAGTTTTCCTAAAGTAATCAAGTACAAAGGCTTTGTAAGTTTTTTTCTGTTAATTGCTCATCTTCTTGCTGTTAGGACATAGACGTCGATGTTTTGGCAATGGTCAATGACACTGTAGGAACCATGATGACCTGTGGTTATGATGACCCACGCTGTGAAATTGGACTCATAATTGGTAAGTTTTTCTCACTATGTGCTCACTGTGCACTGTCTTTTTCCTTGTTTGGTTAATCCTAATGAATCTTGAGTAGGAGGGAGTATCCCAGTAAAGGAAGGAGCAGGAAGGAAGTGGAAAAAAACAGCGGCTGATTTTCAAGCACGGCTGCCCTTTATAAAGCAGCTGTTTTTATGCTGATCACATTGCCATCAAATACCACAGTCCCCATTTTGTCTGGGTTCAGTTGTGACCAGCATACTAAACTTTTCTGCTGACTGCATAGAAAATTACTGTCTGTCTGTCCAGAGAAAGCTGAATTCATCTCACGTCTAGTAATTAGGATCAGCTAGGCTTTCCATAACCCTTCCACTTCACACAAATTGGTGACTCTTTAAAGGCACATGGAAGTACATTTGAGATAGGGGAAAAGATGATTTTAAACAAGTCAAATCTTAGATGAATTTCTCACACTTTCACTCATTGATAAATGAATATTTAACAAGTACAGGTGGCTTGATATTAACATCCTTACCACTGGGTTATGTGTTTATATTTTCTTTCAAAGGCGATATATTGATTTACTTGCAAACATGTGGGCTTAAAACAAAAAGCCTGAGGCAAACAGCTAATTTAACCACACTGGCTCTAACACAAACAGGGACTGGCACCAATGCATGCTACATGGAGGAGATGAGGCACATCGATTTGGTGGAAGGTGATGAAGGGAGAATGTGCATTAACACAGAGTGGGGTGCTTTTGGAGATGATGGTGCTTTGGATGACCTCCGCACAGAGTTTGATCGGGAACTCGATCTGGGATCTCTCAATCCTGGAAAACAATTGTAAGTGATTCCCTTGATTTGATTTGCTTTGGCCATATAAGTTCTCTGAGTGCATTTCTGGCATTTCCCAGGAGTCCCATTGGAACAGGAATGCAGCTGAGCAGACCCTAACAAATGTGGCCTTGGTCCTTTCCTATTCAGATCTTTCTCTTCAGGGAAGGGTGGGTTTCTGAGAAGGTGGGTACACCTCTCTGCCTCCCAGGCCAAAGGGTTGCTGCTGCAGTCACTCACGTGTCATGAAAAATAGGTTGTTGCTCTGGTTTTTGAATAGTCTTTTTGATTACTTATCTTGAGCTGGAGTTGGGTCCCAGGACCTCGGGAAGGCATCACATCCACAGCTTATCTTCTGGTCCCCTATGCAGATGCTTAAATGAGATCAACCTGCATAAGAACATTCTTGAAGTTGTGGAGGCTTTGGTGAGCTTGTGGGCGTTTTCTAATCCTTCTTGCTTCCCATTCCAGGTTTGAGAAGATGATCAGCAGCCTGTATTTGGGGGAACTTGTAAGACTCATTCTTCTTAAAATGACAAAGGAAGGCCTGCTCTTCAACGGAAAAGCGTCAGCAGCTCTGCTTACTAAGGGCAAGATTGAAATGAAACATGTGTCTGCAATGGAAAAGTAAGGGCCTGAGATATGCCCTTTAACAGAGGTGCTGTTAAATTTCCACAAGCAGAGCAGTGATAATTAATGTTTCATAATCAGGGAGTGCTGGGAGTTGATCGTGAACTGTTCAAATTGATTTTACTTTTGCCTAAGAGAAAAATGGATTCTTCTGTGAGTAGAAGTGATGGAGGATTGGGTATTAACAAAATATCACAGTAGCAAATATATTGTTAACCATCACAGAATACAGGTTCTCTGTGTAAAGAACTTATTTGGAGACCTGAGCGCGTGGGGGGATTTTTCAGCAGTTTTCAGATGTTTAAATATTAGGGCTGTGGATGGGCAAGGCATGCTCCAGGTCATCTAATGGATGGCTGCATGGGAAACTGAATCTTGATCTACACTGTTACTTCAGGAATAATTTCCCTTGTACTGAGTGAAGCTGCTGTGCTCTTCTTCTATGAACTAAATATTTATCCTGTCCCATACCTGGCCAGCCTCTCTGTATGTCTTGCATAAAACTGAATAGCCTTTAAAAATTCTGGTCTCTCTCCCAGATGCTTCTGGGAATAGTGTGGAAAGGGCACTACTGATCTATGGAACCAATTATGACACTGCTCAGTAGGTTGTACCTTGGTCTTCTCTCACTTGTCTGAGCCAACATGCAGATACTGATTTAAGTGCTGCCTTAGTATCTTTGCATTAGGTGATCCTTTCCTTTGTTTTGGGTTAGATACAAGGAAGGTCTGAGCAACACAAAAGAGATCCTCACAGAGCTGAACCTGTTTCCCTCTGAAGACGACTGCATTGCCGTTCAGCATGTCTGCACCATCGTGTCCTTCCGCTCAGCCAATCTCTGTGCTGCAGCCCTAGCAGCCATACTGACCCGACTGAGAGAGAATAAAAAACTGCTACGGCTGCGAACCACTGTTGGGATTGATGGAGGACTCTATAAAACCCACCCCCAGTAAGCAGCTAAAGAGGGTTCGGTAATTGCTGGACCTGTGTTGATATTGCAGTGTCTCCACCTGCATATATATATGGCTTTTGGAGAAGAGCTTGTTTTGCTGCAGGGTTGGGATGAGATGTGGTGGAATGTAGAGGATCTCATTATCGCAAGGCTGCTTCAAGAGCTTTAGAGATTGGGGTGGGACGGGGGGAGGGAACAACGTGACATGGCAGACTGGCATCTGAGTAAGAGCAATTGATTTCCCAAGTGATTCCTGAGTATCCACAACACTTGCTGTTCATTGTTTCCTTCTTTTTTTCCCCCTATGCTTACATTTCTCCTACTCTGAAGACTAATTATCTGCTTTCTGATGGTGGGTTCTCCATTCTTGCCTGGATTTTCCCCCGTGGCACTCACACTAGTTTAGAGGTATCTTCACATTCCTGTAAGCACACAGCTTCTGCAGAACAGCAAGAAACCAGAAGTATTGTGTCTGTCTTGTTTCTGACTCTGTGCTCCTTGGGTAGCGCTTCAGTGCTTGCAGTGTTGAATGTGCACATGCATTAGAAGCAAATGCAAAGCAAGCCTTGTGTGAAATGTTCTTTATTCCTGTAGATATCCTAAGCGCCTGCACAAGGTGGTGAGAAGGCTGGTCCCAAATTGTGACGTTCGGTTCCTCCTCTCTCAGAGTGGCAGTGCAAAGGGGGCTGCCATGGTGACAGCAGTGGCATACAGGCTGGCCGCTCAGCGAAAGCAAATCGATGCTGTTCTTGCACCTTTCCTGCTATCCCTGGAGACCCTCAGAGATGTAAAGGACAAAATGAGGACCGAGCTGGAGTATGGGCTAAAGAGAGAGACACAAGACAGGGCTACAGTGAAGATGTTGCCCACGTATGTCTGTGGGACACCGGATGGAACAGGTAAGGTTATTACCTGGTCACCTGGAGATGGTGCAGGAAAGCTGCTTGTCTGGCAAGTGCCACAATTTCTGTTGGCAAACCAACATTTCCTGCAGTGTTACCTGGCTGGTCCATTAGCCCCTGGCCTAACATACAGATGGGATAAATGCCATAAGGAGTAGTGTGCTGTCACTGACCTGGGTGAAGTTTCTTGCAAATGTCTGGCAGAGTATAGCATTCTGACTGGAAAACATGCTAAAAGAAGCACCAAAATGAAATATCTTTCTTCTCTTACAGAGAATGGAAAATACCTTGCCCTTGATCTTGGTGGGACAAATTTCAGGGTTTTGCTCGTCAAAATTAGAAGTGGAAGAAGGAGATCAGTACGAATGTATAATAAAATATTTGCCATTCCTTTGGAGATCATGCAAGGGACAGGGGAAGAGGTAACTTCTAAAGAACACTTAATTGATCCAACTGAGCCCCAGTGCATGGGAGCAAATGTGGCATGTTTTTTCTGCCCTTCCAGCTCTTTGACCATATAGTCCAGTGCATAGCAGACTTCTTGGAGTATATGGGGATTAAAGGCGCCCGCCTACCTCTGGGTTTCACCTTTTCATTCCCGTGCAGGCAAGCCAGCATTGACAAGGTAAGGACTGCAAGAAAGAATGAGTCAAATGGCAGCTGATGTCATTTTGGGTGGGAGGATGATTTGTTGGTTGGGAGATTGCCAGCAAAGACTCTTCTTCTGAATGTTTTCCTCCAGGTAGGACTTGGCAAGGTTTTTAGTGAGCAGAACTGAATTTGCTTGTTCAGAGCTTGGAATAGTTGGATCTCTCTGTCTTTGATTTATCAATCTGACACATACGGCTTTATGACAGATCTCATACCTTTATCTTCCTGGATCAGATGTAAGAGTAGTAATTACAATTAAAAAATCTAATTCAGAAAGAATTCTTTCTTAATTATTTTAGTTCATTTTCTAAAGGGAAGAAAAGAGCTTTTTCTGCCTACTTCTAGTCAAATATTTACCACACATTAGGAAATGAGAGACTACTATTTTATTGAATGTTTTCATGTCCTGGTGGTTTTCGTAATAGTCTCTAAATCTTGAGATTAGTCTAATCTGCCTCAGTTGTCGGCTCACAGTTGTCATTATAGCAGTAGAGTTGTCTGTTTGTTGGAAGACCAATCAATACGCTTTCCAAACCAGCAGCACAGGATTTAGATCTTGGCAAAACACGAAGAAACAATCTCCACAACAGTAATGGTGAGCTGAAATGGAGATTTTTTGTTTTGTTTTGAAGAGCAGTTTTTCTTCCTGTTGTCTCTTGTTTGTTTGTTTTTCCTGTTTTTGGACAGACAGTGCAGAGCCAGTCACCAAATGGAAGGCTCATTACTTCACAAAACCTGAAAACTGCTTCTATTGATCCAGGCTGCTGTCCAAAAAGAAAACAAGCAACATTGTCTGCAGTACCGATGGTCATAACAACTGTTATTCAGTGAATGAGCTTAAAATTAACAGTTGACGTTCGTTAATGGTAGTTGTGTGTTTATTTATCGCAAATAAATTTTTCTGGTACTCTTTCCCCCACAAATGATGCAATGAATTTGTGCACAGAAGGAGGTGAGATGGGAATGTTTTCCAAAGGAGAAAAGTGTGTTAGAAGGCACTGAGCTGATAAATGCCTGTGTAAACCTGAAGTCAATCCTATCTGTAGTTGAGTCATAAAGATATGTGGACGTGCACTCTGCACTGGGCACTCACTATAGCCTGGCCAGGGAAATAACAGTATAGAATCATAGAATCACAAGGTTGGAAACAATTTATAAGATCATCTAGTCCAATCGTCTCCTCATCACCATTGCCACCACAAGCACTAAACCATATCACGCAGCACGTCATCCAGTCGCCTCTTGAACACAAGAGGTATGTAAAAAAGATAGTTCAGGATCAAAGAAAAAAGGGTATATGATCTTCTCTTTTCTCCCTCTTCTGTTTCAGGGAACGCTTGTGGGATGGACAAAAGGATTCAAGGCAACTGATTGTGAAGGGGAAGATGTTGTTGATATGCTTAGGGAGGCCATCAGAAGAAGAAATGTGAGCTATTATTTTCTGAGCTTCCTGATGTACTTAATGATTTAATTCCTGATGCCTCTTTCTCCACAACTCCACTGGTGACTGTGACTTGTGTTCCAGGAATTTGACTTGGACATTGTAGCGGTGGTGAATGACACTGTTGGGACAATGATGACTTGTGGATATGAGGATCCAAACTGTGAGATTGGCCTTATTGCAGGTACGGTGATGTTGAAACCGCCACTGTAAGCAGCTGCTTGGCTTCACACACTTGTTTAGAATTTGTAAAACAATGTCCTTTATTTGAGTTTGATATATGGTGTTACTATTCACTTGGGATTCTTGGCAGATCTGTATGGTATTCCACAGAGCAGACAGCACTGACAGCAGATAAAACCAACAGTTCAACAGGTTCAGGATCTGATGAAGCCCAGTAACTGAGTGCATGGTGAAAGAGTATGAGAACAGTAAATACGTCACGGCTCTTTGTTTTAGCAAATGGTTCGTGGTGTATTACAACCAAGCTGGCAGCAATGACTGATCAGTGCTTGCCAATGGCTGCCAAAGCCATTTCTGACCTATAACAGGGAATCTGTGTTCCTCTGCACTGGGAATATTCTGTGCTGGATCCACTTCGCTCGGTAACATTTCTGTTGTAATACTGTACAGCACGCACACTTAGGGAAGCATTACTGCTGATGCCTGCTTGTCTAAGACCTGGGGAGGTCTTTGAATGGAGAAAAGAACTTTAAAGATGATCACTGTAATCACTTTTCTTGTATTTAAGGTGCTAGTTCACTCTTCTGACTGAACTCTTGACATTTCTTTTCTCCTAGGAACAGGTAGCAATGTGTGCTACATGGAGGACATGAAGAACATAGAAATAGTCGAAGGGAATGAAGGAAAAATGTGCATTAATACAGAATGGGGAGGATTTGGTGATAATGGCTGCATTGACAACATCAGAACAAAATACGATAAAGAAGTAGATGAAGGCTCGCTAAATGCAGGGAAACAGAGGTAAATGTGATGATTCTGATGCTAAGAACCAGATTGAGCGAGTCTTTGAGACACTGACTGCTTTATGAAATGAGGATAATGAAAATAATTTGAAAGGGTACTTCAATAATGATTCATTTGGTGGTTGAAAAATGGCTATTGCTTTTGAAGGTTTTACTACTTTCCTGAGTTTATCATGCTGATCAGATGTGTACGTACCACTCCTGTTAAATAATCTGCAATCTCTTTAAAAGCACTTTTCTTCTTTGATATTTTAACAGATATGAAAAAATGACCAGTGGAATGTATCTAGGTGAAATAGTGAGGCAAATTTTGATCGACTTGACCAAACAAGGACTGCTGTTCAGAGGACAGATTTCAGAATCACTGAGGAAAAGAGGCATATTTGAAACAAAATTCCTATCTCAGATTGAGAGGTAAAGTTAATTAATTTACTTGCTATGATTTCTCAAGGTCTTTTAGGGCCTGTAGAAAAATAATCTTCTGTGAAACTGTGGAGCCCTTTTCTTCAAGAAATCAATTATGGTTCTCTCCTTTGCCCCCAAGCCCTCAGCCTTAACCCAAATAATGAATCATCATTTAATTTCCACACAGCTATGTTGTCTTCAAGTACTTAGCCATTGAACACTACTGCATCTGGAATCTTTTTTTGTAGATCTTCAATACTTAAAAATAATTAATCAAAAATCAGTGTTACATAAATACTCCCTGAACATGTGCTTACCTACTTATCTGTGCATGACTACAGCAGTCCTCAGGGATGCTTGAAACACTTTGACTACCGAAAAAACTTTGAAGATATTGTCTCGGCCATTAGATTAAGGAACAACACGGTCAAATGACTGATCTGACACAGCTTCCTCATGATATTGGGAGCTAGGTGAATAACTGGAAATACAGATGAACATAACAAAGAATGGGCCATGAGCAAGTTTGGGATCTGGACTGAAACCTGCTTTAAAACAATCAGAGGATGTGAGAACTGGAAGCAGTGGTGCCATTTCCTTTGAATAATGACAGAATCTCATCTGAAAGGCTTTAGAATTTTCGTACCTGCCAGAGCTTTCCATAATACTGTGACGCTGCCTGTGTTTCCCTTTACGCAGCGACCGGCTCGCCCTCCTCCAAGTCCGACGGATTCTGCAGCAGCTCGGCCTCGACAGCACGTGTGAAGACAGCATCATTGTGAAAGAGGTGTGTGGGGCTGTTTCCAGGAGAGCTGCACAGCTGTGTGGAGCAGGACTGGCAGCCATTGTAGAGAAGAAGAGAGAAAACCGAGGTGTGGAGCACTTGCAAATTACCGTTGGAGTAGACGGGACTTTGTACAAGCTTCATCCACAGTGAGTACCTTGATGCCCATCCCTTTTCTGTTTGCTCATTTCCACTGTGAATACACACCGATTTCTATTAGCCTTCTTCTGAGGTAGTCAAAAACGAGAGAGGATAAAGATCTAACAGGCTTCCCTGTATCCTGTCATTTCCTTCACCTAGGCAAGGAATTGAAAACTGGAGAGAAAAGTCCAATTACTGGCTGAAGGCTCTTTCTCTGTGGGGTACTGAGGAAACTTTTCTAGTATTTTTCAGTGTTTTAGGGGATTTCTACAATATCTGGGTATTCCAGAAGGAAAGCAGTGTTGAATTTTTAGAGCTGGGACTGTCTTTGTGAACAAGGCTTTGAAATAGATGTATTAACTTTAGAGTTGTGAGAAGAGGCAACATGGAGTACTGCATCCAGGTCATGAGCACCAGCATAAAAAAAGATGTGGACTTTTTAGAGCCATGAAGATGACCAGAGGCCTGGAGCACATTACATGTGAAGGGAGCTAAGGGAGCTAGGCTTGTTCAGACTGGAGAAGAGACAGCTCTGGGGAGACCTCATTGAGATCTCTCAGTACTGAAGGGGGTGTACAGAAAACAAACAAACAAACAGAAAAGAGGGATAGCAACCTCTTCCACAGATAGATGACAATAGGACAAAGGAGAATGGCTTTAACTGAAAAAACTGAGATTTAGGTTAGATATTAAGAAGACATTCTTCACTCAGAGGGTGGTGAGGCGCTGGCACTGCTGCCCAGAGCTGTGGGTGCCCCATCCGTGGAGGTGTATGGTGCCATGGATGGGGCCCTGGGCAGCCTGAGCTACTGGGGGACAGCCAGCCCATGTCAGGGGTTGGAACTGGATGGGCTTTAAGGTCCCTTATGACCCAAGCCATTGCATGAGAAGTGCTTTCTCCATAATCTCTAAAGGCTAGAGACATGTCTGATATGTTGCTGAAGAAAATTAAAATAGAAATACAGAAATTAAAATCTGATAGAGTATAGGAACTTGTCTCTGTTTTGTATAGGAGGAAAAACAAATGGAAAGGAATGCTCTGGAGAACCAGTGGAAAGTGTTGGTTGAGGTTATGGTTCCTCATCAGCAGATAAATGCAAAGGTCTCAGATCAGAAAAGCACTCCTGGAATATTCTTCTCTCCCTTTTTTTTCAGTTTTTCTAGGGTCCTGCAGGAAACAGTGAAGGAACTGGCACCACGGTGTGATGTGACTTTCATGCTCTCTGAAGATGGGAGTGGGAAGGGAGCTGCTCTCATTACTGCAGTAGCAAAAAGATTGCATAATATTGGACAGAAGTAAAAATAAGAAGTAAATTCAATTCATTTCAACACTACCAGGCATGCGCACTAGAGATTTGTTGACAAGTGATTGAAGACAGCTTTGCCAGACACCAGCATACAGGTACCTGTTTTTCAGGGAGCAGCTGGTTATTGAGCAGCCAGGATTGTGGATTTTTGTCCCTTGGACATCTCTTGGGTCTGATGTTTCTTCTCCCCACCATTATGTCTTGAAACACTGCAACGTACTCAATTCTCTACTTCCTGAAGCGCATCTATAACATCTATGGGAGAGTCAGACAAACAAAAAAAACCAATCCAACCAACCAAAAACCCAACAATGTATTTTTACAATTGTTTAATTAAGCTACTGTAGCGCAAGCAAATCTATCACAAGTTTCTTAGATTTGGTGTGGTTTTCAGTTTTGACTTGGCCTGTCTCAAGGAGTGTTGAGATCTAGTGTTGCACATATCTAGTGGACATGTTTGTTTAATGCATCCCAGGTTTTACAATAAATCTGCAAGTAAATAAAATGAATGGACTTTGGTCAGTGATGCTTCCCCCAGCACCCAGCTACATTGGTTATGAGTGTATTGTAATGTAGTAGTTCCCTGAAGTACTGGAGTGTGTTTAATGATGCAGTGAAAAAGAAGTGTGATTCCAAAGAATATCAGTTTGTGCCAAAATATCTTGGTGCACTTCAGTGCACATAGACATAAACAGCAATGAATGGATTTTGATTGAGAGTAATTTTATTTGATTCTCGGGGAAAAAGAGGATGTAGAAGCAGCTACAAGGTCTGCCACGTTTGTATTCGATCTGTCCAAAGGGTAACATAATGGCTCATCTTTGGGCCATCAAAATAGCTTTTTAGAGAGGAAAAAAGAATCATTTGGATTTCTGAAATTCTCCTATTTGTTTTCACTCGGTGATCTGCATGCCTGTTTGAGGGAAGATAACTTCCATTTTGTGGAAGGGACTTTATCCTTGCTTTTTGTTGTCTGTTGCCTGCTGCTCTGCCTGTCTGCAGTTTGTTGTAAATAAATCCGTGGTGCTGTGAGTCTTTGCTTCTCTGCCTAGTGCCTCTTCTGAGCAGTGGGAAGAACATACAGGCAAGTTAGAACTTTCTTTAAATCTATGTATAACAGTACTCTGCAGCATTGTGGTTATTACAAAAGTGGCTTTCAGACAGGACCTAAATGGAGCCAAATTTACCTCTACACTGATAAAGCGCTTTTTAATTTATCATTAGCTTACCCAAAGGCCTGCAAACACCAGGAAAAATAACTCATGCTCTTGTGTCACCAAATATCCTTCCACTGATGTACACATTTCAGAGTAAACTGAAACAATAATGTGGTGCAGAGAAGCAGCAGGTCTGGAGCTTGCTATTCTGTTCTCAGGTATTGCAGTATCTTCTGAGATCCTCTATGCCTGAGTATTTGCTTCTACTCAGGCAGGCAGCAGAAAGTGGGGCCCAAAAATATACTTAAGCCTTAGATGGGTCAAAAGTAACTATTGCACAGGGGATAAGCAGCTGAATTTATATAAAAATCTGTAATAAGGCCGATGGGTCTAAATTTAGCAATGGCAAGTACAAAAAGTAAAGATACCAACATTTTTTGTTTTGTAGTTTTTTTAGAAGAAACATTCAGCATCTCTGTGTGTGTGCTGCAGCCACAGGATGGTTAAAGAATAAGAGCTGGGAATAATTTTTATTTTCAGAAGGAGTTCCTCACCATACAGAGCTCCCTCTGTACAGGGAGGGCAACTGAGAAGAGATACATTATGAAGTAGCATGTACTGTTTTCTTCCTTCTGTCAAGCAGCTTAATATTTTAATTTTGTCTTTATTTCTGAATCCACCGAGTCACAGAAACTGAAGCTTGCTATGCAGGGGGTGCAAAGTTATTTGGAGCTGGCTGTTTTCATAATGATGAACAGATTAAATTCAGTGGGACAAGGTACAGCAAAAAGCTGTCCTGGCTTGGGGCTGTGTGGAGCCTAGAAATAGCTCTTCTGCGTTGGCTGTTTCTCCCCTGGGCACTCTGAGATCTTGTATTTGTTGTGTACTTCTGGGTTCTTTTGGGGGATTGGATTGTGCTAATCTGCAAAAGTGCGCCCGTGGGTGAAATATGTCCCTCTATAGCTGGAGGGAGGTGACATGGACTTGCCCCAGGATGGCCACGTGAGTATGATGCAGAGATCTATTGCACTTCTGTTCTAAAGCCTGCTCTGCACAACTGGAATGCAAATCTGTAACAACACAAGGTAAACCACTTGCGAAGATCCTTGCTTTAGAAATTTAAATCTGTATTGCTTTGGATTTTCTTTTTAGTCTTTTTTGGGAAGTTAAATATGCACCAGTTTATACCTCAGCTGCAGTAGATTAGGCCCACACAGTTTAAAAATATATATATTTTTACGTCTACAGAGTTTATTTGTTGATTTTTCTTTCTGTTGAATCCGTGGGTAGTGTGGAATCTGATCACATGAACTTGAAATGCTGCTTGCTAAGTGCCTGGTGACTTACAGCTCGTGTTGCAGTCCCTAAGGCCCAGGACATGCATGTTCCTGCCTTTCCTGCAGGTTGCTGCAAACTCAGGCAGCTGCCACATGGGTCTGCTAACACGTCTGCTGGGCAGGGAGATGGCATCTGGGCTGGGAGGATGCAGCACTTGTGTCCCTGATAGTGTTGATGTGTGGAAACTCAAGGAGTAATGTGAACTTGCATACTGTTTTCTATGGATTTTAAGCCACCAAACCTAAATCTTTCTCTATGTGTTTTATGTGGTGACTCAGAAGCCGTGTTTTAAAATCAAAGGTGGAAGCCTCCCATTAACTATGAAAGATATTCTGAAAAACATAGCACAATTGGTTGCATAAAATTGTTAATTAATGTAAAATAAAACGAGATTCTTCTGGTTTCACATTTTAGATGTGTTTTTCTACTGTTTTCTGGTATTCTCATGATATTTCACTTCTTGTGGGTTTTGTGGGATTTTGTTCCAGTCCATATGTTTGGTACTTCTAGAATTTACTCTTTTGTTTTGTTGCTTCGTGAAGACACGAACATCATTTTTCAGCTCTGAGTCCTGTGTTTGATTTTGGAAAAATGGAAGACCTTTGAACCACCACACCAAGTGTGAGCATGGCAGAAGTATTACTGAGTGGAGAAATAAAGTTTTTTGCCTTCTAGGAACTCCCAGCAGGGTATTGTGGTTACCCTTTCAGCTGCAGTGAAATAATGATCCTTAATACATTGGTTTGCTTGCTAGAGGAGCATTTCAGTGGCTGTAGGTTTGGACAGCGCTGATGCTTGACTCGTAATCCAGAGAAAATGCAGTAGCAGCTCACTGGTGACATGTTCCTCTTGTCAGTGCAAAAGTAAATATAGGATCATGTGTAAAGCCTGATTAGCATAATCTCCATTCTTGGGATGTCAGTATTATAGGATTAGCAGATCAGCGCAAAGGAGTGAAATGTAGACAATATCAGAATGAAAGTCTTGTTGTAACTTGTTTCTTTGGTTATGTTGAAATGAGCTGGCTCTTGTTTGGGGGTCTCAGATACAACATCAGCTTTGTGCTGCATGGAGAAGGGAGGAAGGGGGGCTTGGTGAGTACTGTCCAGCCAGGTACAATTACACTTCATCATACGATCTTTGAATCATTAAGATTGGAAAAGACCTCTAAGATCGTGAGATCCAACCATCACCCCATCACCACCATGCCCACTAAGCCATACCTCTGGAAGGAGTCTGCACTGCCTTGAAGCGTCATTGAGGCCCACCAGGAGCATTTCCCAGACTTGTCCATTGGGGAGCTTGTCAAGCGATTCTTAAAAAATAATACATAATAAACAAACCAACCAAAAGAAACCCACAAGTGAACAAAAATACAAAACTATTCCTGCTCTTCAGTGTGAAAATCCTGTTTGTGATGTGCAGAGGCAGGGAAATCAGTGCCTGCTTTGCCCTAGCACTGCCTCCAGTCTGTGGGTGTATAAAAACACCAGAAGTTTAATTAACTTTTTCTCCTCTCTTGTTGATCCCAGTACACTGTAGGCACACACTGAAAGTGTGTAAAGGTGATGGTCAATGCGTATCTGAGAGGGAAGTGCCAGTGTACTTTGGTTTTATCCTGGCAGTGGGTGGGAGTGGAGGAAGACAGTCTGTTTCACTGCCACCACGTCTTTTTTCCTTTTTGCTGGAAAGGATAAAAGCTGTTTGGAGAAGAAGGGGGGGATGTGAGAGGAGTATGGCACATCAGCAGTCAGAACTTCCCATAGATTTGTTACTGCAGTTTGGAGCAACTTTAAGTCACAGTAATGGGGGAAAAAGGTAACAGCAATACAAGATGTGATGTGTTACAAGCAGCAAATTGCAAGGACAATTAAGGGAGGTAACTAAGTCATTTGGCTCAGATTTGTATTGTTTTGTGAGTAGGATAACAGGGGAAGGAGGAGCAGGGTGGTTGTTGTATCAGAACCCTTCTCATTGGGACTCAGAAGTGCGAAGTTGCACCCAGCCTTGGGCATATACAAAATACCAGGCTTCAACTCTCAGAACACCGGTGCTGCTGATTCAGTGCAAGATTTTTGTGCCTGCTATATGTAACTTTGGCTTGCCAAAGGTTTCTGTGCAAAGGTTTTCTGTGCCCTGGGAAGTCCTCTTTCCTATAGGGCGGCCATATGGTCATGATACTGGGCCATCTGTTTAGCTCTGGGACCAAGAGAACTCCCATGAGGTTGCTGGAGAGGATCATCCCCCTCGCTGCCGGCTGTGGCCCCTCCTGGGAGCCACAGAGACAGTCCTGGGCTGGTACAGAAAGCTGGGAGGCACACACTGTCTCGACAATGGGGAAAAGGCACCTTATGGGCGAACCGAGGCTGCTCTGGCTGTGGATGCATGCCAACATACATAGAGCATAGTTAGCATGGCGAGAATGGTTGTTGGGGCACAAGCGGTTAATGGAGCAGAGCAGCTGCTGATGGACAACTGTGTTGTAGGGGGGAGCTCTCTGCAGGAGGAGAAAATGGACGGCGGGAGGGCATGGAGCAGGAGTCCATGGAGCAGGAGTCGGTGAGGGGCTGAGCAGGTGAAGGAGGAGGAAGCTTTCGCAGCAGGCGTGTCCTGAATGCTTCACAGCGGAAAGTTACAGATGCTGATCTGAGAGCTGCGGCTGATTCTGGAAACAAATGGGATAAATAGTGGCATGAGGAAAAAAAAAAGTTGAAATGCCCGAAGGGCGCATCTGCTGTGGCCAGCAATTCTGCAGGAAATGCACCGAAACTGGAGAGAGACGGGGAAGCTGCAGATAAACACGGCCCCCAGCAAAGCCAAATGAAGGCCATGGGCCTGAGAAGTGCCTGCAATAACGTGCTGAAGATCTGGCTTTCTTTTTTGGCTCTCCACTGAAGTAGCTGTGTTTAACGAGGGCCCGATACTGGCTGTAGTGAATGAATTTTAAAGGTGTTTTGTATTCTGAGCTCGGAACCTCTACTCTAGAGACTTTTCTGTTGCTTTCAAGGCTGTGTTTGAAGAGCAGGGGAGTAGCACTGTGGGTCTGTTAGTCTGAAATTTGAATAATTGCACGGTCATTACATTTTGTACAAAAAGGAATTGACTCTAAAAGCAGCTGATATGTTATCATGACTAGAGCAATAGCAATGCCCTCTTTCACTGCAGTGAAGTTTCATTGTTAGAGAGCATAATTGACATTTTTTATTGAAAGATTAAGAAGAATTTGTTTACAGCTTGCAAACAAAGAGGTTTTAATTCAACAAACTGCAGCAGGAATAAGCAGCAAGTGGCATTTTCATCTGCTGGCTGGTTAGTGCTTTAGCTGCAGAATGCCGCGGATAGAGAAGTATGAAGGAATTTGCAGCTCAATATCTGCCCAATAAAGCGTGCATCGCACTGGCAAATGCCAGAAAGCTGACGGGGAGAAACCTTGAGTGCAAAGAAACAAAGGGCTATAGTTAATATTAACACCTTTTGGGAAGACACCGTGGTTTCTGGAGATCGGCTTCATGATGCCTGCTGCACAAAGGTCAAGATATGGCACTTCTGAGGATGCTTTTGCCACGGAGCCATCAGGATAACACCTGCCAACTCAACTGGGTGCTAAAGTAGGTATCTGAATTATTTTTGTGTCTCTGGGTTTATTGTTTCATGGTCTAATAGACTCAGGAGCTAAGTGATACTGGCATTTCAAAGTGGCATGTTGTGATTGGAAGGGGATGCTGTGTAAGTATTTGGAAAGCAGATCCAAATGAAGCACCATTGTCACCCGACTGCAGAGAGAGGCTCTTTGCTCTTTAAATATGTTTGGGATCCTGTTTGTGATGGTGGTTGTATCTTACTGACCAGATTGCTCTGCTGATAAAGACAAGGGTATGTGAAAAATTCGGTGTTATTTTTATGAAAGTTTCTATTTTGCAGTTGAAAAGCAATCAGATTTATTGTCTCTGCTCTGATCAAAGTTTGAGGAGTCTGAACTGAGCCCTGTTGTTCTGAAAATGCTCTGCTTCAGAGAGGCAAAAATCCCCTTTGTGTGCTCGGGGTGCCGACAGAGCACTGTGAGAAACGTGCTCGTCCCAACACCCATACAGCATCTATTGAGCCACATGCAATGCCACCACCGTGCAGGGGGAAGGAGGGGACTGACCAGGCCGATACTGATAAGCCTGAGACCTCCTGACCTGCACGTGATGCACATCCCTGCCATGCAGATTGGTGCTGTAGCCCTGAATTGGTAGTATCTTATATTGGGGGCAGGCAATAGAAACACTGGTGGGATTTTTTGGGTCTTGAATGCTGAATGGTAACTGCAGACTGTGTTGTTGCCATTACCTAACCAAAATCTGGCTATAGATAAAAGTGGTCATTAATGTATTTGTTTGTATTGATATTAAATGTCAGAGCTGAACTGACTGTAACCCTGGTGGGAAACAGAGGTGCCCTGAGCAAGAACATGGGTCAGCTGGTGCTGGGTCATGTCCCATAGGGGATTGATGAGCTCATGGCAGCTGTCTGACAAGCTAGTAGGGACAAGCTGTAGTGGTCTAAGACATCACAAAGCTATTTTGTGGGGGTAGCTTTGCTTTGCCAGCAATTACATCCTCTGCGGGGAAGAAAGGGTGAGAAGCTAGAGGGGGTTATGTATTGCTACAGCGACTGATAGGGGCTGCTGCAGAAATCATAGAATGACAGAATTGTTCAAGTTGGAAGAAACCCTTAAAAGTCATCTAGTCCAACTCCCCTGCAATGAGCAGGGTTGCCTACAGCTCCATCAGGTGCTCAGAGCCCTGTCCAGCCTGACCCGGGGCCAGAAATGTTGGCTGGGAACCCACATCCCATAGGTTCTCCTCCCTCTTTGCCCTTCCCTGGGGAGGCCACAGCTGGAGTACCTTGTCAATTCCAGGCTCCTCAGTTTAAGAAAGACAAGAAACTGCTGGAGAAAGTCCAGTGGAATGCTACAAAGATGATGAGGGCCTGGAGCATCTCCTGTAAGAGGGAAAGCTGAGAGATCTGGGGCTGTTCAGCTTGAAGGAGGGAAGATGGGGGTGATCTGATAAGTGCCTGTAAATACGTAAAGTGTGGGAGTGAAATGGATGGGACCAGGCTCTCTTCAGGAATGCTCAGTTACAGGACAAGGGGCAATGCATAGGAAGTTCCATCTGAACATGAGAAAGAACTTCTTTAATATGAGAATGAACATGAGAAAGAACTTCTTTAATATGAAAATGACAGTGCACTGGAGCAAGATGCCCAGAGAGGCTGTGGACTCTCCTTCTCTGGAGATACCTGAAACCCTCCACAATCTGTAAGGCCCTCCTTTAGCAGGGGTTGGACGAGATGATCTCCAGAGGTCCTTTCTAACCCTATGATTTTGTTTCTCTGTGATAGCAGTGAGTTGCCCATATAAAGTACCAAGATGATACAGGTTCAACAGAAACTGGGATACCAGGACACGTGGGCACATGGATGATGACTTTTCCATTAAAGAAATTGGTGTTGTATTCAGCACTTTTGCTTTGTAAACAAAATTTTTCCTCTCAAAGCCCCTAGCATGGATCTCAGATAACTTGTGTCTTTCAAAGAAAACCATATCTGAGGTTTGTCTTCTTTCCAGGATTCTTTCTGTTTACAAAACCAAATTAAGTAGTGCTTCTTGTTTTACATTAAAACAAGATACCCACCAGGATTTCCTGTTGCCTGTCTGTTGTAGCTGTGTTATGAAGCTAAACAATGTTTGTTTAAGTTCTCCTTCCCCACATGCAGCAGGAATTCCACAGCTCTGCCTCGCTTGGATCCACATAAAGGCCAATATTTTGCCCACACATTCCCCATTTCCACCATTATTCTGAGCTACACTTGCTGTCCGTTGCCCATGTGTCCCCATGTTCCCTGGTTCTTGGAGAGGTGCAAATCATGGGTTTGTACCTGCCATACCCCAGCCATTGGATGTGCTTGAAACAGAGCACCTGACTGCAAGGTATGCGCAAGCCTGTGTGATATTCATAGGCATCCTGAGGCTGGAGAGAGATAGGAAAACCTACAGTTCTGCCTCCTTTCTTGTTGACAGCCCCTGTGATGACCATGTGACATGGCAAGAGGTGCTCTCGCTATGGCTGTGCGGAAGGAGCCCAACGCCTTGGATGTATCTGGCTACTGCTGCTCCCCGCTGTGCAAAGTAAGTCACTGCCTCACACCTCTTCCCAACTGAAGGGAGGTGGGTGTCATTGACACGGTGGTGGAGAAAGCTTGTTGTCATCTGCGTTTTAACCTGGCCTGGAGTAGAGCTCTCTTGCACTGGGTGTGCTGAAAGAGGACTGTGACCCTGAAGTCTCCATAATTAATGCCTGTGCTACTGTGGGTTTGGAACCAACAATACAAAGCAATTTTCACTAGCATGAAGTGGTGGATTGAAGAGAAATGTATACATTTGCTCTTGGACTGGGCTGAGAGGAAGTAGTGCCTTGTTTGGAATCAGTTATTGCTGGACAAACAAAAGAGGGGCAGATCTCATCCTCCTTTCTGTACAGTACAAGCTCTTCATTAGGGTTTTAATGCTGATGGAGAGAAGATGCACATAAAAGCCTTCTTGGGACAGTGCTGTTTCTTTAAACATTCTGTTAACGTTAGAGACTAAGTAGCGTATCAGAAACCTGCATTTGTGCTCGCTTCAAATTGCTGCTGTGAAGGGATCCTTTACAAAACGAAACACATACTTCACCTCCTGGTCAGGAAAAGCCATTAATTGACTTCAGGTTCATCTCTATAGGAACACAGCCCTTTTATTGCCCTGCAAAGTGAGTTTGCAGAAATGCTTCTGTGTGTATATGTGTGCACACCCATGGTCTGCAGTGATGACTTACACTAGAAAAAGCAGTTCCTCAGTGCAACAATTTTCACCTCGATGGATTCACCACAGTCCCCAGGTTGAGTCAGAAAATCAGAGCAGGTATTGCTTCCCTTTGGGCACATTTCCTTCTTTCTCCTATTTGGCATGGGGGAGAGAGAAGTTGTACACAACATAGGAAAGAAGAAAGATGAGTTTGGATTATACCTCCACTTCATTTTTAGTATGTAAGGAAAGAGCAAATTGAGCAGACTTGCATGCGAAGTGCTCAGGGGTGTGAGCAGTCCGGCTCTGTGTTGGGAAATGATCATAGGTTGGAAAATCTGTAGGTGTAATTTATCGTAACTAGCGTTAATACACAACTCAGCACCTTGTATGGACAGGAGCATTGTGTTCTACATTGGCTGGTTAATTGCTTAGACCACATGCTTCCTTGGCTGTGTGATGGCAGCACAGCTGCTGGGGGTGTGGATGGACACCGGCTAATGCCTGCACCTCCCAGAGCTGCCGCTGAGCTGCACACGCAACCGTACTTCTCTGGGGCATGATGCCTGCAATCATCCTTAATGCACATCACAGCACTGATTTCACTGTCTCCTGTGAGGAAGGGAAAACCTCTGGGGTAGTAGTTCCCTGGTTTATCCATCAGCCTCACAGGAAGAAGGGCCTTTTCCTGCAGTGGGTCCCCTCACTGCTCTGGGGGTGCCTGGGGCACAAGGGGATGGCGCTGCCCTTCTGTGGGTGCTCTGTGGTGGAGCTGGTGATACATTGCTGCAGGAAGGGCGTCTGTCCTGAGGCAGTATTTGGTGTTTGTAAACATTATAAAACACCAGAGAACTGGAGATTTAGATGATCGATGTTCTTATGAACATGGGGTGACAATGCACCTGAGTTTGAGCTTTGAGTTTAGAGATGATGCTTAGTTGTAGGTAAATTCCTGCCCGCCTGCAGCCAGCAGGGGATGCTGGGGCACCAAGGTGCTGCTGGAGCACCAAGGTGCTGCTGGGCCACCTGCCCACCTCCGGTGACGTGTTCGCTGTTGAAACATGACACAAGTGAATACTAAAATGCTTAAAATTATTAGAATCTTTGTCATACAGCTGCAAAGAAATCCCTGCTGTGCAGCACAGGCTCTAGACATGAAGTGGTGTGACAGTGTGACTCTGGGGAGCTGTGGGTCCCGTCCCTGGAGATGCCCAGTGCCATGGATGGGGATCTGGGCAGCCAGAGCTGCTGGGGAGCAGCCAGCCCACGGCAGGGGTTGGGGCTGGGTGGGCTTTGAGGTCCCTTCCAACCCAAACCATTCTGGGATTTGTCACCTGATGTCCTTCTGTCATGGGTGATGGTGGCTGTCTGCTCTCACCTCTCCTGCCCAAGCAGGGTCTGCTGGTCCCTCTTGGCTCAGAGCCATGCCTATGTCTTGGTGCAGGTGGAACCTGTGGCTCTTTCTTGGCTGGAGTGGTTGGCTCGGTGAGGCCTGCTGAGCCTGTTCTGGCCCTTCCTTAAGGTGCTGGCTCCATGCTTCCCATGGAAGCTCTCAAATCTGGGAAACACACTGTACCTGGAGCATAAAAATATGACACCGTAAAACCCACTTTTGAAGAGTGTTCTGCTATGTCTACGTGTGGCATGGCCTTTTCTGTGCATGGAATGAGCTCCCCCCGAGGCACTCTAGCTAACTGTGTTAGTAGGGAAAAAAAGCAAGGTAAAACACCATGATTAGTGGTGGCAGTGCCTGCTTGCTGTGCCTCCTGGCAAGGTCAAGTTACACCGTGGATTTAACCTCACTCAGCTGAGTTTCTTATCGAATCGATATCTGGTTTTGTTTGTTGCTTCTGCACCGGGTCTAGCAAAATGCACAGTGAGTTCTTTTGTGCGTGTAGTGTCCTATTGAGGAATGGGAACTTGGAAGGCTATTACAAAACCCTCGTTAGTCAGCCAGGCTGCTGTGAACTGGAAATGAGTGCTTCTTAGTGATGGTGCTTTCTTTCACATTGCTGTAAATATTATGAAGGAGAAATGCCTTGTAGGTAAATGTGCGTTGATCAGGAACCTACAACAAGCAAACAACAGACAACTCAACAAACACAGCTACAATTTGATTGTTTTCATGACAAGAGAAAGAAGTATTTAGCTACTGAGTGCATCAAAACTATGCAATGGGTGTGACCGATAACAAAATCCCCCCCATCCTGGAGGATTTAAATCTGAACATGGACTAACACAGAACAGTAAGTATTTAATGAAGAAATAGGTAAGGAAGGAAAAACAAGCAGAGAGCTGCCCAGGAGAGCTGGTGCACCGAATGACTTCAGACAGCACAGCTAAACCTGGGCAATGAGATTAGAGCACAGACAGCACAGAGAAATAGCTGCAAGTCATCAGGTGTTGTGCTGGCCTTGGGTCATTTGTCTCACAGCATGCCGGGCTGCAAAAATAGCCTGCAGGATGCCTGGCGGCACCTATTAGGTGCTGCTAATTAATTGGCTGCTGAATGGATCTCTTGCAGTAAAGCAGAAGGAGAGTGCAGGGCTGCATGGTGAGGAGGTGCAGGAGGCTGGTGGGGGCCCTGGCACACAGAGCTGCTGCAGGTGCTGCATGGATCCTGTGGGGTACCCAGCAGCTGCACCTGCATGCTGGGCTGTGAAGAGGGCTGCTGTGCATGTGGGCACGCTGAGCTGCCTTTCTAGCTGGCAGGTGGGAGGAAAGCTCCTTCATCCAGCAGTGCTTCCAGCGTGAAAACTGGTCAGGCACTGCAAAGAACAGTGTGGAGATACCGAATGTTCAAACAGCGCAGTCGCTTTGCTTCTGATGGGCTTTAATTTTTCTGTAACGGCTTCTGGAGTGCAGAGTTCTTGCTGAGCGCCATGCTCAACAACTGAAAGCAAACCAAAGCCACCTGCTGCTTAAACATATACTTTTGGAGTTTGTAGTATGTATTGGTTTTATTGTCACTGTGCAGAACTCAGAGGTCTTCAGAGTAGTGATGTTCTGAATTTATTTATTGCTTACAGTAAACATGAAGCAGCTGCACTTGGCAAGTGTTGAAATATGTTCCAGTACAAATGGTCAGCAGAGACAAAAGACATCCTTATGATTTGTGAAAGTTGTAACTTCAATTCACTTCTGAGTCACAATTCTGGCAGGTGAAGAAATCAAACTTCTCTTGGTCATTCAGACCATTGTTACTCACAACCAGTTTGGGTACTGTGGGCTGCTTGTTGTGAGCTGGCTGGCTTAAGTTCCTTGCGAGCCCAGAGGGGACAGTTCCAAGCCCTTTCATTTCCAACCCCATCGAATGAAACTTCTCAACTTAATGAGTTGAGAAAAACTTGCACTTGCCCATGTGCTTTAACGGAGCAGGCAGGCATTCCTGTGTACCACGTAGTTAGGTGGTGGCCATGTGATGACAGAGAGGGCTCTTACACTTCATGCAGCAGCAGCACAGCTAGCACAAAGCCTGCAGAGTTGGGCTGCATTCTCACAGTACCAAGAGGCAAAGGGAAGTGCCTACATGCAGGAAGCGACTTCTTGCTTTCAAACCTTGCTTGGGCTGCTGCAGGGCTGGTTTGAGTGAGGACACCACTGGCAGCAGGGGCCAAGGTGGGGGAATCTTGGTGTCCTAGTTATCCTCAGAGCCTCAGGCGTTGTGCTCCTATTTGGAAAGGGGTTGGTGCTGTATTTCCAGTTTGAGCCATGCAAGTCGGCACAGGGGCTTCAGCCTTTTCTGAAACACCTTACTTCGGCTGGCATGTTTAATAGAGACAGTTTTGGACTGCAGCACACATGGGGAAAGGGCTGCTAATCCAGCTTGGTCTTTTCTTTCTGGCAAAGGAGATGCTAAGGAGGGTCCAGTTACCTTCCTATGTATTTATAGCCAGTGAACAACAGGAGTTTGGAGTGTGAGCTGAGGTGAAAGGCAAAGGTTAGGAGATGACAGATGGACTGAAAGCAGGAGCAACCCCGGGCTGGGAATTAAGGTACTTTCTAACCAGCAGCAGAGGAGAGGCCCAGCAGAGAGCTGCACCCAAATGAGAATTCTGTTGGCTGGTGAGAGCGGCTGGGGGGGTATCACTGGGCATAGCTGGAAGCTGCTGCCCTGCTCCAGACTGCTGTGTCTTCAGGCACCCGCAGCCTGTGCCTGGAGCACTGTGTGTTCACTTGTTGGCTCTCCAAAACCGAGCATACAGAGCAGTGGAACACTTGATGAGCTGAAGCCAACGTGCTGAGGTGGAGGAAATCCTGCCTGCCCTGCTGCAGAGACCGTGGCAGTCCAAAGGAGGATGGCTGCCAAAGAACTTGTGGCATTCACCAGTGTGGCCATTTAATTGAAGCAGCACTGAAAAGGAAGCCGGAAACTCGAGAACCAGGTTTTTTATCACTTGGACTTCGGCAGACAATGCCTATGCAAATCATGCTTTCAAGCATCAGTGCAGTATGCATGGCTGTGCATTCCTGGACAAGGTGTGGGTGCAACACGTGTCACCTCGGCATCTGCCTTCATCCTTCTGCTCCCACGGGGAAGCTTCATCCTTGCTTACGTGGACTTGGGCTTTTCGGTGACTGGCACACTTTTTGGGGTGATGATGGAGAACGCAACGACAGAGGAGTGGCAGCAAGTTTTGGGAGAGGGGTTCCCATCCTGTCCAGCAGCGCTGGTGTGGGGATGGCACTGGTGAAGGAAGGACAGACATCAGGTCCAGGGGTCAGGGCTGCGTCCTGCTCGCTCGGTGCCATCAGACATCGGGAGGGGATGTTCGGAGCCGCCCCAGCATCATGTGGCGGGGGCCGTTCCCACCGCGTTTGTGCTGTTTTCTCAAATGCTTCTGAATGGAGAGGCTGTAGCGCAGAATTTCCGAAGTTTTTGTTTGTTTGCATTTTGCTTTTCCTGTTCCACAGTAATGCAAGCCCCAGCAGCCTGCATTGTCCTTCCCATTGCTGGAAAAGACCATTTCTGTAGCGCTCTTCCTCTCCTCGCTCGCGCTGCCTCCTTCCCCCCGCAGGGCCGAGAGCTCCGTGCCGCACGAGCTCCGGGAGCGGGCGGGGCCGGGGCGGCAGCAGAGGAGGAGGCGGAGGAGGAGTGGAGGAAGGGGAGGCGCCGCGGCCATCCCGGGGCGCCGCATCGCTGCGTGCGCGGAGCCGCCCGCTGCAGCCGGCAGGATGATCGCCGCCCAGCTCCTGGCCTACTACTTCACCGAGCTCAAGGAGGACCAGGTCAAAAAGGTAGGGTTCAGCCTCGAGGAGGAAGGGCTGCACCCCCGCCGCAGCCCAAGTGCCTGCTTTTTTTTTCTTTTTCTTCTTTTTTATTTTTTTCTTCCTAAATTATTTATTTTGCTGCCGTCGTTGCTTTGTCCCCATGGCCACTCCGCTATGGGCGGCACAACCGTGAGCCTCACCCAGCCCGAGCAAGGCGAGGTGGGCACGGCTGGAGTGCCGTGCTGTTGATGGGGATGGGTGCAACCCCAGGGGCCGTTCCTGGCACTGTCATCCTTCAACAGGGGACTGCTCCTCTCCGGGCCGCCGTGAGCATCCATCGCTCAGCAATTGCTTGCAGATCGTTTTTGAGTTTCATCTCGCCGTGTCTTCTGAATGTATAGGCGGCGATGCTCGGAAGGGAGAAGTTGCTCTGTGGGTATTTTTGTTTCTTCTCCTGCATTAAGCAGCACGGTTGGCGTAGCAGCCCTGTGGCGTGATGCACAGCACGGGGTAGATGCAAACATGGCAGGGAGGTCCTGGCCGAGCACGCTGCAGGGCTGGCGGAGCAGGGAGCCTAGGGCTGGGGATGTGGGGATGCAAATCAGGAAAATAATTGCAAATGTCACTAGGCCCCGCTGTGCTGCCGGGCTGACGTCACGGAGCAGAGGCTTCCCTTCCTTTCTGCCACCTCCTCCGGCGCTGCTACGTGACCCACTCGGCGCAGCCCAGTGCCCACCAAAGGCATCCGTTCCTACAGTACTGTGGGGAAGCCTCGGCCGTGGCATTGACAGGGCTGCTCTGTGGGGCTCACCCTGCAGGAAGAGCCATCTTCTCTCTGGGGCCCCTGCCTGTGCCCGGGGGCACTGCCCTGCCCGCCCTGCCTGCCTGCGGTCTGTTCCTCCCTTGCATCAACCCAAGCAGCAGCCCTTTTGCTCCCCATCTCCTTCCACCATTTTGCCTTTTGGCTCTTCCATTCTGCAGCTCTTGTGAGGAGCTGGAAGGCCTTCAGGGCCTTCAGCCCCTGCAGTAGCAGCTCCTTGCTCCCAAAGGCCCTTCTTTCCCTTTCCCATAGGATTTGTGCACGCTGCAGCCGATGCTGGGCCTGTGTGCCTGGGTGAGGCCTCCCCTGCCCGGCTGTGCTGTTATATTTAGCAACCCCAGATAAGCGTAGGGTTGCATGCTGCGGTGCTGCGTGGGGAGGGCCGAGAGGAAGCATGTAGGCCTCCACGGTACTCCCGGGGGTTATTTATTGCAGGCTGGTTTGGCAGCACGAGCTGCTGATGGCTGGTGGCATGGCAAATCATTTGGCTGGGGAGCAGGGAGGCATTCTTCGTTTTGGAAACTAAAATGAAATCCAGTAAGAGAAAAGCAGACTGCCCATTCTGGAGGACTTCAGACATCTGCTCCTGCCTACATGACTTGGGGCAGGTTTTGAGCCCCTTCACTTGAATGTCTTTAGGTAGAGTCTCTGTGCTGCTCATCCCCTGTGTGACCCTCAGGCTGGTTCCAGGCTCTTGGTTCAGGATCCCTCAGCCTGAGGAGCAGGGTCTGCTGCTTCTGTGTTGCTGGATGTTAGGCACTCTCTTACGTTTTAGAGGAATTTTGGCCACACCTTGCAGGTTTTGGAGCATTGTACAGGGCGAGTCACAGCAGGCAGGAGGAGCAAGGCAGTGTGTAGGGTGCTGAAGGACACACAAAGCCTTGCACACTTGCACATGAGCCTGCTGCGCAGAAGCAAGCAGGTGACGTGCAACGCCATGTACTACCCAAATAGGGTGGTTTGACTGGGTCGTGACTGAATGCTTTGGTCCCAGGAGGTTTGTGCCTGCTGAGCTGCCTCTGGAGTGGGGAGCACTAGGTGTTGCCTGATTGCCCTATCAGGGGAACAGTGTCTTTTTGTTGTGTTGCCTGACATGAGAAGAAAAAAATCTTTTCAGAGTGACGCCAAGATTATTAACCTTGAAAAGAATGTGATGGAACAGGGCATAAAACGTAGGTATCAAGAAAACCCCTGGAGCTCTGTCCTGTTGTGTAAAGGCTTTTCAGAAACTGATCTGATAAACTGTAGGGTTGGGATGGCTGAGCTGCCTGTTGTAACGTGTGGCTCCTGGTGAATCTTCCCAAGGAGCACAGATCTGCAGGAAGGTGTTGGCATGGGGATGGGCGTTACACGAAGGCTACTACGCTGGTACAAAAGATGTTAATGATTTCCGAAGTTATGGGAGTGCCCTGCTCTTGGATGCTGCTGGCAGTGTCTGAGTTATTGTCTGTGTGTTTCATAGAATCACAGAGCCACAGAATGGTTTGGGGTGGGAGGAACCTCAAAGCCCACCCAGCCCCAACCCCTGCCATGGGCTGGCTGTTCCCCAGCAGCTCAGGTTGCCTAGAGCCCCATCCATGGCACTGTGCACCTCCAGGGATGGGGTACCCAGCTCTGGGCAGCAGTGCCAGCTCTTTACCACTCTCTGAGTGAAGAATTTCCTTCTAACATCTAACCTAAATATCAGGTCTTTTAGTTTACAGCCATTTCCCCTTGTCCTATCACTATCAGTCCATGTAAAAAGTTGCTCCACTTCTTGCTTATAAGCTCCTTCCAGGTACTGAGAGACTGTTATCAGGTGTCCATGGAGCCTTCCTCGTCTTCCGCAGTGTGCGTGAGGATGCGCCCTCAGTGCTATTTATTGCATTACCCACTCACGATGATCCACACCTTCCCATGGGGCTCCTGCAATATTCCAAATTTCAAACAGCCCTTTTCTGCCAGTACAAAGAGTCTTTTTTATGTGACCAAGAAAAATTACCTATGTGTGGTTTGGATGATGAAATCCCATTAAAAAAAAAAAAAAGCTTGCAAGTTCCGTCTGGCTGTTAAAAAACATTTAAAAAAAATGGAAATAAGGAAAGCTCCTGGAGGCTTGCACAGCAGCAGTGAGGGAGGATGCCCATCCTGGAGGCAGCTACGTATAGCAGTGTTTTCCGCCCCTTGCTGCTCTCACTGTGTGCAGGGCCGTGCTTGGCAGGCAGCTACCAGGAGTCCCGCTGTCCCTGCCGCCCTGCTTCCACATCCCTTTGGATAAGGCTGGGATTTGCTCTCTGATCGGCTTTGGCCATGAGCAGAGTGGGGTGTTATTAAACCTCCCTCCCGTAATCCAGCCCCCATCTCCCTGCCCAGTTATTCACTGCTGTTTGCTGGGGGTTTTCCCTCAGAGGAGTGCTGCTTTTCCCTTTGGCTGTCCTGATGAGATGACTAACCCTTTTCCTGCCTGGGAGAAAATAGCTATTCCCTTTTCCCCCCCTCCCCAAACTAATACACAGGAGCTATTTTGTTTTGAAGCATGGTTCTGTCCTTGCCTCCCCTCTTCCCTGCCCCATGAGTCCCAGCGGTGGAGATGGCCTCAGCATGATGCTCCTAGCCCAGTGAGGCTGATGGCTTTCACTGGCCTTTCAAGGGGAAACCAGAGCCCTGCCTCCCATTCTTCCCCACTGCAGGAGAGCAGCTCTAGGAGCATGGGCTTGCCTGGTCCTGACTGTGCAAATACCAAAAGCTGCACTCACGGCTGGGTAAGGTGGAATTCAGGGCCTCAGCCCTGTTTTCAGAAGGAGAGTGCAATGTTGTAAGGGGGTATTTTCATGGCGTGATGCATTAGCGTAGCTGTCACTGGGGGATTTGGGTGATGGGGCCTCTGAGCGACAGCGTGGGCTGCTGACAGCCATGATAGCTCCAGTCCCCTCCCTCCTTTAAAAGGGAATAACCTCGGGCTCTGACATCACTGCTGAACAGGCTCTGCTAAAAAAAGCTCTGGCGGCATTTGCAGTGGCAGAGAGAAACCTTCCTGCAGCGTGGCACCCGCCTCAGCACCCGTCTGTCTGCACGCTGCTTGGTGATGTGCAGGGTCTGCTCTGCCTGCATTTACAGCCCCACGTTTCAGCCCTCAGCCCTGCTGTTCTGGATCTGGCTGGTGCCATCTATGCCCCCTTCCTTGGCTGCACAAGTGCCTGTCACTGGAGTACATCTGGTTTGGGTTGATACACTATCTGGTACTGCAGAAGTGCTTTTTGCAGAGCAATCCAAGTGGCGCTGGGTTTATGACCAGCTTAGGCTCTAATTACGTTTTGGCTGTCTGTGTTTCCTTCATGTTTGGCATTATCCATCATTTCCTGTATCAAAGTCCCAGGTATATGGAGTGTTTACATATATACACTTTTCAAGGGGTGTTTTCTTGTTGCTCCTGCTGAGACGTAACATCAGCGGGGAGATGAGTGCTCTTGAGGCTTCCACAGCAGCAGAGGAGATGCAGAGCCCCGGCACGGAGGTGTGGCTTTGAATCAGGTGATTCTTCCAGTTTTGCTGAGGACATAAAACATGAGCAGGGCTTTATTTCCTCGATCCTGCTAAGCTACGAGCAAAAGCAATCCCAGAGGTGTGGCTTCAGTTTGGACCATTTGTGTGCCATTTGCAGAATCATGTTTCTGAGGCAAATAATAAATGAAGGCATGAATAGACTGGCAGCTTAGATGGATGGAGTGGGTTATACATTTGGCAAGGACTCCCAAGGCTGAGTTGTACTTCTGAGGTGCAAAGCATCTCTCACTCTTCCTGGCACTGAAGATGGCTGTAACGTTATGAAAGCAACGTTACCAGGAGTCTGGAAACATCTCCTTTTTCCAGGGTGATGAAGTTCCTGTCTTGGGAAACCAGAAGGGAGAAGTCAACCACTTTTAATTTGACGTTTTGTGTTGAGGAGGAAGGCTCAACCTGCCCACAGCAAAGTTCTGCCTCTCCCCAGCCTCTGGCTGAGATGGTTTGCAGCAGCACAGGGAAGGTACTCTGAAAGTCGGGAATCATCTCTCAGCTATTAACATAGCACTGAAATTGCTGCAGCGGCTCCTTAGCAATTGAAGATTTCAACACAAGACACCTTGGTGCGCTGCAGCAATGCTTGCATCCCCCCACATAGGACAACAGAAATGTTTAGCTATGGTTTTTCAGCTTGTGGATAGTCAGGAGAGATGAGAGGTGGAGGAAGGCTGGCAGTAAAGGTGTGAGGCTGTGGGTAAGCTTTTTCTGTGGGATGGGGAATGCAGAGTGATGTGGGGCTGGGCCTTGCCTTGGGAAGGCAGTAGGATGGGTTGGCTTCAACTAATGCAAGTCATAGCACTCGTACTTGTTCCTCGGTTTTGTATCAAAAGACAAGGCATGAAGTGCTCAACTGTGTTCCTGGCTTGGGCAGGGCACCAGTGCTAGGGACTATCCTTGTATTATCTGTAATTCAGGAGCAGTACCTCGTATAGCTCTGCTTGGGCACCTTGGGACATCCATGCTTGTGTTCATCTCTCTCTGCAGATCGATAAATACCTTTACGCCATGCGGCTCTCTGACGAAACTCTGATAGACATCATGGCTCGCTTCCGGAGAGAAATGAAGAACGGCCTCTCCAGAGATTTTAACCCAACAGCTACAGTGAAAATGCTCCCTACCTTTGTAAGGTCTATTCCTGATGGCTCAGGTAAGGATCTGAGAATTTTCCTTATTGAAGATGGTGTGCTTCATGGGATACCTGTTAGAAATGGTCCAAAGCACTACTGAGAGTAGTAGTTGTAATTGTCTGGTAGATGGAAGTCTTTGATAGCTCTGCTGTTGTGTTCTTGCCACCTTATGCTTTTTTAACTTCAATGCAATTTTCTGTTTAAAAAATAAAGATAGAACAAGCCCAATTCCTGCATCTCCCTTGATTTAGCACTGCTAACTGTTATGTTGCAATGTTGTGTGGAAATTTGCAGCCTGTTGAGAAAGGCAGCCATGAAGCTGCTGCATGCAGCTGGGTAATGGGCAGGGCTTGCTCTAAGGGACTGCAGGAGAGGCAATCACGTGCAAGTGCTGCTATAGTTTTGCAGATTGTTCCACGGTGTGGACTGGGGATGTGGTGTGGCATGGGGAAAGGGGCTCTGCCTGGTCCCTCCTGCTCCTCTGGCTCCAGCATCTTTGTGGTATAAAGTGTAGATTCACTGTTGCTAGTTGAGTTTCTTTTCCTGAAATAGTCGGAGAGAAAACTGTCACTTAACATACAGAAAGCTTTAGGTTTTGTTCAGAGCGCTTCAACCTTTTTAATGCAGAAGGATAGCTCTTACTGAATATTACCTTGCTATGAGTCTGGCTGGAAATCAGCAGCCTGATCTGTGAGTTTGCTGCCAGGGAAGCTGTTTCTGAAGTGCAGGATTTGTTTGAAGTATGTACTGAGGTGCATTTAGGCTTGAAAAAGGGCCATCTGGCCCAGTGTTGATTTTTCATTTATTTATTGAAGGTAATGGTTTACATTCAAGAAATGATGCCCTGTAACGATAAAGCTTATTCAGGTATTTGGCTTAATGAGGTGCTCCTGGTAAATGTTTCCTTCCAGTCTTGTCCCGATGAAGGTGAGGGACTGAATCTGTGAGGCAAACTCCAGTAGGAGAACTGCATGTGCAATTTGGATGTGTTCACATTTTCAATGACATCTTCAATGGTGCAAAGCAATATTCAAAGCTTCAGTGTTCAGAAGCAGGAAGACAGGCACTGCGCAGTCCTTATCTCAGCAAACTCTGAGTTTGCCCATGTCTTAGCCAGTGTGAAGAGAAGGCTGCATTGAAAAGCAGTGCAATTCTAAGGGCTGGTAGAAGTTATGGGCTCCACTGTCTTTTCATTACATATTCTGTAAACAGGCTGTTGCTCTTTGTAATTTCTTATGTGGTGGTTGTTTGCTGTGTTAGATAACAATATTGCAAAACCATAAGGGCTTCTGCTGTGTGTTTGCCTCTTTTGGCTGTTGGAGGGCTTTGCTGAGTGGAGCAGGGCTCCTGGGGTGGTGGGGTGATGCGGAGGAGCTGTGAGACTGGAGGAGTCATGGCATGATGTTGGACAGTTATCTCAGAAGTGAGTTTGAGTCTGCTAATCCTCAAGGTACATTGCATACCCTGTGTTTTGGCAGCAGTGTGGAGTCAGACAGCTCTGAGAGTGGAGCTGAGGTTTGAAGCGGCATGACACATCAATAGATATTGATCTTCCCAGCTGCGAGAGCTCTTTCCATGTAGAATTTAGTTAGAAGTGGAGAAACGATGATGTTGGGAATGGCCTTCCCATAGGCATAAAGTTGGAACAGCCTTAGACGCAAGCCTGAAGAGTGCTGTGGGATGGAATTGGTGATATGGAAGGCAGCTGGGGATGAAGCTCATCCCACTTGCAGTGCAGAGTACTTCTGGCACTGTCAAAAAGTACAAACCAATAAAAAACAAGGGTGAGAAAGCACTGCGTGCCTGTGCTGCTTCCCTCAGAGCAGCCTGGGTGAGCCAGGGATGCTGTGTACACATGCAGGTGCTTGCAAATAGCCTCAGTGATTAGCTGCAGCCTGGGCACACATGGCTGTTTGTTAAGGTGTGCTGCTGCTTCCCCAAATGCTATTCATAGACTTCAGTGATGGCTGTCTTTGTTCCCTCTTCGATAAGAGAAGATAGCAGGAGCAGTTCAGTCAGATGGTATTTGCCTTACTCTCCAGGGGGTATTGACAGTGTGGTTTCCCAGATAGCTGGATTGATCGCAGGGTTGTGTATTTGGCTTCAGACCTCTGAAATCCTTCCCAGTGCAGAGGGGGATGGAGGCACCCTCACTTCTGCTCTGATTCCTGGTGAGGTGCTTAGGAGCTCTATGCAAGGGCTTGCAGCTTCAAGTAACTCCTGCAGCAGCATAGGGCTCTGCGTGGTGTGTCGGGTTGCCGTTTCTCTGACTTCTGTTATGTGACTGCAGATTGTAGTGAATCTCTGCTTCTAGGGGTGGAATGGGTAGCTCCTGCTTAACTACATTTCTCTGTAATCTGTTGATTTCAAAGCAGAGCACAAATCAGCCACTATTTGCTGCTACTTGCCAAAGTGACACAGGCTTACTTACAGTACAAGGCGGGCTCATCAGTGCTCTGGCATCCCTTCGTTTCCTCTTCTTTTTCTAACATCCTTTCAGCTTTCTCCTGAGATCCTTGCTCTGCCAGCTTAGTCATGAGATCTGGATACAAACTGCCCGCTCTCGGTTCATTCTTTCTGGATGAGCCCTCACTGCAGTTACCCATGCATCAATGGCAGCCATCCTTGCCTTTGCACCATGTTCATCTTCAGCTGGGGGGAACTGGGCTGATGCTCTGCGTGGATGCCCTACAGCTAAAGACTTGCTTGCCATAAGCACTGTGCATATCTCTGTGCATTATTTTTTTCCAAAGTGTGTATTACATGCAGTTTTTAATCACCTGTGTCTTGTTTTCCACATAGAGAAAGGAGATTTCATCGCTCTGGATCTCGGCGGTTCTTACTTTCGAATTCTGCGGGTGAAAGTATCGCATGAAAAAAAGCAGACAGTACAAATGGAAAGTGAAATTTATAATACACCTGAAGATATCATGCATGGCAGTGGGACACGGGTAAGTGCCTCTTCCTTATGACTCCTCCCTAAAGATTCACTGCTTTCACTCTGCACTTTTTGGAAAAGAGCGCAAGAATGACCAGAGCATCTTAACAGTACCACACATGGATGCCCTACAGCTCTTTGTCAATGCTGAGAATAAATAAGCTGTAGTTAGTAACAGAGCATTCATGCCTACTGCTGCTCTGCTGTCATTGTGCAGGAGACTTTTGGCCTGACATTGTGCAGGGGCAAATTGGCCCAGAAATAAAAATTCCAGCGTTTGTAGTAAACTTGTCTTCCAGAGATAGGAATGGAAGGCAGGAAGATGACTTAGTATTGTAGGCAAATGGCATGACCAACCCTGCAATTCTAACACAGTTGAGACTGGATGGAGGAACAGGAGGGACACTAAGGAGAAGCTGAGAGAGGAGCTGCATTCTTTCCTGGGCTTTGTTGTGTTTGTGTTTTGGTTTTTAAATATCCCAAGGCCGTTCTGCTGTTGGGAGGCAGCAGCTTGGAGCTCAGGCTGATAGATTCTCTCATAGTTTTTTAACTGGGAGAGGGAGCAAGGATGGCTTCCAGTGACTCATGGTGGGCAGTACTTCTGGTATTTAACTAACAGGAAAAAGAGGGCTGACCATCACTGAAATTGCATCCAGGTCGTAATTGTCTCGTGACAATATGTGACCACGACTGAAATGCTTGTTGTGAGACTTGACAGGAAAACATGGCAGATGCCTGGGAGGCACACAGGCAGGTGATGATTTGGTACTTATGAGTGATGCACGTGGCTGAGGTTTGTGAGATCTCTGAGCTAGATTAGTGGAATACTTGGACTGAACTGCCTGCGCAGGGTAGGCTATGAAAATGTTTTTCAGCAGACCGTGTGATTAACTTTGGTGAGTTATACTCTTTTAGCCTAATATATAATCACCTTATTGAAGGGATTGCTATTTGTGGCTTTGTGCCTTGCTGGCGCAGTATGTTTTGATATTTCCTACTTCATTGCATTCAAAGTTCTACTTTTCCCCATCTGTCAGGTGTGGCCTGACAGCTTTGACAGTTGGAGACAGTTCCCTGTCAAAGTCAAGGGCAAAACTCTTACTGACTCCTACAATGTAATAGCAGGTCTAAAATCTGTAAGAAGTCTGTGTTCTGTGTCAGCACAACAAATGGGAGCACGTGTGATGCTTGATTTTGGTTTTGCTTTCTGTGTTGGAGGTAGGTTTTGAGTTTGTGACTGTTCTCCAGATCTGAAGGTTTCCTTGCTCCTTTTAAGTCCTCCCTATTCAGGAGTCTGAGCCTGAGCTCAGGTCTGCAGCTGCCTGCCAAAGCCTGCTGGCTTCCCACTGAGTGCATCCTTGAGGAAACCTCTCAGGGCCCAACTGAGCAGGCAACGTCATGGCCAGAGTCTTGGCCTGGTTGCTTAGTTGTGGTTAGGTGGGGGTCAGCCTCTGCTCCCCCACTTGTTAGGTGGGTGAGGGTGGACTGGGGTTGGGCTGGGTGAGCTGAGAGGACTTTTCCAACCTGAATGATTCTACAGTTCTATCTATGATACTGCTGGGCTTCCAGGACTGCACACCTGTGATTTGGACTTTTCCTCCATCTGCCTGCCTCACTTGTATGAAATCCTCAAGAACTTGTGATGTTGCCTCTACCGTCCTGGCAGAACTGGTTATTTGTGAGAAGTGGATGTTAGCGTGGACATGGGGAGCACACAGATGCATCCTTGAGTCTTCTTAGGAAAAAACGCACTGCGCTTAATGGTAGCAAAATTGATAAATGCCTCCCTTTTTTTCCCCTTCTTTTGAGCAATGCCTTTATTCTGTGCTTTACTGAAAACAGTAGCACACCCAGAGCATGCATTATTGAGCAGACACAGCTACTGTAACATGAGGAATGTAGCTAATAGTTAACTGGATTTGCCCATGCACGTTTTGGGTCGGAGCGGTGCGCGCGTGGCTTGCTGCGTGCCTCCTGAGTCACGGTGCACTACCTGCAGCCTGCCTGCTTGCTGACCTGCAGAAGGGCATCCCAGTGGGCTGCCAGGACCTGCACAGCCAGCTGCACTGAGAATGCTGAAGGATCTTCTGTAGTCAGACTCATGAAGCATGCCCTGTCTCTTCTTGACATGGTCGTGATTTGTTGCATAAGAGAGGAATTTTGCAGCAATGTCTTCAGTCAGTATCTGTTTCGGGCTCTCCAAACTTCTGAGGGGTTTACACTTGGCCCCTGGCTGTTGTCGGTAATTCTGCTAGCAGCTGGAGCTTTAAATGAGATTGAGTATGTAGCAAGATACTTCCAAATGAAAAACAAAATAGAGATGTAGGCTGTTGTTATTACTGTGTGCCTCCCGAAGAAGCCATCGTGTCTTATTACTTCACTTGAGTGCAGTGTGTCCCATGCTGCATCACTGTATACCCAGCAAAGTGGCCTTGATCTGCCCCAGACAGCAAAGGGCAGCCTCTTCCCTGGGAAACCACCATCGCTGGGCTTAATCAAATTAGATCTCGTTTTAGGAATGAGTTAAAGGTGTTCTGTTAAATCGTAAGGTTGCACACACCACTCACTGACCCACTTCAGACAGCCAGACATTCCTCTTGGTGTTCATGATCGTCTGTAGTGCTCTGCTGTCTCTGAGACTGTAAATTGTTCTCAGTGAAGCTGCAAGGGCTAATTGCACCCAACAGATAGCTTTTGGTACTCCCTTCCAATTATCCCCCTCAGTGTTTTAAATAACACAGGACATGCACACGGCCTGGGAATATTTCTGTAGTTCTGACAATAACATCTCTGAAAATCTGGAGTAGACCTTTTCCCCTTTCTCCTCATATGCTGTGGAAGTGTGCCCTCCCTCAACCCGTAACTCTAATCAAGGCGCTTTTCTGCTTTTCTTGCAGCTTTTTGATCATGTTGCTGAATGCCTGGGAGACTTTATGGAGAAACAACAAATTAAAGACAAGAAGTTACCGGTTGGGTTTACCTTTTCTTTCCCGTGCAGACAATCTAAGCTGGATGAGGTAAGACGACTGCACACCTTTCTTAACATGCAGAAGAATGCTATGAAATTAGAATCCCAGACAGGTTTCATGCTTTTGGAGTAAGTGAGTGCTGTGCTTCACTGTCAGATTGGTATTTATGCTTCTGTGCGAGGAAGCCGGTTAGCAGATGACAAAGAGGCATCTGATGTTTTATACTGCCTCTGCAGGAGCTCCTCAGGGTTGTGGTTCGCTGTGTAAACACAAGCAGCAGGTTTGCAGCCTTTCACCTCTGCTTGGAGGAGAACTGGGAACCATCCTACTGCTGAACTTCCCAAGTGCACACACCAATTCAGCTTGGGGTCTTCCTCGCAAGCAGTGGTGCTGAGCCATGCCCTCCTGTATATGCTGCCTGGGAGCAACATGCTTTTGCATGCAAAAAAACCCAGCCTTGCACGGAGTGACTGGTGTGATTCCCATGACAAGCGTGCTACAATATTTTCCTTCTTTTGCTCTTTATAGCGCAAGTGACTCAGCAGCCTCCTGGTGCAGCATTGCAATGGCGTAGCAAATAAATGCAGGGAAGTCAACCCCATGCTGCACCTTTAGTAAGAGGTTGTGCTGTTAGAGCCTGACCCGTTTGCTAGCTTGCAGGGCTGCAGGCACCCTGGTGCACATCTCCTAGTGTTGGTGCTGAGCAGGGCCAGGTGAGGCAGTGCTGATTACATTTCACACTGCTTGAGCTGTGCGATGTATTTGAACCATGCTGTATATCAGGATTTTTAATAGAGTTTATCATATTATACATGCTTTTTGCTGAGGTTCTTCTTTGTTTAACTTTTAAATCTTGTTCTCTTGCCTCATTTGTTCTTGTTTTCATCCTTTTCAGCATAGAAATTATTTTCATGCTTAGACTTTGTGGCTAAGCCTTGGCTATAATGACTTTTTATATGTGTACATATGTTAAATATACACCTAATCCCAGTACTTACCTTTGAGCACAGGTACATACTATAGGTGTTTAAGCATTTTAACCCTTGCTCCATTTCTGATATTTCCATTTAAGAACAGAGACCTGTGGATGCTGTTGAAGAACAAAATCTTGTTTTTAAAGGGAAAAAAGTAAAATTGACTTGCCTTTATGGTGGTACTGTCCTAAGGTTGCTCTCTTGTTTCATCAGGGTATTCTGATAACCTGGACAAAGCGCTTCAAAGCGAGCGGAGTGGAGGGAGCAGATGTTGTGAAGCTGCTTAACAAGGCCATCAAGAAACGTGGGGTAAACTGGGCTTTGTTTTTTTTTTTTTTTCCCCTCTTTTAAACTCTTCATCATAGCAAACTGCTGTTTCTGTGTCACAGACCTCTGTTCACAGCACTGACTTGAGCATGTGGTGTGAGTGATGGTGCACTTGCATGTAGATGTGCTGTTTGCTGGGAAAAATGAAGTGATCTCACCATTACTGTGTGGAAGCTGTGATGCTCCTCGTAGCACAAAACGCAACTACTATGTTGTGGCTTGTTGCTGGCAATCTTCAGCAATTCTATCACCCTCTAAAAACTGAGGAAGTGCTGCCCTTTGGTTCCACAGTTTTTCAGCAATACCCACACATTTCATTCCTGAGAAGCTGCATGTCATGGTTCAGGCTCCCCCGCAGAAGCTCAGCAAAGTTGTGCAGTAGGCTGACATGGGAGAGGAGCAGAAGAGAAGGGGAGTTTTATGCTCAGTGAGCTGTGTTGTTCCTTGCAGTTTCTCTCTGCTGATTTTATGGAGGGTGATGGTAACCAGGTTGCTGATTTTAGACAAAAAGGCTTTGAGCATGAGATGGGATGAATTTGGGCTCATACAGTGAGATGGGGGTCAGCCTCTGCTCCCAGGTAATAGCAATAGGGCAAGAGGTGATGGCCTCAGGTTGTGCCAGGAGAGTGTCAGGCTGGGCATTAGGACATATTTTTCCTCAGAAAGAGCAGTGATGCAGTGGCACAGGCTGCCCAGGGAGGTGGGGGAGTCATTGTCCCTGGAGGTGTTGCCATGGAGATGCGACACTGAAGGTCCTGGGCAATGGGGTTGGGCTGGGTGAGCTGAGAGAGCTTTTCCAATGCTAATGATTCTGTGATTCTATGATTTTCCCCTCTTCCTGGTGGAATTAGTTCTGAGCAAACCAATGACAAACACAAGCAGTGTTTTCCAGAGAAGCCATATGTTACAAGTACTGTTTTTCCTCCATCAGGACTACGATGCAGATATCATGGCTGTTGTAAATGATACCGTTGGGACTATGATGACCTGTGGTTTTGATGACCAACGTTGTGAAGTTGGCTTGATCATTGGTAAGACGCATTTCTGCTGCAGAATTCATGTGGCTTTTTTTCCCTTTGCCTGGCGTGTTTAATTAGTACTTTCATGGCCTTTCTGTAAAGGCACTGGCACCAATGCCTGTTACATGGAGGAGATGCGGCACATTGACCTGGTGGAAGGGGACGAGGGCAGGATGTGCATAAACACAGAATGGGGGGCCTTTGGTGATGACGGCTCACTAGAAGACATCAGGACAGAGTTCGACAGAGAGATCGACCGTGGATCCCTAAATCCTGGCAAGCAACTGTGAGTAAGGCGGTTACTTATGAACTTTTGGGCTTCATTTGATGTGTGGTGTGGTTCTGGCAAAATATTTGCTCTCACCAGAAACAGGAGATGGTGGTGTGGTCCAGGCATGATCACATTTTGCCTGCAGTTGGCCATCTGACAGGATGACTGGTTGTTCCCTGTGCAGGTCGGTTTTTGTGCCTCTTTTGTCTTTGCTTCAGAATTGCTCCTTTAGCAGCCCTGATGCAGATAGGACCTTTCTGGGAGGAAGGATATGATCAGAGTTACCAAAGTCTTGATTAGGGCTATTTACCCATTAGCTTATCGCAGCTTATCAACGCAGCCCTTCCCGGAGCCAGACAATTAAAGTTAACTCTTGCTGCTTTTCTTTGCTGCAGTGTGCTCCCTTTTCCATTCATGTTGTGAATCTAGAAGTTCAAGAAAGCCTGACTTTGCCTGTGCCAATGCAAACCACTGTCTGGTGTATGTGGTGCAAATGCATAGCTGGTCTATGCCTCTTGGTGTAGCCTGTGAGCTCTTGGCTGACTGCTGCTGCCCTCTCCTGCAGGTTTGAGAAGATGGTCAGCGGGATGTACATGGGGGAGCTGGTGAGGCTTATCCTGGTGAAGATGGCCAAGGAGGGACTGCTCTTTGAGGGAAGAATCACCCCTGAGCTTCTCACCAAAGGAAAGTTTGAGACAAAGCATGTTTCTGCCATTGAAAAGTGAGTACTCCCTTCTGCTTTGATTTCCAAATGACTCTGAATGTTAATTTTCCAATCTCTCTTTTTGCTTTGCTGGGGAATGAGCTGAACTGGAGATGGCAGCCGTCCTTCAGCATGGGTGCATATTGAACATGTGAGGATCCACAGGAGGCAGTCAGCACCCTTTTCTTAAGGCCACCAGCTCCGCTGAGCTGAGAGGCAGCAGGTTTCTCCCTGTGTGTGTTTTGGGAGGCACGATGAAAGCCTGACCATCCACAGTACTGCTACAGCTACTGTTCTTTACCACTCACCCAGCTTGCAAAGACCTAAAAGTTGCTACCCTGCAGCTAAACGTGGGAGTGAATTGGCTTAGTGCCTCCTCCCAAATACTTGTGTTGCTTCTTGCTGTATCCACGGGATTGCTGGGCAGCAAGAAAACAAGTGTGACAAGGCAGAGCATTCAGTCTCGTAGGCAGTGCTGGGCGACCTCTGAGCTATGCGCCAGTTGGTTTCTTACGGTGTCATCACCCTCTCGGTCAGTGCTTACTGGCTCTGTCCCCCACATTCTTAAAATTCACATCACTGGGGTATTTGTGCTGTAGTGACTGGGCCAGCTTTTCTCTTTGAAAAGCTTCCGATTTTGGTGCTCGTGTACCAAGGGGAGTGCAGTGAGTGCAGTGCCAAGGGGACAGGCAGTGACTCCCTGCAGGCTGTCTAGTCTGAACAGCTTTCCAGTGAATATGTGGGTCCATTCGTGCTGGTCTCACATCCATGTGGAGCCAGTGTAGTGATGAACAACAGTGAGAAAAATGTAGATATTGAGAAACTTGGTTATCAAGAGCAAAATTAGACCTGAAATTCTACCTCACCGTCCAAAGAGCACTTTGGTTGTAAGTAGGGGGCACATTCCTGTGCAGCTTCAAATTTCTAGCTGGTGCTAACTACGTGCGAGAGTGCTTAAAGAGATGTATGGGAGTGTAGTGATGGCAGCAAGATATACACCTCCTGTTTTTGTCTTGGAAGTGACTGAGCTGTACATGAGTGAGTTTTGCCAGAAACTTTGCTTTCAGGCTGGGTTCTAGCATGGGAAAATTGAGTGTGAGAGGCAGAAATTCATTGATGTTGTAAAAGTCTGAAAAGAGAGCCATTAGGATGAATCACTTAGGCAACCTTCGCTCAGGGCTTTGTTTTCCAATCTGCTTGATTGAATGGGTGCTGGATTAGCTGTGCACTCAGACCTGTGCTGAGTGGTGAGGCTGGTGCTTCCAGCTCTGGAGAAGCTGGTTCGAGTCTGAAGAGTTGGTCTTTCTAGCCCCTTTTTCATATACTGTGCAGGAAGTTATGTGGCTGAATGTGTCTCAATCCTGTATTTTATAGCCTAAGGAGTACTCATTACTACCCTTTCTTTGTAGGAGCAAAGAAGGTTTGAACAAAGCCAAAGAAATCTTAACCCGGCTGGGGGTAGAGCCGTCCCACGAGGACTGCATAGCAGTCCAGCACGTCTGCACCATCGTGTCCTTCCGCTCGGCCAACCTGGTGGCCTCCACGCTGGGTGCCATCCTCAACCAACTGCGGGATAACAAAGGGGTTGGCCGCCTCCGCACCACTGTGGGCGTCGATGGCTCCCTCTACAAGATGCATCCACAGTGAGTTCCCTGCTTGGCTCCAGCCACAGGTTCTGTTTTGCAAGGAGTTCGATGTGTAATCCCAAGATGTCACCCAGATTCACAGAATCACAGAATCACAGAATTGTAGGGGTTGGAAGGGACCTCCAGAGATCATCGAGTCCAACCCCCCTGCCAAGGCAGGTTCCCTACAGCAGGTCGCACAGGTAGGCATCCAGGCAGGTCTTGAACATCTCCAGAGAAGGAGACTCCACCACCTCCCTGGGCAGCCTGTTCCAGTGCTCCGTCACCTCACTGTAAAGAAGTTCTTGCGCACATTTGTGCGGAACTTCCTATGCTGCAGTTTCCGGCCATTTCCCCTTGTCCTGTCTCCACTCACCACTGAAAACAGTCCGGCCTCGCCATTCTGCCCCCCACACCTTAGATATTTATAGACCTGGATCAGGTCCCCTCTCAGTCTTCTTTTCCCAAGGCTGAACAGACCCAGTTCACTCAGCCTCTCCTCATAGGAGAGATGCTCCAGGCCCTTCACCATCTTCGTGGCCCTCCGCTGGACTCTTTCCAAGAGATCCCTGTCTTTTTTGTACTGGGGAGCCCAGAACTGGACACAGTACTCCAGATGAGGTCTTACCAGGGCAGAGTATGTGAGATGATGAGGTGTCCAAAAAATGGGTGTGGGCAGCTCAGTCTGAGATGGGGATCTTATGGGAAGGAAACCTGCCTTTTATTGAAGAGTGAGATTAAAAACACCAACCAACCAGCCAAACAAAAAGACAACAAAAAACAACACCCAAAGATAACAAAGCAGCCAAAACCCCGAAGTAATTGGATACTCCAGTATCAATGAAAGCTATGTAGTCTCTGAGTACGTATTCTCTCATAGGGTCTCAATAAATGTCTCAGAAGGAGACTTCATTTACACAGTCTTCAGCTGCGCAGATGGGTTTGGCTTTGAGGAGGACCTACATTAAAGTACTTAGGAATTCAGGAGGAAAGGGACAGCGAGGAGGAGCTGCTCTTCCCTGGCAGTTTACCTTCTTGAAAGGCTGTAGCTTGAGATTCCGGGGCCCGGTGGAGAGGCAGCACAGAGGATGAACTCACAGCCTCTCCCCGCAGGTACGCTCGGCGCTTGCACAAAACCACCCGGCGCCTGGTGCCTGACTCAGATGTGCGGTTCCTGCTGTCAGAGAGCGGCAGTGGGAAAGGGGCAGCGATGGTGACGGCGGTGGCATACCGGCTGTCGGAGCAGCACCGGCTCATCGATGAAACGCTGGCTGAGTTCAAGCTCACCCATGAGCAGCTCCTGCAGGTGAAGAAGAGGATGAGGACAGAGATGGAAGCAGGCCTGAAGAAGAAGAGTCACGAGACTGCCAAAGTGAAAATGCTGCCCACCTTTGTCCGCAGCACACCAGATGGCACAGGTATGGGAGTACCAGAGCTGGAGAAGAGGATGTGGCTTGGATGCGGGGCACCCAATGTGAGCCGTCTGCAATGAGATTTGGGTTTGGTGAAGGGTGAGCAGGTCTGTTGTAATGAAAGAGAAGACTACCTCAAAAGAGAAAATGCCAGTCCCGGGCAGGGCAGCCTGTGCTACCCTTGTGCTGCAGGCAGCCCAACCCCATGCCTTTGCTTCTTATTCTTGAAATGCACACGCACACATGTTCTTTTACAGAGAATGGAGACTTTCTGGCACTTGACCTCGGAGGGACAAACTTCAGAGTGTTGCTGGTGAAAATTCGCAGTGGTAAAAGGAGAACAGTTGAAATGCACAACAAGATCTATGCAATTCCTATAGAGGTGATGCAGGGAACGGGAGAAGAGGTGATTATCTGTGTTTCTCTTCTACAGCACTGCTGCTTTTTGAAGAACAGTTGTGTGATGTGCAACTTCAAATGCTTGACTCTTCTCTTTAAAGCTGTTTGACCACATCGTTACCTGCATTTCCGACTTCCTGGATTATATGGGAATAAAAGGTGCACGGCTTCCTCTTGGCTTCACGTTCTCCTTCCCTTGCAAGCAGACCAGTCTGGATGCTGTGAGTTCCTTAATTTTCTTGAATCTGCTTTTGTGCTTATGCTAGGCCTGAATTCTCTGCTTTTGTATCAGCCATTGGGCACTTACAGGGAAGTCGTAAGAGGGGAGGGTTCATGCTCTGACTATGACTAGTGCAGTTTCTCCTATAGTTTTTTTTAAGGCAGTAATTCAAATGCTGGTTAGCCCATGGCCGTGACAGATAAGAGCATTTAAATTTTCCATGGTGGCAATATGCCTTTTTTTAATGCAACGTGTTTTTTTTTTTCCAACCATATAAATGCACTGGACTGTGCTACCTCCCTGGTTGTGTGAGCAGTAAGCAGCACTGGCTCTGTCCCCCCCTGCTGCCAGAGCCCTTCCCAGGCTGATCTGGTACTGCCAGATGAACCAGAGACTGCTGTAGCCTACAGTTCCTGTTGAATTCCTCTGCTGCCATGTATCACCACCAATTCCACCTGTGCAGCTGTTAATAATTTCTTGTTCTCTTAGCATTTTCTTTTGTTTGTTTTTGGAAGAAAAATACATTTTCTGTTGCGTTCTTTACTTTTTGAGTTTGTCGCGTTGCTGCAGTTTGGGCAATAGCTCTGTCTCCTGGTGTGATGGCTTTGTAGCGAGCTGTGCTTTCAAAAAAAAGTAGTTTCTGTCTCAAACTAAGATGTCTGATGTTTTGCTTTTTCCTTTTAACTGTCTTCTTCTGTCTTTGGGCACGATGCAGAATGATTCACTCATTAGCAAGTGTTTCTGTCCTGGAAGTCTGGAGATTGAGCATGGTTAGTAGTGTTAGATGCAAATTCCAGAGATAACAGAACCTTCTGTAAAACTACACACTAAAGCACTTCACATTTCGAATGTATATGCAGGGAAATTATTAGATAGAAGTACTCCTTAGGGGTATATGGGATTTGGGGCATTCTGCAGTACATCAGGAAGTGTGATAACCTGTTTGCGTTTTTTGTAGGGTATCCTTCTCAACTGGACAAAAGGATTCAAAGCTACAGACTGTGAGGGAGAAGACGTCGTGTATTTGCTAAGAGAAGGAATTAAAAGAAGAGAGGTGATTTTACTTTTCCTTTCTCCTAATTCTCCCTCCCCTGCAGGGCCTACAGAACTCCTGGTTAGGATGGCTCCCTCTGGTGGGGTTAGTGTGCCTCCTGCCTTGCATGGAAGGTCCAGACGCAGCTACTTTGGTGGCTTGTGGCTCTGCTGGCCACATGTCCTAGTCACCATAGAGGGCAGTCTAGGAGAAATGCGAGAGTTCAGCCACCAAACTGCAACTGCTGCTGAAAATGGGCCATGCTGGGGAATTTCTTCGCTTAGTTGTTTTTGTTCTTTTTTTTTTTTTTTCCCCCAGAGGCTTCTGACTTTGCTAAATTGAACAGAGCTTTCAAAGCAGTTTTCAAACCCTGTGGCGATTGCCACTGCATCAGAGCACTGAGAAAGCAGAAGTATTCAATGTAGTGGCTGTAGGAATGCTTCTCAGTGCACCCTAAATGACAGGCCCCTGTAACACTTGTTCTTTAAAAAGCTTCAAGCAACTTATCTGATGCTTTCTAGTAAGGGAAGAAAATAACCAGAGGACAGCATGAAATTTAGCTGAGTTTTATCAGCAAGTGCTGCTGGATTTGCTATTGCACTATTGAAATACAGAATGACAACAGCTCTCTGCTGTGTGCCTGTATACAAGATCTGTACTCAACTATGCATAAGCCAAAGAGAACAGCTGGAAAAGTACTTCCTTCTGTTGTTATAGTCTTTAGTAGGTAGAGTATGCAAGGTGCTGTCACTGCTTGCTGGAATGTTAACTTCTGACTTTTGCACATGTGAAATCAGGCCAGTACTTCCAGTTGTTTGTTTTGGTAGTGTCCCTTTTGGTGCTGCCTTTGGTGTGGGGGGTTTCTCCAAACCCAGAGTTCTCACTGTTATTTTTTTCTTTTCCCAAGGAGTTTGACTTGGATGTAGTAGCTGTAGTGAATGATACAGTGGGCACAATGATGACTTGTGCTTATGAAGACCCAAACTGTGAAATCGGACTCATTGTGGGTATGTTTGAAATACTTCTGTCTGTATTCTCATTGGGATATCCCTGTGCTTTCCTAAAAATATGCCATTTGTGCACACAAAGGAAGTTTCTGATTGACAAAATGCATCTGCTACCAGCTCCCTTTCTGGCAGTTGAACAGCTGAAATCACAGAATCACAGAATAGCCAGGGTTGAAGGGACCTCAAGGATCACGAACCTCCAAGCCCCCTGCCACATGCAGGGCCACCAACCTCCACACGTAATAGTAGACCAGGCTGCCCAGGGCCCCATCCAATCTGGCCCTGAACACCTCCATGGACGGGGCATCCACGACCTCTCTGGGCAGCCTGTTCCAGCACCTCACCACTCTCATAGTAAAGAGCTTAACTCCATAGGTGTCTGCTGATGCCTTTGCACATGTCATGCCTGGGCTTTGGCTATCCTTATGGCATGGATGGTGTGAATTCACAAAGTTCTCCAGAGAAATTAGTTCTCTGGGCCTTGCCCAGTAAGAAAGAGAAGGGATCAAAGCATCTGTGAGCTTAAACAATGCTTTCAAATTGGCTTTGAGGAAGATAAAATATTACCAATTACTCCTTCAGACAGCTGGAGAATGTCCAGGATGAGTCAGCACAGAGCAGTGTGGGTAGGAAGCCGTGTCTGTGCCGCTCCACCACTGACATGTTTGCAGGGGGAGTTCCCTGCAGGAAGGGCATGACGTCCTTGGGATGCTGTGAGCATCCTCTGTCTGTGCTGTAGCCCTGCCAGACACAATCTGCAGCTGCTGTCTGTGTGCAGAGCAGGGACTTGGTAGGTGGCCTGGGATAATAAGAGCAAAAAACCCCAGGGCTTTAGCAGCTCCCTGTCCTCTGCTTGAATTGCTTTGGCCATTGAATACTTTGGAAACTGCCACAGGTGAGACTGGGTCTCTGCTTTTTGTCTGCTGGCAACAAGAGATCATCTACAGCCTGTCAGTCTGCAATCGAATTTTGTGCATCAGAAAAAAACCCACCCAACAAAACAAGCAAAAACTAAACAATACCCTGCCACTAGCCACTAAAATCTTTGGAGCTTTCTTTGCTGATGCCTCAGAACTTCCTGAAGTTTTCCCTTCACCAGATTTTCCCCCAGATTTCACAGGTCTATGGGCTTTGTGGAAGGTGACTGCCAGGAATTTCAATATTTTTTCAATGTTTTCTCTCTTCAGGAACTGGCAGCAATGCCTGTTACATGGAGGAGATGAGAAACATAGAGATGGTGGATGGTGAGCAAGGACGGATGTGTGTGAACATGGAGTGGGGAGCGTTCGGGGATAATGGATGCCTGGACGATATCAGGACAATATATGACAAAGCAGTTGATGACTATTCACTAAATGCTGGAAAGCAAAGGTACTGTGGGATAAATGCTGTGCTGAGAATAAGCCAGGCTGCTTCAAATGCTTTTAAGAGAGAACTGAATTTCTCCCAGGTCTCAGAAAGGAGAGGTCGAGTGGAGAATGACTGCAGCTGTTCTGTCCTGTGTGATTTCCCCCTTCTTTGTTTCTCTTTTTCTAGCCTCCAAGAGGGCAAACATCTCTCATCTTCTCTTTCTACTGTCTTTTATATTGGTAGTTGAGGTCCTAATCATTGCCAAGCTGTTCTGCAGCAGCATCTCTGTGTCTTCTTTACAAAGCCCTAAGTTCATTTTAACTACTATCAAATTCCTTTTCCAGCCCTTTGGGCAGGTAGAGCCCTTATGTGCACTGAATGTCTGTCCAGTGCTTGTTTGCTGCCATGGAACTGTGGTGCAGGATTTTTGGTGAGAGTCTCAGGAGACTTCTGATTACTACCCTATTTCTCATTCCATGTTGTATGCAGTGGTGTCATGATGGCTTGTCATTCTTGTGCTCTTGATCTCAGTTCAATCTCTTTTAGCTGAACTCTCCCTGTGGAGAGCTCTTGGAGTTGCAGAATTACAGGATGGCTCGAGGAAGTACAGACTTCAAAATCATTTAAGTCCAATCTCTGGAGGGCTGAAATGCTCAGCCTAAACCTGCTGGCATGGTTTGGAGCTTGAAGCTGATCACTGTAATGCAGTTATGAGCTATCAGTTGCAGCCAATTCTTGTTTGAGGCAATTTTCTGGGTAATGTGGTACATTAGAGGACCTTGGCCCCATTTTGGGGACTCAGCTCTTGTGTGAACAAGTGTTTCCCTGTGCCCTGTAAGAAAGGGCTGACAAGGAGTGGACCCAGCATGGCATTACTGTGGTGACACACATGTGCTGCCTCATGCCCAGACTGCTTTTTTTCTCTGCAGCAGTGCATAAGAAAACTGTGCAAAAAAAGTAAACCTGCCTGGGAACCTCGGGGATGTGGGCAAGTGGGAAGGTTCCTGAGGAAGCTCTTGGGAGGCTAGAGTGCAAACAGATGCAGAGGGGCAGACACTGAGTGAGGCTCATGCAGCGGTGGAGCTGGCATAGAGTAAACAGCCATAGGAGGGAAGCTGCCAGGGGGAATAATTGATTCCAGAAAGAGTTGGGCACTCAGGGCCCTTACTGGGTACAAGCCTGGGAGAGCTCCTGGTATTAAATGGACTGCATGGCCTGCTTCCAGGTGGCTGCTCTGCTGGGCTCAGTTCCCTACAGGGCAGGAACCCTGCTTAGAGCTTCAGGAGGTGAAATAAAGGATGCATCACTGAAAGCACTTTTCACTAAGTGAAAAAGTGTTCAGTTCTCATTGCTAAGGGCACAGCTCGGTTACGGAGCACAGAATGCTCCTTTCACACCAGAATGATGCTGGAAGGGAAGAAGAGCCAAACAGACTCCTGTCCTCAGCACAGGGCTGCCCATGCCCACATGGAGAGCCACTACTTGGTGTGTGCCAGGAGGAAGTCTGCGAGGGGAAAACATTCCCTCTCCGCAGACTGGGGCAGACCTGGTGGGAAACTAGGGTTTGTGTGCTGAGTGAGAGGTTTGGAATGGCTTGGTTCCTTCTGCTGGCTTTTGAACTACTGGTTCTCTACAGGAAATCAGGTGCTGGAATTAATTGAAAAGCCCAAACCAGCCCTGTCCCCTGGCTTGCTAGCATGCAGGTCAGTGACTCTGGGAATGTGCTGACCATACCTCTTCACTTTTTTTTTTTTTTTTTTAAAACTTTCAAGAGGTATTTTGCAGCACTCCCTTAAAAATGCTGCGCTCAGAGTGACCATACCTTGTGACTTTGCTGTACTTTTCCTGCACGGAGCCACTGAGCTTCTTCTACTCAAGTTCCCATCCATGCTTTGAGAGGACTCCCCAGGCTGGACAGTGGCTACAGGTTTTCCCCAGGTTCTGCTCAGCACTTTGCTAAGGAATGCACAGCAAACAGCTTCCATTCAGGCACCATTTGTCTCTCTGGCAACAATTTTTCATTTCTTTTGTATGGGAGAAATATTAACTGTCATTAACAACTGCCTGCCTGGGCAGAAATGGACATGAAGAATATGTGCGGTACTTTTAGATGGACTCACAAGGTTTCCCACTGAGTGTTTCTGCTTTTTCTTGCCATAATAAATGACTGTTCTTTTTCAATTGGTTTGCATGTTTCATGCCCTGCCTGCACGTGCCCCTCTGTCAGGTGTCTCTCTGAGCTGTGCTGCTGTCTTTCCTTGCAGGTATGAGAAGATGATCAGTGGGATGTACCTGGGGGAAATAGTCCGCAATATTTTGATTGACTTCACCAAACGAGGGTTCCTGTTCAGAGGGCAGATCTCAGAGACACTGAAGACCAGACATATCTTTGAAACCAAGTTCCTTTCACAGATTGAAAGGTAAGGGCATCGCGTGGGAGGCTGTGCAGAGTGAATCAGTGCGGTAACCTGTCGTGGTGCTGCTGGCGGGGCCTGACAGTGGAAGCAGCTGTTGATGCAGTGAGGCTCCTGCCAGTGGCTCAGCTGAGGAAAGCCTCTAATGCTGTGTTCTTCTGCTCCCACAGTGACAGGTTAGCCTTGCTTCAGGTGCGAACCATTCTTCAGCAGCTGGGGCTCAACAGCACATGCGATGACAGTATCATTGTCAAGACAGTGTGCGGAGCGGTGTCAAAGCGAGCAGCTCAGTTGTGTGGTGCTGGAATGGCTGCAGTTGTAGATAAAATTAGGGAGAACAGAGGCTTAGAGCACCTGGAGATAACGGTTGGTGTGGATGGGACTCTGTACAAACTACACCCACAGTGAGTATTCACCTCTGTGTTTGTTTTGTGACCTGTAGTGTGTTGCTGCGTGTCCTTTTCCCAAGTGGTTTCACTTGTTTGCTAGGATGAGAGCCAGGGAAAAGAGATCTTAATCAGGGTTGGCTGGAGCCTTCTAGAGGGTTATGAGAGGATCAAGAAAGACTTGGGAAGGCGACACAGCTTGCTGAACAGGTTTGAGGCCATGTTGCAAGGGAATGATCTCTGACAATGACAGAGCAACTTGAGTGCCTGATGCTTCTCTGGGAGATGGCTCTGCTCATCAGGCAGAGGGGATGGACCACTAGGAAGCAGCGACAGGCGAAGGCAGGGGGTCTAGCACAGTTAGGTCCACAGGGAGGACAGGAATAGTGCCTGTCTCCAGTGTAAGGAGGTAGATGAGAAGGAGAAGAGCATACAGTATCTTTTTTTCCACTTTGCTGTAGTTCTAGTGGTCCAGGTAGACCCGCATGAAGAGAGAGAGAGAGAAGAGACCTCTGCTCCCAGTCTTCTCACCCACTATAGTTTCCAGCATTTAATTGCCTTTGCTGTGATAAGGGGAGCACTGCAAAGGCCTGCAGCAGTGCTGTGCTCTGCAGGTGCTGCAAGACCTTTGCCCACTGCCAATGTTTCCCTTTGCAGCTTTTCGAGGATTATGCACCAAACAGTCAAAGACCTGGCACCCAAGTGTGATGTGACTTTCCTGCTCTCAGAAGACGGCAGCGGGAAAGGGGCAGCGCTCATCACAGCAGTGGGATGCAGGCTTCGTGATGCCGAGCAGAACTGAACTCCACAACCCTGGCCTTGAGTCTGTCTTGTGAGCACCTTCTCCTAAAGCAGCGACTGCGTAGTCTGAACTGGTTTAAAAAAAAAATAAAAGAAAGAAAAGAAAGAAAACAGCAGAACTCACTGCTTTATCGGGGAAAAAAAATGCAACTAATGACATAAAAAGAATAGGATTCAAGATAGAATGTGTGCTGTTAATAATATCTCCTGTTTATGGACCCCAATCTGCATGTTTCTTATTCACCTTGTTGGTACCTTTCCCATCTGTAGGTCATGGACAAAACTGGTCTATAATTTCCGCAGTTACAAAACAATCGGTTGTTGTCTGAGACGAAATTCCCCCCAGTTGATGTGTGTTGAGATCTGCCACTGCGTCATACCGAGTGTGACCTTTGCAGCTTCCCTGTGAAGTGCACTGCCAGCACGCTGACCACCATGCCTGGGTGCTGATGCTTTCTGTGAAAGGGAAGCAACAGTTCCCTCCCGCAGATCTACCTGCTGTTGTTTTGTTTAAGGCCACTTTGGAAGAATTGCGGTGTGTCGGCGCTGTGCACGCACGTAACTCTATAGTGGGATTTGACAACGCGACTTACTTGCTTCCTTGATGCCTGTTTTGTCATGGTAAAATTAAAGTAAACGCCCTTGTCCCACTGTTCTGGTTCCACTGGTATTTCCCCTTGCTTCTGTGAATGGTGTTGTGTTACTGAGCAAAATCTGTAACATTTTGGCACGAAATCCCTATGGAGTCCAACAAAGCAGCTGGTGATAGGGGTAATCCAAATCTTCAGACCTGGGAAATGAGTAAACCTCTGGTCCCTGGGCTGTGCTGACCTTCATCTGTTTAAAGAGTTCTTAGGAAAGTTATTTTTTATTTCTCCTCATTAGTTTAGCTCAGGGTGTGCGGCTGCCCTCCTAGGAATCTGCAGCTCAGTAGTTTCGCTCAGACGCGTACTTCTGCCTCTCGCCTTAAATGGGTATTTGCTTCCACACAAAGCTTTAATCTTTAGTACTGTTAAGCAGGCACTCAGAGCACGAGCATTCAGCTAGAGTTAATGACCAGAAAGGAACGTGAGGGCTTCGTTTTAACCTTGACATTGAGGACCTAAACAAACCACAAAGACAACATCAGGCCCGGCTTATTCCAAGGACTAAAGCAATGACAAAGACCGTGTACACTTGGTGCATTCTGCCCTCTGTCGAGTTCGAGTCGATGCCATTATTGTATCTGCACAGCAGTCAGTTGCATTACTTACACTGAGAAGCAGTTAGGAAGGCAAAAGCTAAATAACACTTGCCAGTCGCTCTGCTTTCTGCAAAGAGGGAGACCACGCAGCAGCGCTGAATTCCCACTCTTCTACCAAAATACATGTGAAGTCTCTGCATGGTTCTCCCCACTCTCTTCTCCCGCAGAAAGTAGCTGACAGCGTGCGGGCTGCTCCTCTTCGTCCTCTTGCCACCTGTAAGATTTGGATTGCCCTACCTATCGATAACATTTCAATATGCGTTATGGTGCACTGTGAGTGAATGTTGTAAAGTAACATGTGAGTCACAAACAGTCATTGCAGCTTTAAGTGTGTCTACCTGAAAAATTGCATGCCTGACTGGTTTTGCAAAGGTAGAGAGTCTTTTTATTTTGCACACTAGTAGCTCTGATACTAGTGTTACATGGTATTTGTGACAATATTAAACTTTCTGATGTGTGTTACCTGGTGTTTAGTGGTTCTTTCTGGAAGAGGTGCTGTTGGCCGCCAGCTTCATGCTATGGGAAGAGTTATTGTGCAGGGAGAGCCAGAACCTAATCCTGATAGTGCCTGGTTGTTTTTTGTTTTGTTTTTTTTTCTGGTGTGTGCCTTTGTGTGTGTATGCCTTTGTGTGTGTGTGTTTGTTCCAACAGGGTGCTTGTCGTGCAGGCCTCTGTGCCTGGTGCTCCCCCTCATAGCTCAGCAGAGGCACAGAGCTGACAGCACCCTGATCTTAGGGTGACTGAGTTTTGGAGGTGAGGGCACAGGTTTTGTTGGATTTTGTTAGTTGGATGCAGCTCATAGCAACCACCTACCACAGGTGGAAGCAGTGGGAACTGGCGGGGCTTCCATTTCCAGACTGCTTCTTACCCTTAGAGAATAGAAGTCCTCAGGGACTGCTGCATGTGAGAGAGGTTTGGCTTGTGAGAACAAAATAGTGAGCTCACTGGGGAGGTGTTTGCTTCCCTGCAGCATGAGTCCGCACAACCTCTAGACCCCGTATTTGAAATAATTGGATCTTGTTGACATTGTAGGATCTTCCTGCATGCCAAGGTGTGGCTCTGTAACGCTACATTCAAACCTATCATGAAGGGTGAAGGGGATTGCAAGGTGCTACTTATCAACCTGGTATAAAATGCTGTGTCACATTATATATCACTTTTGTATTTCAGCTTCTGTTTTGCATAGGTGCGCGTATCTCAGGCTTTGAAGATGACACATTTCAGCCTTTATTTTAGTATCTGACAAGGGAAGAACAGTGATGACAGAAATGGGTAAGTCTAGAAGGGGAAAACAAAGGGGCTTCTGTGATGGGGACCTGACAGGGCTGCTGAGGTTGTGGTACAGGCAGCCTCAGAGTACAAAGCTCAGAAATGCCAAGGCTATTGCACACCTATGTATCACACCATGTGCTGCTCAGTGTGGGGGCTAAGGAGCTGCCCTCAGCAGGTATTGCTGAGCACCTTCCTTAGGGACAGGAGCTCACAGGCTCAACCAACCCTGTCTGTGACTCTTCAGAGGACCAGTCCCCAACTGGGTGCCACAATGAAGGAGGTGAAGGTGGAGGAGTCACCTGAGCACAGTTTAACAGGAAAATTACATCATATTTTGGTACAAGCTTACAGAAATCCATGCAAAGATAACTCTTTAGGGAACCGTTTCTCACTTCTAATTGGTGAGAGTGGAAGTGGCAGGGCTGAAAACCCCAGAATTCAGCACAGTTCCAGAAAGGCTTTTCAGAAGAAATCAAAGGGTTTGCTGGGTGAGGGTAAGTGACGTCTTCTCTTTCTCATTGAATTGAGTTTCAGTGTTGGAACTTGATCTTCTTGCCTTTCTGCGGGTTGACTGACAGAGAGATGGGGCCGTGAGTTTAAGCTTGTCTTTCTCAGTTGCTTTTATGCATGGACACCACCGGAAGGCTAATTTGAAACCAGAACGAAACCTGTAAGCATAAGAGAAGAAAATAAATGCAAAGATCTTTTCAATCAAAAGAGCAAATGTGCATTTTGATTCTACTCCTGAGTCACCATGGAAATAAAAGGTTCCGCTCTAGGGTTGAGCGTTTTGTTGGTGGTGTCCCAGTGAAACTGGGCTGGTGCTGCTAGGGGTGTGCAGACCCACATGAGCATCATGCCCATGCTGGGGGTTCAGGTGTGGGCAAGCGACTGAATCAGCTTGGTGCTGGGCCAGCAGATGTATTGAAGGGGTTGCAGATTCTTCCCTCCTATTAAGGCATGCTACTCACCTTTGGTTGAGACAACAGTAGATGATAGGGTTGTACATTGTTGAGCTCATGGCGAGCAGAAAGATGGTTAGATAAACCTGCTGAATGTACTTCTGCTGGTAGATGTCTTCCTTAAAACTCCCCAGGATGAAGTATATGTGATAGGGCAGCCAGCAGACAGCAAAAATGATCACAACCACCACCATGGTCTTCACAAACTGGGGAAAAGAAACAAGAAGTGTACATTATTCCTGGGCCTCTGTCTGGCTGATTTTGCTGGGATATACAAAACTCTGCTACTGTTCTAGGCCTGTTTTGCCCCCCTGAAGTACTGTGTATGGGCTGTTTGGGCAAGGAAACCAGTCCCGGTGGAGGAAATGGGAGGCATGTGGATTCACCAGGCATGGAGTTCTGCCGGGCAGCCGCTGATGTGAGCTGCCTTCTTTGGACCCTGGCTGGGGTGTGAAGAACATTGCTTTTACCCTGCTCACTGGGTGATGCCCTTTGCCCCTTGGCCTAATATACAGTCCATCAAACTTTGATGCCCAAAGATCCCACAAGATTTTATATCAAATGCAAGCTTTAAATGAAGCAGGAGCCAGAAGGGCTGCTGTGCTGAAGATACTCATTTTTGAGTCTCACTTCTGACCTTTTTTTTGGCGTTAACTTGATGTTTGTATCGGACTCGATTAACGTGGTTGCCTGGAACCGCACTGCTCCACAGCGTAATTCCTATAATGCTGTATGTAACAAACATCACCATTAAAGGCAGTAAATAAATCAACACGATCACGGCAATGTGATACCTGAAAAAGAAAAACAAGCACATTTCCATATCAGTGTGTCTCCTGAAGGGATCTCCAGAAGTTGTCTGACTCCCATCAACTTCAGTGCCAAAGCATCATCAAGAAATTTTGCCTACCAACTTCATTACAGGGGCTTCTGTGAACAGAATCAAGGAATCATGAGGTTGGAGAAGCCCTCTCCTCTCACCCAGCCACCCCCATCTGCCCACTGCCCACGTCCCTCAGTGCCACATTTCCATGACTCTGCAACACCAGGGATAGTGACTCCAGCAAAGGCTCATCTCTCTCATGGTGGGATAGACCACTGCTGGGCTACAGCAGGAGAGCGGTGTATTGAAAGCATTTCTCACCGGCACACTGCTCCATTTCTGTTCCAGATGAAAGTGCTGCTACGGTCCTCGGCTGTATGTGAGCTCTGGCCCTCCCTGTTATCCCACAGCTCCTCTGCTTGGGTTTGACTATTTTAAGCAAGCACCATTTATGGGGAGGGAACAACCTGCTCATTCAATTACAGTGGCTGTCAAATTAACATAAACAGTGTGAAAACTGGGATTAGGAAGGAGGGCCCTGGCACACGTTGCTGGCACTGCCTGCACAAGGCTGGGTATGCGTGCTTTTTCTCTGCGTGACAACACCATGTAACTCCTCATTGCGTTAGGAACCAGGCTCAGCTGTTCTGCAGAGCACCACAGGGATCGGTATCAGGCTGCTTGCTGTTGTTTGCTCCTTGGGATGGTTGCTCTGTTGCCCGCCTCCTGTAGCTCTGCCTCCCCATCTTTCAGGTCTGAGGCTGCATGGGAGAAGTGAGCTAGCAGATGCACAGATTTATGATGCTGGACAGGCTGCAGATCACACAGAGCTCCTGGAACTTGGCACATAATTGTGTGACAATCAATTACAGAGGCAGTGAGCAGCCACAGGAGGTGTCCAGAGTGCCTAGCTCCTATAGCCACTTTGCAAAGCAGGGCAGGACTGCGTGTCACCCTTTCTTACTATGAACATGGTCACATGGCAGCTGTTCCCTCAGCTGACTAAAACTAAGCTTGGATGGGCTGCCCCAAACCTATTTTCCCTCGCTATGTGGTTCTTCCATATCTCCCCCTCCCTCAGCCCTCTCCCCCAGTACTGTCTGCAGCCAGCAGCTCAGACGTGAAATTCGTTTGGTAACTTTTTGTAGAAATGGTGAGTTTTCTTCTCTCTCTTACGTGAGCTGGTGCTTTGACCCAACGTCATCTGGCCAGACGACGATGCACTTTGTTGTCCCATTGTCCATCATGATCTCAGCGTAGAAGCACTGTGGGAAGGCGAGCCCAAAGGCCACCAGCCAGATTATCCCAATGATGACCCTGGTGTTTCCAGCAGAAAGCCTGGGCTTGAAGGGGTGAATTATTGCCACATACCTGCAAGAAAAATGGGTAATACATTTATGGTTGCATTGGTAAACTTTGCAACAAATACAACAAGTGTAAAAATTCACCCAATGATATGGTGGGCCTTATTTGCAGAGCTATTCTGGTAGGCTCCAAGAGCTAAGTCCATTCTGAAGGGGATGACTGCAAGTCTTAAGGTAGGACGTTAGTCCCATTTGGATGGATGGATACCTCTGGTGCAAGGAGGAAGCACCACCTATGCTGTCTGTTTGCAGATGATACTTCTCAAGTATTTCTCTTGCTTTGAATTATGGGTTGGTTTTTTTTTTCTAGTTTTATTTTTAATTATTTTTTAAAATGCTTTGTATATTTGGTCTAAAATTTGGTGCTGTGAACTGTTTGTGTTTGTTTGGAGTTACGTGCTACTTTTCTTCCCTCCTTGAGCAAAAAGACCTAAACACGCTGTTCCCACTGTGTCCATATCATTTGATACCAGCTATCATGAAGACAGCAGATTGGAGCCTCAATATCCTTTACTTTGCATTTTTTCCCACTGATTCTTAGCAGTGGGAAACTGTTGTGCCATTCACCTCTGCCTGCCAAAGCCGGAGTCCTTGTGATTTAAGGGACGGGCTGCTGCTTCTGCCCCACACCTGCTCAGGGCCCTCATGCCACATCTGACTATTGGGTTACTTCTCTGCCTGGTTTTAAGTTCCCCAAGCAGAAATGCATGTGATCATAATGAGTACATAATCAATTATGCATTTCTTGTCATGCTTTCCACAGTCTTTGTCACAGTTGTTACAAAGGCAAAATAGAGTGGAAAATGCCAATGGCCTCTGGTGGAAATCTGTGGATCCTGTGCTGTCTGTTGGCTGAGCTGCTGAGAGGGAGCTCCACTGACACTGCTGCAGGATGGAGGGTGGCTGCCCCACAGGCAGCACGGTCAACAAGCCAGAGCTGCACACAGCAGAGCCTTTTTTAGCTATAAAATGTTTGTGTCACCTTGCATTTCCTTAGCTCATCGCAGGCAGTGTTACACAATGCTCGAACCTGCTCAGGGAGGCATGACATGGCAAATATTCTCCAAAGAGTTTCCCAAACCCATGATCTGCAGCACCAGTGGGTGCCAGGTACGACTGCTGTGCTGCTGGAGCAGCCTGACCAGCAGCCCGTGCTGCAGGAACCCAAAGTATCACCGTGCTTTCCTCTCTCCTCTTGCTGTGCAGATCTGCCTTTGCCCCCTGCTTATGCCCCCGTCCACGGGACATCCCAGGATGTGGATGTGAGCAATTGAAGCCGTGACTGTCCATGCAGGCAGTGATGACAAATGGATTCAAACACTTTCGTCCCCCTTTCTTACAATAAACAGGTTCTAAAGACAGTGTTCTGTTAAACCTAAGCAATGGAGCCGAAGAGGACGTGAGTTCTCATAACAATAAATGCAAGCTGTGAGTTTCCAGGAGACCGTGTCAGGATCTATTTTAAGGGTAAGCGAGAATAGCTAAATATGGTTTGTGGGGAGATGCCAAGTTTTCTTTCTGATCCTTGCCATGTGACCAGGGAGATTTTGGCTGTATAGATACTTCCATTGAACGTCCCTAACAATGAGAGCGGGAAACCGAGGGGACAGGCCGAAATGGGGTTATTTCAACCCCATTTAGCAGACTGTGTATAAGAAACAGCTGTTACTGACAGCCCTTGATTTCAAGCCAGGAAAAGCAAAAGAGTATCGGAGTCTCAGAAGGAGCTGCTGTTGCATCTAAATACAGCCTTGCTTTCATCTGCAGGGCGATCAACACATCACTCATCCCCATGCTTATTACCAACCCTTCCAGCTGCTATGGCAGCCGCTGCCCCGTACTTGGCAAGCTGCAGGGCCGGTTTCTGGGCGTCACGCACGCAGGGCAAGTCCTTCTCTTGCCAGCTGGTTTGTTTATCTGCTGCGATGCGCCCGTCTCCTGCTTCCTGCTGCTGGGGGTGTGGGGTGAGCCCAGCCCCGAGCAGGGCGGGAGCGATGGGCTCACCCCAATGAGTCACAGAGTAGGGTTTCTTGGGGGGGCTCCAGAGGGACCATCTCCCTGGAAGAGCTTCTGCAGATATGCACGCTTGATAAGAAACAGGAAATCAGAGGGGAACGTGGGGTCAACAGGAGTGCTCAATAAGGAAGCAGCAGTATTTCTGGATGCCTGGGGACAGGCCTCTGCCAAAAAGGTTCCCGGAGTCAGGCGGCCAGCAGAATGAACAGAGGGAGGGCGGAAGGATGGAAGGAAGGAGGGCAGAGAGTCCCGAAGGGCGCTCGGCTGCTCCATGCCGTCACTGACTGCCTGCAGGGCAGGAAATTCCCATGGACTTCTGACCACTTTCTAGTAAAAAGAAAAACAGCGTCACACTGCTTACCAATGAGGTGTAAACACAGTGAGTGCCCGAAGTTAAGCTCGAGTAAAGAGGCTTGGCAGATGTAAAGAGTATTATGAAAATGCCAATTACCTCAGAAGTCAAACAAAATCACTGTGATTACTTCCCTCCCTCTTGGAATGTGCCATTCTTGTGATCCGCTGCAACCAACCGCTGTCCCTGATCTGCTTCCTACTGTTGCTGGGGGTTTGCCAGTGCACTGGGCTAGCAAGTGGGACTGAGGTTTACAATGTTTTCAGCATCCCACAGTGTGTTCCTATTGCTTCAGCTCCATCCCAGGGATGGCTCCTTGTGGTTTGAAAAGAAAGAACGAGATAACATGATGACGAAGGAACATTTTATGACCAGTAACATGGGAACAATAAAATTGCAGCCACTTCTACTTGTTATAGACTCAGGGTGGAGATAAGCCAGAAGAGCACACTTTCATGCCAGGACTAGCTTGTAACCCCATAGCCTACTTGCCTAGCACTCACCCCACTCTTCAGATAAGGCACCTGACACGGTAGGTGGGGGCCGATCGCACAAAGCATTGCAATCATGGTCTATAACTCAGGGAAGGCTTTTCAGATCTTGCCCCTTTGCCTCTTACCTCTCTGCCGCCACTGCTGTCATGGAGTAAATGCTCACAAACATTGCGGTGATGGGGAACCAGTTCTGAAACCTGCAGAATTCCTCGCCAAAATACCAGACGTTGTGGCTGGCGTAGATAAAATTGAAGATGGTATTGAAAGCAGACATCAGCAAATCCGAAAGGGCCAAATTAACAATGAAGTAGTTGGTGGCAGTCCTCATTCTTCTGTGCGCCAGGATAATCCAGATGACGGTGACATTGCCGATGATGGAGGCGATAACGATGAAGGAATAGGTGATGGCCCACAGGGCGATCTGCCATCCAGGCTGGGTGAATTGGGTGACTGCTGTCCAGTTGTCATCGTCCTCAAGGTAGTCGACCTGTGAAATGTTGCTGGCGTTTGAAATGGGAAAGGTGCTCATCTTTTCTTTCCAGCTAAGCACAAAACAAAATCATCTGGCATCTGTGTGCTTTCTTGCAGTAAATGTTGGTGTTATGAATCCTCAATCCAATGGTTCAAGGGCCGTTAAAAACACTTTGGGATGAGGTGTCTCGTGTCCTCTCCTCTTGTTTTCTGAGTGAGGCAGCAGAGTGCCAGGAGGAGATGATCGATAGAGAGGCCCTCCTCCCTGCCTGGCATTGTAACCTGCGTGCGGAGAGTGAAACCAAGAGAAGAACTCTTCCCACTTGCGCTCCTTTTTCCTTTAAAATAGGAAGAGGGATGTTTCTGAAGTTGGTGCCAGGCAATCTCTTCCTTTAGATTATTGGAGGGACAAGAAGATATTGATAGACGTATCAAGCCACAAATCCTTCCAATCCAATGGGAATCCCATTGTGTGGTGGTGGTTTTTGGAGGCACCGGGTGCCCAACTGCTCTGCAGCACCACGGGGACGCGGCTCTGCTGGTGTGCTGGGCAGGAGCTGCTCTGGGACAGATGTTGTATGTGGTTTAAGGGGATTCGGAAAGGAGGTGGAGTCTCACAGGCAAAAGCTAAACAACCAAGTTGGCATCAAATGAAACGCAGCAAAGTGGTGCTTAAAGTTCCTTTCCTCCCTCCGTTTATTTGGGAATAAACTCTGAAATGGAAGTGCTGCTGTATCAGCATTTGAAGGCTGAGACCAAGGGGTGGCTGCATTGCTGTGGTCCCTGTATATCCAGGGCCTATGTGGGAACTCCTGCAGCAAGAAGGAAATGATCCTCAATGAGAGTTGAGCAAGTTGCCCTCTGCAGCTATCTGTCAGCTTATCAGCATTTTGATACGTTTCACTGAATGGTGACTGTGCAATGCAACATGACTCAGCCATCAATGTTTAATAGATGGAGTATGATTTAATGTATGCAAATGGAAGCAGCATGTCCTGTTGGTGCATGAAGGATTGCCAGTGCCTATTGCCACAGCCAGATCTGAGCAGTGACTTCTGGTACGGCTTAGGGGGGATGCTGGTTCTCAGGGTCCCTCTGAAGAAAACTCCCTTCAGCTACTGAAAATTCAGCCCCACTTCCATCTGGTGCAGAAAAGTGTGTGAGAAGCCTGGGCTGAGAGAGCACAGCTCTGCTCACTGTCAGAGCTGGAGCAAACTACATAAATACAAGCAGCACGGCAAGGCTGAGGTTTCAAAGGCTGTTTGGCAACAGCTCATGCCTGCTCTGTTGGAAGCAGGATGTGTCTCATGTGTGTCATGCTGTCACCAGGGATTTGCGCTCACTTCCAATCATCGTCCTTACTCGCTGGCTGGCATTGCTGCGACAAGGCTGGCACCCGGCTGGCTGGGAGCATGCACTCTTGGCCTTTTCACTTCCAAACTGGAGTGATTTTTGCAAAGGCAGCTCCAAGTTCCTTGAGAATTCACACTTGCCCGTGGCCATGAGCAAAATCTGTTCCTGCAATGTTGCTGAAGACACAGCAGGGAAAGGGGCAACCTAAGGCAGCGGTTGGGTTTGGCTGCTGCCGTTGTTGCTTTTTCTATTGGCGCGATAGAGGGTTGAGCAAAGGGTGAGAGATGCAAACAAAAGATGTGGGGCTGGAAGGTCAATGAGCGTGAACAAGGTACATTTTGTGTTTTGGAATGATAACACAGAGAGGTGGTGGAGGCTTTCACTGTATTGCATGTTGGCCTCAGCTTTGAGAGGAAGGCCATTTACTGCTGACCTCTATTAGTTGTGTCCAGAAAGGTGTTGTTTTAGTGTTGAGGCAAAGCCTGGATTTAGACAAAAGAAGGTTATTCAACTATTTTCATATGGCTTCCTTATAGAAACCCCAGAGTAACACAAACGGGCAAATGGATGATGCTATCACACAGAGTCCCCATCCAGTGTATCCTGCTCTGAGGTTATGTTTTGCCGAAAGTGGAGTACAAAAACAAGGGAATGTGTTGGGAAAGGGCAACCGAAGTCACGAGTTGTTAACCAGGGGTGATGCTGAGGGACATCCAGCTGCGAGTGATGCCAACGGGACGAGGCGGTAGATGTCAGAGGCATTCGAAATAGGCGATAACTTAGGCAAGGAATACTCGGAATGATTGTTCTATGTTACTGGTGTTATACGTTCCGAGCTGCTCTGCCGCTGCCTGCATCGGGTAGCCGGGCTGGCCGCTGAGCCAAGCAGCTCCGCGCTGCCCGCTTCCCGCAGCGAACCGCGACTCTGTGACGGCGTCGCCGCTCCCGGCCGAGCCCTTTCCCGGCAGCGCGCAGCCGCGGCGCTCGGCATCGGGAACGCGCTCATTGCCGGGGACGCGCTCGGTCCGGGGACGCGTCCCCGCAGCCCGCGCCCTCCGCGGGCGGAAGCGGCGGTGCCGGGAGGAGCGGAGAGGAGCGGCAGGTGCTGCCGGGAGGCGGCGGCGGGATGGCGACGGGGGACGCGGAGCAGGCGCGGTACTGCGCGCGGCTCTCCTACCTCTGCCTCAAATTCAGCCTCATCACCTACTGCACCGCCTTCTGGGTGAGCCGAGCGGCCGGGGGCAGCGGCTGCTTTGTCCCTGCGCGGCTACGGGGATGAAACCCGCCCGCGTTTCCTAGCTGCGGTGGTTGGGAAAAGAGGGCTGGCTGCTGGGCTGCTCTCGAGCCCCGCTTTATCGCGGCGCCGGGGGCGCGGGGTCCCTCCGGCCACAAGGCGCAGACCGGGGCGGAGCTCCCCGCGGGACCCGGGCACCTGCAGCCGCGCCTGGGCCGCCTCCTGCCAGCAGCACCGCCCGTGTCCGTCGCCCTATGGAACCCTACGGAACCACCCCCCGCGCTGTGACCGGGAGGCGCTGCCGTGAGCGAGCGCTTTAAGGGGAAGCGCTACCCGTGCGGGGCTGAACGGGTAGTGCTGAGAAGTCGCTTCTCTTCTCCGTGGGAAAGCCCCAGAGGCAGCCCCAGGGGTTTGCTGGGAAAAGCGAGCCGAGGTCGGGATGGGGATGTAAGCAGGCGGGTGCTTGCGGAAGGGCTGCGTTCCCTCTCTGCTCGCAGGAACGGGATCATCCTTACAGCGTTGCGGTGTGCGGAGCGGCTGCCGCCTGGTGAACGGGCGGACGGTCTGTGTGCTTGCAGGAGCCCAGCGGGCGGTGACGGCTGGGATGCTGCCGCTGGTTGCGCTTGGAGGAGGGTGAAGGAGCGGCGCACAGCTCCCGCTATCCCTCCCGGGTTGCAACTTGGTCTTGCAGCCCTGCCTGCGGCACAGGATGGGGACTGGGTGGTCTCGAAGGTCCCCTCCACCCTGAGCCGTCCTGTGATGCACTGAGCTGGCTGCTCCCTGGTGCCAGCAGGGTACGGGTTGTCTTGGGGGCATGCATACAACCCCGCAGCCTCGAGCTGCCCACGTTCCCAGAGCGCTGCTAAGGCTGTGCTGTGCTTTAAAACGAGAATTCGCATGGGTTTATTCAGGTGACAGCAGGTTGCAGATCCACCTGATCATGGATCTGGTACAGCAGGAGTGAAAAACATGTTCTGTTGTCATTCCAGGTGATCGGGGGCCTTGTTCTCGCTGTCGGGATCTATGCAGAAGTTGAAAGACAGAGGTACAAGACTCTGGAAAGTGCCTTCCTAGCCCCAGCCATCATTTTAATCGTTCTGGGCATTATCATGTTCTTTGTGTCTTTTGTGGGCGTGCTGGCTTCACTGAGGGACAATCTCTGCCTTCTTCAAGCAGTAAGTGCCATTGGTTTCTTCTTCATGGTAGTTAGAGCTTATTGCTTTGTATCATCACATAGATTAGATTTAGAGCTGGGGCCCTTTCTAGGTCTACGCTGAAAAATATTTCATTGCACTCCCTGACTTTGTAGCGGGTGATTTGTTGCTCCATGGGCATGGAGAAACTGATGAGGAATGGGAGTCTGGAGCTGGCTGTGCTCCAGAAGGCTGGGGAGCAGCTGTGCTATGGAAACATCTCCTGTGCATCCTGTTGGGTGGTAAAACCCAGATCCTGAGGTCATCTGTTTTGGATGGAGGGAGCCAGGCTGCTTTTTTAGAGAAGCTGCTGTTGAAAATGCAAAAAGTGACCTAAAAACATTGTGTATTTAGAAGGAGCAGATTCCAGATGTTGATAGCTGATTCCCTGCTACCCTGAGAGGTTGGCCTGGAGCTGTGGCACATGCCTGTTTCCCTGTACTGTGGGCACATTCAGGGGGGTGAATGATGTTTGGAGTGCTGCCCCGTAGCCGGAAGCCCCCGAGGTGTGGCTGCAGCTTCTCAGGGGGTTCTTGCAGCCTACCAGCTGGGAGACTGAGGAAACACGAGGCACAGGGGTTAGTTCTGGGCACAGTGGTTCCTCCAACAAGTTCTTGTTTCAACCAGAGGCAGCCACAAGAGCAAGAACCAGCCTTGGTCACATTGCATGGAAATGGCTAGGGCCCGGCTGCCCCTAGCTTGGGGAGGAGGTGGGGGAGGATATTGCATAGACCAAAGCAAGAGGTCATAGTGAGTTTTGAAACTATTTGCTGGATCTTGGCTGAAAGGTGTTGTGCTCTCCTCATCAAATGGCTGAGAACCTGTCCTGGGGGTTGTGCTTCCTTGTCTGGCACAGAGCACGCTTTCTGTTCATGCTGTGGGAGTGAGCCTGGAAGTCCCCCATTCTGTTTCTTGGGCTGATTCCCCATTTAGCAGCAGCAAAGACATCTGTCTGTCTGGTAACTTGGAACAGTGGTACTGGTGTGGGTGGCGCAGAGCTGAAAGCAGCATGGCACGGGAGGATCTGCAGGGAGAAGTCTGGGGTGAAAGCAAAAGACATCTGCTTTGGTTAAAGCACTCATTACTGATGGAAGAGCAGGGACTCCTGAGGTGGTGCTGCATGTACCCTGTCCATCCAAAACAGTTGAGCTCAGAATCTGGGTTTTACCACCCAGCGGGTTGTGTCCAAAAATTACACTGATTGGGAAAAATCTCCTCCTGAGATCAGCCATGGGTTTGCTCTGACACTGCTGGAGATTGTGAAGCTTCCGTGGTGAATTTTGCTGTTATGAAGGGACAAGACATACACAAGTAAATGAATGTGCCGAATGAATGTGCTATGTGCCAAAATGTAGCAAGGCCAGAACTTGGCTCTGATTTAACACTGACAAATTGATAGAAAATGGCTTGGATTACTTTAAAGCACCACTTTACCAAAGAAATGAAAGCTAACAGGTAATTGCTGTCTTTGGAGCATAAAAGCGTAACATTCTGCATGTAGCTGAGCATTTATGAGCTTTGCTATGAAGCAGGGTGCTCTTCTAGGTAGAAATATCTCAGCATGATACATGCACCTCCTAGTTTTGTTTCCATTCAAAGCAGGAGGTTATAGATTTGCTGACTGGGGGAAAAAGAAATCAAAGCGAGGAAAGAAGTCTTGTCTGTGGCATGAGCAATTTTTATGAGAACAAAACAAAATCTATTTTTCTTTAAACACATCTCGTATTCAGAAAGTTGGCAGTGTTACAGACTTGATCACAGTCCTTGAAGGAGCAATTCTGGTTTGTTGTAAGATCTCAGTTGCTGTTGTTTCTTTCCAGTTCATGTACATTCTGGGTCTGTGCCTGATGATTGAGCTGGCCGGTGCTGTCGTGGCCTTGATTTTCAGAAACCAGGTGAGCTGGGGTTATGAGTGTGGAGTTATGGCTGTGCTGCTGAGCAAAGAGGGGCATTCAGTTCGTCAGCAGAGCTGAAGGAAGCCTGAAGATAAGCACAGGCTCCTCAGGGCTCTTCAGGTTAGGGAAGGGTGGAACTGGGCATCAGTTCTGGAAATGAACTCAAGGATGGAGAATTTGGAGAATATCTGTGTGTGGTTTGGTACAGGCAAAACGGGTTTTCAGCTCTTACTGTATTGCAGAGCATGTTTGTATTTTCCTTCTGTCTCTCAGGTTGCCAGTTCAGATTTGCATTTGGAGACCAAGTTATTGTTTACTGGCCAACATGCTTGACCAGAGTGGCATCTCTTCCCTGCCCACATCCATAAGCAAAAGAGCTCGGTTCTATAGCCGACATCAACATGTACAAGCTTACTGCACCTTCATTTAAAAAAACAAAAAGAAAAACCCCAAACTCATGGAAAACGATAGATTTTGTTCTTTGTGTTTAGTAGTAAGATGGCACTCCCCGTGGCTCACTTTGGCCCTGCGCACTGTGCTCTCATGAGCCGTGGTTGGAGCACTGCAGCCCATGCGGTGTAGGAGGGAACGTCATGGGTCAGAAAGTGAAGTAAACACCGAATGGTATTTGCTGAGAGGGTGAGGAGGAGCAGTGATTGGCTTTTGTACATAGAAAGCACATTGTTGGATTTGCTTGTGCTAAGCAGTTTCCCAGCGCGCTTGTTGGTGGCAGTGTCGGGGACCAGGGCTTTGTGTTTGTGCTGTGAGATGAATGGATGCGTTGGGGTGAGGATGGGGAGGAGAAGGAAGCATTTAATAGCAGCTCAGGCTAAGAGCCTCCATGTAAATGCTGACTGTTGCACATGTCCCAATGTTTTTTTTTCCCTCCATTTATTTCCCTATTCCCCTCTCAGATATGAGGCATTCTATTTCTTTTCTTTCAGCTGTGCTTATTGTAAGAAATACCCTTCAGTGGTGTGTATTTACAAAGAAAGCATTGCCTGTATATGTGAGCACATGTCCATCGTGCCCGTTTGGCTTGGTGCACTGGGGATGTGGGACAACTGGTTTTCATGGGTTTTCACTGGTTGTCAACTGCTTGTCCTTATTGCTCACATCTGTTTGGTGCTCTTGAAGGACAGAGTGTGTCCCAGGATCCCAAGGGCAAGTATCAAGCATTGGGGTGTGACAAATGGAGGTGGCATTTCTAATTTCCAACATGATAACCATTCTTGTTTTATGAAAATAAATAGAAAACGGGCTATTCTTTTTGTGCTCACCACCCACAGCTGGCACTTACTGAATCACAGAATCCTTAGAGTTGGAAGAGACCTCTGAAGGCCATTTGGTTCAACTCCCCTGTTGTGAACAGGGAAACCTACAGCTCCATCAGGAGCTCAGAGCCTGACAACTTTGACCTTTTCTTTAACTTTTGACATTTCTAACTGATGAATCTTTTTGCTTTTGCCTTCTAGACAATCAAGTTTCTGAATGATAACATTAGAAGAGGAATTGAGAATTACTACGATGATTTAGACTTCAAGAACATCATGGATTCTGTTCAAAAGCGGGTTTGTTTATTTTTTCCTTTTTTGAAGACCAGCTCAGTCTTAGCAATGCTAAGATGTGGTGGGTCCTCATTGATCCAGGGATGTGGTAATCAGATTCTCAATGAGCCCTGAAGTGTTTGATTTTTCTATGGGACCCACAGCCAGGTTTGGACAAACTCAGCTTCAATTCCACCCACGTTCTTCTTTGTGTTTCTGTTGGCTTGTCCAAGACATCCAAAACCAATGGTTAACTATTGGAAGTGCTGGAAGAGGAGAAGAGAGGTGGCAGTGGGGCTGTTTGAACCTGGTTGATGTGTTTTCACTCAAGGCCGTATAGCAAGCCCTTTAATAGGGTGGTTATTCAAATGAAATCCCTGTGGAAGTGTATATACCTGCAATTAAAATTCAGAAATTGCAGTGAGCACAGCTGAGCATTACTTAATGGCACGTGCAGTTGACTCACAGCCCTATATTTTTTTAATGCTGCTGTGTTGAAATGTTTCTTGGCTTAAGAGTATTGCCATGCAGTTCAAGGATGACAGGAAAAGCAGAAAACGTTCAGAAATGTGCTTGCAGAACTTACGTGGTGCCTGTGGCCATCCCAGATAAAAAGTACTGAAAAAGTTAGGTCAGTAAATGCTGTGGAGTTCTATGACATCGCTATGGTAAGGGCAACCTACTTTGAAAAACAGAGTCAGCGCGGAAAGTCTGAGGAAGTTTTGTCATAATACTTCATAATGCTTTGAAGTTTCCATGCACTGCCCAAAATCTTGTATATATGCAGTGAGATAAATGGTGGCGATGAAGTAAACTGCTGCTTCTCCCTTCCTTTAAAAAACAGAGCGAATATTTGTATTAAGCAAATGTAAACTTACAGTATTTTATTTTTGCCAGATCTCTGTTCTACTAACTAAATCATGCCTGAAATATTTTGATATATATATATATATATTTAATACCTTATATCAACACTTTTTTCTTTTAGATGCGATCAGAAATATTGTTAGTTGAATTGATAGTCCATGCTGAGCTATGCTGGTTTGGCTGTGCCACCCTCAGATATTTTAAATGCCAGTTGGGTCTCTTTTTGCCTTTTCTGTTTGTCTGGAGCATGAAAGCATTCCGTTGTTGATCCTTCACACGTTGGATGTGACTTTATATAAGATATATTATTAAACAACGTTTCTACTTGCAATCAAAGAGCCTTTTCTTCCCCATTTTGCACTGATCTCCATAGCTTGGCTGATTCTGGAAGCATTCAGGAGGTGTAAATATTTGTCGCTCCTGTCTAATCGGAATTTTTTTTTCCCTTTTTTATGTATTTTTCGTGTGTATATAACTATACTTAACTAGTACATGTATATTCCTGGGGAGCTGCCCTATCCCTCAGCGCTCTTAAAACTGCTTTATTCCTACTTTCCTCTCCAGTTGTTAGAAGAGTTTCTGTAACTATCTGCAATCTGCCTTTGCCTTCTGTGTCGTGTTTGCAGTTTAAGTGTTGCGGTGGGGAAGACTATACGGATTGGTCAAAGAATGCTTACCATGACTGTGCCGCTCCAGGACCGCTTGCCTGCGGAGTGCCTTATACGTGTTGTGTCCGGAACAAGGTGAGCCTGCTGTCTCATTAGCTGAGCCACCCTCTGTCCTCACAGATGGACAAATCCAAGAATCACTAGGGTTGGAAAAGGCCTCCAAGATCATCAGGTCCAACCATCAACCTATCACCACTCAGTCATAGAAAGATAGAGGCATGGAACTTGGAAAAGCCCTCTCATACCCACCCCCCACTGCCCACGTCCCTCAGTGCCACATCTCCACAGCTCTGCAACACCTCCAGGGATGGAGACTCCTCCACCTCCCTGGGCAGCCTGTGCCACTGCATCACTGCTTTTTTGGAGGATAAATGTATCCTAATACCCAACCTGAACCTCCCCTGGCACGACCCGAGGCCATCGCCTCTCGTCCTATCTCTGCACCAGTGTAGGTGAGCCACTGCCACCACTGCTGAAATGTGGCACCCGCTGCCTCATTGTGCTCACGTCCCTTGGGCCAGCAGTGGGTGGTGATTCCCACTCAGTGCCAGCCCTGCCACTTGTGTCAGCACTTTGAGTCTTGTTTCCTGAAGCTCTTCCAACAGAGACCTGTGATGGATAGCCCACCGGTGCCTGTTAGGTGCTGCCCTTTCTTTGTGGGGCTTGGGTGTTTGATTAAAGAAGGGAAGAGAAACGCAATAGTAATCTCAGTAATCCAGCTGGATATTGCTGAGAAGTGTGTATAGTAAAAAAAGGTGTCTATTGCGTACACTTACACATTCTTGTGTGTCAGAAGAAGTGTGTTTAGATCTGTGCTGAGCTGAGATTTATTCTGAGAAACCAAAGCTAAACAGCTATGTTTTAAGCCCGAGGTGTTTGAGAAGTCGTGTATCTGAAAGTGATGTATGCTGATCCACAACTGTGTGGAGCTGGCAGGAGAGCCCAGGCTTCTGCCCTCAGTTGGTGATGAAGGGAGGCAGAGGCGGCTCAGAGAGAGCAGTCTGGCTGCTCAGTGTGGTTTCAATGGAGCGCTTGTTTTTCTGAGTCTCGCCCTTCTCAATTGGAGCTTTCTTTTAGAAGCTCAGTTCACGTGTGTAGAATTGCAGCAGTGCTGTAAAGGGAAACGCTATAACAAGCAGTGGCTGTTGGTGCTACACAGATGTTTCCTTTAGAATTATTAGGTCGTGTGTTTGGTGCGTGTTCCTTATTTTACGCAGTGTTTGAGCTGATTGAACGTCAATATTCTAATTAGTGATGTGATTACAGTCAATTTCTGTACAGCCAATTTAGGACATCAGAATGAAATACCCATCACTGGGATCTGAAATACTTGGAAAGAGCTCTTTCCTGGAAGAGGAGCAGATGTGCTGGGCTGTGCTGTGGCACGTAGCCTCTGCTTTGGTTGCAGACCTTTTCGTAGGCTATTGCAAAGCTTGTCTGCAATTAATATTTTTCCACTGCTGCATTTAAAACTTGGAAAAAATGATAAAAGTGCGTGTTCCTTATTTTACGCAGTGTTTGAGCTGATAGATTTTGTAATTGAGCGATTATTTGTCTGTGACAAATGGGCTCTTCCTGCTTCTGTGGGGAACAGAGATAATGCCACATGCCATGGGACAGGTAATCACATAGACTGTGTATTCCAAGAGCAGCCCAAAGTCAGGAATGTTTTAAAACCAAGGAGTTCTCTGAGGAATGCAAGGAGTTCAGTTTCCTCTTGTTTCATTGCCAACTGGGGAAGGAGGGATAGGGTTTCTTGCAGAGGAGATGTAGCATGTGGTTTGTTAACTCAGACAAGTTAACTGAGAAGTGTAAAGAAGACCCCAGATGATGGATACCCCTTTTTTTAATGTTGGAGAGCTCAGCGAGATGCTGCAAAGCATAAGGGCTGGTAGCTATGCTGCAGTTGCAGGGCTGTGCATTGGGCAGGGCAATGTTAGCAGCGTGACTGTACAGCCTGCTGCCTTTGGAAAACATTGGGAGATGCATCAATCTTGGCTGTCTGACAAATACTTCCAAATACAGGCTGGTTTCTGTCCTGGAAAGCCACAGATACAGTTTGTAATTACTCAGTGACTCTGTAGTCATGGAAAACTCCTGTTCGTGTAGGAGGGTCGACTTCAGATCTGTTTTAAAAGCCTTGTACAGGATGAGCCAGGCCCTGGTCATGCTGCTGTTGAGGCAATCTGAAGGAATTATTGTCCAGTCTAAGTATTTATTAAAGACTTACACAAGTGTAGCCGAGATAACAATCCATTCCCGGATGTATGCAAACTTTGGTTTTGAATGCATTTATCTCCATTGAGCACAGTTTCTTGTGCCATGATGTCTTGTTAGCAAATGTTGTGTTTAAAATTCAGTGATGATGTCATGAAGTTCTCTGGTGTCCAGTATTTTGCTGGTGGCCGTGTGTTTATGTCAGGCTCAAGTGCTGTGAGAGAGGCGGTCCCCTCGCAACCATGCCCTGCTACTGCAGCTGGGACCTCCCCTTGTGCCTTCAGAAACGGACTGGGAGAGCTTCTACAGAGTGCCCCAAACCTGGTTTGCCTGCCTGTCACATGGTCAAGGGAGAGACTGGCTTTTGGGGTGCATGAAAGATGTGACCCTACCCACTAGCACTTAGAAATCTCAATTTTATGTCTTTCCTTGTGTTGGGGTGTATATCAGCAAGGTAGAGTTTGCTCTGCTTTTATTTCCCTCATTTTCTTCTTCTCATTTGGCTTTGTCACTGTGTGCATTGCTTCGTTTGATCTCGGTGGGCTTTATGTTTGGTTTGTAAGTTGAGGGCAGTACTTTCCTATAAGCCTTGTCAGGCCGGTTGGGCTTCACAGCTCAAGCAAAGCATTAAATGGCTGCAGAAAGTGTTTTGGTAAGCGTCTGTGAATGCAAACACTCAGGCTTTGGGTTTGTAATGTGTTCATTAAGCGCTTGTAGTATTGGAAATTATTTAGGTTTCAGGTATTTCCAAGTTGAAAGTTGTCTTCGTGATGGAACGACGGCCTTAATCCCCGGCTTTCTTAATGTGACAAGTTAAGCCATTAAAGCCTTAAAATTAGAACTGGCTGTTGTATGGAAACAGCCGTAGCTTAGAGGTCTGTCATGGCCAGCCTTGGTTTGTGGCACTGCACTCCTTCCTGGATGGATAGGGGTCAGCTGCCTCGTGGAGGTCTGACCCTGGGGGTCCTGGGAGAAGCTCTTGGTTCTCCCCGCTGTAATCACCATTCTGCTTTCCCCAAGGCTGAGTTGGGCACAGGTATCACTGCTGCAGGCTGTCCCTCCTTGCTTCCCGCTGTGTTGTGAACTGAGTAAGCAGTGTGGTGTGGCTGTCCCCAGCCCATGACCCGGGGTGGTGGCACCTCTGGGTTTTTGCTTTACTCTACGTTTTATTTTCTTTTCAGACAGACATTATCAACACCATGTGCGGATACAAGACTATTGACAAAGAGGTAAAGTAACCAGCACCCACCTCGTGATGGTAAAAGGTTCTGATTTTGTGAGCTTATCCTTGTCAGTAACAAAAGATCTTCTGCATGCTTGAATCTACTGAAAAGTTAAAGCAACCATTAAACTGATTGTACTTGACTGTGCATTTTCTGTGATTCCTTGTTTGACACATGCGTGAAGCATTTATTTCCAGAAATAACCTCCCACTTACAGTCACTGCTCAGCAAAGAGGGACACGTCAATATTCTAATTAGTGATGTGATTACAGTCAATTTCTGTACAGCCAATTTAGGACATCAGAATGAAATACCCATCACTGGGATCTGAAATACTTGGAAAGAGCTCTTTCCTGGAAGAGGAGCAGATGTGCTGGGCTGTGCTGTGGCACGTAGCCTCTGCTTTGGTTGCAGACCTTTTTGTAGGCTATTGCAAAGCTTGTCTGCAATTAATATTTTTCCACTGCTGCATTTAAAACTTGGAAGCACTGATAAAAATGGCAGAGACTCTTCTGTCCTTCCTGTGTGGTCTACAATTAGAATGAGATGCACTGCTTTTGGGGGAGCGGCTTAAAAGAAGGTGGCTTGTTGTTTTTAAATAATGTCTGCTCTGTTGCTTTGCAGCGCTTGAGTATCCAAGACGTCATCTATGTCCGCGGGTGCACCAATGCAGTGCTCATTTGGTTTTTGGACAACTACAGCATCATGGCTGGTGTTCTGCTGGGCATCCTGCTCCCCCAGGTAAAAGGGCCGTGGCTCCACAGGGAGTGCTGCTTTGTGCTGTGGGAAATCTTTTGTCATATCAGCTGTTCACAAGCACTATTCGTTTCTCATAGAATGGGTAGGGTTGGAAGGGACGTCAAGAATCATCCAGTTCCAACCCCCAATATCTTGTATTTTCTCCTATATGCAAAATGCCCATCAGAAATTTCAATATGAGATATTCCACTTCTTGTTGTGGTTAACTGGGATGGGAGCTTTTTGGGCTTGCTCTCTGTTATCCTTATGAGTCCTTTCCAATTTGGGATACTCCACGGTTCTATGTCAGTGCGTATGCTACGTTGTGCCCCTCTGCCTGCGCTGTGTATGCGCTTTGTGCAAGCAGTGCCATGAGGTGCAGTGAGCAGCGCGCGATGCCCTTGTTTTGCAGTTCCTGGGGGTGCTGCTGTCCTTGCTGTACATCACGCGGGTGGAAGACATCATAGCTGAGCACAAGCTTGGCGAGAGCCTGTTTGGGGAGATGCAGCAACGCCCCGATCCCGAGTTTGCCAGCGCAGGCTGCTGCATGTGCTACCCGGGCTGACAGCAGGAGCCTCTGGAGCCCGTCAGCCTGCGTGCTGGTTTGTGCTTCTGTGGCCATTACGGACATTGGGTGCAACTGATCAACTCTAACTCTTCTTTGGTATTTCTTTTAAAGCAGAATACCAAAACCAGAGTCTCTTCTATACCCCGTGGTCTTAATATTTCTAACATTTCCGCTGCCTCTGGGTGTGTGTTGAGCTCTCATGAGACTTCTGGGTGCCGTGCTCAGGTTGCTCCTAGCTCTTTGGGAAGCGGACCAAGTAACCGCCGTGCCTACACTGCTGTGGAATCACCACGCGTGCCCCATTCCACGTTGCCTTCCTCCCTCCTTGTCCCCCTCCTCCCTCTTTAGGGGCTAAAACCAGGCAGAATGCTGGGGGCTGCCCACTGGCCCCAGAGCGGGGTGCTGCATGGGATGACAGCATGGCTTGGGTTGGAAGGGATCTTCAACACTTCCAACTCCCTGTGCACCCCGGGGCCTCACTGCAAGCAGGGTGGCCTTGCCGGCAGTTAAAGCTGTCGGCTGTATGCTGGAAGGTGAGGCTGCAGCCCCATGTCCTGGGCAGCCTCTCTGTGCCCTTCCCAATTTCAGTTTCTTACTGGTTGCAAATCGGAGGAGAGATTTCTTGCTGATCTAAAGGGTGAATATTAAACGTGTGTTTAATGACTTTTTAATGCTAATCTCGATCAATTTACTGACAGTAATGGGTGTGACACTGAACACTTCATTGCTCGGTCCTTCGTGCCTTTTAATGATGGGGCAAATGCCAATGTTGGATTAATCAGGTAATGCTTGATAGACTTTTAATGCAGTTTGTTATTGTCTGGCTTTTGTATCAGTTTATGAGATGTTTAAGTCTTGTATATGTACTGTATTTTTCCTCATTAGTAAATTAAGTGTTAGAGGGGATTGGGGGGGAATTATCTATGTTGAAATGTTTCTGAATTTGATTCTTGTCAAAATAAAAAAAATATGTATTTTTTTTCAAAACGATTTGGACACTCAGTGCTGAGAAAGTAAGGGCTTCTTCCTGACCAAGGATTTCTGAGGAAGTTCAGTGTTTTTCCAGCTACCAGAAAAGAATCAGTACTCAGTACTCAGGTTGAAAAAGCCCTCTTGGCTCACCCAGTCCACCCCCACCTTCCCACTGAGCCACATTCCTCAGTGCCACATCTCCACAGCTCTTGGAAAGCCCTTGGCCCAATCCTTCTCTATTGACAGCATGGCTGATGGTGGTTACAGAGGTCAAATATCTCTCTTCCCATCAGCAGTGTCTGGTTGTCTCCTCCAAAGCACACTCTGGTCTTTGCTCCGGGAATGTGGGTAAGTAGGGGGCAAGAAAAGCATGGCTAGATGTTGGGTGGTTATAAAATAATGGGAGAATCTTTGGGGTTGCTGGGGAGCAGCTCTTCAGCACAGCAGGTGCTAGGGCACAAAGGGTTTGGGGCCACCCACACTTCTTGGCACAGTGTTTGGCAGTAGGTTTTACTGGTTCCTCCCTGCTGGTGCTCAGCAGGAACTGGGGACCCATTGCCAGCACCTCATTCAGTGTGCCCATGTGGCTGTGCTGATCCCAGCAGTGGTTGCCTCTATGAGAACCCACTGTGGCCCAGCTCGTGGCACTCAGCTGAGCCCTTCCCAGGGAGTTCCTGCCCTCCTGACGGGATGGATACCGGCGTGAAATGGTTCTCTGGTTCAGGTGGGTCGGATCCAGCAGCACTTGCTTCCTCCTGAGAGTGCTGAATAGTGCTGAACATTGCTTACTTCCGATCTGCATCCCCCCCCAAAGTGCTCTAGGAGCTGCTGCTTCTGTGCTACTGCGTGATGGAAACCTGTGGGGCCGCGACAAACAGCCCCCCTCTAGCGGTGTGGGTTTGACAGAGCACAAGAAACTTTTTTTTTCCTTTTCTTTTTATACCAGCTGCTCAAGATCTCTGTGCTGTGCATCCTTTGGTGCTGCGAGTGCTGGTGTCTGCTTCGTTTGTGCCCTTCCACGAGCAGCTCTCAGCCACGGATGGGGAGGGGGTGTGCGGGCAGCTCTGCAGCGAGATGGGAGCGGGATGAAGTGGAGATGGGCTTTGCGGGGTGGGTGCTGTGGGACCCGAGGCGGTCTGCAGCCCAGGGACGTGGCGGTGGCTGAGCGTCGCTGCTGAGAATGCAGGGGCTCAGTGGGAGCGCGTCACTGGGGCTCTGTGCCCATGTCCAGCAGCAGGAGGCAGCCGCACGCTTTGTGCGTCACGGCAGAATTGGGGAACAGCGAGCAGAGAGATTTGCTGCCGTCTGCCGATGCGTCGTGCCGATGTTTTCGCTACTGGAGGCATCACTGCGTCCCGCTGCTGGACCCCAGGTTTACATGCAGGCAACAGGCACTGAGCTACTGGAGGCCATTGGAGAATCTGCGTGCCGGGCTTGGGAGCTTCTGTTGTTTATTTTTATTTTTATTTTTTTTTTTAAACACAAGTGGCTTTTCCTTCCCATCTGTCTCAACACAGGTGTCAGTGCCCTCTACCCTGTGCCAGGCTTCTGTGCCGGAGGTGGGTAGGGATAGGTTCTAGGGCTTCATGCTGCTGCTCAGAAACACGGAGGAGCAGAGCAAGGCTGTGCTGAGCCATGCAAACGCAGCACTGCTTGGGGGGAGCAGCCAAGGGATCGGGGGAAAACGCACTGAGCAGGGAATGTGGAACCAAACCTCACTGCCCGTGCCCACACTCTCCACAGTCAAGGGGATGAAGGGCTGGGGATGTGCAGACCCCTTTTGCAGAAGGGAAGGGCAAGGTTGATGCCACATGTGCTGCCCCTGAACCCCAGTGCCCATGAGCGGGGCAGGATGCGGCCCTCAGCCCCCAGCTTGCAGCACGCCGGCCCCGATTATTGTTGGGTGTCGAAAAAGACATTGAAAAGAAAGGAGGAGAGCTGTGAAGAGGGTCACTTTAGTGGCTCTTTCATTTTTTTTTTTTTTTCTCCCCCGAGAAGGAAGTTAGAAAAGCAGAGCCCTCAAAGCCGCATTGAAAGGGTGACAGAGACGGGATAATGCGTAAGACCAAGGGAAGGAATCTCAGAGCACTCGCCACGGTGTTTTAATGATCTGTTAACAATTACCCCTTTCAGGGGAGAACATATGGTAGATGGTTTGCTTTAAAAAAAAAAAAAAAAAAAAAAAGAAGGACAAAAAAAGAGAAAAAAGATTGCTCCAGAAACTTAAATGATGCTGGGAAAATGGTGGGGACCACTGTGAGAGCTGGGGGAGGGAGGGACATTGGGGCATAGGGGCTGTGTCGGGCTGGGGACCCCAAAGCTGGAGGTGGCTCGGAGCCATCCACAGAGTGTGCTGGGGTCACATAGCTCCTACTGCTTCACCAGTCCAGGCAACGCTGCCCTGCACATCCATAACACCTGGAAGCAGGTGTTGGGTGATGGCACCCCCGGGTGTGGGTGTAAGGGGGAAGGCAGCCTCAAGTCCCCTGGTCACCAGTGGGGGGCGGGGACCAACATCGGATTGGGGAGCATTGGAGCCCAGAGTGGGGCACAGCAGCAGTTCCAGCCAGTGGAGGGGGTGAACCTGTACTCCCTCCTATGTTTTGCAATGATGGCCCAGCTCAGCTGGGGCACAGGCTCAACAGATGGTGCCACGGGGCTGCTGGTGGCAGCCTCCATCCTGGATAGTTTTGCAGGATCCTATCCTTGGTCTCTGCACCCCCCAGTCCAGGCATGGCCGGTAGGGAACCACCGGTCTCCCCTTACAGTTGAGGGTCATCTGGCTCCCCAGATAATGCAGGCCTGGGGAGGTGAGTATTTGTGAGGTTCCATGCTGAAATCACCACCTTTCACAGCCTTTTGGCACAAGGTTGGAGCATGACTTGTTGCAACTGCAGTGCCCAGAGCTGATTCAGTCTTGGTTCAGCTTCTCTTTCAGGGCTGAGTGGTGGTAGAGTTATGAGGTATGTACTGCAAAGTGCTTTGGATGAAAATGCCCAAATTTTTATTATTTTCAATATGTATTTCAATAATGTATTTTCACATGTCATCTTCTCTCCAGAGCTGCCCATTCCCCTGGCTGTCTCCCTCCCCTGCACACCCCACCAAAACAGCACAACCAGACTGGGGATGGGCACCTCCTGTGCAAGGGACTCCTGGGCTCACTTCATCCACTGCACACTTTGTTCCACAGCAGAACACATTTCCTTTTCTCTGGGAGTAGCCTTGCCCTGGCCTGGCCTGGGCAGCAGGGTGGAAAGGACTGGAAGGAGATGGAGAGCATCAGGGCTGGTGCTTGGCATCTGTTGGATACCTTCCTGGTGTCCTAAAGTGTAACCAGGGAAGCTCCATCGCAGAGCCAAGCACAGCTCAATTCTTCTGTGTGCTTGATGGGCAGCTGCTGAGAGCATCCTGGGTTGTGCCAGTCATAAATCCACCGTGCACCTGCAAAGCAGGAGCTGGGCTTTGCCCTGCAGCTGGGAGTGCTCAGGGGTGGCAGCCTGAGATTGCTTCGTTGGTGGCAGAGATCTGTGCTTCCCATAGAGCTGTCATGGGGTGCGGGGTGCAGCCTTGGGGGCTCCTGCGAGATCTCCCCAGGAGCTTGTGGAGCTCAGGCACAGCCAGAGAGCTTAAGGAGAGCAGCTCTCCTGGTGATGGTAAATCAGCGTGGGGCCACTGAATGCTCTCCACGAAGGGAGCTGGGGCTGGTGGGATGTGGTGACCGAGGACCTTGCAATTCCACGTGGTATACATCCCACATCGCTGTGGAATGCCTCAGCAGAACAATTTCACAGCACCCACCTGTGTGCACCACAGACCCCGGCTAACGCTGAGCGCTCTGTGCTCGGCACCTGCTGCCTCTCCTTCCTCCCCGGGCCATTTGGTTTTCCTGCTCCCTACAGCCCTTCTCCTTGGACACAGCCTTAGCTCAGCCTCTGGCTGTGCTCCGCGGGATTCGGTTGGCGAATGGGGCCAGGAGACGCCTGGGGACCCTCTCGCGGAGGCGGCTCGCCCCCTCTCCTGTGCCGAACGCTGCGCGACGGTCTCCGTGCGCCCGGCGGGGCGGGACACGCTTCCATGACCGCTTTTCTCTCTTTCTCCTATTTTCTCTCTTTAATTCTTTTTTCCCTTCCTCGCCCCTTCCCCTCTCCCCGCCATGGGGGGAGGAAGGGAGAAATATTGTTCGCAGCGGTTGTTCACAAAGCGGCATCTGCGCACCCCGCGCCTGGCATCTGCGCTCCGTGCGCGCCCGCACCAGGATGGGGCCGCGCGCATCTGTCGGGCGCCTCCGCAGAGTGACAAAGCGCAGCGCGGAGCTCCGGGGGGGGACGAGAGGATCGGAGGGAGCCCCGGCGGGGGGCGCGGGGCCGCGCTGTGCGGGATGGGGGCGGCCGAGGTCGCCGAGGGGCTCGGGGGGAGGTGAGCATCGTGTACACCCCCCCCCCCGTCCGGTGCTCAAACAGCGGCCGGGAGACTGCGGCTTGCGAAACGTCTCCAACGCCTGGCAGGCGGGGGCCGCTCTGGATACCATATGTTTTCAATAAAATAAGACAAATAGGGCCGAGAGATAGGGCTTGCAGTAAACCTGTTGTAAAGGAGCATAAAATGGGGCAATGTAAACGCGGCCGAGGGCCGCTCGGTGCCACCCCGCGTCGCTGGACCCGGCCAGGTGCGAGCGGCAGCGCGACGCGGAGCCCCCGCGGGTTTTTATCACGTCCGCGGCGATATTGTGCCGGTTCTGCCCCCGTGGGTAAACACACCGGGCGGCTTTGTGCGGCGCGGGGCAGTTATCGGGAGGCGGCGGGGGAAGGTGATGTCACAATGCCGCTGTCCCGTCCGCCAGCAGGTGATGTCTGCCCCCGGCCCCGTGATTAATGCTTCCCAAAGCACTCCACTTTACAATCTCTTGTAATTATTTATTAAACGAAATCTATTTATTATTATTTTAGCAAACAGCGGTACCAGGTGGGGCTTTCTTTCCCTCTCCAGCTTTTGTTTGAAGGACGTTTGAAGTGGGCAGTCTGAGCCTTGCAAATTCGCTCGCCAGATTTTTTTGTCATCCAATTGCACAGGCACAAAAAAAAAAAAAAAAAAAAACACCAACAAAAAAAGGCCCCGCCGAGCCCTCCCTATTCATCCCCCGCCGCCCTCTCCGCAGCCCCTCGGCGAGGGCCGCCTGGGGCCGCACCCCCCACCCCGCGGCCCCGCTCCGCCATCCCTCGACCGCCGCCCGCGGGGGAACGCCGCCGCCACGCGCTCCTGGAGAGGCCCCGCGCCCCGCGCCGCCTCCCCCGCGGGCACGAACCACGGCCGGGGGCTGCGGGCAGGCGGAGGGGAGAGGAAGGCGGGGCCCGGCCCTGGGCTTCGCCCCCCGCCCCGCCGCGGTCCGGCCCGGCCGCTGGCGGAGCCGTCGTCCTCTTGCGGGCACCGCCGCGCCGTTTTGGTGATGGAGAGGGGGGCTCCCGCCCCACCCGGACTGCGCCCCCAAGTCGGACCCGCCCGCCCCACCCGAGGGCTCTGTGCTGCGCGGGGGACTCCGACCCCGCCGTCCGTGGACCCCCACACCGCGCCGGGCGAACGAGGGCAGGGAGGGGACCGCTCCCCACCGCCCGCCACCGTCCGTGCGCAAAGCTCTGGACTCATTTTGCGCACCGAGCCCCGGCGGTGGGGCTGCCCTCTCCGGGCCGAGCGCGGGTCCGGTGGGGTGAGGAGGGCCGGGGACACTTTGGGGGGACCCTTCCCCGGCGGGAAGCAGCCACCGTTTCCCGGGGTGCAGCGGAGAAGCGGCGGGAGTGGGCGGCAGAGAGGGCTCCCCCTCCCCCGGCCGGGTGCCGGAGATCGGAGACTGGGGGGCGCGGGACGGGAGGGGCTGCGGGGGCTCTCGCTCGGCCGGGCCGGGGCTGCGGGCGGTGCCGGGCCGGCACGCTCCCGGCGGGCTGATAAGATAAAAGCGTGCCAAGGGGTGGGTGCGGGCGGGGGGGCGCGCACGCCGCCCGACCGGGAAATCCCCATTGTCTGCCGGCCCTATATATAGGGGCTTAACGGCAGTCGTGTGCCGGCCGCGCAACCCGTGCTGCCCGCGCTCGAGGCTCGGCACGGGGAGGTCGCGGAGCCTTCCCCGAAGGCGCGCAGGTGCAGTCGGCGGCCGCAGGGCGCAGCGGGGCCTCGGGGCCGGCTCCCCGCGGGCCGACGCCGCTCGGCTTCGCACGATGGCCCCGCAGAGCGACCGCGCCCCGGGCGCCGGGCAACCCTACTTTGGCGGCCCCGACACCGCCGCATCCCCGGGCGCGGGCGGCTCTCCGGGCGCGGGCAGCCGGGGCGCGTCGCCCGCCCGCAGCGCGCTGCCCCCGCGGGAGGTGGCCCGCAGGAAGGGGCTGGGGAAGGCGCGGCGTGGCCGCGGGAAGGCGCGCGGAGAGGGGCCGCTCAGCAAGCAGAAACGAAGCCGGCGCATGAAAGCCAACGACCGGGAGAGGAACCGCATGCACCACCTCAACTCCGCCCTGGACGCGCTCCGCAGCGTCCTTCCCACCTTCCCCGACGATGCCAAGCTCACCAAGATCGAAACTCTCCGCTTCGCGCACAACTACATCTGGGCACTCACACAGAGCCTGCTTCTGGCCGAGCAGGGTTTGCCCGAGCCTCCGCCGCCGCCGCCCCCTGCCGCCGTCGCCGCCGCCGCCTCCTCCGGGCCCTGGAGTTCGCCCTGCCCCGCTGCCCCGCCGCCCGCCGCCCCGCGCCGCGGTCCCGCCGCTTTCCCTGCCTTTCTCTGAGCCCGTCGGGCCGCGCTCCGGCGCTGAACATCGCCCCCGGCCCGAAGGTCTCCCTGCGCACCTTGCGCCGGGGGCGGCGGCTGGGCCCCCCGTCCCACCCCGTCCTGCCTGGTGGAGCAGGCCTGAAGTCGGGCGGGCAGACACAAATCACGGTTTTGTACTCGGAAACGGTAAATTATATTAATTTGTCGCTATCTGTATTTATTGATTATATTTCGTAACAAATATATATTTTGTATATAAGAGTATTTTTGGCAGCAGTGGTCCGCATGTTTGTACCGTTGGAGGGGCCGCGGATGTATTCTTTTCCTTATTATTTTTTAGTTACTGTTGGAAGAAGAGGAGAATAAAGTGTGTCGCGGTCAGACCTGTGCAACCTGCTGCTTTTCTTTCCAACAAGATCTTTCAAAATTGCTCACAGTACGCGCCGGGGAGGACAGCGCTGGCCTCGCGGAGGCCTGTGCACTGTGTGCACGCAAAGCAGCTTATCGGGGTCCTGTGCCCTTGAGCAATCCGCCGTGAGCCCTCCGGCGCCCTGCGCGCACTTCGCACCGTGGTCCCCCGATTTTCAGAGCCCGATTCGCCCCCCCGAGGCAGTTTTAGGGACGTCCCCGGGGCGCAGCGCTCCTGAAGTCGAGTGCCCGCAGCTGAGCGGCCCCGGCGCGACCCCGGCCTCCCCAGGAGGGCTCAGCCTAACGCAGGGTGCCGGGCTCGGGGCAGCTCCGCAGAGCCGGTGGGAAAAGGAACAGGCCCCACGTCAGCGGCCCCGGGAGGAGGGGATCCCGCGAGTCCTCCCCGGTTCTCTCCTCCCGCGACTCAATTTGTAGCTGGAGATTTACGGCCGGGCGCCCACCCCGCTCGGTGCTCCCCAGCGGGATGGTCGTCGCTAGACAAAGCGCCCTGCGAGGCCGAAAGCCCATTGTGATGCTAATTGTTCTCATCTGAGCCCATTTGCCAGCAGCAAAGAGACGCTTTTGAGGCAATTTGTAGAACAAAAGAAATTTGGTTACTGGAAACAAAGGCGCGCGCACAAACAGCCTCCCGGCCCCGCAACGAGAGGAAAAAAAAAAAAAAAAAAAGAGGCGAGAGCGAGGGTGCGGGATTCCCGGGCGCCTCGTCCTGGATCCGGTTGCGCTGCGCGGGATCTGCGCGGAATCTGCGCGGGCGGCCCCGCTGCCGTCCCGCGGCGGCGCGCCGGGCCCTGGCCATGGTGCTGAAGGCGCCGCCGTGCGCTCCGGCCCGCGGGGTGGGAAGAGGGCCGCGAGGGGCTGGTGCGCTCGGAAACTTCTGCCGGGTTATTTTGGGATGTATACGTGGCTTTTTAAAAGGGATCTGCTCTTCCTGCCCCTCGGGGAACGCAGGCGGTGGGAGAGGCTGAGGCCAGGAGCAGGCAGCGTGCGCCCATCTGTGAGCGCTGCTCCCGAACGTGATCTATCTGCACCGCAGGTCAGACAGGCAGAATGAAAGACCTAACAGTATTCCTCCCCTTCCCCCCTTGCTGCTTGAATTGCTTTTTGTTTTCATACCCTAACAGTTTGCAAAGTGCTCCAAGGCCTCTGTGTGTGGCCACAGGCAAGAACCCGTGGTTATTTGGGTGATAAAATCATTTAATGCTTTCCCAGCTTCTCTCTGTATCGGAGAACATCACTCTTCTGTGTCTGCATGTGCCATGGGATGGGGAGAATAACTGGACGGGTGCTGCAAAGGCAGCATTTGTCAAAGCAGGCAAGAGGAACTCAGGGTACGCATGGGCAGAAGAAGGGGTAAAAAAATGAAGCCTAGTGGGCAGCAGGTGTTACAGAAGTCCTGAAAGGGGACGGCACAGCTGGATTTCCAGAATGTGGCTGCTGCAGTGGACTTCGCGGCATTGCAGTTTCTTTTCTCTGGGAGTTTGGGATGCTTCTGGTCCTGTGTGGGGCTGTGTGTTGGGGGGGTCGAATTTACTACCTCAGGAGAACTAGTGACTTCTTTAGGGGCTTGAATGCTTTTTTTTCCCCCCCTTTGCCTCCACATTATTAAGTTAATCATTGCTTGAACTGGTTGCTATGGTTTTGGCAAACCCATGGAAACTTGATAATGAAGAATGAAAGACTCCTTTTCCATTTATCTTTTTTCTATGTTCAGTGCATGATGGTCTCATTTCTCCCTATGGGGCTGTCCCAGTGCCAGTGCCTGCCTTTATGCCTCTGCACTTTGTGGTGGGAAGGGACAGGTGGCTGTGGGGACCCGCACTAGCCCAGGGTGCAGGCTTGTGCCAGGCCTGTGCATGGAAATCCTCTGCAGAGCACTTGACTTTTCGTTTTGCAGTCAGAGGGGGGAATCCCCTCACTACAATATTTGGATTTAGATAGGAAATTTGGAATATGTAATATTATGCTTACTACTGCCTCATCAATACAGAATTTTGCTGGACCAGATTTTGGACAGCAAGTGACTGAGACCAGGACCTGTCCATCAATATGTGATGTGCATGTCTTGGAAAGGTCAGGCTCATAGCCAGGGCCAGCCAAGGGGAAGCAGCGTGTCCCTTCCTCAGGGCAACAGACGTGTCCCCGCTCCTCCTCATTCCCTCACCTCCAAAAAGCGATCAAGTGCAGCAGATACTGATGGGCTGGGGCACTCCCCAACCCCATGGCCTCTCAGCAGCTGCAAGCATGAGATGCGCTTGTGTGCATGGGATGCTCCATGGGCATGGGATGCTCCCACATGTGGACCCGGAGCTCCCGCACTGCTGCACACTGCAGTGGAGCCACGCTCGCTGGCAAAGAAAAGGCAAAGAATTGGGATTCTTTCACATGGCCAGCACTCAAAAGTCTGCCTCCCACCCCCCCCCACAGCTATAATGACAATCCAAAGAGTTCCTGATAGGGTTTTAAAAGATGCTTATTCATTCACCGTCCACCAAGCATGAAAATCCAGCTCATTTGTTCGTTTGTTTCCATTCTTCGCGCAAACGACCCCACAGGGGCTGGAGCCTGTTGCCGCAAACTTGTCACTCACATTTTTAACTTCTTTTTGTTGTACTCCTCTTTATTTCATTCTTCTGGGTCCCCACCTCCGCCACCACTCCACCCTCTCCTCCGGTCACAAAGGCAAGTCTGGGAATCTCTTTAAAGCTGCAGTGCCCCCTTTTAAAATTGATACAAAAAGCGATAGCTGAAAGGGGATCCCAAGCCGTGCGAGGGGGAACGCCGCCCGTCTGGGCCAGGGCTGCACTTGATGGGGAGGGCAGTGGGGAGACTTTGTAGTGCGAGACAGAAGGGCAAATCAAGGCATGTCTGCATCCAGAACCTGGTGCCCGTCCATCACTTGTGAAGCCTTCAGGTGCCAGCCTGGGACAGGCAGCCGGCTCGTCCCCATTGCTGCCGCTCTGTCCCCAGCTGGGTCCTTGCACTGAGGGACGGGGGAAGATTGATGGGGCAGGTGCTTGGCGTGGAGGGGCCCCTTCCTGATAAAGTGGGAGCTGATAACACCAGGTCGATACTTGATGCTATGCTGTGGCCACCTGGAGCCCCTGGGGGGGTCTTGGGGAAAGAAGGCACAAAGGGAACAAGGGCTGGGGCCAACCTGGAACTTAGCACTCAGCTCCAACCCACTCTCTTTGAGCTGGAGAGACAGTGAGAGGATGGCTGTGGTTTGCACCAAACCAACAAGCATGTGAGCTTGGGGTGCTTGTGGTGAGGAGCCCCCTGCATTAGGGATCTCTCAGCCTTGTGGTTCTGGCAATGATTTACCCCCCCAGCATGGTGCTCATAAACCTGTCAGGGAGAAGCAGTGGGCTCCCCACTCCTGCCCCAGACCCAGCTGTATGGATAAAGCCAAGGTGTCAGCCTTCCTGATGTTAATAATTTTTCAGGCAGCACGGTGCAGCCATTTATCAGCCCTCCTTCCAGAGCCAGCTGGTGGCTGTTTGTCCCTTCTCTCCACAACATGATGCCCAAAAACACAAAGGTCCCACTGCCAACCCCTGCAAGTGAGCTGTGGGTCAGTGCTTTGGGGCATTACAAGCTCAGTGCAGGGAGCTTGGCCAGGAGATGGTGCTGCCTCCATGGTAAGGCACTGAGTGACACTAATAACAATTTTTTGTGGGATATTTTTCTTTCAAATGCACCCTATGACTGGATAAGGTGAAATTATTTGTGGCAAACAATGGAGTTGATAACTTTTTCCGCTCCTAGCTTTCCTGCAAGTAAACATCCATTCTTCTTACTTTCTACAAAAAAAGCACCAGGGCCCCGAGTGTTCAGCAGCCAGTATTGTTTTCCTCTAGCCTGGTGCCTCCCAGGCTGTGAAGAGGCTTCCTGTTGCCTGCCCAAATTAACGATACACCGTCGCAGAGTGTGGCTTTGCTGTGCTGGCACGACCAGATGCCCCTGGATGAGAAGCAAATGGAAATGTGGAAGTGCCTCGTGTCCCCACAGACAGCTTCAGAGCTGTACGGACAGACAGATGCTTGCACAGTGTATTTCCCTGGCATCCTCTCCACTCTGCTGACACGTAGATTTGGGGAGATGTTTGCCAATATGCAGCCCTGTCTGTGGGGTCCCCCTTGGAGCCACAAATAAACACAGCAGAGCATGGTGGATGCAGAAGCCCTGCATGCACTTCCGTGTGGTGACAGCACCGGAGTTGCAGCCCCACGGCTTCCACTCCAAGATATTTTTGTTTCTGGAAACAGAGCTGAGGAAAGGTGTGACCTAAGTTTGTATTCTTTCCCTTTTCCCCCTGAACTTGGCCATGATTCTCATGATGGTCTCTGATCTGCAGACAGCTCTATGAATTCACTGTGGAATCACTGTCCCTGGAGGTGTTGCGGAGCCATGGAGATGCAGCACTGAGAGGCATGGGCAGTGGGGGTGGGCTGGAGTTGGGCTGGGTGAGCTGAGAGGGCTTTTCCAACCTTATGATTCTATGATTATATGGGCCATAAGGCCTCCTGGACTCTATCCATGACCTGCTTATTTTTCCCCTGGGCCCCCAGCTGCCATTTTTCACACCCCCACTGGCATTCCAAATGAACCTACCGACTCAGGGGACTACCTTCATTTTGGCCACACTGCTGTTCGCTCACTGGTTCCTTTCCTGTGGGACTGGGCAGGAAGCTGCTGCGTGCTGCAGCACTGCCTGATTTAGATGCTTCCTGGCCCCAAGGTCCCCATGGCCATGGGGAAGGGCTCCCACCACACGTCACCCATATAGGGAAGTCACCATAGCCCCAAGCGATGCTTCTGCCCTGCCAGAGCTGGGTCAAGTCTCGCCCCACGTGAGGATGCGCCCAAAGTGGCCTGGCACATTCCAGCCATTCCCCCTAATTACTTTAATTTCCTACCCCACCCCTTTTCTGTAACTCCTCTACGTTCTTTGCAACGATGAAAGGTATTTTAATTCCCAAAGAAAAAACAGAGCCTGAGAATCAAAGTGACTTTTTAGAACTTCCCGGAATCATTGCGGCTGGGGGCTAATAAAATCTCAAGTTATGATGTGTGGCAGGGCCATTCATGGTGATCCCGTCTGGAACAAACAGGATCTTTCTGTGTACCTGCTGCACGCAGGGTTCAGGCCCAGCCCTTGGGGCTCACCCTGTTTGGTAACTCTTGCAGCATGAAAAAGTGCTGCTTTTTTGATTCCTCATCCGAGCTGGAGGATCTCCATGCTGGCTTTGTAGGGTATCTTTTGGGTGGCACGGTCATGGCCAACTGGGTGCCTAGAGTATGACAGTTGGGTTTTGGCATGGATGGTACTTTGTGGCCGGAGTAAAACCAGCCCACATTCTATGCATTGATAAAGGGGAGGCTTCCATTCTCCACCTATCTCCTGGTGGGCGAGGAGTTGTCCTTTGGAGATGAGACATGAAGGTAAAATAAGGTAAGGCTGTCCGCTGGGGCAGCGTGGTGATCTGTGAGCTGCCGGGTTACCGTGGGTTGCGGTATCTCCCTTTAATGCAGAAGATTTACAGCACATCAGTTTGTATAATGGCCTTTCCAGAGCTGCAGCGTGCAGCCGTGCATGTATGGGAATAGGTTTGCTTGGGAAAAATGTTGTGTCCGACTAAGAGCCCCAGAGGCTACTTATTTCTTTTTTTATATTTTAGGACATGATATTTTTCTGCATACTGTTCCCGGTCTGTTGCAAATTTGGCACTGGACAAGGAGCATTACAAGGCTGAGCTGCCTCTCCTGGCAGGGAATGGACAAATCCACAGAGCAGAAGATGCTGGAGAGGGGGTTAACCCCCAAACATGGGTGAAGGCCCATGTATGATGGCAAGGCCCTTGGCAAATGCTGATAGCAGAACAGTGCTCATTGGATGCTTGTGTGTGGGACTGGGGATAGGAACAGAGACGGACAGCAAGGGGCTGCGGGGCAGGTGCAGGGAGATGCAACATATGTTAACCAGCCCTGAGGAGCCTTTCAACCCTACGTTGTAAAGAAATGCCCATTTTTCTCCCTGTGTTTAATGCATCTTTGTATGGACACTAATTCCTCAAGTATCCACACTGGGGTTGACTTTTAGTGTGTTTGTCCAGGCAGGCTGCCAGCCAGCGGCTCCAGCACGGCTCCCTGGCTCCGACATTTGTTAGCAGCGCTGTAAATCACAGCAGCTCTTTGGGCAAGGTTTGCCTTGACAGAGCAGCGGACGGGAGAGAAAGAGAGAGGAGACCACAACAAATGCAAAGGGCTTATTTAGCTTGGAGAAGAGCAACCGGCACCAGGGAAGCAGATGGGGACAGTGTGGGAAGTGTCCGGCTCCATGCCCCCTGCTCCCCCCAAGTCCCCTGGTGGCCAACAGAAGGGAGCTCAGGGTTGGTGCTTTGGGAGGCAGTGAGTGTTAGCTGGCCGTAGAAAACCCCCTGAGATTTAAAGGTCTTAGGGGGAAGAGCTGTGCTGATAATGGTGTAATGATGACCCTAAAATCACTTGTGCAGAGCCTCATTCTGTATTTTGGGGGATGTGTGATGGTGACTGCTCTGCAGCTGGGTGGGAAGGGGATGACAGGAGGTGGGAGAATGTCTCAGGGCTCTTGGATAAGTAGCATCATCCCAAATCAGCCACCCCAAAGCAGCATCTCTCCCCACAGTGTATTTATTTATCCTTCCCTGCCAGCCTTCTGCCTCCCCCTTCCCCCCAGCTTATTTATGGCCGTCGTCTTTCAGCTCCCGGCCACCGCAGCCTGAACTTGGCCATTGTGCACAGCCCGTTGCTGAGGCCATCAATCTGTGGGGCCAGTGTGCAGCCCGATGGACGGCCCTCATCACCATCAATTCTTCCCATTGAGGTGTCCATGTGGGTGTGGGGCAGCTGTGCGTGTGCCACTGGTGGCTCCCAGCATTCAGCATCCGTGCTGAATGTCATGGGCTGCTCAGGTAGGTCATTGCAGTCCATGATGCAGTCAATGAGCAAGGCTGGGACACCTTGGGGAAGTGACTTGTGGGTGCTGGAGGAGCCACCAGGCCATTTCTCTGCTTGATGCTTTTGCCAGGAGCGGAACATGACCTGCAGTTGTGCCCTTGCCCATCTCCGTTCCTCTCCTCCCTCCTCCTGCTGGAAAAAAAGAATTCCGGTGTTGGAGATCCATCTGGAGAAGAGTTTTAGGAGGGGAAGAACATAAATTTCCCTCTGGCTCCCCGACCTTTGTGGAGGGAGAGGAAGTGTCTTCCCTGTGGCGGTGACATCCAGAACGGGGTCCCCCCCTTGCTGAGCCAGATGTTTTACAGATCTGCAGAGCTAAACTGTCAGCAGCAAGAGGTGCCCAGAGCTTGCACTGAGGTCAGGGATATTTGGAATGTTCAAAGCCAGCTGCTGCTGTGCTGACCCATGTAACCTCTGCTGTATGAGAGCCCATTTGCACTTCATGTCCACTTGCTGCAGCCCTTGGGTTGGTGATAGGCACAATGTGGACAATGGGCACTGCAGACTCCCAGTGACTGGAAAAATAGCAGGTATAGAGCTGAATACAGCTTCTACAGCTGCACCTGGTCTTGTCCTTGTCAGAGTGGCACCACCTGAAAGCAATGGCTGAATCAGCCTGAGCATCTTTCTCTACGTTTCCTGACCTTCGGCTGGAGAGTGCTGATCCAGAATGTGAGGGATCTCCCTGGGCACCTCCCAAGGGAAGGTGCAAAGCACCCTGTTTCCAGTCAGGAAGAAGGGGAGCTCCCAGCATCACAGGTAGGATTGGTCTGGGTTGTGTCTAAAAGAGCTTTTCTCTGAAGGAAACATTCTGCAGGGGAGCAGATCCCATGTGCTCTGTGTGTGCTGGTGTGGGAGGAGGAAGGGAGCATGTATTCTCCTCCAGGGGCTGCTGTCACCCATGACTTCAGCACTCAGTGAGGATTTGTAAGACCCGCCCCTGTCCCCCTGGATGTGTGTGCCCATAATAGGGAGATGCCGCTGGCTGCTGTTTTGCAAGCAGCCCTGCACCTGTTTCTCCAGAAGGGTTTAAAGCATAATAAAAGGATATAAATACTGCAGTGGCACTTACACGGGCAGCTCCTAGCCCTGGCGCAGGCAATCTGCAGCACCTTTGTGGGTGCCATCATTTGGGGACGGCAACCTGAGCGCCTTGGCCACACGGCACTGTGGAGGGATGGCTGAGATTTTTATTTTTTCAGTGAGGGAGAGCAAACAGTGCTATTTGACGGTTTCCTCCTAGCAAAGATACTGGCTTTGCAGTCAGGAGGGGCCATCACAGAAGGATGGGGCCAGCCTAGGACAGCAGGTGATGGCAGTAGCTGTGCTCACCTCTGGCTCACCGCCCCAGCGCGCTCTTGCCTCTTTCTTGAGGAAGGAGACTCTTTCCAGGAGATGCCAGCAGCCTTTTGAAGCTGGGGCCAAGTTTCCTGCCAGCTCCTGAGGACTGGAGATGTGGGAGCAATAGGGACAGAAGATCCCACCTGGGGAGCTGCAGTAGCAACAGCTTGTGGTGGCACACCAAGATGTAATGTTCCTTTAGGTCTCCCTTGTCTCAAACAACACATCACTAATGCTTGTGGTTATTCTTTTTTCATTTATATTTTTTCATGTCCTCACGGTTTATCTTTCTGTGTGCATGACAAACATTTAGAAACTTTACAGGGCAACAGCTTTCTTGCAGCCCCTTGATGCATGTGAGTGCTTCCAAAAAATGCAGGAATGCAGGTACTGTCCCCAGGCTGCCGTGTAGCTGTTCAGGCAGGAGGGCAGCTGTCACTTCTCTTCTGCATGGGAAAAAAAAAAAAACATTTTGGCAGAAGAACCATTGGACCCAGGTCTGCTGGAGGGCCATGCTTAGGCTTTGCCCAAAAACTAGCCCAGAGGTGGGAGATGGAGCCCAGCAAAATGGAGTATCCTCCAGAGAGCTTGGTGAGCTCAAGATGTAGGGACAGCTGGGCTGCTGAGAAGAGCTGGAACTTTCCAGGTTCTGCACAAAACAGCCTCCCAGGGAGGGCAAACCCCAAATTCCAGGGAAGAAATTAATGAGAATAGCACAAATAGCAAACGGATTGCATTTTACGGTGATTTCTTTAGATCTTGGTGCCACTGAGCAATCTGTTTGAGGAAAGCAAAAACCAGTGCTTGGTTCCTTCATTCCCGTGAGTCCTTTGGGGCCTGTGGAGCAATGCTTTAGCAAACAATATGGTCCTCAAAGATTTACCAGGAACATACGCGTGTTTGCTCTCACTGGGCTCTTCCTGGCATGCCTGGGATGGATGTGGCCTTGGCTGCTTTTCAGGGTGGGGAGTTTGGGGCTATATTGCTTTGTGCTTCTGCTTTTTGGTGATGACCAGTTCCCCAAGAGCTTCCCTTACCATTGTGTCCTGGCTCTGAGGAGAAAAATGCTGCTGTTCCACCCCACGGATGTGTCCCACTACAGAGGAGCTGCAGCTGGAGGTGAGGCTGGGGTAGCTGGTGCAGTGACCAAGGTTGGATGCATCCAAATGGGCAGGGAGATGGGTCAGGTTGGGGTGGCCTTTCTACATGGGTCTCTGCCATCTACGAACTTGCTTGTTTTCCTTTCATCCTTTGATTTCCCAAGTGCATGCAGCAGCAGTAGCCCCAAAAGTGCGTCAGGAAGGACACCTGCTGTGTGCCACATCCATCACCTGCCATGGCCCTCCTCCTTCTTCTTGGTCCCCTCCTCTGCAACATGACCCAGCTCCCCCAGCCCCAGCTGACACTTCCTGGCCTCGTGGCTTTGTTAGTGGCTCCAGAGACAGCTGGAGGATCCCTGGGCTCCGCAGACATGCGCTGCTCATAAATAAATCCTGTCTGTCAGTCCCTCTGGGTGTCTGTCTGCTGTCCCAATCACTAGGGTGGGAAGAAATGGGGCTGGGGGTTAGCAGAGGGCTTGTCCCTAGTAGGGTGTCCAGAGGATCTCTGCTGGGCACCACGTCCTTCCTCAGGCATTTTCCCTGGTCTGATCCAAATACCTGTCTCATGGTTTTGAGCAACGTGGGTTTTGGGAGTCCCTTAAGACGTGAGTAGAAGAACCTTAAAGGAACAGGAGGGATGTGAAGGGAGGTAGTGTTACCCTATGGTACAGGCTATGTCCATTCATGGATTCATCACAGAGCTTGTAGTGCTCTTTGAGAGCTGAAAGGCTTTTAGTTCATTCAGCAGCACCGGGGTTATCTAATCCTTCTGAAAAGTGAGGGTAATGATAGAGAAATTCCTTTATGGGGTATATGTAAGCTGGTTATTCTAATGGCTGCATAATGTATTTGTGTTATTGCAATGAGCCCTGTTCCGAGTTCTGCCCCTAGTACCCACCTGTGTAGCAGGCGGCATGAACTTCAGCATGCCAGGAGCAATAGGAAGGTAAAGGTTGGGATCTTGGGGTCAGTAGCCTGTTATTATGTCTTTGATAAGAAGAGTATTTCCCTCCCTTTTAACCAGACAATGTGATCTGGACCTCTAATGGTGCTCTATTTAAAAAGGAGCAAGTGAGAAGGGAGCAACTCTCCAGATGGCAGCAGTGGGGCTGTTGGGAGCCAGTTTGCAAAGTGAGGAGTGACAAGGCATGGAGGGACTGCAGCCAGTGAGCTGCTTCCAGAGGGCAGGGTATAAATAGACAACAAAGGCCTTCGGTGTCAGTAGTGCCTGTGCCGTCCTGATGCCACCGCCAGCCCTGTGCCAGCAGGCATGAGCAGGGATTGTGGCTGGAGAGCTGCTCTGAGCAGGATTGCAGTGCATATGGGTAATGTGAGGCTGAGACGAGGCATTTAGCAGACTACTATGGCCCTCCATCCATCTGCACCGGGCTCAGTCCACAGCAGTGACTGGCCAAAGCAGGTGGCACTTGTACAGCCCTGATATCTGCTAACCCCCACCACAGCCTGGAGCCGCCAGCACGGGGGCTGCTTGGGCTTGCAGCGAGCTCAGCTGCGAGGACGCTGGGCTGACAGCGGTATTCAGGGCTGGGAGCAAAAAAGTGGGACTGCTCCCCTGCCTGTCAGCCCTGTGGAATTCCTGGGATATGGAGGGTCTTTTGTGTAGGGATCAGCTGTCGGCTGGGGAACTTATTTTTAGGGTGGCAGATCTCATGCTATGCGAGGGGAAAGCTGGGGATGAGAGGTGCGTGGGGGCACTGATGTGTGCTGTGAACAGACCTCACCTGCACCTTTGCCCTGTGGGGAGTGGTCTGTAGAGTGATCACAACACTGCTGTGCACAGGGCTCTGCTGTGTCCTCCCAGCCAGCCAGCTTCACCCTGAGCAAAAGGCAACAGGGGAGAAAGACAACCCCAAGATTCAAACTTTGGGAGGGTTTGTGAAAACAGGTGGCCTTGCAAAAAGTTTTAAAAAAGACATCCTTCTGTGTTCTGTTGGATGGAAGGGTTGTGCGTAAGCATGGCTTGAGCTGGACACTGGTAAGCCCAAGCCAGATGTTTGAGGATGAAGTGCATGAGCTTTCATAAACTGTTCTGCTGGGCAGCTGTGTGCACAGAGGCACGTATTGTTCTGTGCAACTGGTTCTGTGCTGCATAGATGGACTTGTTCCTTACAGCCAGGTGGATGGAAATGCATCTCTGTGTGTAAATACAGCTTTTGGGGTTTGCTTGCTTGTCTCTAGATGTGACCTGAAAGAGAGCTTTGCTTCGATGTGCGTGTAAACAAACCATTCATGAAGTAAAACCATGCTTTGCATCACTTACGCTGAAGAACAAGGAAAGAGCCCAACTCTGGAATCTGTATAGGAAAACCGTGCAAATGCAGTGCTGGAAAAAGGTCTCTGCCAGCAGCTCTTGGCTATATGTGTGCTAAGCTGCTTGAGATGCAGCTGAATTTCTTTAAACAAAAGGCATTTGTTCAAAAACATTTTGAGGTAAGTGTTGAGAACAGGTTTGTTGTTTTTTTTTTTTTTGTTTTTGTTTTTTCCATAGGAAGCAAACACATATGAATGCATCTTTACGTAAAGTGTGGTTTTCAGTTGCATGAAAGTTATATGTACATGCTCCTTTCTCATCTGTTTTTTTCATTACAAAATATAGTTTAGTCATTAAAAAAAAAAAATATATATATATAATATAATATATATATATAATATTATTATATATATATAATATTATATATATATAATATAAAATATACAATATATATATTTATAAAATAATAATATATATAATATATATTTTTTTTTGTCCCTTTTCCAGAAGACAGAAAAAGAAAATGAGTACGAAGGGAAAACCCAGAACACTTCACCTGCCTTGTTCCCCAGTGCTTTGAGGGCTGCTGTAAAGACCCTTTCCTGTGGAAGGGTGCTTACTTTTGCACCGTGCTCCCATTATAAGTTGCTATTCTTGAAAAGGATTTCTTAAAAAGGAGCTCAATTGCCTTGTCTCCTTGTAGTTCTGAGCAGCCTCTAAAAGCGCACAGGCGGAAGTCTGGGTAAGTCAGAGTGCGACTGTAGGGCAACATGCTGCTATGCTGCAATTCGGAGAGCTGCTCAGCACAATGAGGAATGAAGGCAAGGAAGATTGCAACAAACCAAAAAGATTGATTTCCCTTGCATTGACTGACTATCAGGGCTTGAAACATACAATAGTAATATGTTTACAATAATAATAAGGGTTCTGAACATCTCCAGAGATGATATTTACAGGCATTGATAAGATCCTCCTCTGTCTTCCCTTCTCCAGGCTCAGCCTGGAGAAGCTGAACAGCCCCAGGTCTCTCAGCATTTTCTCATACAGGAGATGCTCCACTTGTCTATCCCACACTTCCTAAGTTTACCTGTGTAGATGTTATGGGAGACAGTGTCAAATGGGGTAAGACACATCTCCCTGTGCCTGCTTGGGTAGCAGAGGCTGTGGGCACACGCATTTTCAGGACAACTTCTGTGAGAAATGGGACAGCTTTGAAGTGGTGTTGCACACAGGTTAGCAGCCAAATGCAGAGTGCTCCGGCAGCCTGCTACTGAAATCCCAGGCACCCAGGGGTGGTGGTTCTGGACCACAGCCCCCTTCTGAATAATGCTGGTAATTGAGAACAGCACAGTGAAATGAAAGCTTAAGGACAGCAGCTGCCCAGCTAAAAAATTAAAGTAAAATAATAATAACAAAAAAAATCCTGGTTCTGGGCAAAGAAACAGCAAGGGCTTGCCAGCACCGGTGGCTTGCAGTGAGCCTGGACATTTGTAGAGCAGTGGCCAGGGTGTTACGGTTTTTGACTAAATGAGGTTAATGGAAATTACATGTACTCAAATCCCTGTTCACTACTTTGGAAATGCAGGAGCTAACAGTGGTTATTTATTGATTTCATTTTGTCCTCTGCTTTGTGTGGGAGGTTGAAAGTAAGCGAGCGGCTGCGTGTACGTGTGAGTGTATGAGAGGAGAGGGAGAATGTGTGCGGGTGGGTATGGGCTGGCTCTGTAGGAAGCCCCTAATCCTGGGGCTGGGGACTTTTCCAGGCACTGGTTCAGATGTGTTGGTGGGGGTCTTGCTTCTGTGTGTCCCTCCAACCTCAGCCATACGGTTGCTTGCCCCGCGTCGCCTGCAAGCTGCCCGCCGCTGCAAAACTTGGCAGGACAAAGAGTGTTGGAACCACTTGGAACCAAAGAGTGTTGGGGTGAGCTTTGGTCCACAGGGATACCAGGCCAAAGAGCCAGGAAAAAAGTAAACTTGAGTCAACTTAAAAACCAGATTATTTTTTTCTTTGCATTTAAGAATCTCAGTCTGTAAAACTTGGCGAGTCCTCAGGGCGGAGGAGGGTGATTTCTGGTTTGCATGCACATTGGTACCCAAGCATGCCCAAAACATCTGTCATCGGTGGAAGCGAGCATTGCTCTGGCAAAGTTCTTTCTTTGCAGTTAAGAACAAGCAAATTTGCTTATTTGTGGTTAATACTTGTTCCAGATGGCCAGGAATAATACATGACACACAGCCTCACTATTGCCCAAACTATGGAAGCGCTGTGTAACATGTTTGCAGCACAAAGGCAAGCTGGGGAGATTGTTTAACTTACTGGTCTCCAGTTCAGAGCAATTCCTCCAGCCACAAGATAAATGCAGGCTCCCAGCAAGACTAAACTTTCCCATCAGGGAGAGCAAAATTTGCAGAGAAGAGCTGTGCTCCAGCTTCTGGCCTTGCTGGCCTCCAAGCAGTCATCTTGGTGGCATCTCTGAAGTCAGCATTTTCTTTTGGAGGAGATGCAGACCCTCCACTCACCGTAGCAGACCATGGCTTGCCTCTTTCATGTTGGTGCTGGGAAGAGGTATCTCATATCTGCTTTGTCATACCTGTGTTACATACACATGGGAGCTGTGCAGAGGGTAGATGTTCTCAGTTGAACTTAATCAACTTTTCCATCCTTGCTGCTAACAAAATTTGTGGGAGGGAAGGAACTTCCTACCTCAGCACCTGATGCCAGACTGATTTACTGCTCCTGTCACTAATTCAGGGTGCTTTCTGTTTTTGTGGTGCAGACAAAACCCTAACCTGACAAAATCAAAATCATTGGCTGTATGTGCTTAAATGAAGAAGCATTTTCCTAGTTAAGCCCTCTCCTCATATGCATCCCTTGCAGGCAAAGGGTTACTTGCTAAAATGCATCTCCATATAATTAAGAGTAACGGCATTTTCCCCTGCACGGAGATTTGTTTTTTGAGAATTTATCACTTGAGAGCACGACCCTGAAATAACTGCCCAGGCTGGACTTGAAGCCCCATACATTAACCCTTTGCTCAGCCCAGCCCCTCATTCGGCTCCCAGATGAGTCCTGCTCTGTGTTGTGGTCAGGGCAATTGCCAGCAGCTAAATGCAGCCGGGACATCTCAGATGCTTTCAAATTGGAGAAAAAAGAAGTGAAGCCTCCATGTGTCTTATGGTTTTGACCCCAAACAATACACTGACAGCATAAATTAGGACTTGGCTCAAGCTCAATTGAAGCCTGGCCCAGGTTTGTTTGAAACTCAGCCTAATTTTGCCTGAAAACAAAGCTGGGAGAGAGGAGATCTGGACTTGCAGGGGGGTTGGGGGGTTCTCAGCAGGTCAGCTCATCCTCAGCAGTGCTGCAGGAGAAGAGAGGCAAGCAGCTGTTGGAACCCTCATTTCTCAGAAATGGAGAAGAAAAAATGGATGGAAAAAATTGCGGAGGGTCTCTTGAAGGGGAAAGAAACGCAGCGGGAAAGTGTAGGGGAGGAAGTGGATTGCGGGGCATGGGGATGCTCTGGTTGTAATTTGGCGTCCACAGAAATGAGGAGCTCAGCTCATACTGCTTCAGCACACGGGAAGGGCACCTGGTGCTGTGTGAGGGGCTTTACTGGGTCTGCTTGGATACCTGGGATAGATGACTCCATCAGTGTCTTTTGGTGGCTCTCACCCCAGCAAAGCTCCCCTGAATTCCAGGTGAGCTGTTTCCATGACATGCTTTCTGCAGTAATTTTCGTTTTATTGCCTTGGGGAGAGGGCTCCTGCAAAGCAGCATCAAGACTCGGGCAAGGGTGATAAAAGGTGCAAATTGAACTGGCCTTATGCAGTCCCTGGAAAACAGCACTGGATGAAGTGACTTCCCACTCTTTTACAGCTCTCTCCTCTTTGTAGTAAATTGGTCTTGAGGTGTTACTGCAAGGAAAACAATATTTTTCTGATGGTTCCATTAGGGTTGTGATCATCTCCTGCAGAGAGCCCTATGGACTGGTGTTTTCTGTTCATTACACCTCACTTCACTAAGACGTGGTTTCCTGCCGGCAGTCCCATATCCCTTACCCTTCTTTTTCTGTGTTTCCCTAAAAAAATCGAAGGGCTATTATTTTTTCTTGTACTTCTGCTTATCTCTCAGCTGGTGACAAGCAGCCCCAAATGGCACCTTCCTTGCCAATGGAAAGATGCAAAGGTGGAGCAGGAAGTGAGATGGCCTCTGAGCAATCCCCCGGTATCCTTCACCTGTTTTTCTGAAGGAGCATTTGAGAAAGGAGGACTGCGGAGGGAAAGAAGGAGAGGATCCCCCATCTGTCCTAGCCTTGGAGAACCAGAGCTTGATGATGCCCCATGTCTCTGCCAAGAACCACAGCCCTGATGGTGCATCTCTCCCTGCTTGCCTGTGTCTTCAGCTCAGCTCAGGGTTCCAATGGATGCTTTGCAGCCTTTCTGTGACTGTTTGGGAAGAGGAGCCAAAGCTAAGCCTTTCTGGCAGCGTTTCCATAACAAATCCCTAGCTCCCAGGGAACGTGGATGTTATTAACCCAAACTGAATCCTTGGGGAGTCCCCGGGCTTGTGCTGGGGGCTTGTGCTGGGGGCTTGTGCTGGGGGCTTGTGCTGGGGGCTTGTGCTGGGGGCTTGCTTCCATCTGGCAAGCAAAGAGGGGAGAAGATAGTGGCAGTGACTCCTGTTGTTCTTTGCAAATTCTGCTTGTCCACAAAGAGCTGAAAACCTCACTGTTTGGTTGATGAGACTAGAGTAGCAGAAGTTCCCTTCAGGGCTATCTGCTTTCCGTTTAGTGGGATTAAGGTCTGACTGTCCATCCATGCTCACTGTTTGTTGGCACTCCCCCATTTGGCACTGCTTCTCACTGCTTTTTTTTCTCCTTTTTTGAAGGTCTATACTCCACCCTGACAGGAGCTCCTGGTTTTGGAGGCACGAACATCCTTACCAAGCTGTGTCCAGGCTGTGATGCTAACATTAAACAACAGAGAGGTGACTCAGCCCTTTCAGTACATGTTTCCGTGTTCCCAGCTGCTGTAGGAAATAAACAGTAAGTAGTTAACATCACCAGTAAGACATGTATAGAAGAAAATATTGTCCTAACAACATCAGATCTATGGTTTAAACTGGTCAATGGCAGGAAATTTGGAATTAAGGACGACTGCTTGTCTCACACTTCTTCATTTGTCTTGGGAAATAAAAATAATTCAGGCACAAAGTGAATGAAATGGCACTGGAAATGCCATATTACTACATTTCCTGGCTTTTATGGCAGGGAATGAAGCAGGAAGAATAAATGAGGTCTTTTGTGTCCTTCGGTTCAAAGTGATGACAATAATATCCATCCAGGTCTTTGGTGTCAGCAGAGACCAAGACCAATTTTATTCAGGTTTATCATTGTGTTATGTAGCCAAGACACTAGAGAGGTTCTTCCTTTGAGGGCAATTATTTTCTGTTCTTTTAGTTGAGCGGTTTGTTGGGCTTTTTTTTTTTTTGTTCAGCCCCACTGGGAGTTACTTGGATGTCACAGAAAAGGTTCAATCCAAAAAGCTCTCATGTTTATGAAGGTGCAGACTTTAGAAGGTTAGAAATATTTCCTGGTCAAAGATCAAACTCTTGTGCTATGTCTATATGTCTATAAGCCGGGTGCAGTCTTGCAAAGTCACTTCTAGTGCTTTTGCTTATGTCATGGAGCATTCTTTTCATGATGAGCTTCGTGGTTGTTGGGGGACTGTTGCAGCATATGGACCGAAGGGTCAGGGCAAAAAATTCATCTGAATGAAGAAGCTTGCAGACTCTGTGTAGCTTTCCTAGGAGAAAGTCTGTGTGCTTCTGTAACAAGCTATTGGTCCAGAGAGTCATTAAGCAACCCTGTTGACAAAAAGAAGTGGTTTCTGTAAAGTGGTAATGACTTGTTTTCAGTTCAGAGGCGTACCTGGGAAATTTCTATGAGTTTGACAAGTTTGGACCATGTTTACGTTGTCTCCCAAAATACATGAGTGGGAATAATCTGGCTTAAAAAGGATGTGAACTAGGTCTTGTGACAAGGATGTTGTTTTCTCCTTGTGTACCTCAGCATGCAGGAGAGGTTTTTAAGGCTGGCACAGAGATGGATACAAGTACCAGAGAGGCCTTTGGGCTGGAAATGCTGTAGGCATGCCATAGCATTTGCTCTTCATCCTTTTAGTTGAAGAATGGTGCGAGTGACGATTCTGTTGTTAGCTGAATGAACAAAAGAGTTCAATATTGGGCTTGTTCATTCTTTTGCTTTCCACTCTTCTTGAAACTCATTATTGCGCTGCCACTAACTGAAATAGTGGGAGAAACATGGGGACCAGCCATGAACAGTGTCATTTCCTCCATCCTAATTGCACCTAATTGCATCAGGCAGATTCCTCCATGGAGAATGTGCATATATAGAACAACTAGACTCTCCACAAGCAGGCTTTTTCCTAATTGGAAAGTTTGGTCACCACCTCATAGCATGCAATATTTGAGGTCTTAGGTGTACGGTGACATTATTCCAGGTAGTGTTGTGGAGGCACCCACCTACTCTGCAGTCAGTGGAGAGCAAGCAGGGTTCTGTGTGAGCTGTGTCACTCATCAATGCACCAGTAGACATGCAGTCATGTAGACATGCAAGATAATGCACACTTGTAACACACAGTACCTGCTTTCCTCTGTGATGCCCCTGCCATTAGATTCCTTCAGGTAGCTCAGCAGGGTTGTCGCCACAAAAGCGGCCTGGAGACAAAAGCCCAGCAGCCAGCTCCCATGCCAGCATGCCAAGCAGATGTTCTACTCCCTCCTCCAACGCTGAGGTATGCTTTCTCAGCAGCTCAGCACCATGAGTGTTTTGGTATGTGATGCGTGGGGGTCTGGGAATTTGGCTGCCCTGGGGCCATGTTGTCCAAAGTGTGGGTCTGAACAATTGGTGTGCATGCACTCTGTGGCCACTTGGAAAATGCTGCCGACTGAGCCAAATTCCTTCCTGCAACTTGCACGCAAACAAACCACTAATTTCACCAGCAGTTGAATGCGCATATCTGAGGGCAAAATTTGGCCAGAAGCCTTTGGTCAGAAGTTTTAGCATAACCACCCAGAACAAAAAGATGGTGAATTGCAAGTGGCATTTTGCAGAGAAAGAAAGAGGGGGTGAAGGGGATGGAGAAAAACCAAGAAATCAAAGCGTTGAAAAGCTTTTCCATTAACAAAACTCTTCTTCATTTTTCAAACAGCACAATGGCTATTGATGGACAAAAAAAAAAAAATAAAACAAGACGGCATATGCTCTTGAATATATTCTGGTCCCATTGGACGGCCTCTGATATTTTTTTCAGAAGAAACCCTTGAATAAACACTCTGTCCAACGTGGAAAGACGCATAGCATGTCATAAAAGTCATTTGTAACACGTACTGGGAGACACACCAGTGCTGTCAAGGACAGGGAGCTGCTTAGTTTCACTTTGATTTACAGATAAATACAGCATGTCTGGGGCTCCCAGTTGCCGACTGAGCAGGCGAGCTCCGGATTATGTGCTGTGCTCTAACTCCGTGGGATTAATTGGGACCACCTGGAAGCATGGCAGCAAGCTCGACCTGACTGGTCATGCAGGGTTGTATCTGCTAAGGAGCTATGTTTGCATTGAAAGATGGGACTTAGGTCCTTCTGTCATGGGGACCTAGGGTAACCTGGAAATTGAATATTACAAAATCAGGATTTTCTGTGTATTCTCACATAAGACAGAGCTCTGAGCATTGGGTGTGGATATACCTCCCCATTATTATTATTATTTTTTGCTATTATTTTTAACTCTGGTGCACATTCTAGTGTTTAGAGGGAGTATACATTTAGGATTTTCTTCAGGTCATTGAGAGGAAGAATGACAGCTGCTGCCCAGATAAGACACTCTGATATTTCCTATGATGCAATGCAACTCCTGTGACCACTTTTGCCCTTTAAGCCCATACTACAGGAAAAGAAATGTGGGGGTGGAGTGGCCTGAAGGAATAGGGTTTTATGGAAATACCATAGCAGCAGGTGATTCCATTTGGGCAATGCAGTGGTTCACGCTGGCCCTGGTGATTTTATTACTTTGTTGGCTTCTGTGCAAATGTAATGCATGCAGAATGATTAGCTGGGGTTCTGTTGGTCATTAATTGCTTGGCTTTTTCTCTGGAATTGGCAGGCACTGTTCACAAGACCTTTGTATGTTAACAAAGGGGCCACGACACAGTGGGAACAACGTGTTTCTTGTGTAAGTAAATGCTGTTTTTTGGTACAAGGTGGATTTGGGAGAAAAGCTGGAACTTGTGGGAAGGAGCAGGGCAGTCTGGAAGGTGTGCCATGGAAAACAGCTTTGCGTTGAGAAGGTTTTTTTTTTTTATACGTCCCAGCAAGGATATGAAAAAAAGTACAAGTGGTTCTGTTGGAAGGCTTATAACATTGAAGAGAAAACCTGATGTCTTACAGATGGAAAGAGGATAATAAACTCTCTGTGTGCGTGCAGTGAACAGGAGTGAGGTGAAATTGCCTTGTATAAGAGCAAGAGCTGCTTACAGGTGATATTTCACTGCACTGTTGTGCATTGCTCATGTGGCACAGGCCAGCTTTGCACAGGGCTGTGATGGCGTGAGCACTTGCTAGCAAAGAGCAGCTGCTGAGCTTTCTCCCAGGGCTTGGTTTGTGAGCCCAGCCCCAGGTGTTCCCCAGCATGCAGCAGGTGTGGATCATTATATCCTCCAGCAGTGGTCTCTGATTTTTGCCTGCAATTGTTTCTTACTGCTCCTGGTTCCTGCAGCTTGTGTATGCAGGCAGGCAGCAATGGGGATGTGGTGCCTCTGTGCTTTCCCAGGCAGGAGTGTTGTGCTGAGGCTGGTGGTGAATTTGTCAGCATTTTGTTCTTCTCATTCTGGCTTTTGCACTGGTATCTGTTTTGCTAATTCTGGGGAGGATACTCCTTGTTGGATTTCCAGCAAGGAAACACGCAAGTGAAGGTGAGGATATTTTTCTAGCACTCAGAAAAGTGCAGCTTGGTACGGGAGCATGTGGACCACGTGCCTGAAATAATGGGGCTTATGCTCACTATCTTAAACACAGCATTGTGGAAATGTTGATCAAAGGCGCTGTTGCTCTTCTTTTTTGTCTCCCCCTCCTTTTCCCCAAAGGACCTCTAAGAACACGTCCCTTCCATAGGTCTTCTCTTCATCAGTTTACCTCCCTCCCTGCCTTCAATTGAAGACAGATGCCAGGAAATATTTCTGCTGTACGGCTGAATGAAAACATATAGGGTGGGGGGGGGGGGTTGGAAGAGCATTGCTGCATTTACAACTTAATTACTGCCATTTCTGGAACTGTGGGCAGAGGTAGGGCCAGCGGTGTGCAGCTTCCCACATCCCGTCTGGTGCTGAGCTGGGGAAGAGGCAAAACGCTGTGGGCCTGAGGTGATCCCCAAGGCAATTGATCCTTGAGCATGCATGGAGACTTATTTTGGGTCCCCTGACTGAGGAGGACTGGCAGAGAAGCATCCTCTTTGCCTGGTGGTGCTGTGGGGACTCATTTTGAAGCCTTCCAGAAGGTTGAAAAGGGTTCTTGAAAGTTTTGGCTCTGCCCTCCCGCCTCCTCAGGAGCTGAGGTGACGCCTCGGGGGAAATGGGCTGAAGAAATGGCAGGAAGCTGTTTTTTGCTGTGTTTTGGCAGCAGAAAAGTGGGTTTTGTCTCTGAGTGACAGACCTTGGAGCACTACCTCAGGTTATTGGGACCCCTGAGGCTCCTGGCTCAGCCGAAGGGAAGCGTTTGAGTGGGTTTCCAGTTTCAGAGCCCTTGGCATCTCAGTGTGGAGCTGCATGGGTTTGGCTCTTGGTTTTCTGTAATCATGTAGGAAACTCTTCATGGTGTTAACTCATAGGATGGAGAATGTGTTTTGTCTAAGGAAAGATGGAGAAAATTTGCTTTGACACTTGCAACGTATTTTGCGAGACAAGCTGTTTTGACTATGGGGTGTTTGGTAGATAAGTGAGAAGTTAACCAAAGATAGTAGCGTAATTCCATTGCTATTGTGCTGGGAGCATAGATGGCAGCTATGCCAAGAAAGGTATCCCTCCTACTGCAGGATCAGATTTGCTCTATGTATGAAATAGCTGGTTTAGAGCTTAAAGGCTACATTAATTCTTTGGATTATGCATCTTGGTTTTGTCCTAGTGAGTCTGGGAGCACAAGGCAGCTTGATTTCCTGAAGGAAGGAGGCCTTGCTCTGTCTGTGAAGGATGCTCCTCAGCACAGTGGGGTGGGAGCTGGTGTGTGGCGCTAACAGGTAGATAAACACGTATGCTGCTAACGTTGTACCATTCACACAATAGCAGACACCAGTCTAAGCAGTGGAGCAGGAGGGGTTGTGGGCTCTAAACCAGACCAGGATTTTTCAGCAGCTGCTGTCAGTGGTGATCTGCAGCAGCCCTCATTGCTGCTGAGTAATGCTGTGCCACGTCTAACTTAGCATAGCACTGCAGCCAGCCAGCAGTGTTTGTCAACAGGGATAACTGCTTTATGTAGTTTTTAATGATTTCTTCTTCATTTAAGGGTGTTTTTTTAGTATCAAAAACATCACTGTTTTTTTCCTTTTTTTTTCTTTTTTCTCTTTTCTTTTTTTTCCAAAGGCACCAAACAAACAAGCCTTCAAAGTGAAACAAGCCTAATTCTTCTTTTCCCTCAGGAAACTATTTTTCCATCTTTTCAGGAGCCAGTTCTAGCTAGTCCCTGCTGCTGGGCCTCAGCCCTGCATGAGGGAAGCATCAAACAGGGCTTGGGAGAAGCTTTGGGAGAAGATCTTGGGAGAAGCACTGGGCTGCAATTCCCTGTTTTTCAGAGTGCCAGTTTTCAATAAGAGAGGATTTGCCTGGGTTTTCACATGGAGTATGAAGTGTAGGTCCCCAGTCCTTGTAGCCTTTTTATCCACTGGAGAAATAAGCATCGGTCTTGGAACTCTCCTGCACACCTGCAATTACTTCTCATAGTTTAATGTGTCTGTTCTTATGCATATGTTATTTTTTCACATCTGCTTTTGTAGACATCAGTTGATTTACTCTGCAAGGAGTCCAAGGACTTGGCCATAGCAGCGCAGGAGTCAAAGGCAGAGCCTGCTAAGACGGCAATGTCCCTTGTAAAGTTGGATGGGAAAACACTGCATGCCTGCAAATATCCCAAACAAACAGCAGGCAGTTTCAGAGAGGTGCAGACAAGAGAGTGAAACCAAAACAAACTATGGCTTTAAAAATAATATACGGGCCTAATCTTTGCTACGGTGGACTCTGCAATTGTTTGGGCCTGAGCTGAAGTGGCTATAAAGTGCGGCCACTCAGATTCGATGGTGGTTTATACTACTGTGCTAAATATGTGTCCCTGGAAGAGGTGCTGCAAATGGGAACCCAGGAGGTGAGTGGGTGCTGTGTGGTGGAGACGTGGCTGCAGATATGTCCATCTCTGCGATGTGTTGATCAACACTTCAGCTCTCCTGCACAAGAAACATGCCTGGTTGACTCTTGTTGTCCTTGCCAGCCACCGTGCTCCTGCTCTTGTGCAATGCAGTGCTGATTGCCCATCAGGGCAGAAACCACCCATATGCTTTCAAGCTGCAATGTTGACTTTTAGGTGTGGGTTTCTCATGAAGGCTTTCAGGTGTGATCTTGCTCATTCAGCTAATGACTGGCAATCTTCTCACCTGTTTTTCAATCTTTGGCTGTCCACAGATAATAACTCCAAGGAAGCTCATTCTTAAACTCTTAACCTTTCCCCCAAGATCTCATTTTGATCCCATGCATTTTCAAAGCAGAGCAAAGGGAGCTCCTAAAAACATGGAGAAACTTGAGGAGGTTGCAGAAGGCTTGTGGTGAGGTAGCTGTGCCTCTATCGGTATCAGACTGACCATTAATAGTCAGGGGCCCTTGCTCTGTGCTGCCCTGAAGGACTTCTTAGGTATCCCACAGCACCACTCTTCACTTCCCATGCTGATGAGTGGCATGTGTGAGGTGAGCATTAGCAGGCTTAATTGATGCCCTGGTGTCAAGCCTTTCCAGACCAAGAAGGACAATGTGTTCATCATGGGCAGCATTAGATTCAGGATGTGTATGTAAGGGAGAGCTTTGGTAATTCTGTCTGGAAGTGTTCTGTGGCTGATATTTTATCTGTCCTTTTTCCCCAAACGATAACCCTGGTCAGCATTTTATCTGTGAGCAGCTTATGAAGTAGAGTCACTTGTTTTATGTTACAGATAGGGAAAGAGGGATGGTGATACGAAGAGTGAATGGCCTTTCCAAGTGTTACCAAGTGGAAGAGTGGCAGAGATGGGAAAAGGATCATATCGTTGTTTTATCTTAGAGACCGTGCTATTTTAGAACTGTGTGTGGCTTGAGAGATCAAGGCTAAAAAAATGAAAAGTGTCACAGGGACTGGTGAGGAAGCCACAGACAAAATGCAGATTCACATCTGTCTATGGTGCAGAAAACTATGCCTTTGAGTGGTGTTTCCCCAGTGGATGAATACAAACAGATGGCCAGTCGAAGCATTGCACCTTCCCCGTGAGATATGGCTTGTGTGCCTTACCTGGGCTGCTGTTTCCACTGGCTCCCAGAGATGGATATGTGGAACAGGACAGCTCTGAGATATGCTCCCAGGTGCATGTGAGGCTTTTTCAAGACAGTGGCTACCTTGCCTCACTAGCCCTCTTCAAAGCAAGTGACAACTCAGGCTTGTCACCATCAACAGCAGCATTTTAGCTCACAGAAACAGAGAGCAGTGTTGGAGTGCCCCATGCATAACGTGCTGCTGGTCAGGTCCTGGCTGTAACATAATCCAGGGCCAAAAGAACCTTTGATTCTGCTCTGGCAGGAGAAGAGAGGATCTTGTGCCATGCAAATCTTTGCATGCATGAAAGCGACATGGCATTTGCTTTACTTTAACGCTACTCTGAATCAAAAATAATTTTAACAGGTTGAGCAAGTGTAGCAGAGTCACTCTTGAAAAGGCAACCTGAAAGGACTTACCCTGGGAGACAAATTCCAAATCTGGCAGCTATCAAGCTACAGCTGTTGAATAGGCTTCTAGGAAAAATAGCAGGACAGCGAGGCAGGGCTGACAGCTGAACTGGTACAGGTGGTGTGGTGGAACGTGATGCTTCCTCACCAGGAACTGCTATGATCATCAACCTCTCTTCAGCTGTAAAAGAAAAGGAAAGCATGCCACAAAGCAGGCTTTGGAGTGCTAGGAACAAAGCTGACTTGGGATCCAAGCGCACTGGGATACTTGCTGGTGAGTGCAACTGGATTTTCCATCTGGAAGGCATGACTGCCTGGCCCAGAAGCCAATTTAAAGTACAAATTAGATCTGGCTGTATGTCAGAATCTCCTCCCCAGAATGCAATAAGGACAGGGTGGTTATATAATATAAACCATTCTTCGTGATTTAGTGGTCCTGAAACAACAAACAAGCCAAGGAAGAGAAAAAATGCAGAAGAATTCAAAGCCAAAGGATTTGGGTAGAGGAATTCAGTCCATATGATCCAGCAGAGATGTGTGCTGCTATTCCTGTACGTCTTGAAAGGAAACTGCCACCAGATCCTCTGCTATTTTCTCTTCACAGGGCCCTACTGATAGCGTGATATTTCAGCCTCCGCGCTAACTCCCATGCTCCAAATATGCAGGGCCAGTTGTGCGTGGCCCAGCATCCGCAGGAGGCAGCTCTCTTCCTCCAATTTGAAGTGAAGCCCTTGGGAATGGCAAAATCTGTGCAGATGGCACGGGCTGCAGTGGCTTTGCCCACATCCACTGTAGTGACCGTGATGCTGTATGCTACCTGTGCAGGATGAGCTTTTGCAAGGTGGATGGTGAGCAGCAGCACCCATGAGGGGTGTTCTCACCCTGCTTACCCCTTTTAACATAGAGAAGCGATTCTTCTTTACTTCATTGGTACAGCATATGAGCAAAACACCTAAATATTTTGAGCCTAAAGAATGTGAGCCACTTTTACTGGCTAATGTCCTTAAAGGGAAATTGTGACGGTGTGTTTACTACTTTTCAATACTCATCTATTAAGTATTCATGCTTTATTCCCTGCTGCTGTAATTTGCAACAGGCCTCTTAAATTTGAAGCAGGTACCAATGCTCAAATGCAACTTCCAGTTATTTTTATGTCTACATGTACAAAGCAGATAGCAATGATTTATTGAGGAGAAGGTTATAAAGTATCACGAGGCGGTTTCAGATGCCTGTGAGCATCTGAAGATGGGGAGGGAGGCTCAACTCCTCCCCCTGTATATGTAGAGTTTTGTGGCTGGAGCACCCGACTCTCCCATCTTCTCACTGGGACCTGTCACAATGGATTCCTTTTTACTGAACCAGCATGAATTGGGAGCAACTACACTGATGTCAAGCCAACTTGAGATATATAAGGCGAAGCCTAGGGAAGCCAAAAGTCTTTTTTCCATGGGCTGTAACAAGTCCCATGTGAGAGGAATTGGGCCCTTTCTCTTAAAACAAGTTGTTTTCTTGGCAGTCTGCTTTAAATGTGCCCTTGGGCACACCAGCATTATGAGGATGCAGTGTCCTGTAGGAAGACCACAACCTTGGATGTGCACTTGTGAACCAGCCTTGCCAGAGTTCATTTGGGGTGCAAAAGCATCTTTCCATGCTCCCTTTGCAATGCTGCTGAAAGGATGCAAACTTGCAGTGGCATCTGAAAAACTCAAGGAGTGGGAAGAGACAAGGAGAGGGCTGAGGATTTGCTGCTAGAGCTGCTTATATGTCAGGCTAACTCCTGGCAGGAGGATTTACATTGGGTACTAGGAAAGCAGTGTGGGTGAAGGGAAAAATCCCTGAAGCAAGGAGATATGCTGCTCTCCAGCACTGCTCTGGTCTGAGGTCAGGGGCTCATATCTCCCCTTTCTTGCTTTAATTTGCTCTCCCGCCGGAGTGCAGGAATGAGCTGTGGGGTGAAGGCAGAGGGCACAAGCAAGGGCTTCACCCAGTGCAAGGGGAAACTGTGCTGTCACAGAAGGACGTTTGCAGCATTCCTTGTCTCCTGGCTTTCCTTTGTGAGCAATCTCCAGGGAAATCAAACCTGACTTCGCTCTATTAGCTGTTAACCTCCTGGCTGCTGGGCCTGTCTTTTGCATTACAACGGAACAGAGCTGCTTGGCACTCTGCTGTCAGGATCCAAATGAGCTTTGATAAAAGACCAAGTGTTAGAGCGAAAAGAACTTCTTACCAAAAGTTGTTTTCAATTTCCTGAACTAGTTATATCCACTCCCCTTTGCTCCTGGACTCAAGCAATCCATCTTCTAGAGGAGCCTTGCTTCATTATTTTTATTTCCCTCAGTGCAGTTGACACTTAGTCTGGGTTTCCCAACCCTCCCAGCTCCAATTCATTAACTTCAAAGGCTGTACAAAGCTGCTGTGGGTTCCCCAGCTGCTTGCACATGGGCACACGCCTGCCTTGGTTCTGTAGGCTTTGGTTTCCAAGGTTGAGATGCAACACAGTTCTGTCAGTCTGAGGATATGAGTGCTGTGGCAAGGGCACGTAGGGCTTGGCTGTAGGATTTTGGGGTTTCCAATTCATCTTGGTAGTGTGCTCACCCTGTGTGAATTGCTTGTCTGGGTTTCTGGGCAGCCTGAAATGCTGCTGCCGAAGGCAAGAGGAAGGGGTGACTTAGAAATGTGTCCTTGGAAAATAATAGCTGTGGATGAACAGGACCCCTGCGTGTGGCAGAGAGGCATGGTAAAAGGAATGTGGTCTTTGAGGTGGATGCAAGAACCCAGCTGGGCAGTGAGACTGCAGACTTTCAGTGGTAGCGACCTTGCACAGAACTGTTTACTATTAAAGCAGTTTTCCTGAGGCAGGTATTTCTCAGTCCTAAGCAAAACATCTTCCACAGGCTGCTGTGTTTATTTTTAAGCTAGCAAATTTGGCTAATGTTGCTGCAGGCGTAAAGGCTTTTTCTTGTTTTACTTGCAGCAATGTCATTCTTCTTAATTAACTTCTCTTCCCCTACAAGTCTTACCACCCAGGCTCTGCAAGAATCAAGATAACGGCAAAAATGAGGCCAGCAGAGATGACCATCTTTACAGACTCCCACGGCACCCAGCACGACCCATTAAAAATCAGCTCCAGACCAGGCAGAAAAAAAAATCCACTGCCAAAATGGGAATAAAACACTTCCCCACCCCCTGCTTGGCCATGAAATATTTCTGAAGAACAGGCAAGAGGTTAGTTGAAAACACAGGGGAATGTGGGCAGCTAAACTGTGCATCCACCTCTTGCTGCCTGCTGATCTTACAAAGATGATCAGGGATTTCCATCTATGGGGGAGGGAAACGGACATGGGAGATGGGGTGGTGAGCCTTTGGGAGGGGCTTGTTTCAAATTTTGCAAAACCAGGGTTTGCTTTCTCTTCCCTTGGAGGCTCTGACCTGGCCTCTGCAGGAGCTGCTGGTGGCCAGGCTCACATCCTTCCCCTGGCACAGCCGTGCTCTGCTCTGTTGTGCGGCAGCTTATTGCCACTGCAGTTGCATGAAGCAAGTTTGGCTTTGACAGGAGGGAAGCAAGATTGAGTATGAGCATTTTAAGGTTATGAAAATGTAAAACCCTGCTTGGCTATGACTAGCTTCTGTCTTTCTGCCCTTGTCTGGGCTAGGAGTTCATATTGTTCAGTGAGACCATTTGTTTTGTAGGGACCAAGTGATTGAAAACAGTCATGATATTACTATGTGTGGACAGTACATTTTTTCCATGCATTTTCATAACCCTTTTCCCAAAGGATCAGAAGAATCTTTATTCTATAACTCCACAATGAGTTGGAGCAGCTCCTCAGGCGGGAATTGTTCTGCTCCGTGGACTACTTAATGCTTCCTATAAACTACTGCCAAATTAGGTAGGTAATACTCAATGTTTCTGACCTGAGTAGCAAACTATTTGTAGCTGTGTATCAAAGGAGAGATAGGGCTGGAGATACTAGAGGTGAGCTTGGGGTTACAGAAGAGAAAATGATGGCTGTAAAGAACGTGAGTTTATGCATTGTAAGCATATGGGTACAGACGCATTTCCCTCAGGAGCTTTTCAAGGAAGTTTTGGTATCAGGGCTCTGTTGTACCTCTGTCACCCCTGACACGTAGGAGAAAATGTGTCTAGTTGAGAGCGGAGTTTCACTAATGATGCATGGCTTATATTTTTAAATACACATGTGCCTATGTAACCTTTTCCCCTCTTAGCACTACACAATTCTCTAAACATTGTCTAAACATGAGGTGTGGAACCATTGAGAGATCACTAAGTCAGAGTAGGGCCCCTTGGTCCTTCACAGCCTTCAGGTGGGAGCATCCCACCTTGCTTGCCATTTGGGTAAGGGCTCCCTGTGGCTGATGGGACTCTGGTGGTGTTCCTTGGGAATCCCAGGCCTTGCCCGCTTTGTGACCCAACCAAAAGGCAAGTGGGTCACTGTGGCAGATGCTGCCAGACTGCAGGATGGGGAACAGTGCCCTGCCACAAGCCTGGTATTCTGTGGGACACAGAATAGCTGAGGGCTGGGATGCTCGTGATGAGGAGAGCTCATTTTTGTGAGCTCTGTGACTGTTCTCAGTAGACAAGCTTTTCTATATTTTCCCCCCTCAGCCCCCTCCCCATTCATTGCCTCTCTCCAACAGCCCCCCTGGGACGACCTGCTCTCCCTGCCTTATGTAGGAGTGACGTGGCTGCACTGTCCTCAGCCCCTCGCAATGCTTCTTCTGAACAGTGTTTTGTGAAGGGATGGTCTGCAGACCCGTGCACTTCCACTTGGAAGAGTCCTTTTCTTCCCTCTTGCTTTTTCCTCCCTCCTCCCTCCTCCCTCCCCTCCTTTGCTCTCAGAAAACATCTGTTTCCAGATGTTGTTCTTGAGTCTAATAAACGCAGCAAAAGGCCTTGAGTTCATATATTTACAATAGCTGGAGATGTCAGCTGCTAGTTAATGGCTCGTTTGAGCACATCAAGACCCCCACATTTCCTGGGGGGGTGGGAGGAGGATAAAAAGAGAAGTGGGGTTGGGCTTATTTTCTCCTTACTAAATGGGTTGAAAAGGAGAATCTCTCTACAAGGCAGCTTTAGAGATTACTGATGGGATTGAGTGCACAGCCATCTCCATGCAGTTTGCCTCAGCTTCCAGTTAGTGACAGGAAGAGCATGTTTGCTTTTTTTTTTTTTTTTTTTTTAATGAAAAGCTCCACTTAAAGTGTAGTAAGGAAGGTCTGCTGCTGTTGCCCACCCTTTTCCAGGCCAAATGAAGACTTTCTAGGTAATTTGCTGGCTTGAACCATGTGTGCAGAAGCTTGAAATCTCATCTGTGCCCGGTTCTCTCATTTCTGACTGGCTGTGTATAGTGGTATCTTCTGGAGTCAGAGGGATTGTGGTCTTCTGCAATGAGACCTCTTGGTTGCTTGCTATGCACTATGAGGAGTCCCCACACATCATTCCCCTTTGAGCACTGTGTGTCTGTAGCAGAGAAACACTGAGGAATCCCTCTGTGGAGGACTTTGATGCCCACATGTGGATGTCCCAGGATGGATAAAGTGCTGGTGCCAGCTACCGACTGGCAAACCTGGTGGCTTTCTTACCTGTATGTAACCGTGTCCAGTACACTGTTTGACCCAATGCCATGTGCTAGATGTGAAACACTGTGTTCTGTTGTATGGATATATTTGGTTGTCTTGGGAGATGCATATTACCTTATATTTGCTCCAGATTTCATTGCATATATGTGCTGAGGTCTGTAACCACCCCTGGAGGACCAGTTATAAGTGGCGCAAATGTATGGTCGCCGTCCTTGTCAAGAACTGGATCAGCCTCCTGGAGAAGAGGCTCTGAGAATTGCTGGTCTGTGAAATCACTGATTTGCTGAGCATCTGCTTCTACTTGACCGAATTCAAGAGTCATGAACTTACACGAGGGCTGGTTCCAGGCTGGCACCGACCACCTCTTAAGCTGCAGAGGGAGCTGAATGTTGGGCTTAGCTTAACTCCAGGAGCTATGAGATGACTCTGTGTGCTGGGGCGGTCTCTGGAGGCAGCTTGTTCAACAGGCAATGCTCTACATGCACAGTTGGCTCAAGGTTTGTAGCTAAATTAGTCCATTTGTACTGGCATGGGTTGACAGGCCTCCTAAATGCATTGTAGATAGAAAAATTACCCCTCTACAACCCAGGCTTCCCTGTGAAACCCAGATGACTGCAGCTTCCCCAGCCTGTGGCAGCTATAACATATCCTGTAAGTGAACTGATCAGCTGGAGAGGAGCTGGCGGGGAGGCAGGAAAAGGCACTTACAGAGTCATTCAGGCGATGCTCGTGACTGGACAGCAGGATCTTTACTGCAAATCAGAGGGAAAGAGTAGAGAGCTCTCCCCAGCTGGTGCAGGGAAATGAAATGTAGACACCCAGCAGATTTCCACTTTCAGCTTAGTGGGTGCATTTTCCTGATTTCTGGCGCTTGGGCTGGTATAAATGAGACAACCTTCAGTTAAAGCTATATATGATGGAAGCAGGTTGTTGCTGTCCTCAGCTGCTGAACCCTGGCCTTTAAGTCATGTTACTTCAGTATCCTCTAGGATGCCTATCATCCCAGTTATTTCCCCATCTACATCAACAATTTCCAAATGTTTTTATCCTCAGCTTCTCAGCATCTCTTCTTCACTTCTCATTGTCCCAGTATTTAGAAAAAATATTGCTATGATGGCAGATGGCATTTTAGGTGGCTCTGTGGACCAATGATTTCTGTCCAGCACCAAGAGGCAGAGCCATGGCCTTGAAGAGTCCTTTCCCTCTGCCAGGAAATAGTCTGTGAATGTGTGTGAGTGACTGAGCAAGGGGTGTCAGATGGGGGAGCTGCACCTCCTGAACAAATAGACACTCCTGCATGCATCTGGTCTATGTGTTACACAGCCCTGTTTGCTCATATGAGAAACTGATGAAAAGCTGCAGCCATCAGAGGACTGTTCTCCACGCACACCAGAGTGGTGAGGAGAATTCGATCAGTGAGATGACAACAAACCTGCTAAAAGAAATAAAGAATGGATTTCCTGCCTTGCAGACACTAAAACCCCACTTTGGGAAGCGAGTGGCTGCAAAAGGCATGAGGCGGTTCAAAGAATTGGGGCTGTGTGCTACCGGGCCCTCCAAGGGTTTGTCTGGAGGAGAAGAAACAAGTCTTGCTTGCTTTAGCCTGCTCCCCTAAGGTCTATTTCTTCCAGCCCTCTGAAATGGAGAGCGGGCGAGAGATGAATATGAGTTTTCTCTGCCAATAATTTCCAGCACAGACTGCACGCAAAATCTTCATTTAAAATGTGTAAATGACAGCGAAGGAGCCACAAGGGAGCCAGATTTTAAGAGACCAATTTGTTGCCCGGCTTTTAACGAGTGCGTGCAGCAATGGGCCCTGTGCTGCTTCGCTGCTGTGTGTGCACAAGATGTAGATCAAAGGATGGACGGACAGGCAGGGGCTCAGCAGAGCCCGTGTGTCACTCTGGAGGGTAAAATATTGTATGTCATGCTTGGAAAATGTGGGGGAGGTGGGCCTCTTACTCTTGAAGAACAGAAAGGGGCTTTGTTTCCTGGCTTGGGGCTCCCCTGTAGCACGTTTTGGGGAGGCTGCCTTCTGCTGAGGGGGGTTCTGCCTGTTGCCCTATGTCCAGTGGGATGTGGGGGAGATGATGGGAAGCTCTGCTTCACTAGAGGGCCTCAGCAGATTAATTCCTCTGAACGTCTGTGTTTCCTGGGCTTGTTGGGTCTTAGGACCAGCTCAAGCCCCAGGCGCTTCCCACCTCGTGCTGTGGTTTGCCTGCCTGGGGCATCACTCTCCTCTGCCTTTGGTTAACTTTTTGTGAGCATCCTTGGCTCTGATCCCCAGCTGTTTCTCTCTGACTCTCCCCCTGCCCAGCTGTTCCTCCCGAATCCTGGGGTCAGAATACCCCACGGCCCCTTGCCTCGGTGCCGCCTTGGGGTCCGGCTGGGGGCTCGGCAGCCCACTTGTGCCGTCCCATTTGCGCACTCCGGCTGCCGGGAGGAAAGCAAGGCGCGGGCTGGTGCGAGCCCAGCCTCTGCTTTACAATCTCTTTCCTGCCGCTATAAATAACCTCAGCGAGAGCCACTTCAAAGCGAAGGGCTGGCGGCGGAGAGGTGGTTCGGAGACCGAGCGGGACCGGGGCGTCTCACAGCCCGATCCCACCCCGGCGCTTTGCATAAATAAATAAATCATGCAGAGAAGGAGAGGTGGAGAGAGCGGGCGAGCAGAGGAGGTTACTTTGGGAAGCCGCGGCTCGCTCATCCCAGCCCCGTCTTTTGGAGGGAGTGTGTCATGTTACAGAGGAGCCACGATCAGCCAGAGCGCAGCGTCGCCGGAACAGCTGAGAATTACCTCTCTCTAATGGGGACTTTCATGTGTGAGCTCCTGGCCGGTCTGCGAAGGAACTGAAACTGGCAGCTTAAAAGGAAATCAAAACCTACCAGCGACTCAAAAGACTGAAAGACAGAAAAAAAAAAAAAAAAATTCTCATAAGATTTTTTTCTCTCCGAATCTTTGCTGCAGTTGGATCCATTTTTTTCTTTTTCTTTTTCTTTTCTTTTCTTTTTTTTTTTCTGCGCCCCTTTTTGTATGTGTGTGTTTTTATTTTGCATTTTTTAGACACCCCCATCCACTTTTGTCATTCTTGCTGTTAACTGTCATTTGCTGGCACCGGGATCTCCTTGGACATTTGTTTTCTATGCCTTCTGGATTGTGCTTCTTGAAATAGGAGGGAGGCTTTATTTATTCTATTTATTTATTTATTGTTTCTCAGGACAGGGAGGGAATGTTGGAGGAGAAGAGCTGGAAAGGTGTTGGCGAAACAGCTTTTGAAAGGGGGTGCGTGGCTACCCCCAGGGCTGGCGACGGGGAGAGATGCTGCCGCCTCCCGCTGCTGCTGGGCTCGGGGCTGCCCGGCATCTCCCTGCTCTCTCTGGTGCTCAGCCTCCTGCTGTACTTTCGGACCTCTGATCTGCAATCCCGGGTGTCCCACTTGGAAGCGGACAGATCCACGCAGCTCCCTGCCTGGCTCTCAGCAGACCAAATGGAGACGGCTATTTTGGGAAGAGTTGACCAACTGCTTGATGAGGTTGGTGTCCTTTCATTTTGTGCGGATGGTATGCCTTACTATACGATTTAGTGTGTGTGCACACATATATTTGCATTGCGTGTTTCTCCCCACTTTAGAAACGTATTTCTGTGGGAGTGATGCTGCTAGGCTGAATTTCCCGTGCTTTCAGGTCCCTCCCACCTCTCAAACCTGCCTGCTGTTTGCTTCCCTCAGCCCTAGCCCATGCTGTGTCTGAGCCCTAGCTCTTTGCAAAAGGGGAAACCCCATTCCCATTCCCTGCAGGGGGGAAGAGCCTCCAGCACTCTCTGTTTGGTGACTGGTGGCATTGCCTGCTTAAACAGCTGAGGCTGGAGATTAAATTTGTGAATTCAGTGTAGGTTTGAGACCTGGGAGAGGGACAGGCAAGGTACACTATAGCTGGTGTGACCATGGGAGGAGGGAAAGCCCAAGCTGTGCTGTAGCAGCAGGTAGCTGCTAAAAGGCCAAAGTCGTGACAGGCTGGCTTCTCTGTTGTGCTAGCCCTGACCCTTTCCGCTGTGTTTGGCTTGGGAAATGAGATGTGCTGGTGCTGCCAAGATAATTTCTGGTACTGCTGGGGCATCACTGCAAAGCACATGGCCATGCTACACCCGTTCGGGTCCCATCCAAACCCCACTAGAGCCAACAGGCTATTCCTCTAAGGATGAGGACAGGAGAGCTGCTGCTGAAGAAGCCTGAGCTTGAGCCAGTAAAGAGGGTGGAAAAGCACGGACTTCCACCATTGATCTGGTAAAGCCTTTCCTTTCACTGAGCTGATGCTAGTGGGGTTTGTATGGGGGTCTTTGCCCCTGGAGGGAGCTCCCTGCAGGAGCCCTTGCTTCATCAGGATGTTGAAGTCATTTTGATACATCAGAGGCTACACAAGCAACATCCCAGAGTAGAGAGCTGTGAGGAGAGTAAGCGCAAGTGCCACTGGTCAGACTTGTACTGCTCGGCTGCACCCTTGTGCAGGGATTGCATTCCCACCAGCGGGCAGAGGATGATGTGTAGCGTCCTCCTCATCACTGATTGCGTGAGTCTCGGGGAAGCCAGGGTTTATCCTGGGTGATTTGAGACGTGCTGCAGGACCCCTCCTGGGAGCAGTGCCGGGGGGCTGGATGGACAGAGCGTCCTCATGCCTGTGGCACCTTTCTGCCTTTTTATAGCACAGCTTAGCAAGGAAATGGGGCTATCGCACTGCCCACATGCCCAGCAGCACCACTGCTTTCTGAGCAGCCCTGTGGTGGTCCCAGTCCCACAGCCAGTGCATGGAGCAGCTACAGGACAGGGGCTCCTGCTTCCACGACTGATATTGCTGAGACTGCCAGCTGTCTGCTTGGCCAAAGCATCAAAAACAGCTTGGAGAAAGGCACCAGAGCCCAAGCAGGAGATGCCTGGCTCGGGTCTTGAGTTTTTAACATTCAGGGAGAGCTGCTGCCTGCAGGAGTAGCAGGAGGGCTGTGCACCCTACTGCAGGACTTTCCTTGCCCTCTCTGCCTGCTTTGGCTCAGCTCTTGAAGCAGGCGTTTTGGAGGTGGTGGCATGGAACAAGCAGCTCAAGGTGCAGGGTGAAGATCTGCTATGACAGTGGGCTGGCACACACAACCCCGCCATTCTTTTTGTTATGTCTGAAGTGAGGTTAAGTTTTATGGTCTCCCAGAATGGATGGTGAGGGACAAGAAGGAGAGAGAAAAACAGAAAAGGAGAAAGGGAATAGGGAAAGATGAGAGAAGAAAGACTGGGAAAATAATAGACAGTGGTGAGTTGGGCTGGGGAAATAGTGGCTGTGGCCAGAATGGCTGTTGTGGGTGTGAATATGAGATATTCATTCCTCCTCCTGCCTTGCTGCTTCACTGCCACAGTTTCCTCCTGTTTTGACCTTAATGGGTTTCACAGCTTCCAACTCCGCATTATCCATCACACACACAAAAAGAAAAAAAAAAAAAAGGTAGCAAGGCTTTAAAGAAGCCTCAGCTTTGCAAGGAGCTCACCATGATGGGTGGGGAAGTGAGAGGTGATGGACATAGGAGGGCACTGAAGCAAGGCTGAGGTCAGCCCTTGAAATTTTGTGAGTTTAGGGAGTGCTGCTGGTGAGCACAGCAGGAAAGGACAAGGTGCTGAGAGCCAGTGGCTCTTGCCCAGGGCATTTTTGTTATGGATGAGTTAAATCTCTGTTGCTCCTCTTCATTTCTATCCATTCCCTATCTTGTCTGCCCATGAGCTGACGGAATGTAAGAGGCAAAGCTTCTGAAGCCTGGTAGAGGAACTCTAAGTTTGTGCTTAAACTCATAGTGCTGTGAGCTAGAGCACATGGTGCCCTCCAGAGTGTGACGTGTTCACATCTGGGTGTCCCCAGGGTGTGCAAGCAGCCTTGGGGACACCATAAGGATTGCACCAAGAAGTGCAAAATGCCAGAGATGTGGCAGGTGCCTGCTGGACAAACAGAAATAAAGCAGAACTGACAGGGAGAGGAGATGAGTTGGTTTGTATAAAGCATTAAGTTTAAGCCAACTGGTGGGAATGTTCCATCTCAGATCAGCAGGACAAGCAGAGAGAGATTCTTTCTGTGAGGCAGCCTGGCCAGCACTGCTTTGCTTGCTACAGTAAAAAGCTCTTCCTGGTTTCAGCAAACACCAGAGGGGAGTTTTCTGCAAAGGCACAAATTGACTATTTTCCCCCGAAAATGTCTGCATGGAGTGGGCCAGAACGGGTAGTTCAGAGAGAACTTTGGCTCTGTGCAGGAATTCCTCTGCATTTATAAGGCAACAGAAAATCATATAAAGATCACAAATAAACTCATTATTGGCATTAGTAGTAGAAAGAAAACTTTCCAAAGAAGAAAACAAGGTCCTTTCCCATGCTGGGTAACATTTGGTACTGTTTTGCTTGCCAAAAGCTTGGCAGGGTGGAGAGCAGGATGGGTTTAATGCTGCTGGCGGGGGAAAAAGAGCAGGAGTTGTGTGTGAGTAAAACAAAAGCAGGTATCCTCTAATGCCTGGGGGAAGATCAGATGCCCTTCTGTTCCCTGATGGGTGCCCTTGGCTTCTCCGGTTTGGATCAAAGGTATTTGTCACCTGTCTAGTGATGCTGAAGGGCTGTGCCATGAACGGGAAGGGGGCTTTGGTCATCGCTGCTGTCCCAGTAGTCTGATTTCCCTGGGACACTCTCCTTACTTAAGCAAGCAAAGGAGGAACACCTGAAAACTCACTTTCCCACCTCACTTGAAGCTTTCTTTCTTTTTTTCTTTCCTTTTTTTTTTATCATTTGCGTAAATATCTTCAGAACTACAGTGAAAAATGTATTCCCAAGTGTCAGAAGGTTTTCCTCTAAGCCTTACTTCTAGGAGTGGAAAACATTAAGATAAAATCATGAGAGTTCTTCTGTTTTTCCTTCTGATTCTTCTGCTACCTAAATCCCCCTTTCTTTCATCTCGCTGCTTGCTTTTGCTTCTGACACATAGTCCTGAGTTTCTAGGGACTGGACCTTTAAGAAAAAACAGCAAAATTGGAAATAAAACAATGAGAGTTAACAGAACCACCAGCCCTTGAAATCCTCCTGATGGTTGTAATAGATTATCTATTTAAGACATGTTTCTTTTAGCTGCTGGAGATAGTGGTGGGAAATGATTTCACCTCCCCGGGTGACTGCAAACAACTGCATCTGCTAAAGAGCTATTAATCTGCCCCCTTTGAAGAAGTGCCCTCTCTTTCACCTAATCTCAAGTGCCCATCCAAAATAGACAGTTGCAAGCCTTAGGAGGCCCCTTGTAGGAGCTGGTCAGCCCTGCCGCTGGCATGGGCTTCTTCAGCCACTTTCGTATGTGTAGGGGGAAGATAAGTCACTGGAAAGTATGACAGGCGAGAGCAAGCATGCCATATGGGCAGGCTGATGTTCTAAGAAGTGTTTTTAGCATTTCTGTCTAGGCAAGAGGTTGCCACTGTCTGTTCTGATGCTTAGTGCTCTAGATATCACCCAGGTGAAAAGCCAACCACAGGTCTCAGGAGATCACAAAAACTTAAGATTTCCAGAGACTGAATCATTTCATTTTTGCTTACAGAAGTCAGCCTTTGCCCTAAAATGACTGCTTTCTGTTGTGCTGGAAAAGCCACTTTTAGAGGAAAGCCTTTTCTTTTTTTTTGCTGTCTTGAGCAAATCTAGCTTCTCATGCTGGACCAGGCAGGATTTTGCACAGTGGTAATGAGAGAAGCAGAAAACGTTGGGAATTTGTTTTGCTTTGCCATCTCAGTCCAAATTTGACCTGAGGTCTTTTTCTATTGCTGTCAGTGTTTGTTCAGTAGACTCTGCAGGAAATCCAGGCGTTCCAAAATTCCTGCTAGGTTTGACTCCTGCTAAAGAGGAGCAATCCCACAGCAGCACTGCCCTTTGCACAGGGACTGTGGAGCTCCTGGATTCTGGGGAGGCACCTAGATGGCCAGGGATGGGGAAAATGCCCAGCACTGATGATTGCCTAGTGGACGCTTTGTACCAGTGCTTGCCCTGCAGAGTAGCACTCCTGCCTTCCCACCTGCAGGGCCTATTTTCCATGGGGAGGCTACTTCAGCAGACCTGGCTGCTTCCAGTCCCCCAACCCTGCAGATAAAGCTGTGGGGAAATGATGTCACTCCTGTTCCTCTCCTGGTCATGCTTGCATCCTGCTGGATCGTCACTTCCCCTGATAAGTCTGGTCATGCTGTTCTTCTCCTTGTGTGTGAGCAGAGATGCAGCCAAGGCTTCTTGTAGCAAATCCTAACTCTGCCCAACCGTGGACTATTCCTCCCTGGTCCTTAGGGACCTCTGTGTTGTGTGTTTCCTTGCAGGGTCCTGCTGTACGCAGAGTGTCATACCCTTGCTGGTTAGGAACTGACTTCCTGCCCCATCCATGTGAACCACCAACTCTTCCTGTATAATCATGAAAGCTGTGTGAAGCCTGATTCCCAAATACATGAACCTCACCCAGATGTGGCAGTCTCATGTTGAGACATTTTAGTTGGCATGTGTGTAGATGGAAATGAGAATGCTTGAGTCTGCATACCATTGACTATCCAGATAAAGGCTCTGCTGTCCTATTTGTGCTCATGCTTGACCATTAGCAAAACGTGTTCAAAGCAGACAGTGCTGTGGAACAGAGCTGTGCCGTTTGGGGTGGCAGCTAGATGGGAAGGTGCCCAAATGCAAAGATTCAAGTATCTCTGCTTTTAGACTGAGACAGCAGACACAGATTAAATGCTATGTGGGAACTGGCAGCTCTTCTCATGTGAAACCCTCTCCCCTCCCTGATATCAAATCAAGTCACTATCAAAACATTTCAGCATACAGTGAACAAAGATGCTCTGGAAATATTCAGTCTCTGGTCAGTTCTAACAGTTCATTTTGATTTAGACTTGCAATAAGGAAGCCAGTCTTTTCAAAGTGAAAAATAGAAGCATTCCAGCCAGTTCTACTGCTCTCTGACCTAGGAAGAAATGTGCCTTTTTTTCCTTCCTAAAATAAAACTGATAAAACTCCAAACTGATGCTTACTTGCAGGACACTTCTCATTAACTTGTGATAATCAGATCAATTGTATGTGATCCTGGGCATGGTCTTCTTTTAGCCTGGCATAGGACTGTTTCTTTCTCAATATCAGCCCTGGCTATGAAACTACTAGATTGGACTATAAGATGCAGGTTGCACAGTTGGGCTTGAGGGTTACCTGGTAAGAGGGAAGATCTCTTTAGCACAACACCCTTGCAGCTCAGTATTCTCAAAGCAGCTGAAATCATTAACCAAGTGTGATCCACAGGCATTAATAAATAACTTATTCAGATTGATTTGCATTTTCTTCACTAAATTGCAGTTATTTTAATTATGTCTACAAGAGGTAGTGGGGATGTTGACCCCAAAGTGCATTTTGCGCTGGATATGGAACAGTTTTATTGACATTTCCATTGAGTGAGGAGGCCATGGCCTTGAGTGGACCTAAACATCAGTTCTATTAAGAAATACTAACTCATTGGAAACGAGCATTTTGACATGATTCCACCTTGTGAAGGCTCTCAGTAGGTTTTGTTTTGTTCTGCGCTGTGGTAACATTAAACTTCAAAGCTTTGATGGTTTAATGAAATGCCATTGCTGTTTTCAGGCCACTTTCAGCTGTAATTTTTGATGCAACCTTTCTGCCTGTCCAGGTATATCTGTGGGTATATGAAGTCTACCATGGAGGGAAGAGTACATTCTTCACATCTCTATTTTTCTGCCTTCCAAATGGGTCTTCTGAGAAATGCAGCTTTCTCATGAGGATGTGATCCCCACTAATGGCTCTTGACTTTGTAACGCCTGTCAGAAGGACCACATTTGGAGGCCATTATGAAACTCCGTCAGTCTGCTTCTAATCAAACCCTACTTAAAGACTGTGAACTCTAATGCCTCTTTTCATTCCCAAGCTGGTCTGCTCTCTCTCTCCCATCTCTGCTTGGATATTGTCTCCCAGTCCCACTTTTCCAAGAATTTGAGGCTTTGGGTTTCAGCTGTGCTAGTGACTCCTTTTACTCTTTTCCCTTCCTTAACAGAAATTGAAGTTTCACTTGCCGAGACATCGAGAAGTTCGAGAGACTCACCAGCGATGCAACTGCCCAGCAGGTAGGGGTCTGCAACTGCGTGCACCTTGGAAGGGTGTTTTTTGTTTGCTTCTCATTGAAGGCTTGTATAGTGCTGCATTGTATATGAATGTGAAGTTATGCATGCTTGGGCTGTAGGAAATGAACGTGGACAAGCACGTAATGAGTACGTACGTAAATGCTAATTATGCATATGACAGAAACAGCAGGAAAACCTACAGATATCCAGAAAGTCATCTGGCTAGTCGATGAAGAGAGAAAGATGCATCCAGGGGGCAAATGATCCCATTAGCTTTAGATATCAACATTGAGGAGGGCAGAATGACTCTTAGGAGTTGTCTTTTTGGGTAATTTGAGAAGTGTTTGAGGCACAGAGGCTAGATCCAGTGCCAAAGCTGAATAACTAAATTTTGGTGAGACAAAATTGCTCTGAGCAAGGAGATTTGAATTCCTTGGTGTTATACAACTATCTGAGGCATCTTGCAGAATAATGGCCTTCTCTTACAAGCACCCGTATATTAGGGTGGTTGAATGAAGTGGTCACTGAAGGTCCTACTCATAACATACAGAAATCTTATGGGATTGCTTAATTACATTATGTTTTTAATCATGCTAATATCAAAAGGCTCTTTGAGACTCTTCTTCTGAAGTGGTTTCAATACAATAAGTGACAAATTGCTATGGAAAAAACATTTGTGAATGGCATTTCATTCCATTAATATGAATCATACAGCCTTCCTCATTGTCTTTCAGTACATTTCACTGTGTAGAAGAAATGGATGTGAAGGGTAGCCAGCATTCTTCTAAACTTGTTGAAGTTTTGGAAGAGCTTGAATGTGTATAACCAAACTGAGTAGCTGAACTTCATCTCAAAAAGAAGGGCAGGGAAAGTTGTGCTTGAATAAGTATCTAAGACTTGCATTTGCATATTCTGTGGTTTCTTTCTTGGCTGCCTTGGTATTTTACAGTGTTTGGTAATGTAAATGTCAAAGTGTATTTTAGTATGATCAGCAATGGGACACTTGTAGAAGAATTGATAAAGGGGCCTGTCTTCAGTCAAAGAAGTGATGAAAGAGTCCGTCTTTACTATAACCAGTATTTGCTCATACTCAGCGCATTTAGGTCTTTGTACAAGCGTAGGAAGTATATTCTCTTTTCAAATTAAAATGGATTTGCAAGGTAGCTTGCAAAAGCAAGATGTAAAGCTCTACAGGTTCGTGATGTAAGAGAACTAAAATCTAGGGGTCAGATCTGTGTAACAGTGGAAAATGTCCCTTAAACAACAGGAACCGTTGCGGCTCAGATTTAAAAGACCATGCAAATGAAATGCCTTCTCAACTTCTGCAAAATTAGATCAAAACTGTGTTCAACTGTTTTTGAGTTTCACCTTTTTACTTCAATGGAAACACAAACTGTATCTCTACTCCATTTTCAAGTTCCTGCCTAGACTTGACTTAGAAATGCCACAAAACCACAGGAATGAATATTCTCCTGGTGTTTCTGAGCCAGCTTGGAGAAGGAGTTGTAGGACTTAAATGCAAAACAGGACGAAACAGAGATTCCCTGATCTTTGAGGCCATCTGAGTGTGACTCTCCTGCAATAAGTGTGTGTGATAAGATTTACAACCTGGGCATTTGAGCATCAAGGTTGTAATACCTGGTTACAGATACTCACATTCCTTTTGTGAAACCCTGGCAGCAGTTGATGCTGAATTTCTTGTAGCAAACTCAAGGTACCTGCTCATTTCGTGGAGCTCACTCTATTTCTGAAAGACAGCTATGATTTGGAAGGACAGTGAATGTCTTAAAGGGTCAGGCTTCCTGGCTACCTGTGAAAGTTTCATGTCTTCATCAAATACTCTGTGGCCACATAATCTATTTCTAAGAATCCATATCCTACACCAAATTTTCCCTTGGTCCAAATGTGAAGTTGTGGCAGGTGAAGTCTTGGTTGGCTGTGAGCAGTGCAGAAATGAAGGTACCTTTGGCCAGCCATTGTCTCATCTCAGATATTTTACTGTGGCATGTTTCCCTTCAGTCTCTGGGCCAAGACCTTGGGAATTTTCTTCCCCAGTGCATTTTTTTTTGTGTGTCCAAATGCCCTGAGGACCAGACCGTGTGATCCTTCTGAGACACTCAGAAGCATTTAAGATGTTGCAAGACTTAGCACATGCGTATTCCTTCTCATCGGCCTACTCCACCACCTATAAACAAGCACACATCATGTTCCTCACCAGAAATAAATGTTTATCAGAAGTGACATTTCAGTACATCCCTAATTCTGAGTAAGGTCTCTGTGTGGCAAAGAAGGGGAAAAGGAAGACAAGTTCATCTGCTGAGCTGTTCGGTACGGATGTGGAGGTCCTGGGCAGGGTCACCCGTTGCCATAGGAGGGCTTCAGGACATGAGAGTCTGAGAATGTAACTGGTTTGGGAAAACTGGGAACAGGGGAGCAAGAAGGCTGTGAAGTGTGTGACTGTGCCGTGGCTATCTGAGTGCACACGATAAGGACTGTAAGAATAACACGGTCAGGAAAACAGCACAGCTGTATTTATAGCAAATGATAAGGAATTATATGTTTCCTTCAGCTGGGAAGCTGGTACTTCAGATCACTTGGGCTGGGACTGGGCGTTACTACCTGTGAGTAAGATGTTGCTCTGTGGCGTTGTTTTTTTCAAGTTCAGAGGTCACAGTGGGATTCTCCACCACTCTGGTAAGCTTCATGCGAGTTAGGATAAGGCTCTGAAGCCTCACTGGCAGCAGTAACTGTACTGAATTGCTCATTAGCTCCACACTTTGCCTGGCAGCAAGGCAACATGTAGGTGGGGATTTCAGCACAGGGCAATACTTGTGGGATTTTGGTGGGACCTGGGTCTGATTTCTTGGATAGAGCCTTCCCTTGTAGCTTTTGTTTACATGAGGGAAGTGTTTCTTTTCCACATGAGGTCTGGGCATAGCTGAGAGCTCAGGACAGCTACCTGAGTTTTAGAGGAGCCTCTTGTGACATCCCTTGATTTCTGCCACAGAATAACACAGTAATGAAATGCTGTAAGGGAAAAGCATTGTGTTTGAGTTTGACAGAGTGAAACACTGATCCTTACCGGTCTGATCCAGACCTAGTTGCAGTACAGACATTGTCTGCCTGGACAATCTCAAACAGCCAAAGATTACCACCAAGACCCCCTCCCACAGCCTTCCTGGCGGAGGTGGGCGCCTATGTATTTTATATACTGTAACTCTTTTTATTAGACCTTTCCCATCTCTCTCTCTTCAGCTCCTATTTTCACAGTCCCCACACGACTGTTTTTCACTTTGCTGGCGCACTACTCCAGTCTTCAATATCCCTTAAAAAAATAAAGGGCTGGCTCCTTTCCCTCTGCCTCCACACTGCTTGTTTTGGTCCAGTTTCTCCTTAGGCAGGTTGGGAGTCTGCAGTGCTGGAGGCGGTCAGCTGCACAGGCAGGGAAACAGCTCGGAGGGATGACAAACGGCTTTTCCATCCCTCCCAGGGCCCAGGAGGGAGGTGGGCTTGGGGAGATGGTGGCTCTTGCCCTTCAGCTCCTGGGAATGAGCTGGGTGGTCAGCAGGAGGTCACTCAGCCCCGGTGCAGCTTGCATAGAACCTCACCTGTGTACCCCATTGCCTGCCCCAACCTCTTGGCTGTTCTTGTCAGTTCTGTTTGGCCATTCAATATTACTAGTAGTAGCCACTGCAACTCAGAATGTTGCTATGTTTACCTTGTAAGGTGGCTGGTGAGAGCAGAGGTGCAGCGGTGGCCCCAGAAGTGGCCTGGGCTGTGTAATGCATAGCGTGCACACTTGGTCCAAGCATCCTGCTTGCCCCAGGAGGAGGTCAGCAAGAAGTGTTGCAGGGCTGAGGCGGGGCCTTGGCTCCCACCCAGGATGTGTCACCCAGTGCCGGCAAGGCCAGCTGGCAGGAGGCGGCAGGATTTCCCACGTCCTGACCCCTGCCTGGCCCGGCACAGGGAGGAAACATTGGGAAGGGCACGAGCAGGTCTGGCGGATGTGGATGGTAGGGATGGAGAGTGATCCTGGGCAGTGTGGGCTGAGCAGCATCGCAGCACCCAAGCAGGATTTTGGAGCCCTGGTGTGGAGTAGAAAGGTCAATCCGTGGCTATTTAAATGCCAGGGGCTACAAGCTAAGTCGGAGGCTCTGACTCAGAGCCAAGAGAAATGTGAGGCAGGAGCAGATAATGAAACACTCAGGCTCACAGCCCCTCTGTCAGGAGGTGTGTTTGAAGTGCTGTGTTTTTGTTTGACCCGTTTTTGGGATAAGTCAGCAGTTTTCTGTGTTGGCTACACAAAGGATGTTCTGGGCTGTAAGGCAACGATTTTTCTGCTCTAAAAATGTCTAAATGCAGCTTATTAACAACCTCTAAGGCAAAAAAAAAAAAAAAAAAGAGAGAATGAAACTTTATGCATCTCCTCTTTCCCTGAATATACCAGCAAAGCCCTTGTGATGGGCTGCTGGAGAGCCGAGCTCCGCTGGGCTGCCATGGCCGAGCATCCAGCAGTGCTGTGGCTGGAGCAGCACATTGCTGCATCAGAAAGTGCTGTTAGCTGGCACAGCACCCCATGGTGCAGCACGTCTGGAAGCAAAGTTGCAGCATCATCATTGCTTAAATACTTCTGCTCATTTCTCCCTCCTTTTTAAGAATTCTCCCTGGGAATTCTATTATTCCCTGAAATTTAACTGTGTTCTCCCATCCACATTTTTCTGGCCCTCTAGAGTATACACACACTTCAGCCTCGAAGGTTGCTCATGCGCCATGGCCTGCTGGCTGTATTTTGGGTTGGGGTTTGTTTGGTTTAGGCATACTGTTGTTTCATTTGTTTTGAAGATGCAAACCACACAATGAATTCCACAGATTCTGAGAGCAGTTATGAATAGATGGGGGTGAGCGACTCAGAAAAAAACAAACAAACAGTTTGTTTGGTCAACTAACTCTTTCTCAGAACACGTAGGCAGCTGTGCTCTTACTCAACTGCCTGGGGCAGATTGAGGCCTCGCCTCACCTGGAGCTTACTGCATCCACCTCTGAGGGATGGTAGCAGGGAGCAAGGATGCTCCTTGTTCTCCTAAGCATCAGCTCATCCTGCTTAGTCTACATTTGGGATGTAAAGTGGCTTAATTCACATTTGTTTAAGCGATTTTAGTGAACCTGCTATTGTGGGCTCACGTGAGCAATTAATACAGCTGAAAGTATTGCTCAGGCTGCAAGACAACTGGTGTACAAGCTCACCCTGATGCTGCTGTCACTGAGATGAGCTAGGGAGGGAAGAACTTCTGCCTTCCCTCTTTGTCCAGCAGATGCTTAGAAACAGAGTTGATGCAGTCAAAAAAGAAGGTGCTGAGGTACAGTGATGGACGCAGGTGCTCTGCGAGAAGGTGGCCTGTTTGTTTGTGCCCATCTGCTTGTTTGTGTAATTCCTTACTGCCATGTTTGGGCCTGTCTCCTGGGAACCCTGGGCTCCTCTCTTGACCCTCTACTACTGGAGGACTGCATTTGTAAGAGGAAACTGTCCCACTGTGATCTTTAGTTACTGCTGCCACAGACATTCAAATAATGGGCCTGGTGGGGATTGGCACCCTTTATTCAGACCAGGACCCAGCAGGTTGCCTGCAGGGCACCCAGGATTCATGTGGATGGCTGTGGCAGAGAGCTTCTGCATATTTAATGGGTTTGTGTACAGATGTTTGGTGGAAGTGTTTACACCATTGCGTGCCTGTGCTTGCAATGTATATGGTACATATGGGCATAAATCAGCTCCGTGACAAAGCAAGGCAAAGACATCCCAGATGGTTGGGGAAACCCAAGGAGCGCATTGCGCTGCTACTGTACTCGAGGGCTTTGATTCAGTGCGAGCGCTACTGGGGTGGAGGAGTTTTCCCAGGCCTGGGCTGCGTGCACATGGCCGGGCTGGTTTGCGTCAGCCACTGACGCATGTCCGGGCCTTGCGATGCGGGTCTCACGTGTGCTGCCCATCCCGACAGCTTTGTGGTGGTGGGAGGAATGAGGGCGAGCTGCACCGTCCGCCAGGCCCTATGGCAGGGCACTTGCGCAAAGCGTGAGCGTCTGCCAGCCCACGAGGAGCACCGAAAATATCCAGGATGGGCCAAAGGGGATGTTGCAGGCGCCAAGCAGCTCGCTCCAAAGGGGACTTTGCACTGGTGCCAGTGTTAGCTGCTGCTGCATGCTTAATGGTGATGGGGTGGTACAAAGCAAGCTGCTGCTGGTGGGGATGGCTCTGCTTGGTGTCCCAGGCAGGGAGCAGGGTTTTGCACTAGGGACACGAGGAGCCCTGTTCTGTGAGGTGTCAGGCGATACCCGATTCCCTGTCTGCTCTTCCGGGCATCTGCTTGTGTCTTCGCAGCCGTGGGGAGAGAGCAAGGCTGATGTGCTGGTGCCCAAAAAGGTGTCCCAGGGCGCAGATCAACAGGAAGAGTGGCGGGGCGGCTTTCCTCCTCCCAGATCAACTTTCAGCCTCTGTGCCAGGCGGTGGGGCCACAGGTACAGCTGATGGGGCCTGGGGAGAAGTTTAAAAAGGAGAGGTTGCATTATGCAGGGTTGGGAGGCCTTGGGAGGCAGAGCTGGTAGAGGCAGAAACCTCATCTGTTAAACACATACCACCCGCCCCCCCACCCGGGGAACATTCAATCCTCCCTTTGATGGACGTCCAAGAAAATACTTCTTCCACATCCTAAACTTGTTAGCACCAGTTAATCATCTTAACCTTTTCCCCCTCCAAATGCACACTCCAATGAGTTTCCCATCGCTGGCAGCCATTAAAGATGCAGCAATGCTTTTTGCACAGGCAAGTGTAGGGACATTAATTATTAAACATCCCGGTTGCCCCTTAGGTAGCAGAGCAGAAGCTCACGTGTTGTGAAGTGCTGAATCCACTTCAAAGTGACTGCCCAGTGCGTTGTTTTGAAGGGAGATGCTCCTCATGCAACTCCTCTTGTCCAGGAGCTGAACCAAGCTTTGTGGTTGAGCTCCTGCCTTGGGTCAGGACCCAACTGGGGCTGTAAAAGAAAGCAAAGGGAGCAACTTCAGTTCTACGATGTGGTTATCTCCTCTCAGCTCCTGGAAAATGACTGTAGGGTGTTGGCAGGCAGTACCATAGGTGTGATGCTTGGTCCCAGCACTTTCTGCTGCAGAATGTCCTAGATTCATTGAACCCACTTGACACAGGGATGTGCCCCCTCTGCAGGGAAAGCTCAGTGGCCCTTTGCTCTCACATTTTTCCCTGCCCCAGCCCCTGTATAACCCCTAGCTCAGAGGTCTCTCTTGCTCACATACTCGCTGATGGGCTCACCATAGCTCACACCCTGCTTTCCTGGCATGCTGCTCTGCTCTGTGCTTCTTCTTTGACGTTTGTGAGCATTGTGAAACACTAGCCCTGGAAAACATGTGTCTGCATTGGAGCAGTGCTTTGATGCATCCCATGTTTAGCGTCACAAAATGCCAACAGCGTGACAATTGGAGGGCTGAAGAGACACACTCATATGAAGGGTCTGTGCTGCACGGGTGGTGCAGCTGTGACACTGTGTCACAGCTGCCTTCCCCATGGGAGCTGAAGGGTGGCCTGCTAACACCCAGGCTATCAGGTGCTACTAACTGGGCCACTTCATATCATCTGGCTATTTCTCTTTTCCCATCTGGAAACATCCTTGTTTTATGTCTTTGCTGCACTTCCCCAAACCAGCTCCCTTTTCAGGTATAGAACTGACCCCTCAATGCATCCATCTCCTCTGTGATGCCTGTGGCTCTGGTGGGGTGGTGATGTGCCCTCTTCTTGTGTGTGGGCATTCAAGAGGCAGCCCCCTTGCAAAGTCTCCTTGGACTGATTCACCCCCTGTTCCCCAAATGCGGCTGAAGGAGTTCCTGCTTTGCTCTCCCATCCTGCTCCAACTCTGCTGCTGAGGCTCACTGTCTGCTTTTTCTTCATGCAATGTCTTGGGCGAGCAGCATCGTGGCTGGACCATGCAGACGGGAGGTAATTAAATCAGCATATCCCCCAGGGAGGGAGCTGATTAACAGCACATTTTCCCCACGCCGGGGGGCTGAAGCACACATGAACAGTCTCAATCCATCGCTTGCTTCATTCCTCTCCCTTAGGATGTCTGCTTTTCTTTCTTTTTTTTTTCTTCTTTTTCTTTTTCTTTCTCTTTCTTTTTTTTTCTTAAACCTTTATTTCAAAGAAAAGATGAAGATTATATCAACCAAACTGGAATTTGAACTGACAGTGCTTTGTGTGAGGGACTTGTTTATTATGATTTGGTATTGCTCTGGGCAGCACGCATGCTATGCTGGGGACCACCCAGTGATCCCGTCCACATCAGCTCCCTTCACTATATGGACGAACCAGCAGCAGGTAGAGGGTCTTGGGGGTGTGGACTGTGCTTTACTTTGGGAAAGGGTCCTTCTGAGGGCAGACCCAGCACTGGGATGTAGCCGGATCCATGTGGTTGCTCAGTGTTTGTCGTCCTCCATCATCAACTGCTGCTGTCCAAGAGATGTTGCTGGAGGCACCAGCAGCTGCGGAGAGTTTTGTGTTGGTCCCTAACAGAGCTGCAGCATACAATAGACTGGGATTTTTTTTTTTTTTTTTTTTTTGCCTCTTTTATTTACTTTTAAAATATTAGTTCCTTAGTAGAAGGATTTTGGCAGCAAAAGGGAAGTAATTTTGTCTCCCCTAAAGGTAGCCTACAGATCAACTCCCCCATCAGTGCTACTATGTGCAACATGAAAGAATGATTGAGCTCTTAAAAGTGCACAGCGCTTATGGGTCTGTGGCACAATCTGACGAGTTGCAGTGATGTTGTGAAGCTCTGTTTGGCATCTTGAGTGCAGTGTGATTTAACTTGCTGTTAAAAACAGAAGGAAAGGCGAAGTGGAAAGAAATATGTTTTTTGGAAAGACATTATAACTTGTTGCTCAGTTCCCTGCTGGTTTGCGTGTGTATTGATTTTTATTTTTGCTTACAGATGAACACTGTGCACTTATGGCAAATTTCTATCTATCTATCTATCTATCTATCTATCTATCTATCTATCTATCTATCTATCTATCCCCCTGAGGAAACAGTAGGGAATGGGGGCTGTTGACTGGCTCATGACTTCCTCTTTTCCTGAATTTCAAAGGCATTCCCGGATGGGTTACCATCTTCTGCCATCGCATTAACCTGATTTTTCATGGGAAGGGGTCCCGGAGTTTTTGGGAAGATGGTGGGTTCTCAGGTCCTTTAGGAAGGGGAATTTCAGCTGTGCAACTCTTGGATCAAGGGCTGGTGTGGGACATGTTCTGTCCTTGGACTGGTTGGTTCATTGTGCATTCAGCCATTGCCTTCTTTGGCTTTCTTCCAAGTTATTTTTCCTCTTCTCCAGGGGGAAATATCTCACTTTTCCATCTTCATTGCTTTCTTTTCTTCTTGAGATTCTCAAGAAACTACCTTAAGTAATAGGAATTTATATGATGAAGAAAAAAAATTTTTGGCCTCAATATGGAGGCCCTGACAGGTATATATAGCACCTGGACAAAAAAACCTATGTAGAGTTTAGCAAATTCATTCATTAAGTTAGATTTGCAAGAGTGAGAAGAGGACAGAATACACATGCTTTCTTGAGTGTGGCTGAAAATGTGGCAGAGAGTTGGTTGGGGGTTGTTTTTTTGTTTGTTTTTTTTTTGGCCTTTCCAGTCCTGTGGCTCTATGTAACACAGGCTGTGCAATACATCTGATTTGGGCACTGGAGGTTTCATGGAAGGGATCTGCATGCCAGTTCATTCTAGGCAGGAATAATTGTGAATCCTTTTATTGCTGTTAGCCAGCGTGGGTTGTCCCCATCTGTGTGAGCTGCCCCAGGCAGAGCCCTGCACAAGGGTAGGAGCCAAGCTAAGCAAACCTTTCAGAGTCTGAGGTGTGCTAAGAAAGTGTTAACTAGATTTGAATGAATGAATGGGTGCCCTCCTCTTCTCGTGCAATAAAACATGCTGTGCAAACCCACTTGGGCTCAGAAACCCTGTCACATTTTTCCTTTTGAAAGGACTAGCACCAGCCCTGCTCTCCTCCACATGGTCTGTTTGGAAACAAGGCAGTACATGAGGAAAGAGCCCAAAGGAAGAATTTATGGTGTCTTTAATTAGTCAGTTTGTTCCATCCTTGAAGAAGAGGACAACAAGTGACAGGGATGTATTGCTGGCCTCTGGAGGAAGAGCACTGTGGCTAGGCTTATGTCCAACTGCTGATAGGGTAATTAGTGGTAACTGGGAGCTATCAATCAACTTGGGTGGAAAAACGTCTCGGTTAAAGGAAAGACCCTCCCAAACATTTTTATAACTCAAAAGGGTGTGAGACAAGATCTGGAAGACGGCATTGGCAGTCCACAAGGTATTTGAGGAAGGAATCTATTATAAATAAGATAAATGGAACACAATAGTCTTTTGTTTCTTCCTGAGTAGGTGACAGAAATTGCTGTTACAAAAGTTGCAAAATATTTTGGAAGGAGGAAGGAAGAAGAAAAGAGTTAGCAGATGGAAGAGAGAGAAAAAAAGACAAGAATTAAAGAAAAATAGTAACAGTGCACTAAAATAAACTACAAATTGCGAAAGTGACGTAGGAAGAAAATTAATGTATGAAATTTGACAAGTGAAATGCATCATTTGCATTTTAAGTGTGGATTAGAGAATGGATTTAAATAATTATTAGCTGTAGTAAGCTCCAAATTTCTGCTGTTCCCAGACAACCGCATTACGAGAGAGATTTTCAGCAGGAAGTAAAAGTGCAGTGAATTTTGTTTTTCTCTTTACCAGCCGTGATTTACTTTGTCCAGTTCTTCCTTGTGGTTCTAATTCTGCAGCTCACTGGGGAGTAGGACTTGTACAGGGAACGACCAAGCAGGAAGTAGTCAGCATCTTGGTAGAGGAATTTCAGATCTTTTGAATAACCAGATGTGATTTTCAAACCAGCTTGGATCTCTAGAGCTTTCAAACACTATCTTCCAAGTTTCTGGTGTGGAATAGGATGTGTTGGAGGACGTGTTAGATACGGAACGGTGACTGCAAAAAGACTGTCAAACATCTACTCTGCCAAGAGTAGGATTTCATTGGGCTGATAGCTTTTTGCATTGGATATCTTCAGACTACAAGTTGTGAGGTGCTCATGCAAACGACCAGTTCTTTGAGATGGACTTCAAAAGAAGGAGCAAGAGAAATAGTATGGTGGGGTCCCTTGGGAAGGATTTGAGGAGAGTTAATAGAGGTATGTGCTGAAACCATCCTGGTTTAAAGGATATAGGAAGGAATCAACAAAAGAAAATCATAAACTCCTTAATCAGCTGGGATTCACGACGAGGAAAGTGAAGCTGGAAGGATTTGAAATAAATGAGTATGCAAGAAGAAAACTTGAAAACATAGTATACTGTAGGACTATCAAGGACACCAAGAAAATGCAGAAATTTGTGGTAAGTGAGAAGACCTGCAGAGGAGCAGGAGAGTGGACACTAGGCACGAGGACATCAAGCAAAGGCAGTGTCAGGAAGAAACTCACTTTCCCTCTGTGACTAAGAGCTCATGGATGAGGCATGTTGACACCATGTCTTCTGCCTTTGCCAAGCCTTCTGCCATTGACTTAGGCAGCAAGCCCATGAGAATGACCGGAGGTCCATGGCTGCTGCAGAGGGACTGGAAGAATTAGGTTTTGTTTAGTCTGAAGACAAGAGAAGACTAGTGGGAGCAGGAAAGCAGACTTCAAACATGTAAAAGGTGACCGCAAAGAGGAGAGAAATAAAACAAGTCTGTTCTTCAAGCCTGCTGTACATCAGAGAGATCATCGGTTGGCTTAAACAACACTGGAAATTTTGGGTAGCCTCTAAGAAAGATAATAAATAGGGCCTTATGAATCAGGGCACGAGTATTCCCTGGACTGGATCACGAGGCAAGAGTGTGGAATTTTACATCTGCAGAGGGACAGGAGCAGGTTAGAGAAATATTTGCCCAAATGGGCTAGGTAGAGACTTTTTTCCTCTGGTTGCTTTGAAGATGTTCCCTTCTTGATTTCATGTCCCTCTCATTCCCCAGGAATCTTTTCATCTCTGTTTGGTTTGCCCGAGGGAGGCAGGAGGGGGAGAGAAATGGGACAGTTGAGAGCTGTGGATTTCATCTGACAGTTTACAGGAGCCCAAGGGCACACCGGCTCTTTGGCAGAAGGTGGTGAAGCACAGCAAGCCTGCTGCCATCCGGTTTTAATTTACCATCCAGGGGCCCGTGCTGCTTCTGGAAAACCCAGAGGGGGCCTCCAGATCCCAAGAGAGAAAACCCACTGAGAGCGCTGACCCCAGGGGCCCTTCCCAATCCTGTTTTCTTCGCTTTCTGTGGTGCTAAGTGTTTCAGCATGGCAGCACAAACACGATTGTTTGCTGCTTGGAAAGAGCAAATTGACCCATGAATGCCTGCCCGAAGCAAGTATTGTTCTGCCCCATTCCAGCCATCCCGCTGTGTCCTGTGGCAGTGCCAGCAGTGCTGTGCTCACCTGGGGTGCAGCCATAGCACTCTGTGGGTTATCTGCTCTTGGCCCTTTCCCTTTGTTTTCACGAGGGACTCTCCCAGATGTTTGTCAGAGTATTTCTGTTCCTGATCCCTCGCCTTTGAGCATTTTACTCTGCCTAATGGGCTTGCTGCGGATGGCCCAGATTTTCCTCTTCTGGCTCTGGAGGCTCATTTGGCTTCTTTTGTGCTTTTAGGCATTTCTTAAAATATGTGGATGCTCAGAGATGCTTTTGAGTCCGTTGCTTAACTTCACTATTAGACTCCCTCTACTGCTTTTGCATTTGCTGTTAAATCATCTTAATTTATCCATGAGAAATTCATTGGTTATTTCTCCTCCTTGCTGCTCGCTTTTGACATGGTCTTCTTTCTGGCTCTCTGTTTGACGGTTCCTCCTGGGCTGGAGCTGGTGGTGATGCACGGGGATGCTCAAAGTGCCTGAGCAGTGACTTCTATCCTCAACAGCTGCTGATATCAACTGCTGAGCTTCGGTGATGTCATGGGTTTGATTTCAGAGGCAAGCATGAGTGACTGGCATAACCTGGTGCCGCAGCTTAGCGTTGGTCACATTTTTTGGCAGTGAAATCCTGCTAGCCTTTTTGCTGTCCAACATTACTATGGTTCTTTGAAGAATCTCTTGCCTTGCTGCATGGAGCTGTTCTGGGGACAGGGCCTGGCCTTTGGCAGAGGTTGGTGCTCTTTGGAGGGAGTTTTACACATAGCTGACATTACCTGAAACAACTTTTCTGGGGGCTGTGCAGCAGGGAAATCACTGCTGATAAAAAGTTTTCTGTTTTGAAGCTTTCAGTTGGCTTTAATTTAACTTAGAACTAAGATTATTGAATTATGGCAAGTATTTCCATTGTTACCAGGCAGGCACGTGCTATTTTTGCCTTTTCATTTGCAGCTCTCTGAGTTAATGCTCCCTCTACCTTCTCTTGAATCATTTGTCCCTTGATGGACGTAGGAAAATATCTCCAGAAGACTATGAGAACTTCTCCAGTCTTCAAAACAGGCAAAATCTACCATCCATGCTCCACACACCCAGCGGGGCTCTGCCTGCTCCGAAATAGGGCTGTGCTGCTAAAAGTGGCTTCTTGCCCCAAGTAGGGTTGTGCTAGGGCTGCTGACATTTTAATCTGCATTTCATAACTAATTGCCTGGCTATAACTATCTTGTCATCAATTAACAGTCAGGAAGTAACTGTATCTCTCTAACTCGCTATGGCTTCCTTCTGGCTCTGGAAATGGCTGGATTTCCTTGCAGGGATGGATTACATGTTTACATTTCTCCTCCTGCTGCTGTGTGTAGTGAGGATGATCCAAGGAAGCAATGACAACATCTTTGTGCGTTTTCCCTATCCTCCTTATATTGTTTGTGCCATGGAGTATAAAGAAATTCCTCATATGTGGAGAATATTCCTCATGTTTGGAGCAAGCTGGAAGACGCCTACATTGTAGACTGACTGCAAGAAGCCAGGGGAACAAAGATTTAGCATCAGCATTTAAGAGTGTTTTAAGAATGGCCACTTTTCCAGATGTTGGGAAATGCCCTTAAATGGATGGAATAGTTTCAGTCTGGAGAGAACTGCTAGGAGATATCTCTGCCATCAGCAGAAAGGTCTCACACCATGCTGACCCACTCTAATGCTGTCTGGCTTTTAAGATGCAATGTACAGAGACATGGGACTTTCCAGATTAGGATAAATATGACCCACTTACAAAACTAAGCATCCCCTACTCTGGGCCCAAAGAGGCTGCACTTTGGAGAGTGACTTTTTATCTCTTTGTGTGGCTAAGGGAAAAGGAGTCACTGCAGTTTTGTTTTAGATAGAGTCACTGAACAGATCACGAGGAAGGACAAGAGAATGGAGGGCTCTGTGACACAGCCCTGCAGCTCACTGC